>NC_092710.1:331733807-332352960 GCF_047496885.1 Scyliorhinus torazame
ATACTGACACACTCCCGGGGACTCACTGTAAATACTGACACACTCTCGGGACTCACTGTAAATACTGACACACTCCCAGGACTCACTGTAAATACTGACACACTCCCAGGACTCACTGTAAATACTGACACACTCCCGGGGACTCACTGTAAATACTGACACACTCCCGGGACTCACTGTAAATACTGACACACTCCCGGGACACACTGTAAATACTGACACACTCCCGAGGACTCACTGTAATTACTGACACACTCCCGGGGACTCACTGTAAATACTGACACACTCCCGGGGACTCACTGTAAATACTGACACACTCCCGGGGACTCACTGTAAATACTGACACACTCCCGGGGACTCACTGTAAATGCTGACACACTCCCGGGTACTGACTGTAAATACTGACACACTCCCGGGACTCACTGTTAATACTAACACACTCCCGGGACTCACTGTAAATACTGACACACTCCCGGGGACTCACTATAAATACTGACACACTCCCGGTACTCACTGTTAATACTGACACACTCCCGGGGACTCACTGTAAATACTGACACACTCCCGGGACTCACTGTAAATACTGACACACTCCCGGGGACTCACTGTAAATACTGACACACTCCCAGGTCTCACTGTAAATACTGACACACTCCCGGGGACTCACTGTAAATACTGACACACTCCCGGGTACTCACTGTAAATACTGACACACTCCCGGGACTCACTGTAAATACTGACACACTCCCGGGGACTCACTGTAAATACTGACACACTCCCGGGGACTCACTGTAAATACTGACACACTCTCGGGACTCACTGTAAATACTGACACACTCCCAGGACTCACTGTAAATACTGACAGACTCCCAGGACTCACTGTAAATACTGACACACTCCCGAGGACTCACTGTAAATACTGACACACTCCCGGGACTCACTGTAAATACTGACAAACTCCCGAGGACTCACTGTAATTACTGACACACTCCCGGGGACTCACTGTAAATACTGACACACTCCCGGGGACTCACTGTAAATACTGACACACTCCCGGGGACTCACTGTAAATATTGACACACTCCCGGGGACTCACTGTAAATGCTGACACACTCCCGGGGACTCACTGTAAATACTGACACACTCCCGGGGACTCACTGTAAATACTGACACACTCCCGGGGACTCACTGTAAATACTGACACACTCCCGGGGACTCACTGTAAATGCTGACACACTCCCGGGTACTGACTGTAAATACTGACACACTCCCGGGACTCACTGTTAATACTAACACACTCCCGGGACTCACTGTAAATACTGACACACTCCCGGGGACTCACTGTAAATACTGACACACTCCCTGTACTCACTGTTAATACTGACACACTCCCGGGGACTCACTGTAAATACTGACACACTCCCGGGACTCACTGTAAATACTGACACACTCCCGGGGACTCACTGTAAATACTGACATACTCCCAGGTCTCACTGTAAATACTGACACACTCCCGGGGACTCACTGTAAATACTGACACACTCCCGGGTACTCACTGTAAATACTGACACACTCCCGGGACTCACTGTAAATACTGACACACTCCCGGGGACTCACTGTAAATACTGACACACTCCCGGGGACTCACTGTAAATACTGACACACTCTCGGGACTCACTGTAAATACTGACACACTCCCAGGACTCACTGTAAATACTGACACACTCCCAGGACTCACTGTAAATACTGACACACTCCCGGGGACTCACTGTAAATACTGACACACTCCCGGGACTCACTGTAAATACTGACACACTCCCGAGGACTCACTGTAATTACTGACACACTCCCGGGGACTCACTGTAAATACTGACACACTCCCGGGGACTCACTATAAATACTGACACACTCCCGGGGACTCACTGTAAATACTGACACACTCCCGGGGACTCACTGTAAATGCTGACACACTCCCGGGTACTGACTGTAAATACTGACACACTCCCGGGACTCACTGTTAATACTAACACACTCCCGGGACTCACTGTAAATACTGACACACTCCCGGGGACTCACTGTAAATACTGACACACTCCCGGTACTCACTGTTAATACTGACACACTCCCGGGGACTCACTGTAAATACTGACACACTCCCGGGACTCACTGTAAATACTGACACACTCCCGGGGACTCACTGTAAATACTGACACACTCCCAGGTCTCACTGTAAATACTGACACACTCCCGGGGACTCACTGTAAATACTGACACACTCCCGGGTACTCACTGTAAATACTGACATACTCCCGGGACTCACTGTAAATGCTGACACACTCACGGGGACTCAATGTAAATACTGACACACTCCCGGGGACTCACTGTAAATATTGACACACTCCCGGGATCTCACTGTAAATACTGACACACTCCCCAGGACTCACTGTAAATACTGACACACTCCCGGGACTCACCGTAAATACTGACACACTCCCGGGACTCACTGTAAATACTGACACACTCCCGAGACTCACTGTAAATACTGACACACTCCCGGGACACACTGTAAATACTGACACACTCCCGGTTCTCACTGTAAATACTGACACACTCCCGGGACTCACTGTAAATACTGACACACTCCCGGGACTCACTGTAAATACTGACACACTCCCGGGACTCACTGTAAATACTGACACACTCCCGGGGACTCACTGTAAATACTGACACACTCCCGGGACTCACTGTAAATACTGACACGCTCCCGGGGACTCACTGTAAATACTGACACACTCCCGGGGACTCACTGTAAATACTGATACACTCCCGGGACTCACTGTAAATACTGACACACTCCCGGGAACTCACTGTAAATACTGACACACTCCCGGGACTCACTGTAAATACTGACACACTCCCGGGGACTCACTGTAAATACTGACACACTCCCGGGGACTCACTGTAAACACTGACACACTCCCGGGGACTCACTGTAAATACTGACACACTCCCGGGGACTCACTGTAAATACTGACACACTCCCGGGGAATCACTGTAAATACTGACACACTCCCGGGGACTCACTGTAAATACTGACACACTCCCGGGGACTCACTGTAAATACTGACACACTCCCGGGACACACTGTAAATACTGACACACTCCCGGGGACTCCCTGTAAATACTGACACACTCCCGGGACTCACTGTAAATACTGACACACTCCCGGGAACTCACTGTAAATACTGACACACTCCCGGGACTCACTGTGAATACTGACACACTCCCGGGGACTCACTGTGAATACTGACACACTCCCGGGGACCCACTGTAAATACTGACACACTCCCAGGGACTCACTGTGAATACTGACACACTCCCGGCGACCCACTTTAAATACTGACACACGCCCGGGGACTCACTGTAAATACTGACACACTCCCGGGGACTCACTGTAAATACTGACACACTCCCGGGGACTCACTGTAAACACTGACACACTCCCGGGGACTCACTGTAAACACTGACACACTCCCGGGGACTCACTGTCAATACTGACACACTCCCGGGGACTCACTGTAAATACTGACTCACTCCCGGGGACTCACTGTAAAGACTGACACACTCCCGGGACTCACTGTAAATACTGACACACTCCCGGTGACTAACTGTAAATACTGACACACTCCCGGGACTCACTGTAAATACTGACACTCTCCCGGGACTCACTGTAAATACTGACACACGCCCCGGGACTCACTGTAAATAATTACACACTCCCGGTGAATCACTGTAAATATTGACACACTCCCGGGACTCACAGTAAATACTGACACACTCCCGGGACTCACTGTAAATACTGACACACTCCCGGGGACTCACTGTAAATACTGTCTCACTCCCGGGGACTCACTGTAAATACTGACACACTCCCGGGGACTCACTGTAAATACTGACACACTCCCGGGGACTCACTTTAAATACTGACACACTCCCGGGGACTCACTGTAAATACTGACACAGTCCCGGAGACTCACTGTAAATACTGACACACTCCCGGGGACTCACTGTAAATACTGACACACTCCCGGGGACTCACTGTAAATACTGACACACTCCCGGGGACTCACTGTAAATACTGACACACTCCTGGGACTCACTGTAAATACTGACTCACTCCCGGGGACTCGCTGTGAATACTGACACACTCCCGGGACTCACTGTGAATACTGACACACTCCCGGGACTCACTGTAAATATTGACACACTCCTGGGGACTCGCTGTAAATACTGAAACACTCCCGGGGACTCACTGTAAACACTGACACACTCCCGGGACTCACTGTAAATACTGACACACTCCCGGGGACTCACTGTAAATACTGAAACACTCCCGGGGACTCACTGTAAATACTGACACACTCCCGGGACTCACTGTAAAAACTGACACACTCGCGGGACTCACTGTAAATACTGACACACTCCCGGGACACACTGTAAATACTGACACACTCCCGGGGACTCACTATAAATACTGACACACTCTCCGGACTCACTGTAAATACTGACACACTCCCGGGACTCACTGTAAATACTGACACACTCCCGGGGACTCACTGTAAATACTGACACACACCCGGGGACTCACTGTAAATACTGACACACTCCCGCGACTCACTGTAAATACTGACACACTCCCGGGTACTCACTGTAAATACTGACACACTTCGGGGACTCACTGTAAATACTGACACACTCCCGGGGACTCACTGTAAATACTGACACACTCCCGGGGACTCACTGTAAATACTGACACACTCTCGGGACTCACTGTAAATACTGACACACTCCCAGGACTCACTGTAAATACTGACACACTCCCAGGACTCACTGTAAATACTGACACACTCCCGGGGACTCACTGAAAATACTGACACACTCCCGGGACTCACTGTAAATACTGACACACTCCCGGGACACACTGTAAATACTGACACACTCCCGAGGACTCACTGTAATTACTGACACACTCCCGGGGACTCACTGTAAATACTGACACACTCCCGGGGACTCACTGTAAATACTGACACACTCCAGGGGACTCACTGTAAATACTGACACACTCCCGGGGACTCACTGTAAATACTGACACACTCCCGGGTACTGACTGTAAATACTGACACACTCCCGGGACTCACTGTTAATACTGACACACTCCCGGGACTCACTGTAAATACTGACACACTCCCGGGGACTCACTGTAAATACTGACACACTCCCGGTACTCACTGTTAATACTGACACACTCCCCGGGACTCACTGTAAATACTGACACACTCACGGGACTCACTGTAAATACTGACACACTCCCGGGGACTCACTGTAAATACTGACACACTCCCAGGTCTCACTGTAAATACTGACACACTCCCGGGGACTCACTGCAAATACTGACACACTCCCGGGTACTCACTGTAAATACTGACACACTCCCGGGACTCACTGTAAATACTGACACACTCACGGGGACTCACTGTAAATACTGACACACTCCCGGGGACTCACTGTAAATACTGACACACTCCCGGGATCTCACTGTAAATACTGACACACTCCCCAGGACTCACTGTAAATACTGACACACTCCCGGGACTCACCGTAAATACTGACACACTCCCGGGACTTACTGTAAATACTGACACACTCCAGGGACTCACTGTGAATACTGACACACTCCCGGGGACTCACTGTAAATACTGACACCCATCCGGGGACTCACTGTAAATAGTGACACACTCCCAGGGACTCACTGTAAATACTGACACACTCCCGAGACTCACTGTAAATACTGACACACTCCCGGGACACACTGTAAATACTGACACACTCCCGGTTCTCACTGTAAATACTGACACACTCCCGGGGACTCACTGTAAAGACTGACACACTCCCGGGACTCACTGTAAATACTGACACACTCCCGGTGACTAACTGTAAATACTGACACACTCCCGGGACTCACTGTAAATACTGACACTCTCCCGGGACTCACTGTAAATACTGACACACGCCCCGGGACTCACTGTAAATAATTACACACTCCCGGTGAATCACTGTAAATATTGACACACTCCCGGGACTCACAGTAAATACTGACACACTCCCGGGACTCACTGTAAATACTGACACACTCCCGGGGACTCACTGTAAATACTGTCTCACTCCCGGGGACTCACTGTAAATACTGACACACTCCCGGGGACTCACTGTAAATACTGACACACTCCCGGGGACTCACTTTAAATACTGACACACTCCCGGGGACTCACTGTAAATACTGACACAGTCCCGGAGACTCACTGTAAATACTGACACACTCCCGGGGACTCACTGTAAATACTGACACACTCCCGGGGACTCACTGTAAATACTGACACACTCCCGGGGACTCACTGTAAATACTGACACACTCCTGGGACTCACTGTAAATACTGACTCACTCCCGGGGACTCGCTGTGAATACTGACACACTCCCGGGACTCACTGTGAATACTGACACACTCCCGGGACTCACTGTAAATATTGACACACTCCTGGGGACTCGCTGTAAATACTGAAACACTCCCGGGGACTCACTGTAAACACTGACACACTCCCGGGACTCACTGTAAATACTGACACACTCCCGGGGACTCACTGTAAATACTGAAACACTCCCGGGGACTCACTGTAAATACTGACACACTCCCGGGACTCACTGTAAAAACTGACACACTCGCGGGACTCACTGTAAATACTGACACACTCCCGGGACACACTGTAAATACTGACACACTCCCGGGGACTCACTATAAATACTGACACACTCTCCGGACTCACTGTAAATACTGACACACTCCCGGGACTCACTGTAAATACTGACACACTCCCGGGGACTCACTGTAAATACTGACACACACCCGGGGACTCACTGTAAATACTGACACACTCCCGCGACTCACTGTAAATACTGACACACTCCCGGGTACTCACTGTAAATACTGACACACTTCGGGGACTCACTGTAAATACTGACACACTCCCGGGGACTCACTGTAAATACTGACACACTCCCGGGGACTCACTGTAAATACTGACACACTCTCGGGACTCACTGTAAATACTGACACACTCCCAGGACTCACTGTAAATACTGACACACTCCCAGGACTCACTGTAAATACTGACACACTCCCGGGGACTCACTGAAAATACTGACACACTCCCGGGACTCACTGTAAATACTGACACACTCCCGGGACACACTGTAAATACTGACACACTCCCGAGGACTCACTGTAATTACTGACACACTCCCGGGGACTCACTGTAAATACTGACACACTCCCGGGGACTCACTGTAAATACTGACACACTCCAGGGGACTCACTGTAAATACTGACACACTCCCGGGGACTCACTGTAAATACTGACACACTCCCGGGTACTGACTGTAAATACTGACACACTCCCGGGACTCACTGTTAATACTGACACACTCCCGGGACTCACTGTAAATACTGACACACTCCCGGGGACTCACTGTAAATACTGACACACTCCCGGTACTCACTGTTAATACTGACACACTCCCCGGGACTCACTGTAAATACTGACACACTCACGGGACTCACTGTAAATACTGACACACTCCCGGGGACTCACTGTAAATACTGACACACTCCCAGGTCTCACTGTAAATACTGACACACTCCCGGGGACTCACTGCAAATACTGACACACTCCCGGGTACTCACTGTAAATACTGACACACTCCCGGGACTCACTGTAAATACTGACACACTCACGGGGACTCACTGTAAATACTGACACACTCCCGGGGACTCACTGTAAATACTGACACACTCCCGGGATCTCACTGTAAATACTGACACACTCCCCAGGACTCACTGTAAATACTGACACACTCCCGGGACTCACCGTAAATACTGACACACTCCCGGGACTTACTGTAAATACTGACACACTCCAGGGACTCACTGTGAATACTGACACACTCCCGGGGACTCACTGTAAATACTGACACCCATCCGGGGACTCACTGTAAATAGTGACACACTCCCAGGGACTCACTGTAAATACTGACACACTCCCGAGACTCACTGTAAATACTGACACACTCCCGGGACACACTGTAAATACTGACACACTCCCGGTTCTCACTGTAAATACTGACACACTCCCGGGGACTCACTGTAAATACTGACACACTCCCGGGACTCACTGTAAATACTGACACACTCCCGGGACTCACTGTAAATACTGACACACTCCCGGGGACTCACTGTAAATAATGACACACTCCCGGGACTCACTGTAAATACTGACACGCTCCCGGGGACTCACTGTAAATACTGACACACTCCCGGGGACTCACTGTAAATACTGACACACTCCCAGGGACTCACTGTAAATACTGACACACTCCCGGGGACTCACTGTAAATACTGACACACTCCCGGGACTCACTGTAAATACTGACACACTCCCGGGGACTCACTGTAAATACTGACCCCCCCCCCTGGACTCACTGTAAATACTGACACACTCCCGGGGACTCACTGTAAATACTGACAGACTCCCGGGGACTCACTGTAAATACTGACACACTCCCGGGGACTCACTGTAAATACTGACACACGCCCCGGGACTCACTGTAAATACTGACACACTCCCGGGACTCACTGTAAATACTGACACACTCCCGGGAACTCACTGTAAATACTGACACACTCCCGGGGACTCACTGTAAATACTGACACACTCCCGGGGACTCACTGTAAATACTGACACACTCCCGGGACTCACTGTAAATACTGACACACTCCCGGGGACTCACTGTAAATACTGTCACACTCCCGGGGACTCACTGTAAATACTGACACACTCCCGGGGACTCACTGTAAATACTGACACAGTCCCGGGGACTCACTGTAAATACTGACACACTCCCAGGGACTCACTGTAAATACTGACACACTCCCGGGGACTCACTGTAAATACTGACACACTCCCGGGACTCACTGTAAATACTGACACACTCCCGGGAACTCACTGTAAATACTGACACACTCCCGGGACTCACTGTAAATACTGACACACTCCCGGGGACTCACTGTAAACACTGACACACTCCCGGGGACTCACTGTAAATACTGACACACTCCCGGGGACTCACTGTAAATACTGACTCACTCCCGGAACTCACTGTAAATACTGACACACTCCCGGGGACTCACTGTAAATACTGACACACTCCCAGGACGCACTGTAAATACTGACACACTCCCGGGGACTCACTGTAAATACTGACACACTCCCGGGGACTCACTGTAAATACTGACACACTCCCGGGACTCACTGTAAATACTGACACACTCCCGGGGACTCACTGTAAATACTGACACACCCCTGGGACTCACTGTAAATACTGACACACTCCCGGGGACTCACTGTAAATACTGACACACTCCCGGGGACTCACTGTAAATACTGACACACTCCCGGGGACTCACTGTAAATACTGACACACCCCCGGGACTCACTGTAAATACTGACACACTCCCGGGAGTCACTGTAAATACTGACACACTCCCGGTGACTCACTGTAAATACTGACACACTCCCGGGACTCACTGTAAATACTGACACTCTCCCGGGACTCACTGTAAATACTGACACACGCCCCGGGACTCACTGTAAATAATTACACACTCCCGGTGAATCACTGTAAATACTGACACACTCCCGGGACTCACAGTAAATACTGACACACTCCCGGGACTCACTGTAAATACTGACACACTCCCGGGGACTCACTGTAAATACTGACTCACTCCCGGGGACTCACTGTAAATACTGACACACTCCCGGGGACTCACTGTAAATACTGACACACTCCCGGGGACTCACTTTAAATACTGACACACTCCCGGGGACTCACTGTAAATACTGACACACTCCCGGGGACTCACTGTAAATACTGACACACTCCCGGGGACTCACTGTAAATACTGACACACTCCCGGGGACTCACTGTAAATACTGACACACTCCCGGGGACTCACTGTAAATACTGACACACTCCCGGGGACTCACTGTAAATACTGACACACTCCTGGGACTCACTGTAAATACTGACTCACTCCCGGGGGCTCGCTGTGAATACTGACACACTCCCGGGACTCACTGTGAATACTGACACACTCCCGGGACTCACTGTAAATATTGACACACTCCTGGGGACTCGCTGTAAATACTGAAACACTCCCGGGGACTCACTGTAAACACTGACACACTCCCGGGACTCACTGTAAATACTGACACACTCCCGGGGACTCACTGTAAATACTGAAACACTCCCGGGGACTCACTGTAAATACTGACACACTCCCGGGACTCACTGTAAATACTGACACACTCGCGGGACTCACTGTAAATACTGACACACTCCCGGGACACACTGTAAATACTGACACACTCCCAGGGACTCACTATAAATACTGACACACTCTCCGGACTCACTGTAAATACTGACACACACCCGGGACTCACTGTAAATACTGACACACTCCCGGGGACTCACTGTAAATACTGACACACACCCGGGGACTCACTGTAAATACTGACACACTCCCGCGACTCACTGTAAATACTGACACACTCCCGGGTACTCACTGTAAATACTGACTCACTCCGGGGACTCACTGTAAATACTGACACACTCCCGGGGACTCACTGTAAATACTGACACACTCCCGGGGACTCACTGTAAATACTGACACATTCTCGGGACTCACTGTAAATACTGACACACTCCCAGGACTCACTGTAAATACTGACACACTCCCAGGACTCACTGTAAATACTGACACACTCCCGGGGACTCACTGAAAATACTGACACACTCCCGGGTACTCACTGTAAATACTGACACACTCCCGGGACTCACTGTAAATACTGACACACTCACGGGGACTCACTGTAAATACTGACACACTCCCGGTACTCACTGTTAATACTGACACTCTCCCGGGGACTCACTGTAAATACTGACACACTCCCGGGACTCACTGTAAATACTGACACACTCCCGGGGACTCACTGTAAATACTGACACACTCCCAGGTCTCACTGTAAATACTGACACACTCCCGGGGACTCACTGTAAATACTGACACACTCCCGGGTACTCACTGTAAATACTGACACACTCCCGGGACTCACTGTAAATACTGACACACTCACGGGGACTCACTGTAAATACTGACACACTCCCGGGGACTCACTGTAAATACTGACACACTCCCGGGATCTCACTGTAAATACTGACACACTCCCCAGGACTCACTGTAAATACTGACACACTCCCGGGACTCACCGTAAATACTGACACACTCCCGGGACTTACTGTAAATACTGACACACTCCCGGGACTCACTGTGAATACTGACACACTCCCGGGGACTCACTGTAAATACTGACACCCATCCGGGGACTCACTGTAAATACTGACACACTCCCAGGGACTCACTGTAAATACTGACACACTCCCGAGACTCACTGTAAATACTGACACACTCCCGGGACACACTGTAAATACTGACACACTCCCGGTTCTCACTGTAAATACTGACACACTCCCGGGGACTCACTGTAAATACTGACACACTCCCGGGACTCACTGTAAATACTGACACACTCCCGGGACTCACTGTAAATACTGACACACTCCCGGGGACTCACTGTAAATACCGACACACTCCCGGGACTCACTGTAAATACTGACACGCTCCCGGGGACTCACTGTAAATACTGACACACTCCCGGGGACTCACTGTAAATACTGACACACTCCCAGGGACTCACTGTAAATACTGACACACTCCCGGGGACTCACTGTAAATACTGACACACTCCCGGGACTCACTGTAAATACTGACACACTCCCGGGGACTCACTGTAAATACTGACACACTCCCGGGGACTCACTGTAAATACTGACACACTCCCGGGGACTCACTGTAAATACTGACACACTCCCGGGGACTCACTGTAAATACTGACACACTCCCGGGGACTCACTGTAAATACTGACACACTCCCGGGGACTCACTGTAAATACTGTCACACTCCCGGGGACTCACTGTAAATACTGACACACTCCCGGGGACTCACTGTAAATACTGACACAGTCCCGGGGACTCACTGTAAATACTGACACACTCCCAGGGACTCACTGTAAATACTGACACACTCCCGGGGACTCACTGTCAATACTGACACACTTCCGGGACTCACTGTAAATACTGACACACTCCCGGGAACTCACTGTAAATACTGACACACTCCCGGGACTCACTGTAAATACTGAAACACTCCCGGGGACTCACTGTAAATACTGACACACTCCCGGGGACTCACTGTAAATACTGACACACTCCCGGGGACTCACTGTAAACACTGACACACTCCCGGGGACTCACTGTAAATACTGACACACTCCCGGGGACTCACTGTAAATACTGACTCACTCCCGGAACTCACTGTAAATACTGACACACTCCCGGGGACTCACTGTAAATACTGACACACTCCCAGGACGCACTGTAAATACTGACACACTCCCGGGGACTCACTGTAAATACTGACACACTCCCGGGGACTCACTGTAAATACTGACACACTCCTGGGACTCACTGTAAATACTGACACACTCCCGGGGACTCACTGTAAATACTGACACACCCCTGGGACTCACTGTAAATACTGACACACTCCCGGGGACTCACTGTAAATACTGACACACTCCCGGGGACTCACTGTAAATACTGACACACTCCCGGGGACTCACTGTAAATACTGACACACCCCCGGGACTCACTGTAAATACTGACACACTCCCGGGACTCACTGTAAATACTGACACACTCCCGGTGACTCACTGTAAATACTGACACACTCCCGGGACTCACTGTAAATACTGACACTCTCCCGGGACTCACTGTAAATACTGACACACGCCCCGGGACTCACTGTAAATAATTACACACTCCCGGTGAATCACTGTAAATACTGACACACTCCCGGGACTCACAGTAAATACTGACACACTCCCGGGACTCACTGTAAATACTGACACACTCCCGGGGACTCACTGTAAATACTGACTCACTCCCGGGGACTCACTGTAAATACTGACACACTCCCGGGGACTCACTGTAAATACTGACACACCCCCGGGGACTCACTTTAAATACTGACACACTCCCGGGGACTCACTGTAAATACTGACACACTCCCGGGGACTCACTGTAAATACTGACACACTCCCGGGGACTCACTGTAAATACTGACACACTCCCGGGGACTCACTGTAAATACTGACACACTCCCGGGGACTCACTGTAAATACTGACACACTCCCGGGGACTCACTGTAAATACTGACACACTCCTGGGACTCACTGTAAATACTGACTCACTCCCGGGGACTCGCTGTGAATACTGACACACTCCCGGGACTCACTGTGAATACTGACACACTCCCGGGACTCACTGTAAATATTGACACACTCCTGGGGACTCGCTGTAAATACTGAAACACTCCCGGGGACTCACTGTAAACACTGACACACTCCCGGGACTCACTGTAAATACTGACACACTCCCGGGGACTCACTGTAAATACTGAAACACTCCCGGGTACTCACTGTAAATACTGACACACTCCCGGGACTCACTGTAAATACTGACACACTCGCGGGACTCACTGTAAATACTGACACACTCCCGGGACACACTGTAAATACTGACACACTCCCGGGGACTCACTATAAATACTGACACACTCTCCGGACTCACTGTAAATACTGACACACTCCCGGGACTCACTGTAAATACTGACACACTCCCGGGGACTCACTGTAAATACTGACACACACCCGGGGACTCACTGTAAATACTGACACACTCCCGCGACTCACTGTAAATACTGACACACTCCCGGGTACTCACTGTAAATACTGACACACACCCGGGGACTCACTGTAAATACTGACACACTCCCGGGGACTCACTGTAAATACTGACACACTCCCGGGGACTCACTGTAAATACTGACACACTCCGGGGACTCACTGTAAATACTGACACACTCCCGGGGACTCACTGTAAATACTGACACACTCCCGGGGACTCACTGTAAATACTGACACACTCTCGGGACTCACTGTAAATACTGACACACTCCCAGGACTCACTGTAAATACTGACACACTCCCAGGACTCACTGTAAATACTGACACACTCCCGGGGACTCACTGAAAATACTGACACACTCCCGGGTACTCACTGTAAATACTGACACACTCACGGGGACTCACTGTAAATACTGACACACTCCCGGTACTCACTGTTAATACTGACACACTCCCGGGGACTCACTGTAAATACTGACACACTCCCGGGACTCACTGTAAATACTGACACACTCCCGGGGACTCACTGTAAATACTGACACACTCCCAGGTCTCACTGTAAATACTGACACACTCCCGGGGACTCACTGTAAATACTGACACACTCCCGGGTACTCACTGTAAATACTGACACACTCCCGGGACTCACTGTAAATACTGACACACTCACGGGGACTCACTGTAAATACTGACACACTCCCGGGGACTCACTGTAAATACTGACACACTCCCGGGATCTCACTGTAAATACTGACACACTCCCCAGGACTCACTGTAAATACTGACACACTCCCGGGACTCACCGTAAATACTGACACACTCCCGGGACTTACTGTAAATACTGACACACTCCCGGGACTCACTGTGAATACTGACACACTCCCGGGGACTCACTGTAAATACTGACACCCATCCGGGGACTCACTGTAAATACTGACACACTCCCAGGCACTCACTGTAAATACTGACACACTCCCGAGACTCACTGTAAATACTGACACACTCCCGGGGACTCACTGTAAATACCGACACACTCCCGGGACTCACTGTAAATACTGACACGCTCCCGGGGACTCACTGTAAATACTGACACACTCCCGGGGACTCACTGTAAATACTGACACACTCCCAGGGACTCACTGTAAATACTGACACACTCCCGGGGACTCACTGTAAATACTGACACACTCCCGGGACTCACTGTAAATACTGACACACTCCCGGGGACTCACTGTAAATACTGACACACCCCCGGGACTCACTGTAAATACTGACACACTCCCGGGGACACTGTAAATACTGACAGACTCCCGGGGACTCACTGTAAATACTGACACACTCCCGGGGACTCACTGTAAATACTGACAGACGCCCTGGGACTCACTGTAAATACTGACACACTCCCGGGACTCACTGTAAATACTGACACACTCCCGGGAACTCACTGTAAATACTGACACACTCCCGGGGACTCACTGTAAATACTGACACACTCCCGGGACTCACTGTAAATACTGACACACTCCCGGGGACTCACTGTAAATACTGACACACTCCCGGGGACTCACTGTAAATACTGACACACTCCCGGGGACTCACTGTAAATACTGACACACTCCCGGGGACTCACTGTAAATACTGACACACTCCCGGGGACTCACTGTAAATACTGACACACTCCCGGGGACTCACTGTAAATACTGTCACACTCCCGGGGACTCACTGTAAATACTGACACACTCCCGGGGACTCACTGTAAATACTGACACAGTCCCGGGGACTCACTGTAAATACTGACACACTCCCAGGGACTCACTGTAAATACTGACACACTCCCGGGGACTCACTGTCAATACTGACACACTTCCGGGACTCACTGTAAATACTGACACACTCCCGGGAACTCACTGTAAATACTGACACACTCCCGGGACTCACTGTAAATACTGAAACACTCCCGGGGACTCACTGTAAATACTGACACACTCCCGGGGACTCACTGTAAATACTGACACACTCCCGGGGACTCACTGTAAACACTGACACACTCCCGGGGACTCACTGTAAATACTGACACACTCCCGGGGACTCACTGTAAATACTGACTCACTCCCGGAACTCACTGTAAATACTGACACACTCCCGGGGACTCACTGTAAATACTGACACACTCCCAGGACGCACTGTAAATACTGACACACTCCCGGGGACTCACTGTAAATACTGACACACTCCCGGGGACTCACTGTAAATACTGACACACTCCCGGGACTCACTGTAAATACTGACACACTCCCGGGTACTCACTGTAAATACTGACACACCCCTGGGACTCACTGTAAATACTGACACACTCCCGGGGACTCACTGTAAATACTGACACACTCCCGGGGACTCACTGTAAATACTGACACACTCCCGGGGACTCACTGTAAATACTGACACACCCCCGGGACTCACTGTAAATACTGACACACTCCCGGGACTCACTGTAAATACTGACACACTCCCGGTGACTCACTGTAAATACTGACACACTCCCGGGACTCACTGTAAATACTGACACTCTCCCGGGACTCACTGTAAATACTGACACACGCCCCGGGACTCACTGTAAATAATTACACACTCCCGGTGAATCACTGTAAATACTGACACACTCCCGGGACTCACAGTAAATACTGACACACTCCCGGGACTCACTGTAAATACTGACACACTCCCGGGGACTCACTGTAAATACTGACTCACTCCCGGGGACTCACTGTAAATACTGACACACTCCCGGGGACTCACTGTAAATACTGACACACTCCCGGGGACTCACTTTAAATACTGACACACTCCCGGGGACTCACTGTAAATACTGACACACTCCCGGGGACTCACTGTAAATACTGACACACTCCCGGGGACTCACTGTAAATACTGACACACTCCCGGGGACTCACTGTAAATACTGACACACTCCCGGGGACTCACTGTAAATACTGACACACTCCCGGGGACTCACTGTAAATACTGACTCACTCCCGGGGACTCGCTGTGAATACTGACACACTCCCGGGACTCACTGTGAATACTGACACACTCCCGGGACTCACTGTAAATATTGACACACTCCTGGGGACTCGCTGTAAATACTGAAACACTCCCGGGGACTCACTGTAAACACTGACACACTCCCGGGACTCACTGTAAATACTGACACACTCCCGGGGACTCACTGTAAATACTGAAACACTCCCGGGGACTCACTGTAAATACTGACACACTCCCGGGACTCACTGTAAATACTGACACACTCGCGGGACTCACTGTAAATACTGACACACTCCCGGGACACACTGTAAATACTGACACATTCCCGGGGACTCACTATAAATACTGACACACTCTCCGGACTCACTGTAAATACTGACACACTCCCGGGACTCACTGTAAATACTGACACACTCCCGGGGACTCACTGTAAATACTGACACACACCCGGGGACTCACTGTAAATACTGACACACTCCCGCGACTCACTGTAAATACTGACACACTCCCGGGTACTCACTGTAAATACTGACACACTCCGGGGACTCACTGTAAATACTGACACACTCCCGGGGACTCACTGTAAATACTGACACACTCCCGGGGACTCACTGTAAATACTGACACACTCTCGGGACTCACTGTAAATACTGACACACTCCCAGGACTCACTGTAAATACTGACACACTCCCAGGACTCACTGTAAATACTGACACACTCCCGGGGACTCACTGAAAATACTGACACACTCCCGGGTACTCACTGTAAATACTGACACACTCCCGGGACTCACTGTAAATACTGACACACTCACGGGGACTCACTGTAAATACTGACACACTCCCGGTACTCACTGTTAATACTGACACACTCCCGGGGACTCACTGTAAATACTGACACACTCCCGGGACTCACTGTAAATACTGACACACTCCCGGGGACTCACTGTAAATACTGACACACTCCCAGGTCTCACTGTAAATACTGACACACTCCCGGGGACTCACTGTAAATACTGACACACTCCCGGGTACTCACTGTAAATACTGACACACTCCCGGGACTCACTGTAAATACTGACACACTCACGGGGACTCACTGTAAATACTGACACACTCCCGGGGACTCACTGTAAATACTGACACACTCCCGGGATCTCACTGTAAATACTGACACACTCCCCAGGACTCACTGTAAATACTGACACACTCCCGGGACTCACCGTAAATACTGACACACTCCCGGGACTTACTGTAAATACTGACACACTCCCGGGACTCACTGTGAATACTGACACACTCCCGGGGACTCACTGTAAATACTGACACCCATCCGGGGACTCACTGTAAATACTGACACACTCCCAGGGACTCACTGTAAATACTGACACACTCCCGAGACTCACTGTAAATACTGACACACTCCCGGGACACACTGTAAATACTGACACACTCCCGGTCCTCACTGTAAATACTGACACACTCCCGGGGACTCACTGTAAATACTGACACACTCCCGGGACTCACTGTAAATACTGACACACTCCCGGGACTCACTGTAAATACTGACACACTCCCGGGGACTCACTGTAAATACTGACACACTCCCGGGACTCACTGTAAATACTGACACGCTCCCGGGGACTCACTGTAAATACTGACACACTCCCGGGGACTCACTGTAAATACTGACACACTCCCAGGGACTCACTGTAAATACTGACACACTCCCGGGGACTCACTGTAAATACTGACACACTCCCGGGACTCACTGTAAATACTGACACACTCCCGGGGACTCACTGTAAATACTGACACACCCCCGGGACTCACTGTAAATACTGACACACTCCCGGGGACTCACTGTAAATACTGACACACTCCCGGGGACTCACTGTAAATACTGACACACTCCCGGGGACTCACTGTAAATACTGACACACGCCCCGGGACTCACTGTAAATACTGACACACTCCCGGGACTCACTGTAAATACTGACACACTCCCGGGGACTCACTGTAAATACTGACACACCCCCGGGACTCACTGTAAATACTGACACACTCCCGGGGACTCACTGTAAATACTGACACACTCCCGGGGACTCACTGTAAATACTGACACACTCCCGGGGACTCACTGTAAATACTGACACACGCCCCGGGACTCACTGTAAATACTGACACACTCCCGGGACTCACTGTAAATACTGACACACTCCCGGGAACTCACTGTAAATACTGACACACTCCCGGGGACTCACTGTAAATACTGACACACTCCCGGGACTCACTGTAAATACTGACACACTCCCGGGGACTCACTGTAAATACTGACACACTCCCGGGGACTCACTGTAAATACTGACACACTCCCGGGGACTCACTGTAAATACTGACACACTCCCGGGGACTCACTGTAAATACTGACACACTCCCGGGGACTCACTGTAAATACTGTCACACTCCCGGGGACTCACTGTAAATACTGACACACTCCCGGGGACTCACTGTAAATACTGACACAGTCCCGGGGACTCACTGTAAATACTGACACACTCCCAGGGACTCACTGTCAATACTGACACACTCCCGGGACTCACTGTAAATACTGACGCACTCCCGGGAACTCACTGTAAATACTGACACACTCCCGGGACTCACTGTAAATACTGAAACACTCCCGGGGACTCACTGTAAATACTGACACACTCCCGGGGACTCACTGTAAATACTGACACACTCCCGGGGACTCACTGTAAACACTGACACACTCCCGGGGACTCACTGTAAATACTGACACACTCCCGGGGACTCACTGTAAATACTGACTCACTCCCGGAACTCACTGTAAATACTGACACACTCCCGGGGACTCACTGTAAATACTGACACACTCCCAGGACGCACTGTAAATACTGACACACTCCCGGGGACTCACTGTAAATACTGACACACTCCCGGGGACTCACTGTAAATACTGACACACCCCCGGGACTCACTGTAAATACTGACACACTCCCGGGGACTCACTGTAAATACTGACACACTCCCGGGGACTCACTGTAAATACTGACACACTCCCGGGGACTCACTGTAAATACTGACACACTCTTCATCCTCGGACGTGGACAGGGGGAGGACGGATGGTCCTGGGGGGGTTGCTGCTGGGTGCGCCGGGGGAGGGGAGGGTGGCGCTGGGCCAGAGTGGTGTGTGTGGGGAACCTGCTGGTGCCAGGTCCCTGAGGGAGACAGTATCCTGGCGGCCGTAGGCATGTAGGCATACTGGGGGTTAGCGTGGATCAACTGCACCCTTCCAACCAACGAGCCCGCCTTGTGGAGTCGTACGTGCTTACAGAGGAGTACGGGTCCTGGAGCTGCGAGCCAAGTCGGGAGCGACAACCCGGATGTGGACTTCCTGGGGAAGGCGAAGAGACGTTCATGGGGTGTGTAGTTAGCCGCAGTGCACAGGAGCGACCGAATGGAGTGCAGTGCGTCGGGGAGAACGTCCTGGGAGATTTCTGGACCGTAGGGCCAGCTGGTCGGCCCTACAGACCGTCCCATTCTCCCTCTCTACCTGCCCGTTTCCCCGGGGGTTATAGCTGGTCGTCCTGCTGGAGGCGATACCCCTGCTGAGCAGAACTGACACAACAGGATCCCCTGTTGCTGTGGATGTAGGCAGGGAAGCCGAACAGAGTGAAGGTGGTGTTGACGGCTTTGATGACGGTGTCAGACGTCATGTCGGAGCATGGGATGGCGAAGGGGAATTGGGAATATTCATCGACCACACTGAGGAAATACATGTTACAGTCGGTGGAGGGGAGGGGCCCTTTGAAATCCACGCTGAGGCGTTCAAAGGGGTGGGAGGCCTTCACCAGGCGCACGCGGTCCAGCTGGTAGAAGTGCGTTTTGCACTCCGCACAGACCTGGCTGTCTCTGGTGATTGCCCTGACTTCTTCGAAGGAGTAGGGCAGATTGCGGGCCTTGATGAAGTGGTACAACCGTGTGACTCCCGGGTGACAGAGCTTGTCGTGCAGAGTCCAGAGATGGTCCACCTGTGCGCTGGCACATGTATCTCGGGATAGGGCATCGGGGGGCTCGTTGAGCTTACCGGGGCGATACAAAAGCTCGTAGTTGTAGGTGGAGAGCTCGATCCTCCACCGCAAGATTTTATCATTTTTGATCTTGCCCCGGTGTGTGTTATTAAACATGAAGGCAACCGACCGTTGGTCAGTGAGGAGAGTGAATCTCCTGCGGGCCAGGTAATGCCTCCAATGCTGCACAGCTTCAACGATAGCTTGGGCCTCTTTTTTGACGGACGAGTGCCGAATTTTGGAGGCATGAAGGATTCGTTAAAAGAATGCCATGGGCCTGCCTGCCTGATTGAGGGTGGCGGCTAGGGCGACATCTGATGCGTCGCTCTCCACTTGAAAGGGTAACGTCTTGTCGACTGCATGCATCGCGGCCTTGGCGACGTCGGCCCTAATACGGGCGAAGGCCTGTTGAGCCTCAGCCATCAGGGGGAAAAGAGTGGACTGGATGAGTGGGCGGGCCTTGTCCGCATAGTTTGGGACCCACTGGACGGAGTAAGAAAAGAACCCCAGGCAGCGTTTGAGGGGCTTGGGGCAGTGGGGAAGGGGGAAATCCATGAGGAGGCGCATGCGGTCGGGGTCGGGCCCCAGAACTCCATTCTGGACCACATAGCCGAGAATGGCTAAGCGATTCGTGCTGAACACGCACTTCTCCTTGTTATAGGTGAGGTTTAGGAGCGTGGCGGTGTGGAGAAATCTGGCAAGATTGGCGTCATGGTCCTGCTGATCATGGCGGCATATGGTGACGTTGTCCAGGTACGGGAAAGTGGCCCGCAGCCCCTACCGGTCGACCATTCAGTCCAGCTCCCTTTGGAAGACCGAGACCCCGTTGGTGACGCCGAAGGGAACCCTAAAAAAATGGTCGAGGCGGCCATCTACCTCGAAGGCAGTGTATGGGCGGACCGCCTTACGGATGGGGAGCTGGTGGTAGGTGGATTTTAGGTCTTCAGTTGAGAAGACCCGGTACTGTGCAATCTGATTGACCATATCAGATATGCGTGGGAGGGGGTACACGTCGAGCTGCGTGTACCGATTGATGGTCTGACTGTAGTCCACGACCATTCGCTGTTCTCCCCAGTTTTCACCACTACCACTTGGGCTCTCCAGGGGCTGTTGCTGGCCTCGATGATGCCTTCCCGAAGCAGCCACTGGACCTCGGACCTGATGAAGGTCCTGTCCTGGGCGCTGTACCGTCTGCTCCTGGTGGCGACAGGTTTGCAATCCGGGGTTAGGTTTGTGAATAGGGAAGGTGGGTCGACCTTTAGGGTCGCGAGGCCGCACACAGTAAGGGGTGGTAGGGGCCCACCGAATTTCAATATTAGGCTCTGGCGGTTACACTGGAAGTCCAGGCCGAGTAGCAGGGCAGCGCAGAGGTTGGGGAGGACGTAGAGGCGGAAGCCGCTGAATACTATGCCCTGGATCCTGAGCGTGGCTATACAGTACCCCTGGACCGCCACAGAGTTGGACCCGGAGGCCAGGGAGATTCTCTGATTGGCGGGGTGTACCGCGAGGGAGCAGTACCTTACCATATCCGGGTGAATGAAGCTTTCGGTGCTCCCGGACTCCAGCAGACGGGAGATCTCGAGCCCATCGACCTTCACGCTTGTCGAGGCGATGGCTAGATTGTGCGGGCGAGACTGGTCAATCGTGATCGAGGCGCGTCGCGGCTGGTTGTCGCTGGTGTCGGACGATGGGGTGCCCGGGGGGCACGGGTCCTGGTATGATGGGGGTGCCCATGTGCTGTGGGGGAGACAAGATGGCGGCGCCTGAAGATCCTGAGGTGGACAAGATGAAGGCGCCCACGGGCCGCATGTGGCGGGGGTTGACAAAGATGGTGGCGCCCACTGGCTGCGCATGGTCCGAGGGGGGAAGATGGCGGCGCCCACTGTCCGTACGCGGGGGGGGTCGGGGCGGTCGCGGCGACTGAGCGGGTCTGGCACACCGCGGCGAAGTGCCCCTTCTTGCCGCAGGCCTTGCAAAGGGCGCTGTGGGCCGGGCAGCATTGGTGGGGGTGTTTTTGCTGCCCACAGAAGTAACATCTGGGGCCCCGGGGTTGGCTGGCTGGCGCGTGGCACAGGCGTTGGATTGGCTGAGTGGGGTCCCCGGTGGGGCGGCCGTCTGCGGAGTCCACGATGCATAGGAGGAGTGGGCCGCGCGGCCGGGGGTGTAGGCCTGGATATTGCGCGAGGCGATTGTCATCGATAGCGCCTGCTTTTTGGTTTCCGCGAGGTCGAGCGTGGCCCCCTCTAAAAGTCTCTGGCGGATGTGGTCTGACACTATCCCCATGACGAAAGCGTCCCGCATGAGGAGGTTCGAATGTTCCATGGCCGTGACGGCCTGACAGTCACAGTCTCTGACCAGGGGAATTAAAGCACGCCAGAAATCTTCTACGGACTCACCAGGGAGCTGACTACAAGTAGAGAGTATGTGTTTAGTGAGAGCGTGTTCGTCCGCTGCGCGTAGTTCTCTTTCAGTAGCGCCATGGGTTCATCATAGGTCGGCGCATCCTTGATAAGTGGAAAGACGTTGGAGCTCAGCTGCGAGTAGAGGATCTGGATCTTCTGAGCTTCCGGAATTGGGTCTGGTGCAGACCTGATGTAAGCTTCGAAACAGGCTAGCCAGTGTTCAAAGTCCTTTTTGGCGTTGCCTGATTGCGGATCCAGCTGCAGGCGATCCGGCTTGATGCGGAGGTCCATCTTCTGAAAACTTTAGTGTAATAAATTGATGCACGATCAATTGCACGAAGACGAGAGTTGAATACAACTGAGGCTTTATTACACTAAGATGTGTGGCCTCCTACAGCAGCTGGCGAAATGGCTGCTGTATGGGGAGCACACATATTTATACTCCGCCTACTGGGTGGAGCCAGCAGGCAGGGACTACCCCCGTACCTGTAGTACAGGGCCTTACCACACATCTCCAATGTACACAAAAGTGGTGATTACCACACTCAACAAGCAGTCACTCCAACCGTTTGAAAGTCTCGAGGGCCCGCACAGAGGCCCATGTTGGAAGCTGTGGCAAGATAACGTCTTGAGGTACGGAGCAGCCTTGGGTCTCCTTCCCAAAGAGCAGAAGCAGCAGGTTAGTCCATTCCTTTACACCGTTGGGCCTATCACCGATAAGATCCTTCTCAGCCTGCCGGGTGCAAGAAACTTCCGCAGAGTTCGACGCGTTTCTCACTTCAAAATGGGACATGATTGCTGAGCGAGAACGCTTCAACTATAAACCGCACAAACCAGCGGAGTCTGTCAAACCGCTTCTTGGCGATTTGTTTACGGTACCTACTTGTCGCAAAAAGGAGTCCTTGAAAGACGATTACGCACTCGGTTGACCATTTCACGGTTCTCGTCAAACCAAACCATGGGTGTGAAATAAACTCCTCTCCCAATGACCACACCGAGGCGTCAGGGAAGCTGGCCAAACTGGCCAAAAGGGCAGCCTTTTACATTCTGCGAGGTCAAAACATCCCTTCAGTCAGCAGGAACGTACACACGCAACTAGGCACCCGACAATAAATAAAGTCCTTCAACCAGGCAATGGGGCTGATTCCCACCAAGAATTTCCACGACTCTTCCAGTACTCGGTAAGCAAAATAATCAATACCATAGGAGCGGCTTGGTGGCACAGTGGTTAGCACTGCTGCCTCACAGCACCAGGGTCCCGGGTTCAATTCTGGCCTCGGTAAAATGTCTGTGCAGAGTTTGCACGTTCTCCCCGTGTCTGCTTGGGTTTCCTCCGGGTGCTCCGGTTTCCTCCCACAGTCTAAAGATGTGCAGAGAAGGTGGATTGGCCGTGAGGAACTGCACCTCAGGGTGAGGTCACAGGACAGGAGTTTGGGCAGAGATAGGGTAATCTTTCAAAAGGCCAGTGCAGACTTGATGGGCCGAGTGGCCTGTTTCTGCACTGTAGGGATTGTATGATTCTATTTTTCACTCCTCACAGATGTCATGCCCGTTCTCTACTGCCAAAGGTCAAAGGGGAAGATGACCACATGCTGCACAGCGATATCACATCACCATCACACAACCAACCCGCTGCTGTTCGAGGCTGGTCACAGTTTCCAAATGAAACGGCAAACAGACTGTATGGTTACATTACTCAATTAAACAGAGCAGTCCGGAGGGAAATCCGCCCAAAGCCAGGTGGTCGACAATCTGCCAAAGTTTGTCAACAGTGTCCTCTCCACCAAGCTCGCCGCTAATTGTGGGTTTTGGCAAATATCCTTTGGCCAGGAATCCCAGCTGCTAACAACCATTTATCCCGCCATTTGTCGGCTTTTCCCTTTGGCATCTCATCAGCTTGTGGGCGGCACAGTAGAATACTGGTGGTTAGCACTGTTGCTTCACAGCTCCAGGGTCCCAGGTTCGATTCCCAGCTTGGCTCACTGTCTGTGCGGAGTCTGCATGTTCTTCCTGTGTCTGCGAGGGTTTCCTCCCAGAAGTCCCGAAAGACAAGCTGTTGGGTGAATTGGATATTCTGAATTCTCCCTCCGTGACCCAAACAGGCGGCGGAATGTGACAACTAGGGGATTTTCACAGTAACTTCATTGCAGTGTTAATGTAAGCCTACATCTGACAATAATAAAGACTATTATTCTCTGGAAATGTCCCTGTGCACAACATCCACTCTCTTGGAAGATAAACAAGGAGTCATTTGTCACATGGATGGCGTCCTTATCCACGGGTTCACAGGAGAGGATGGGAGAGGGAGAGCTCTTCGGTGGAGGAGGTAAGGTAGAAGTGCAGAAGGAGCTGGGGAGGGGGGTTCGATGAAGCTGGGGTGTGGAGTGAGGCTTTGCGAAGGGTAACCTCATCCTCGTCAAGTGCGAAGCTGAGTCTCATCTAGTTTAACCCGGTGCAAACAGCCCACTTGACGGTGTCTAGGATGAGTCACTTCTCTCCCGGAGTAGAAGCCAGATGTTAGGGGTGTGTGTGTGGGGGGGGGGGGGTGGGGGGGGGGGGTGGTAACCATGTCCACATGATCTGGGCGTGTCCGAAGCTGGAGAGGTTTCGGAAAACTTTTGCAGAAACAATGTCAAGGTGGCTCCGAGCCCATCGGATGATCTGGGTGTGCAGGTGAGGAGAGAGGCTGACGAGTTGACCTCGGAGGCAGATATTACTTGGATGGCGGGAACAGATTAACTTACTTGCCTTGCAGGTCAGCTGTTGAGTTCGGGAGTGAGAGCTGGGACCTTAGAATCAGCGCGGGAATTTTGAAAAGCGCGGGGGCTGCGAGACAGAGGGGACCATTTAAAAGGTTGCTGTCTGTGGTGAGGTGAGTACAGATTAACTTACTTGCCTTGCAGGTCAGCTGTTGAGTTCGGGAGTGAGAGCTGGGACCTTAGAATCAGCGCGGGAATTTTGAAAAGCGCGGGGGCTGCGAGGCAGAGGGGACCATTTAAAAGGTCGCTGTCTGTGGTGAGGTGAGTACAGATTAACTTACTTGCCTTGCAGGTCAGCTGTTGAGTTCGGGAGTGAGAGCTGGGACCTTAGAATCAGCGCGGGAATTTTGAAAAGCGCGGGGGCTGCGAGACAGAGGGGACCATTTAAAAGGTTGCTGTCTGTGGTGAGGTGAGTACAGATTAACTTACTTGCCTTGCAGGTCAGCTGTTGAGTTCGGGAGTGAGAGCTGGGACCTTAGAATCAGCGCGGGAATTTTGAAAAGCGCGGGGGCTGCGAGACAGAGGGGACCATTTAAAAGGTCGCTGTCTGTGGTGAGGTGAGTACAGATTAACTTACTTGCCTTGCAGGTCAGCTGTTGAGTTCGGGAGTGAGAGCTGGGACCTTAGAATCAGCGCGGGAATTTTGAAAAGCGCGGGGGCTGCGAGGCAGAGGGGACCATTTAAAAGGTCGCTGTCTGTGGTGAGGTGAGTACAGATTAACTTACTTGCCTTGCAGGTCAGCTGTTGAGTTCGGGAGTGAGAGCTGGGACCTTAGAATCAGCGCGGGAATTTTGAAAAGCGCGGGGGCTGCGAGACAGAGGGGACCATTTAAAAGGTCGCTGTCTGTGGTGAGGTGAGTACAGATTAACTTACTTGCCTTGCAGGTCAGCTGTTGAGTTCGGGAGTGAGAGCTGGGACCTTAGAATCAGCGCGGGAATTTTGAAAAGCGCGGGGGCTGCGAGACAGAGGGGACCATTTAAAAGGTTGCTGTCTGTGGTGAGGTGAGTACAGATTAACAACTTGCTTACCTTGCAGGCCAAGTCGATTTCAGCAGGAGCAGAGCAGGTTCGTCCATTTCTGCGGGGGCAGTGCGGAAGTGATTTCTGGGAGGTAAGTTTCTCCTTTAAATAAATTTTTTTTAAAAAATTCTAGTGTTTAAGGTGGGAACAGGAAGTCGACCCGCGGACGTCTGGGAAGACCCTCACCAATAAATTCTGGTGGAGAGGAAACCCGAGACACTACACGTGTAGTGTCTCCCACCCGCCCTCCTCCTCTAACCTAATAATAAAACCCTTTGGTGTGAGGTAAGTACCATATTTTATTATTGTTATTAATAATTTTTATTCTTTATTTTTTTTTTATATATAAATTTTTTTTTTTAATTTAGTTGTTAGCCAGATCTTGGTAGAAAGTTAGAGGAATGGCAGGGAAGGGAGTGCAATGTTCCTCCTGCAGGATGTTTGAGGTGAGGGATGCCGTTAGTGTCCCTGCTGATTTTACCTGCAGGAAGTGCTGCCATCTCCAGCTCCTCCAAGACCGAGTTAGGGAACTGGAGCTGGAGTTGGAAGAACTTCGGATCATTCGGGAGGCAGAGGGGGTCATAGATAGCAGCTTCAGGGAATTAGTTACACCAAAGATTGGAGATAGATGGGTAACTGTAAGAGGGACGGGGAAAAAACAGTCAGTGCAGGGATCCCCTGCGGTCGTTCCCCTGAGAAACAAGTATACCGCTTTGGATACTTGTGGGGGGGACGACTTACCAGGGGTAAGCCATGGGGTACAGACCTCTGGCACAGAGTCTGTCCCTGTTGCTCAGAAGGGAAGGGGGGAGAGGAGCAGAGCATTAGTAATTGGGGACTCTATAGTCAGGGGCACAGATAGGAGATTTTGTGGGAGCGTGAGAGACTCACGTTTGGTATGTTGCCTCCCAGGTGCAAGGGTACGTGATGTCTCGGATCGTGTTTTCCGGGTCCTTAAGGGGGAGGGGGAGCAGCCCCAAGTCGTGGTCCACATTGGCACTAACGACATAGGTAGGAAAGGGGATAAGGATGTCAGGCAGGCTTTCAGGGAGCTAGGATGGAAGCTCAGAACTAGAACAAACAGAGTTGTTATCTCTGGGTTGTTGCCCGTGCCACGTGATAGTGAGATGAGGAATAGGGAGAGAGAGCAATTAAACACGTGGCTACAGGGATGGTGCAGGCGGGAGGGATTCAGATTTCTGGATAACTGGGGCGCTTTCTGGGGAAGGTGGGACCTCTACAGACAGGATGGTCTACATCTGAACCTGCGGGGCACAAATATCCTGGGGGGGAGATTTGTTAGTGCTCTTTGGGGGGGTTTAAACTAATGCAGCAGGGGCATGGGAACCTGGATTGTAGTTTTAGGGTAAGGGAGAATGAGAGTATAGAGGTCAGGAGCTCAGATTTGACGTCGGAGGAGGGGGCCAGTGTTCAGGTAGGTGGTTTGAAGTGTGTCTACTTCAATGCCAGGAGTATACGAAATAAGGTAGGGGAACTGGCAGCATGGGTTGGTACCTGGGACTTCGATGTTGTGGCCATTTCGGAGACGTGGATAGAGCAGGGACAGGAATGGATGTTGCAGGTTCCGGGGTTTAGGTGTTTTAGTAAGCTCAGGGAAGGAGGCAAAAGAGGGGGAGGTGTGGCGCTGCTAGTCAAGAGCAGTATTACGGTGGCGGAGAGGATGCTAGATGGGGACTCATCTTCCGAGGTAGTATGGGCTGAGGTTAGAAACAGGAAAGGAGAGGTCACCCTGTTGGGAGTTTTCTATAGGCCTCCAAATAGTTCTAGGGATGTAGAGGAAAGGATGGCGAAGATGATCCTGGATATGAGCGAAAGTAACAGGGTAGTTATTATGGGAGACTTTAACTTTCCAAATATTGACTGGAAAAGATATAGTTCGAGTACATTAGATGGGTCGTTTTTTGTTCAGTGTGTGCAGGAGGGTTTCCTGACACAGTTTGTTGACAGGCCAACAAGAGGAGAGGCCACATTGGATTTGGTTTTGGGTAATGAACCAGGCCAGGTGTTGGATTTGGAGGTAGGTGAGCACTTTGGGGACAGTGACCACAATTCGGTGACGTTTACATTAAGGATGGAAAGGGATAAGTATACACCGCAGGGCAAGAGTTATAGCTGGGGGAAGGGAAATTATGATGCCATTAGACGTGACTTGGGGGGGATAAGGTGGAGAAGTAGGCTGCAAGTTTTGGACACACTGGATAAGTGGAGCTTTTTCAAGGATCAGCTATTGCGTGTTCTTGATAAGTATGTACCGGTCAGGCAGGGAGGAAGGTGCCGAGCGAGGGAACCGTGGTTTACCAAAGAAGTGGAATCTCTTGTTAAGAGGAAGAAGGAGGCCTATGTGAAGATGAGGTGTGAAGTTTCAGTTGGGGCGATGGATAGTTACAAGGTAGCGAGGAAGGATCTAAAGAGAGAGCTAAGACGAGCAAGGAGGGGACATGAGAAGTATTTGGCAGGAAGGATCAAGGAAAACCCAAAAGCTTTCTATAGGTATGTCAGGAATAAGCGAATGACTATGGACAGAGTAGGACCAGTCAAGGACAGGGATGGGAAGTTGTGTGTAGAGTCTGAAGAGATAGGCGAGATACTAAATGAATATTTTTCGTCAGTATTCACTCAGGAAAAAGATAATGTTGTGGAGGAGAATGCTGAGCTCCAGGCAAATAGATTAGATGGCATTGAGGTAAGTAGGGAAGAGGTGTTGGCAATTCTGGACAGGCTGAAAATAGATAAGTCCCCGGGGCCTGATGGGATTTATCCTAGGATTCTCTGGGAGGCCAGGGAAGAGATTGCTGGACCATTGGCTTTGATTTTTATGTCATCATTGGATACAGGAATAGTGCCAGAGGACTGGAGGATAGCAAATGTGGTCCCTTTGTTCAAAAAGGGGAGCAGAGACAACCCCGGCAACTATAGACCGGTGAGCCTCACGTCTGTAGTGGGTAAAGTCTTGGAGGGCATTATAAGAGACAAGATTTATAATCATCTAGATAGGAATAATATGATCAGGGATAGTCAGCATGGCTTTGTGAAGGGTAGGTCATGCCTCACAAACCTTATCGAGTTCTTTGAGAAGGTGACTGAACAGGTAGACGAGGGTAGAGCAGTTGATGTGGTGTATATGGATTTCAGCAAAGCGTTTGATAAGGTTCCCCACGGTAGGCTATTGCAGAAAATACGGAGGCTGGGGATTGAGGGTGATTTAGAGATGTGGATCAGAAATTGGCTAGCTGAAAGAAGACAGAGGGTGGTGGTTGATGGGAAATGTTCAGAATGGAGTTCTGTCACAAGTGGAGTACCACAAGGATCTGTTCTGGGGCCGTTGCTGTTTGTCATTTTTATCAATGACCTAGAGGAAGGTGCAGAAGGGTGGGTGAGTAAATTTGCAGACGATACTAAAGTCGGTGGTGTTGTCGATAGTGAGGAAGGAAGTAGCAGGTTACAGAGGGATATAGATAAGCTGCAGAGCTGGGCTGAGAGGTGGCAAATGGAGTTTAATGTAGAGAAGTGTGAGGTGATTCACTTTGGAAGGAAAAACAGGAATGTGGAATATGTGGCTAATGGAAAAGTTCTTGAAAGTGTGGATGAGCAGAGGGATCTAGGTGTCCATGTACATAGATCCCTGAAAGTTGCCACCCAGGTTGATAGGGTGGTGAAGAAGGCCTATGGAGTGTTGGCCTTTATTGGTAGAGGGATTGAGTTCCGGAGTCAGGAGGTCATGTTGCAGCTGTACAGAACTCTGGTACGGCCGCATTTGGAGTATTGCGTACAGTTCTGGTCACCGCATTATAGGAAGGACGTGGAGGCTTTGGAACGGGTGCAGAGGAGATTTACCAGGATGTTGCCTGGTATGGAGGGAAAGTCTTATGAGGAAAGGCTGATGGACTTGAGGTTGTTTTCGTTAGAGAGAAGAAGGTTAAGAGGAGACTTAATAGAGGCATACAAAATGATCAGAGGGTTAGATAGGGTGGACAGTGAGAGCCTTCTCCCGCGGATGGAAATGGCTAGCACGAGGGGACATAGCCTTAAACTGAGGGGTAATAGATATAGGACAGAGGTCAGGGGTAGGTTCTTTACGCAAAGAGTAGTGAGGCCGTGGAATGCCCTACCTGCTACAGTAGTGAACTCGCCAACATTAAGGGCATTTAAAAGTTTATTGGATAAACATATGGATGATAATGGTATAGTGTAGGTTAGATGGCTTTTGTTTCGGTGCAACATCGTGGGCCGAAGGGCCTGTACTGCGCTGTATTGTTCTATGTTCTATGTTCTATAACGGAGCTGGGTTACGGTTGAGCGACTTTGTGGAATTTCTGCACCTGGAGAAAATAAAGTTTGCTATTCGAGGTGCGGATGAGGGGTTTGTCTCGGGGTGGAGGCCGTTCATTGCCTTCTTTGAAGATTGCTAAAACGTCAGCAGGATGGGGGGTGCGGTATGGGGATATGGGGAGGTTGTCTTTTTCTTCTTTTTGGGGTTGTTATTGAAATCAGAAAGGGGGGGGGCACCAGGAGTGGGCTCGGACGAGGAGATTGGGGGGTGAGGATGACAGCCACAGGTGTCATTGGGTGGATTTCTCTCTGGGCCGCTCTGTTTAATTGGGTAATGTAACCATACAGCCTGGGCGCGATTCTCCCAGCCCCGCACCGGGACGGAGGATCGCCGCAACCGCGCCACGCCGCCCCGACGCCGGCGCGTGACTCTCTGAGGTGCGGAGAATCGCCGCCATTTGCGCCGTCGCGTTTGGCACGGCGCCGGTCGCGGGCTGCTGTCAGCGGCCAGGCCGCCGAATCTCCGGCCCGGATGGGCCGAGCCGCCGCGCGGAAACGGTAGAGTCCCGCCGGCGCCGTTCACCCCTGGTCGCTGCCGGCGGTAACTCTGCACGCAGGGTCGGGGGTGTGGCCTGTGGGGGAGGGGGAGGGGAGCTCCGTCCCCAGGGGGGGGGCCTCTGATGGTGTCTGGCCCACGATCGGGGCCCACAGATCGGCAGGCCTGATTCTCCCCCCCTCCCCGGGCCTACATTGTTGTGCGGCCGGCCCCTCAAGCCCCATGCCATGTTGCGTAGGGGCTGGCGCGCTGAAGAAGTCCCCTGCGCATGCGCGGGTTGGCGCGGCGCCCATTTGGCATTGGGAAGGGAGGCTGGAGCGGCGTGAACCGCTCCAGCACCGTGCTGCCCCCCTGTGGGGGCTAGAATCAGTTGTCCCCGCGCCCATTTCGCGCCATCGTGAAACGCGACGCCGTTCACGACAGCGCAAACACTTAGTCTCCATTTTGGAGAATCGCGCCCCCTGAGTTTGCCGTTTTATTTGGAAACTGTGGCCAGCCTCGGACAGCAGCGGGTTGGTTGTGTGATGGTGATGTGATATCGCTGTGCAGCATGTGGTCATCTTCCTCTCCGATTGTCACAGTAACTTCATTGCAGTGGGAATGTAAGCCTACTTGTGACACTAATAAAGATTCTTTAGGGCAGCACGGTAGCACAGTGGTTAGCACAATTGCTTCACAGCTCCAGGGTCCAAGGTTCGATTCCGGCTTGGGTCACTGTCTGTGCGGAGTCTGCACATCCTCCCCGTGTGTGCGTGGGTTTCCTCCGGGTGCTCCGGTTTCCTCCCACAGTCCAAAGATGTGCAGGTTAGGTGGATTGGCCACGCTAAATTGCCCTTAGTGTCCAAAATTGCCCTTAGTGTTGGGTGGGGTTACTGGGTTACGGGGATAGGGTGGAGGTGTTGACCTTGGGTAGGGTGCTCTTTCCAAGGGCCGGTGCAGACTCGATGGGCCAAATGGCCTCCTTCTGCACTGTAAATTCTATGATAATCTATTATTATTATAACGTGCTCTGTATCAGATTGCCATCCTATCACGAGACAGAATAAAAGGATCCTGGTTTGGACATGTCGATGTTTATGATGAGTTACTTCATAAAGTACAAGGGATCAAACACAACACAGTAGACCAGGCTGTTGTCCTAGATTGCACACTTGTCTCCAAGTGGAATATTCTCTTCGACCGTACGGACCCACTGCCGATCTTTGCCACAGATCTCCAAGGCTTTCAAAGAGCAGAAAAAGAAGACATGGAATGAGCTCAAGTTCAAGACCTCTGCTTGAAAGGTTGGTCTAAAGATAATCCTACTGGACCAACTTGCCTGTGAATGCCATGAGCGACACAGATGCTTAACTGAGGTACCCTCAATAATGATGCTTAGAGATTAAACTGTAAAGAAGGCTTTATTAGGCTAATAACTATGCTACAGATTTGGACGAGAGCTGACTGCTATACAGACCATGAGGCAGGCCTTTATGTATGGCTCCCAGATGGGCGGAGCCAGAGGCGGAGTCCCCAGGGTTCCAAGCCTGGTCTTGAAGGGGACATCACCTTACATGATGATAAGGCAGTAACCGTTCATCACATTAACCATGGTGAATGACTGTTTCGTTTCCGATCCCCGGATGGTCATTTCTTAGTCCATGTGAGAAGAGATTCTTCCCAGTCTCCCTGAGGCCAACTCGGGGTTGCAAAGTGCAGAGCACGTGCACTGCAGTCTGTGTGGTAGCTGGGCATTGCACACGCTGCCCAAACTTTTGTTCTCACCAGCCCCTGCTGAATTAACAGATAGACACTCCCGGAACCCTTGCTGTCAGACCTGCCTTGGCAGAAACTGGAACGCAACCTCTTTGATCCTCGGTGCAGTAGATTACTGCTCTAGATGGTAATCAGGGTGCTTCAACCCATCTTCTATATACATAGCTTTCCCGATCAAATCATCTCAGATACCAGTCCGCAATTTGCTAATGACCACTTCAGGAAATTTGCTGCTGACAATAGGGTCACCCATATCAGCAGCTCCCCCTCCATTCACAAGCTAACAGGGAGGCTAAGAGCGCGATCAGGATCAGCAAGATCCTGATAGAATCATAGGATCGCTACAGTGCAGAAGGAGGCCATTCAGCCCATCGAGTCTGCACCAATCCTCTGAAAGAGCTCCCCCTGCTGAGGTCTGAGAATTATGGCTGGCATTTGGCCCTGTTGCAGTACTGAGCCACGACTCTGGCTAAAGGGGAGGCAGTGGTGTAGTAGTCACTGGAATAGTGATCGAGAGACCCAGGGTAATTCTCTGGGCACCTGAGTTTGAATTCCAGATGGTGGACTTTGAATCCAATCAAACTTTGGAATTAAAAGTCTAATGATCACCATTAAATCATTGTCAATTGTCGTAAAAAAACATCTGGTTCACTGATGCCCTTTACCGTACCTTAATGTCTTTACCTGGTCTGGCCTACATGTGACTCCAGAACAATCAGGTTGACTCTTAACTGCCCTCTAAAATGACCAACCAAGCCATTCATAGAACATAGAACATAGAACAATACAGCGCAGTACAGGCCCTTCGGCCCACAATGTTGCACCGAAACAAAAGCCATCTAACCTACACTATGCCATTATCATCCATATGTTTATCCAATAAACTTTTAAATGCCCTCAATGTTGGCGAGTTCACTACTGTAGCAGGTAGGGCATTCCACGGCCTCACTACTCTTTGCGTAAAGAACCTACCTCTGACCTCTGTCCTATATCTATTACCCCTCAGTTTAAAGCTATGTCCCCTCGTGCCAGCCATTTCCATCCGCGGGAGAAGGCTCTCACTGTCCACCCTATCCAACCCCCTGATCATTTTGTATGCCTCTATTAAGTCTCCTCTTAACCTTCTTCTCTCCAACGAAAACAACCTAAAGTCCATCAGCCTTTCCTCATACGAATTTCCCTCCATACCAGGCAACATCCTGGTAAATCTCCTCTGCACCCGCTCCAAAGCCTCCACGTCCTTCCTATAATGCGGTGACCAGAACTGTACGCAATACTCCAAATGCGGCCGTACCCGAGTTCTGTACAGCTGCAACATGACCTCCTGACTCCGGAACTCAATCCCTCTACCAATAAAGGCCAACACTCCATAGGCCTTCTTCACAACCCTATCAACCTGGGTGGCAACTTTCAGGGATCTATGTACATGGACACCTAGATCCCTCTGCTCATCCACACTTTCAAGAACTTTACCATTAGCCAAATATTCCGCATTCCTGTTATTCCTTCCAAAGTGAATCACCTCACACTTCTCTACATTAAACTCCATTTGCCACCTCTCAGCCCAGCTCTGCAGCTTATCTATATCCCTCTGTAACCTGCTACATCCTTCCACACTATCGACAACACCACCGACTTTAGTATCGTCTGCAAATTTACTCACCCACCCTTCTGCGCCTTCCTCTAGGTCATTGATAAAAATGACAAACAGCAACGGCCCCAGAACAGATCCTTGTGGTACTCCACTTGTGACTGAACTCCATTCTGAACATTTCCCATCAACCACCACCCTCTGTCTTCTTTCAGCTAGCCAATTTCTGATCCACATCTCTAAATCACCCTCAATCCCCAGCCTCCGTATTTTCTGCAATAGCCTACCGTGGGGAACCTTATCAAACGCTTTGCTGAAATCCATATACACCACATCAACTGCTCTACCCTCATCTACCTGTTCAGTCACCTTCTCAAAGAACTCAATAAGGTTTGTGAGGCATGACCTACCCTTCACAAAGCCATGCTGACTATCCCTGATTATATTATTCCTATCTAGATGATTATAAATCTTGTCTCTTATAATTCCCTCCAAGACTTTACCCACTACAGACATGAGGCTCACCGGTCTATAGTTGCCGGGGTTGTCTCTGCTCCCCTTTTTTGAACAAAGGGACCACATTTGCTATCCTCCAGTCCTCTGGCACTATTCCTGTAGCCAATGATGACATAAAAATCAAAGCCAAAGGCCCAGCAATCTCTTCCCTGGCTTCCCAGAGAATCCTAGGATAAATCCCATCAGGTCCCGGGGACTTATCTATTTTCAGCCTGTCCAGAATTGCCAACACCTCTTCCCTATGTACCTCAATGCCATCTATTCTATTAGCCTGGGGCTCAGCATTCTCCTCCACAACATTATCTTTTTCCTGAGTGAATACTGACGAAAAATATTCATTTAGTATCTCGCCTATCTCTTCAGACTCCACACACAACTTCCCATCCCTGCCCTTGACTGGTCCTACCCTTTCCCTAGTCATTCGCTTATTCCTGACATACCTATAGAAAGATTTTGGGTTTTCCTTGATCCTTCCTGCCAAATACTTCTCATGTCCCCTCCTTGCTCGTCTTAGCTCTCTCTTTAGATCCTTCCTCGCTACCTTGTAACTATCCATCGCCCCAACTGAAACTTCACACCTCATCTTCACATAGGCCTCCTTCTTCCTCTTAACAAGAGATTCCACTTCTTTGGTAAACCACGGTTCCCTCGCTCGACGCCTTCCTCCCTGCCTGACCGGTACATACTTATCAAGAACACGCAGTAGCTGATCCTTGAACAAGCTCCACTTATCCAGTGTGCCCAACACTTGCAGCCTACTTCTCCACCTTATCCCCCCCCAAGCCACGTCTAATGGCATCATAATTGCCCTTCCCCCAGCTATAACTCTTGCCCTGCGGTGTATACTTATCCCTTTCCATCATTAACGTAAATGTCACCGAATTGTGGTCACTGTCCCCAAAGTGCTCTCCTACCTCCAAATCCAACACCTGGCCTGGTTCATTACCCAAAACCAAATCCAACGGGGCCTCGCCTCTTGTTGGCCTGTCAACATGTTGTGTCAGGAAACCCTCCTGCACACACTGTACAAATAACGACCCATCTAATGTACTCGAACTATATCTTTTCCAGTCAATATTTGGAAAGTTAAAGTCTCCCATAATAACTACCCTGTTACTTTCGCTCTTATCCAGGATCATCCTCGCCATCCTTTCCTCTCCATCCCTCGAACTATTTGGAGGCCTATAGAAGACTCCCAACAGTGTGACCTCTCCTTTCATGTTTCTAACCTCAGCCCATACTACCTCGGAAGATGAGACCCCATCTAGCATCCTCTCCGCCACCGTAATACTGCTCTTGACTAGCAGCGCCACACCTCCCCCTCTTTTGCCTCCTTCTCTGAGCTACTAAAACATCCATTCCTGTCCCTGCTCTATCCATGTCTCCGAAATGGCCACAACATCGAACTCCCAGGTACCAACCCATGCTGCCAGTTCCCCTACCTTATTTTGTATACTCCTGGCATTGAAGTAGACACACTTCAAACCACCTACCTGAACACTGGCCCCCTCCTGCAATGTCAAATCTGTGCTCCTGACCTCTATACTCTCATTCTCCCTTACCCTAAAACTACAATCCAGGTTCCCATGCCCCTGCTGCATTAGTTTAAACCCCCCCAAAGAGCACTAACAAATCTCCCCCAGTTCAAGGGCAATTAGAGATGGGCAACCTTGCCAGCAAGGCCCACAGCCTATGAACGAATAAAGAAAATAAATTCTCTCCAGATGAAATTGCTTATGGGTCAACTAAATACTCAAGTTTGTCCACTGCCAAGGAACCTCCAACTTAATGTTACCCCTGCTGGCCACAAGAGGGTGAGAAATAAGCATAACTCCAGACATAGGGCCATGACTCAGCACCTTTAACTTCAGGCCAGTGGGATTGGATTCGGGATCATAAGTCAGAAGGTCCGTTCTTTACAAGAATGGAGGAGCCACGGTCATTCCTGATCCAAGCCACCATTTTGTACTTTCCGACACAAGAGAGCCCTGATTTCACATGAGAACAACCATTAACACACGATGTGGGATGGAGACCCCAAGGATACTTCAAGCACCTTCGAGCTAGATGCCAACCCACCCTAGACCCCACGTCCAGAGCACCTACCTCGTGTAACAATCATAACAACGCAGTCTGGGTTAGTACTGAAGGCATCAGACTGGGCAACTCCACAAATGTAACCAAAAGAGAAAATGCTGGAAAATCTCAGCAGATCTGACAGCATCTAGAGGGAGAGAAAAGAGCTAACGTCTCGAGTCCAGATGACCCTTTGTCAAAGCTAAAAGGCATAGAAAGCGGGACATATTTATACTGTGGTATACTGTGAGATTTTCCAGCATTTTCTCTTTTGGATTCAGATTCCACCATCCGCAGTAATTTGCTTATATCCATGTAATGTAAGTAGTTTAAAGTAAATACATAAGAACATAAGAACTAGGAGCAGGAGTAGACCATCTGGCCCCTCGAGCCTGCTCCACCATTTAATGAGATCATGGCTGATCTTTTGTGGACTCAGCTCCACTTTCCGGCCCGAACACCATATCCCCGAATCCCTTTATTCTTCAAAAAACTATCTATCTTTATCTTAAAAACATTTAATGAAGGCGCCTCTACTGCTTCACTGGGCAAGGAATTCCATAGATTCACAACCCTTTGGGTGAAGAAGTTCCTCCTAAACTCAGTCCTAAATCTACTTCCCCTTATTTTGAGGCTATGCCCCCTAGTTCTGCTTTCCCCGACCAGTGGAAACAACCTGCCCGCATCTATCCTATCGATTCCCTTCATAATCTTATATGTTTCTATAAGATCCCCCCTCATCCTTCTAAATTCCAATGAGTACAGTCCCAGTCTACTCAACCTCTCCTCATAATCCAACCCTTCAACTCTGGGATTAACCTAGTGAATCTCCTCTGCACACCCTCCAGTGCCAGTACGTCCTTTCTCAAGTAAGGAGACCAAAACTGAACACAATACTCCAGGTGTGGCCTCACTAACACCTTATACAATTGCAGCATAACCTCCCTAGTCTTAAACTCCATCCCTCTAGCAATGAAGGACAAAATTCCATTTGCCTTCTTAATCACCTGTTGCACCTGTAAACCAACTTTTTGCGACTCATGCACTAGCACACCCAGGTCTCTCTGCACAGCAGCATGTTTTAATATTTTATCATTTAAATAATAATCCCTTTTGCTGTTATTCCTACCAAAATGGATAATCTCACATTTGTCAACATTGTATTCCATCTGCCAGACCCTAGCCCATTCACTTAGCCTATCTAAATCCCTCTGCAGACTTCCAGTATCCTCTGCACTTTTTGCTTTACCACTTATCTTAGTGTCGTCTGCAAACTTGGACACATTGCCCTTGGTCCCCAACTCCAAATCATCTATGTAAATTGTGAACAGAAATACGATGCAAACAGGTTAGAAATAGTTCAGGTGGTTATTTTAAAAGTTGATCGTATACGTGGGAGGCGATGTAATGGGTTCATGTATCTTAAAATTAAACTAAAGTATTTGAAAAAGAAGATCGAGATAAAGGGAGGGAAGTGGATCTAAATGGATAACTATCTCAGGAAGCCAGCACCGGACGATGAGCTGAATGGCCCCTTTCCCTAATATAAAATCCTGGGACTCTCCCTTTAAGCTGGTTTATATAAATAACCGGTGCAAGCAGAACATTATTGGACACTCACGTACTCCATCCTGAGTGACTCACACAATCCTCAGGGTATTCTAGAAAACATTCCCAAACACTTTGCACTGCGACCCTGTTGGTCAGCGTGTTGCCTGGGATGGAGGTGAGATCCTGATCCTGAACACGTAACAGTTGAGGAATAGTAGCAGGGGCAGCTAGGCTATGCAGTCCTTTCAGCTGACTCGTACGTCCACCGACAGGACCCATCCCTCGTGCCCCCAATCCACGAGCCACAAAGGTGGTTGGCCACCTTCAAAAGGTTGGGCTATTATTAGCTGGCCAGCATTGAAGGCATGTCACAATGGTGGTCACATACCATCTGGTAGCAGCTATATTCATGTCGGAGTCGGTGCTATCTTTCCATTTATAGCAACTGTTGTTCACCGAGTGGGACGGCGGTGCTGTGCTGTCAGGATAAACTTAGCCCTGCTGCTGACATTTTGACTTGGCACAAAGAGCGCGGGTGGAGCAGAGCCAGAGGCATTCGAAGCCTGCAGGCCCAGCCTGGGTAGCTAAAACAACAGGGCATGTGGTCAACATTGTCAGCTGACTACACTGCTGCACTTGGCTGGCATCCACCCCAGGAGGCCTCTGGCTGTGTGAGAACCTGACATGATTGACAGTCCTATTTTCAGTCAAATGACTGAAGAGGTTGGGTGGGATGTGGTCAGGGGGCTGCTGGGGGGGGTGGGATGGAGTGGGGGGGGGGGGGATGAAATGGTTGCCAAGGCAGCCACGGCTACAAGTCTCCAGTACGGGTGCACTGCCTTTTCAGATCAGAACACTTACACAGTTACATTTTCTGGCCTCAGTTAATATTGAAAAGGGATTGGTTATACAAAGCGTTTTTTTTTTATGAAGTGATGCTGCCCGCTTAACGAAGCAATTTTTAACAGAGTCTGTTAGAAGAAAAGAACTTGCACTTTCATAGCTCTTTTCACAATCGCAGGGCTTCTCAGAATGCTTTGAAACGAATGAAGTCCTTCTGGAGTGTGGGCACCATTGTGATATAGGAAACACAGCAGCTACTTGACGCACAACAAGCTCCCACAAACAGCAATGCGACCATGGCCAAATAATCTGCTTTAGTGATGCTGGCCAGGAAAGTGGGCTGATGTCTCCGACCTCAAACAACCCCAGAAGCTGCTGACTCTGAGATGAGAATGCTCCCAGGAAACAAGAGCGGGAAGGATGAGGGGCAGATTAGACAAGCTCTCAAATGGTCAATAAGGATTTGCAAAGGGAGGAATCGGCAGGAAACAGGTGAAAGAGCAGGAAAGTGAGACCAATTTCAGACCCCTTTCAAAGAGCTGGCACAGACGTGATGGGCCAAATGGGCTCCATCTGTGCGGTAACATTCTGTGACTCCATGGAAGAAGTACAGTATCGGGAGAGTACTCCTGGCATCACTTTCTCCTTTAATTGTCGGGGAAGGGTCCATGAGTGAGCAGAGGAAGGACTGATTCTTATACTCCCCTGCTCTTACACTAGGCAAATCCCTTGCCCAAATGGAGAACGTAGCATATGATATGGCTGTAAAAATAGCCCCTGCATGGTCAGCAGTGCACGAGAGCCCCCTCACGGTCAAACACGCTGCCCTGCAGCAGAAACTATTCTATCATTGCAAAGCCTCGAGTACTACAGAGGCTCTGCTTCCTGCAAAGAAGCGTAGGCGGCTTTAGATCAGTTTTAACCCAATGTTTTTCAAGATACATCTCAAAATCAGGGGGGTTCTCTCCCAGAGGCTTTAGGGACTGTGCTTTGCCAGAATTACAACGGCTTGCATTTGAATAGCACCTTTAATATGCTGGAAATGTCCCAAGGTGTTTTGCAGGAGTAATTATCAGACAATATTTGAAACCAGCATTTATTGCCCAGCCCTCATCTCCCTTGAAGGACGGTTAAGAGCAACCACATTGCTGTGGGTCTGGAGTCACATGTAGGCCAGACTGGGTAAGGACAGCAGATTTCCTCCCCTAAAGGACATTCGTGAACCAGATGGGTTTTTACGACAATCAACAATGGTTGCATGGTCATCGTTGGACTTTTAATTCCTGATTTCTATTGAATTCAAATTTCACCAACTGCAGTGGGGGGATTTGAACCTGGGACCCCAGAGCATTGCCCTGTTTTGTATCCATTATTCTCTATACAAACCAGTCCTGACAAAGGATTTGGGTTAGGAACCCTCCAACACAGAGGCTCCTTCTGCTAAATACACAATGGTCAGCGTGGTTAGAGGATGGGACTATACACACTCATCTGGTTCCAGACGTGTTAAATAGCTTCTTGGCGTGTCTGGCACCTGGAGACATTGCCACCAGTGTTAGACTCGTGGGGTCCGCTCTTGGATACAATTATCCCACTTCAGCCTGAGACCACGGGCACGATCTATCAGCCGCGTTGCGCCCGAAATACAGCGCGGCCGATAGATGCCGGGAGATCCCTCTTCCGGGATCTACCCGGCTCGCGAAGCAACACGATCTCGCGAGACGTCGCGATCTGTATTTTGCAAATCTGCATATTAGAGCGAGACAGCTAGTCTCACTTTAATATGCACTCGCCAGATCGAGTGAGGGCCTGGGATCTAACCCCTTTGCCTTGGAGACCTCGGGCAGTGCTGGTCCCTACAAACAGGGACCAGGCGGAATGGTACTTGGGGGGATCGGCAGCACCCAGGCGGTTGCCCTCTGGCAGGGTGGCACCCTGGCAGTGCTGATGGCACCCTGGAAGTGCCCCCTTGGTGCCAGCTTGGTGGTGCCCAGGTGGTGATGTCAGGGGCACTGACAGGGTGCCAGGCTGGCAGTGCCAAGGTGCCAGGCTGGCATTTTTACTGTGCCAGAGATTGGGCCCAGGGGTACCATATGCATGTGAAGGGGGGGCTTTGAGGGGCGTTCAGAGGTCGTGTCGGGGCGTCCCTATCTCTTCCTGCACTGACGGGGTGTGGCAAGTGGAGCTCCTCAATGCAGGAAATGAGACTAAATGCGGTCTCAGCGAATTGTAACAAAGTCCCGATAGATGTGGTGTGGTGATTCTCAACCTGCGATTGCCGGGAAAACCCCGACTCAACGTGTTCGTCACAGGACTTTGTCGCAATTTGGTTAGATCGCACCCCACGCCTTTTGGAGAAAAGAGAGTTTGGGCGCAATTCTCAAGCTGGAGCACAACGCGGCTGGAGAATCTCGGGAGGGCCCTTCCAGCGAGCCACCCGACAGCCTCCGCGCCTCGCGAGATTCACAAAAGTCCCGTGAGATGGCGGAGTCGGAACTCCTCCCGAAATCGGCGGGACCAAACGACGCTCACGGAAGTAGGTTGTGAACTTACTTACGACCTATCTGTGTGGGATTCACCGGCATCTGTCGATTCTCCGGCCTCCACAGGTAGGCTGCAATTGTGGGAGAGCTTTTCCTGAGGAGACACAGAGAGGGCATAATTAGCCACACACGTGGTTGAGTGGAGGGAGAGGGGGTGTGAAGGCGGGTTTAGGGTAGAGGAGGGAGGGAGGACTGGGGGGTCACATGGAGAGTTGGGGAGTGGATGCTCCCTTGGGGGGGGGGGGGGGCGGGTGATTGCGTTGGTGTTCACTCACTCGTGCTGCTCGATGGATGTTGTTGACCTTCCTGCACTGTTGACCAGTCCCCTTGGTCCTACTATTGGAACTAACAGCTGCCGCCACCCAGGCGGCACTGGCTGTCCTGTGGCTCACCCTCTGGGACTCCCGGGGGAACAGAACATCCCTTCTGGTCTACCCCGCGTCCAGGAGTCCCCCCAGGTCGGCGTCCCCCGAATCTTGGGGCCGGTCTCCTGGGCGCCATTGTTGCGAGCTGGCTGGGGTTGGCTGAGCAAGTGTTGCTTAAGTGCTGCTTGACCTCGTTAGCGGGGGTGGGAGAGGGGGGGGGGGGGCTGCTGGCGAGCGCTGTCCCGGCAAATCAACTGGCGAGCCTTTATTTGCGGCGAGAAGCCCGTGAGGCCTCGTTAAGTGGACCGGTTAACGTTGAATTGCGTAGCCGGTTCCCTTGGGCTGAGCGCCGGGCAATTCCCGCTCGCTGTCACACTTGGAAATTTGTCCGGAGAATCCTGCGCCCAAGGCCGGCGGATAACTCCCCGAGAAACCCGCCAGAAATTAGCTTCTAAACTTTTCGGGAGAATCGTGCCCCATATTGGAAGAGCAAAAAAAAAATGTTTCTTAAAAAAAGGCAAGTTTGCTTCCATGGTATTTGTTTGTCAGCACGCTGAAGGTTCTTCATCACTCTGTATTGCATTAAATCTCTCGCCCTCCCTCTTTCTAAGTCTTGTGACTGCACTAAATTTAGGATCGACACAATCTCATTGGGCGTGTGCCCAACATGTCCGACACGTTATGGTAACTTCAGTGCCTGCTGCTCCAGCGTCAGCTCATGTGCCCTGGATATGTAGTTCAGAACTAAAATAAAATAAATGACATGCTGCTACATGCTTTGTCTGGTCGGGCTGGTGTCCCCTTTATGTCAGTTAACTCCTTCATTCTCCACCTCACTTCACTTTCTTCCCAGAGCCTCAGCTACAGATAGAAACATCTTTCGAAAATTATTAGTGACATAAAGACACATTTGAAGGAATAGTATTCACAGAGGGTTAGGTTTGAGGTTAAGGTTAGGATTCCAACTCATGTAAAGGTTAAGGTTCAGGTTAAGATAAGGGTTACTGCTAAAATTAGAGTTTAGTTTGGGTAAGGGTGGCTCGTTTATGTTTCAAGCTAGGCCTTACTGTCAGGATTAACGTTCAGGTAGGGTTTACTATTGGAGCTATGACTCAGGTTTGGGTAAAGGCAACTTAGTGTTAGGGTCACTCTTAAAGTTAGGCCTAGGGTTTGGGTTAGGGTTTGTGTTAGGTTTAGGGTTAGGAGTGACACAATGCTTGGAGCTTGGAGTCAGGATTAGACAGATGAAGGATTAACCTTCACTTCGCTTTAGGGTTAACATTAGGATTAGGGCTATACTTACCATTAGGGATAGAAAGGAACCTCGAGTGTCGATAGATTTGACTCACATTATTGATAGAAAGTGCAAGGTAGATGTCCACACAAGTTGTGGCTGCATGTGTTTGAACACAAATGCAGTGGTATTGTCACTGGACTAGTACTCCAGAGACCCAGGTAACGCTCTGCCGACCTGGCTTCGAATCCCGCCAGGGAAGAGGTGGAATTCAAATTCAGTATAAAACCTTGAATCAAAAGTTTGCCAGAAAAAAAAACTGTCAGAAAAAAAACATCTGGTTCACTCACGTCCTTTAGGGAAGGAAATCTGTCATCCTTACCCACTCTGTCCTACATGTGGCTCCAGACTTTAATTGCCCTCAGGGATTGACAACGAATGGACCAGCCAGCGACGACCACATCCCATTGCATCGAATAAAGAAAAAAAAGTTGATACTTCATGCAATCCTTCAGGAGTACTACTCTGTTGATAACAATATATTACATTCAAAATGGCCCCATTAGCCTATTCAAGGTCTCCCAGATATAAAGGTTTACTTTTATGATCGTGTCCTGTAGGCAAATCCTAACCTTACCACAATCCTGGATGCAACGCCCTGACCCAAAATACTAACTCCTGCTGGTCTCCTAGGTCAAGTAACCTAAATCCTGCTGGTCGACCTGAGCCAAAATATTAACTCCTGCTGGTCCCCTAGATCAGATAGCCTGAATCCTACTGGTCGACCTGAGCCAAAATACTGACTCCTGCTGGTCCCCTAGGTCAAGCAACCTGAATCCTGCTGGTCTACCTGACCCAAAATAATAACTCCTGCTGGTCCCCTAGGTCAGACAGCCTGAATCCTGCTGGTCTTGCTGACCCAAACCCCTGACTGCTGCTGGTCCACTGGACCAAGAAGCTTGGCCCCTGCTGGTCTCAGCCATGGTTCAATTAGTAGTCAGAAGGTTGGAGGTTCAGGTCCTGCTTCAGGGATTTGAAGATAGAAATCAAGGCTGACCCAGTGAATGTAGTGAGGGGCTGCTGCACGGTTAGATGTATTGGGCTTTCAGAGGAGATTTTAAACCAAAGTCCCTCCTGTCTCTCAGTTGAATGCAAAAGATCTTACGGCACTGTTTTGAAGCAGGCCGATATTTATCTCGCAATCAACATTGCTAAGGACAGATTATCTGGTCATTATCGCATTTCTGAGATCTTACAGCTTTTCCTAAATTACACCATTATTTCACTGGCTGTCGAGCACTTGAGGACATCCTGAGGTTACGAAGGGTGCTATATAAATGCAGGTCCTTCTTTCTTTCCAGTGTGATTTTTGCAGGGGAATGCTGCAGAGGCAAAAATACCCGTCTAGATTTGCCCCAGGATAAATCAGCCAAATTCCGTAAACCTCAGGGCCTGGGAGTGAATCGGAAATGCCGGCAACGCAGTGAGCATGTCTTACAAAATAACTGTGGTTGCACTGAGCATTGCCAAGCAACAACAGGAGGAATAAGAATGAAAGGAGTGAGCGCATGTCTTCCTCGATACTGCTGCTGGCTCTGATTCTATTTAAAGTCTGTTCACTCAGAATGATCATGGCAGCATTTTCCAGAGAGTAGAATTCTCTGATGATGCAACTGATCTGTTGCTGGGAGAAGCCACGGACTCCAGTTGTCTGATTAAGCGGCTAATTAGGGCGCGCTCTAACGGGAAGGTTTCTGAGTGTGGTAGCGAACGGGAATTGCCGGGTGCGACCTGGCGAGACCGCTACCGCTATCTAACGGCAATTAGTGCCGGTAATGATTCCCCACGGACTTCATGCCAGAATGACTGTCCTGCCAGCTGATTTGGCTGGGCTGCGTTAACGAGGGAGAGCAGCACTCAGAGCAAACCCCAGACAGCGGGTAGCCATGCCACCGCGCAGTCCCGCTCCTCCATTCGGAGATGCCGAACTGGCCAGACTGCAGTACGCGGTGGAGTCCAGACAGCACACCCTGTTCCCCCGAGGGGATGGGAGGCAGTGGCCACGCCCGTCAGCATGGGGAGCGTCACCAGGAGGACTGCCACCCAGTGCCGCAGGAAGCTGAACAACCTCCGCCGGGCTGCATGGGGGAGTGGGGGTGTTCGCGGGTGACTGCACAATGTTCAGCACCATTCACAACACCTCAGGTACTGAAGCAGTCCATGTCCAAATGCAGCAAGACCTGGACAATATCCAGGCTTGGGCTGACAAGTGGCAAGTAACATTCACACCACACAAGTGCCAGATAATGACCATCTCCTGCAAGAGAGAATCTAACCATCGCCCCTTGACATTCAATGGTATTACCATCGCTGAATCCCCCACAATCAACATCCTGGGGGTTATCATTGATCAGAAACTGAACTAGTCCAGCCATATTGGTACAAGAGCAAGTCAAAGGTTAGGAATCCTGTGGCGAGTACTCACCTCCTGACCCCCCAAAGCCTGTCCCCCATCGACAAGGCACAAGTCAGGAGTGTAATGGAATACTCTCCACTTGCCTGGATGAGTGCAGCTCCAGCAACACTCAAGAAGCTCAACACCATCCAGGACAATGCAGCCCATTTTATTGCTCCCCCTTCCACAAACATTCGAACCCTACACTGCTGACGAACAATGGCAGCCGTGTGTACCACCAACAAGATGCACTGCAGGAACTCACCAAGGTTTCTTGGACACCACCATCCAAACCCACGACCACCACCATCTAGAAGGCCAAGAGCAGCAGATATCTGGGAACCCCACCACCTGGAGGTTTCCCTCCAAGTCACTCACCACCCTGACTTGGAAATATATCGCCGTTCCTTCACTGTCGCTGGGGCAACATCCTGGAACTCCCTCCCTAACACAGTGGGTGTACCTACACCCCAAGGACTGCTGCGGTTCAAGAAGGCAGCTCACTACCCCCTTCTGTAGGTAAACTAGGGATGGGCAATAAATGCTGGGCTGACCAACAACAGCCACATCTCGTTAAAAATACATTTTTAAAATGTTGGCATCAGCTGGCACCGGTCCCACCTGCCACCCTGCCCCATCCTCCCCGATGACCCTGGCAGAGCACCACGAGCACAATACCATGCCTGTGTCCTGGCACACCCTGGCACTCACCAGCACACCCCACCCATCACCAGCAGCGGTGCCCAAACCGGTCCCCCGCCATGCCCCTCAGGTGGGCATTGCCAAGGTGCTCCAGAGCATGTCCCAGTCTCTGAGGGCCGTGTCCCAGACGCAGGATGACATTGGCGAGGCGGTGCAGAGCATGGCCACGTCACAAAGGGGCATCGCCGAGGGTGTCAACACCATGGTGCAGACAATGAGGAGCCACCAGGGCTGGCAGAGCCAGGTGATGTAGAGGCCTCTGGAGCTCAATCCAGCTGCCCCTCCATTCTAAGGTGACCTCCAGAGACCTACGGGCGCCAACTGGGACCAATCCGGAGCCTCCCTACATGGAGATGACAGCAACTCTCTCGAGACCCCTTCTGACAACAGTGCATCTCGGGGTCAGGGGGAGGAACAAATGTCACCAGGAAGTCGGCCGGTATGCTCCGGCCCCAGGTGCTCCAGAGGACGCCCGCCAGGGGCATCAAAGGCCACAGGGTGCAGTGAGAATCAGGCTGCCTCCATCTCTGGTGTACATCCTGGAGACACACCTAGATGTAGGATCAGAGCGCGGAGGGCTAAGCAGGTCCAAGGTCACTGAAAGGGCACTGGGGGGAGGGGGCGCAGCACCATCGGGAGCTGGGAACAGTTAGAGCCGCGATTGTTCACAGCCGATGAAGCATGGCGACTGCTGTTATGTAAATGCAGCAACTAATTTATTCACAGCAAAGTCCCAAAGCAGTAAGTGAGATGGAGGACTGTTTTCGGTGGTGTCGGTTGGAGGGCTGAATGTTGGCCAAGACAAAGGGAGAGACCCCTCCTCTATTTTGCATAGTGCCACCTCAGAGGGCAGGCAGGACAGGACCTCCGTTAGAGATGGTGTCATACTCTCTCGATGAGGCAATGCAGCATCCACATGGCTGACAGGCCAGAGTAGGATCTTGAACCCATGGCAATTTTAACACTGAGGCACTGTCACTGAGAAAGCTAATAATAAAACGGTTGTTTCAGAGTTAAGGCCGAACGTTAAGTGCCAACTTGGCTCAGTTTGTACCATTCTTGCCATGAGTCAGAAGGCTTTGGGTTCAAGTACTGAAGTAAGCCACACCAGATAGAGAAAAAACAACAGGGGAATTAAAATAAACAAGTGTGTTTGGATGGGCAATCTAAACTCACGTCACTGACTAAAAAGGAGATAGTCTTAATTACATAGAGTTAATCGATTGGAAGCAGGCCATACAATCCAATGATTTATGCCAATATTTGTTCCCCACATGAGCCTCCTGTCCCCATTCTTCATTTCACTTCATTGACATAGGGCAGGGTATTTCGGGCCTTCCCATGATGCCCGGTGGCCCGCCGGCCCGGAAGGTGCTCCGCTTGTCCACTTTTTCTGTTTGCTCTCCAAATGCCACACATGGTTATTGATGTGGAGTGTGCGTGTCAGCAGGTAGCAGGGAATAATGGATAGTTCCCAGTTGGGGAAATGGAGGTCGGGAATTTCTACGCCACCCCCCCCTCAGCATGTTTCATGGCGGCAGAGGCTGCAGTCAACAGGGTTTTCCTTTCTATGCCCCTCCTCCTTTGCAGGGGTTCACCCTCAGGCTGGACTGGAAGATCCTGCTGGTGAGAATAGCAGGAAAATTCTAGCTGGAGAATCTCGGGATGCTGGGAAGACTCAACAGGCCTGAGAGCGTCTGAGGAGAGAGAAACGGATTTAGCCGATGGGATTTCCTGCTCCTGCCCAACCCAAGACCAGGAATTCCCACCCGAGGTCAGTGAACCTTTCAATGGTCTGTCAGATTTTCAGTCCTGCCCATGACGATTCCTGCAGCAGGTGGAACTGGACCATTTCAGGTCGATAGAACTCTTCTATGGCCTCGAACGTTAACTCTGTTTCTCTCTCCATCCACAGAAGCTGCTTAGTTAATCCAACACTTGCTGTTTTTATTTCGGATTTTCAGCATCCGCTGTATTTGCTTTTACTTTAGAAGTGCGTTCACTCTCGTGGGGAAATGTGTGCAGAGCAAGATCCCACGAACAGCAGTGCGATGATGACCAAATAATCTCTCTTTAATGATGTCGCTCGAAGGATAAATGTTGGCCAGAACACCGGGGAGAGCTCCCCTGGCCTCACCTTCAACAGTCTTGGCACCCAACCTAAACCAACACAACACCAGTAAGAAATGGAGATATAGGAAGACCATTTTTTAAAATACTGTAAATCGAAACAAGCAACCAGTTCCTAATGGCTGGGACATCCTGACCGAACAACATTCCATTTCCCAATCATCCTGATCTTCAATCACAAGATAGGAACTTGACCCAATCAGAATAAACAACTTGCGATTATCCATGTACAGAATTGGTTGGTTCAAATTTTCCACTCACTAGGTAACCCAGTTCTGACGTTTATGAGACTTAAACCCAGTTATGACATTTTGCTCTGAAGAGGTTTTCTAAGACAGCTAGAAAGAGAGAGAAGGGATTGGGGGGGGGGGGGGGGGGGGGGAGAGAAAAAGGCAGATAGTGAGATAGAAACGAAGAAAGAGAGACAGAGATAAGTATAGACAAGTATCCTTTAATGGTTCATCCAATGTGAGTTGCTGCAGAAAGGTTATTAATTAGATATTTTTTAAAGATGTCAAAAGCAGATGACTGGAAATGTCCCCGTGGTCTGAAATCATCCAATGATAAAGAGATAGCGGTGCTCTGAATGTCGTCTGGGACTGGATCAGCAAACGTGATACTCCTGAGCCAGAGAGGGACAGGTAGACAAGCCAACTTTGCTCGCCTTTGTTGGTTAGTGCATTTGTGTCAATATCACTTTGGCGGAGGGTGGGATTCATGTGTGATACCTGTCATGGTCAAATAGCTGCTCTTCAAGAATGACTAGTTGGACTAAGCACTGAATACTGATGGCACCTAGGCAACGGCATTCCAGTGTGGAGCAGGAGAGGAGGGTTAATCATTGGAGTGGAAAATTAGACATTGAAGGAAGTTAGAGAAGAATTGCAGCCATAGTTCAACAAAGGATTAGCACTGCACGGATCAGGATTGCTGGGAATGTGTTCCAGTTTTCCAACTGATCGCAAGCAATTCCGATTGTCATAGCAATGGGACGAGCTTGCTATGAGGCTTCTTGCTATCTCATTGTTTCTCTTGTGCATTTCCCCACTTACTTTGCCGCACTATTGGAGGGTGAATCTTCAGCTGTTTAGCTCTGTAGCTCCTGCTGTAAATCTCTTTCCACCCCCTTCCGGACGCTCTAAAACAAAACATTTGGTCACATATCTAAATACCTCTGGAGCTCAGTATCAATTTATTCATAGAATCATGGAATGGTCATGACACAGAATGGGGCCATTCGGCCTTCGTGTCCATGACAGCTCTCTACAAGAGCATCTTACCTCCTCCCACTTTTCCCCTTTTCCCTGTGGCCCTGCAAATGCGTTCATTTCAGATTCATTCCCCCCTGAAAGCCTCCATTGAACCTTCCTCCACCATGCTCTCAGGCAGCGCATTCCAGATCCTAACCTCCCACTGAGTAAAAGAGCTTGTTCTCTGACAGTGTTGCTTCATTTTGCCATGATCCTAAACGTGTGTCCTCTGGTTATAAATCCTTCTGAAAACAGGAACAGGGTCTCCCTATCCACTTTGTCCAGACCCCTTGCGATTGCGACAACCTCTAACCATCAAATCTTCCTCTTGTCCCGGGAGAACAGTCCCAGCTTCTCCAATCTGTCCACGAAACTGAAGTTCCTCACCACGGAACCATTTGCATGGATCCTTTCTCTTTCCAATGCCTTCACATCTTTCTAAAAGTGTGGTGCCCAGAATTGGGCACAGACTTCGAAGCCCAGGATCCCATTGGATGTTTGTTAAATTGTTATTTACAGCATAGAAGGAGGCCATTCGGCCCATTGTGTCCGCACAGATTCCCAAAAGAGCAACCGAGCTAGTCCCACTCCCCAGCCCTATCTCTGTAGCCCTCTAAATTCATCACTTTCAAATATATCCAGCTCGCTTTTGAAACTTCCGACAGAATGCACCTCTATGCCTCTCCCAGGAAGTCTATTAACTATTTTCTCAAATTACTGAGTGTCAACTTGCAAATCCTTCCAAACACACCAATGGTTGGCGGTAAGAGTGGGAGAGACTTGTGGTCAGCCACGCTTGATGTGGAGTGGGGCCCCTCATGCTACAAGACCCTGGCGGCAGACTAGCGAGCTGTTTCTGGAATTACTAGCTATGGAAACAGACAAAGGTCTGCCTCAATGTGCCACGAATGGTGTGGGAAGAGAATTGGGTTGGAACTCTCAACCTGCACTGCCCACCTTCAATGATGTGTACCCCCAGGAGGGTCCCTCTGCTCCTGCACCCCCTTTCAGAATTCTAGCATGCTCAGGGAAGCACCTTCGAACATTTTAGAATGTTGGGGGGCACTTTGTAAATGCAGGATGTTATCGTAATCCTGAAGGGGTTTGTAACCAATCCAAAATGGCCACCTGCAAAGGACCATGGGAATTATTGCCAACCCCGGACTCAGACAGATACAGAGCCCATGTGTATTTGAAACACAGGTAACCAGACCTGATCGAAACCCCCCGCTCATTTGCACTTTAATGGCCCATTTTCCCAGGACAATAGAACTCCAATCAAGCAACCGGCACAGCCACAGACTGATCGGCGCCACTCCCCTTACTCAGAAAGCCCAACTGCCAAGGTCAATGACCGCTAAGGACCCGCCCAGCTACCAAGGCACCCGCCCCTTTATTGACCGAAATCGAAGACAGTGATCAGAACCCTGTCGAGCTATTGGGTCCGAGGTTAAGGACTGCCCCAAAGAGCGCGAAATCCCAGAGGGATAAAAGAGAGCACAGCCATGTGTTCTGTCTCTTTTGGATCCGGCCTGTGCCAGCCCAATTGCAGCAGGAACAGCCAGCTAAGTTCAAGACCAACGATCGCTACCTGACGGATGAGCCCAGCAGAGACAGAGCCACTTTCTTCGAACCAGCCAAGTGAAATCCAGATAAAGGCCTTATCCATTTGCACAGTGTTGGTCGCCCTGAAGTTAAGTATAGGTTATTGTAGCTGATAGGTGTAGTTTAACTCGTAGTAGATATTGGGCTTGCATGTCGAGGTAACTCTTATGTATGTAAATAAACCATCTTTTGAACTAACTGACTGTTGTGTGGTCATTTGATCGATATAAGGGAAGGCTTGTGGTTCACCAACAGTATTAGTAATAGAGCAACATTATTGGCGACTCTGGTGGGATTCGATTAGAAGTGACTTTGTCACTCCGAGAGAACCCACAAACTTTGAATCCAATTGCGAGAAAGAGAAAGAACCACAAGTGCAAGTCCCACTCAACCAAATAACGGAAGTATGTACTAACCCGCATGTCTACCTAACAGGAAGAGTAAGGTAAACTCGTTACAATTGTGTCCAACTAGCGAGGGATTGTGAGCCGGAAACTAGCTCAGGCCATAACCGCTATTCAAATCGCCGCCTTATTCCCCTGTCCCAAATGAACAGCAGAGAAAGAGATTTTAAAAGTAGAACAAGAGATAAGAGAAGTAATGGCCACTAAAGCATTGGAAAGATTGATGAATCCACAGGAACCCAAGGTCGCAGCAACCAACAGAGCAGAGCAATGCCCCATATGGGAGGAAGGGTTAAGTAAATACCTAAAAGGGAAAGGATGGCCCCTTTGGTTGAATTCTTTTGCTAATGATGAGTCAGGTCCAGGAAAGATAGGACAAACTTGGTGGGAGAACCTAAGCGAGGTCCACAAGGGAAATGTAGGGAATGTCAGAAAGCCGATAGCAATAGTGTCCTGTTTGGCACAGTTGCGAGGCACAGAGGAGGTTGTGAAGACGCTCCGCAGGCAGTTAATTGAGGAGGAAAAGAACGAGGGAAACAGTAACGAACGCGAGAAGATAATTGAGCAACTCCAGGAACAGTTAGCAGCTAAGGATAAAGAAATGGCCGATGTAAAACGTGCACATCAATCTTGTCTAGTTCACCTTAGTAGCTTCCAGACCCAGTACGATAAAGCCTACTGTTATAACCTGCCTGCTTACCATTGGCTGGGGACTAACGACAATCCCACAATCCTGTGGGAGTATGAGCTTCCCCAATGAGGGGGGCGGAGAAACCATTAGTATACTCCAAGTATAAATAAAGCTGGCCAGTTTGGAACCCGGAGGAAGGAGTGTGCAGCAAGGGAAGTTGCTGCTGCTGTTATATATATATGTTATTGTAAATAAATGTTATTACTTTGTATCCTTAAAACTTGTGCTGGATTCTTCGTGGCCCTCACAAAACCTACCAAGATGCAGTGCGCAGTCCTGGTAAGAGAGGAAACAGACCAACAGATCGCCCAGCTAACTAGCAAATGCGCAGATCTAAAAGCAGCTTTGACTGCGCACCACAGCTCCACTAAGGAACAGAGGCAGAATACCGTTGACCATGCTAAATGCCGACAGAAGATAGAAAAGCTACAGTCACTGCTCTCAGTACAGAATGGCTTCAGGTACACTTTCGGTCAGGATTTAGATGAGGAAGATGCTCCCGATTGGCAAGAGTTAAACGAAAGCCCCCAAAGATACGTAGAGGACACGGGAAATCAAATCGAGCCCCCAACGCCCCAAAAAGAAAAGCACCCGCACCACCGACTGCACAGGCAGCACACACCCCCACTCACAATTTGACCCCCATGAATCCGGTTACCACACAACGCAAGTCATCGGATCAGGATGAGCCTGATATCGTTTACACCTCCCACTATCCATAACCCAATTAAGAGAAGCTTGCACGAAAATTAGTCCATTCCAGCCCACCGCAGACCCGCACAGCTTCTTTGAGGAGGTGCACCAACAAAACATTATGTACGGCCTAGACGAGAGAGAGGAAGTAAAGCTAATAGTTGTGAGCCTTAGCCAGTCCGTAAGATCAGCTTTGCCCGAACCCCAAAATGTAGCAGGAGGAACCCTACAGGAAATGAAAACAGCCATGTTCGAATCACTTGGGTATAACAAAGGAGATCCAGTCGAGGGTTTAAATCACTGCAGGCAAAAGATGAGAGAGCATCCGACCGCATTTGCTGGTCGCCTATGGATTCATTTCACGGCAGTCTGCGGACAATTGAACCGCGCACACCTAAATGAGGAGGACACCACTAAATGGTCCTGCACCTTAGTCTCGCAGGCCACAGACGCAGGTCAAAAGGCTTGAGTAAACTACGACCCCGCAGGCCACACAAACAATGAAGTTCGGTTATTGAAATGACTTTCTAGAGCATGGGAACAAACCCTACACCCACAGACAGATCAGGACGAGATAGAAGCAAACATGCACCCAGTTAGGACTAGCCAGGACCCAGCATGGATAAACAAGGGTAGACACGAGGGACAGCACCCCAGAGCACAGGCACCACGAGGTTGTTACAATTGTGGCCACATGGAACATTACGCCCGCGACTGCCGACAAAACCCCCCGAAAGAGCATCGATACCAAAAACCAAACCCCCCCACCTAGGAACAATGTTAGGCCCATGCATAATGTTAGTGCCCATTCAGCCGACTTAGCGTTTAACTCCACAGATTAATGGTGTTCGGCCTCCCCAACTTGGGTCTGTGACACACGCTGGGACAAATCAAGCAGACCAGTAGTTACAGGCACAGTCCGGGGACATACAGTCGATTTTCTTTGGGACAGAGGAGGATCCCGCACCACTTTAAGCTCCTCCACCATGTTTCAACGTGACAAATGGCCCACCACAGATACCCTGAGTGGATTCACCAGCCACATACAGCAAGGATATATCACAGCTCCTGTACCCATTCAGATAGGGAACATTAGCACCAGGCACCCCGTTGTTTTAGTTGACTTACCTCAAACAGCCGAGCATATTTTAGGCATTGATTTTATGAGCTCCCATAACCTTTCGTTTGACCCAATAAACAAATGTGTCTGGCGAATGGCCAAAACAGCTCGGGCTCCTGCTACGCTCACAGTAGGGGATTATGAAAACAGGATTTGCTCAGTAGGGGACTATTGGTTGAATCCGCAAACAATTAGTGCAGACCAGATGATTAGAGAGGTCCGCATAAAACACAAAGCTTTGTTCGCACAACACAAACACGATTGTGGGCAGATCCCAGGTACAGTGAAGATTTCAGGTCCCGATCCAAAGCCGCAAAAGCAATACGGTTTCCCACAGCAAGCCGAGGGTGAGATTTCAAAGGTTATTAACAGTTTGTTAGACCAAGGAGTTATTCGACCCGTAGCGTCCACAAATAATGCCCCAATTTGGCCCGTAAAAAAGCCCAACAGTTCATGGCGATTAACGATCGATTAACTACCGAGAAATTAACAAGGTAATCCTTTTAGCAGCCCTCACCGTTGCCACGAGTCCCGAGACCATGCTCAAACAGGGAGTGCAGACAAAATACTTCACAGTGCTGGATATCAGCAATGGCTTTTGGTCAATCCCGTTAGACAAGGCCTGCCAGTATAAGTTCGCGTTTACTTTCCAAGGGCAGCAGTACATGTTGACCTGCCTCCCACAAGGATTCCATAACTCCCCCTCCATTTTCCACCGACAATTGGGCAACGGGTTTTCAAAATTTTCCCGAACCGAATGCCTAATATAATATGTAGACGATCTGCTCTTGCAAACAAACACAAAAGAGGAATACATAGAGCTTTTATCGGAATTACTAGGCCTACTGCAATCCCTCAGATGCAAGGTCAACCCCAAAAAGGCCCAGATTTTAAAGGAAAAGGTTCTTTACTTCGGGACCATCATCATCCACGGGAAGAGAGAATTTGAGCAAAAACGGATCGAGTCCATCGTTAAATTGCCCCTGCCCCAAAATGTCACTGCACTCCGGTCATTCCTAGGTTTGGTAGGATATTGCAGAAATCATATAGATGGTTTTGCCACTAAAGCAGCCCCACTCTCAGAGCTCCTTAAAAAGAACGCCCCATGGGAATGGCTTCCACAGCACACAGACGCCATTGACGATTTAAAACGCGCCCTAGGCACAGCCCCCACTTTACAAGTTCCAGACCTAGACTTGCCCTATGCCATCGAAGTAGCAACCACCGACCGAACCCTATCAGCAGGACTCCTGCAAGAACGACACGATCACGTAGGACCCGTAGCCTATGCCTCAAGAGTACTAGACCCCGTAGAGCAAGGATTCTCAGCCTGCGAACGGCACTTGCTTGCAGTCTTTTGGGCAGTACAGTTACTTTGCGTACATCACAGGCCTTAACCCAGTCATGATCTTGACTGAGCCACACCCCCACGCAACTATTACTAGACGGTAGATTAAAGGACGGTTCAGTCAGCCAAATCAGAGCAGCTCGCTGGACACTACTGTTACAAGGCAGGGACATTATGGTAAAACGCACCAAGACCCACACATTTCTGGCCGATAATCTCCAATATGCAGGGACCCCACATGAGTGCCAGATCATAGCAGCCCAACACCACACAGGACCCTTGATCCCAAAGTCACTACACCCACGAGCTGGCAGTAAGACACAGAATTCCCAAATCGCAGGGAATGCTTTTAATATTTATGTAGATGGTTCGTCCACAATCAAAACTGGAGTTAGAATAACTGGTTGTGGAATTTATGTAGAAGAGGTGCAGGGACTCCCTCTAGAAGAGATCTCTTTAAAATTGCCCGGCCACCTAGGTTCACAAGCAGCAGAACTCGCAGCTATAGCCTGTGTAATTCAGCACCCCGACTCTTTTCCAACCCCCGCAGACATACACTCGGACAGCCTGTATGTGTGCAACAGCTTAACAGAATTCTTCCCCTGTGGGAATCTCGAGGTTTTGTTTCAGCTGATGGAAAATCCTTCCCCTCTGCCCCGTTGTTAAAGCACATTCTCAGCACAGCCTCAGACTGCACGTACGGTATTATTAAAGTGAGAAACCATCATCGTTCCTCCCCACCCGGCAATGTAAAGGCAGACGCCTTAGCCAAAGCAGGATCACGCCATGGTCACTTCTGACAGCCACCCGAAAGTGAACCGATACACTCAGTCCAGGTTTCCCAGACCAATATTGAGGATCTATCTCAAGCCCAAAAAGCAGACGACACCCTCAAACAGATTTTAGACGGCAACTACCCAGCCCCCTATGATAAATGGAAGGACGCACTGACTGTACAGCATGGTATAGTTTAAAAAAACGGAATTTATGTGGTCTCCACCCAGGACAGAAACCAGCTCATTACCAATTTGATGACGGACACAGACATTAGGTGATAGACAATACCATTGCCCATTTAAGACCTTTGTGTTGGTGGCCCCATTTAAAAAACAATGTAACCCATTATGTTGAGAATTGCCTTATCTGTGCGCAGAACAATCCTGAACGTTACTCAAAGAAAGGACACTTACATCACACCCGACCTGTTAATGGTCCTCGGACAAATTTGCAAATCGATTACATTGGCCCCCTTCCCCCTTGCAGATACGGTTTCAAGTACGTGATGGTTGTAATCGACACCTTTACTAAATGGGTAGAAGCATTTCCCTCACGGACAAACACAGCAAAGACCACCGCTAAGATTTTGACCCAACAGATATTCACACGCTGGGGTCGTCCCCGCAGCATTGAGTCAGACCAAGATTCCCACTTCACCGGCAGAGTCATGAAAAATGTTTCAACAATTTTTGGGATCAGGCAGAAATTCCATTTAGCATATCACCCCCAATCCAGTGGCATTGTCGAGAGAATGAATCGAACTTTAAAAGCGACCATGAGGAAAATGGTGCAACAGAACAATACCACGTGGGACACGGTCCTCCCATTTGCTCTCATGTTTATTTGGAACAATGTTTCCAGTTCAACAGGTTACACCCCCGACACTCTCATGACCAGATGGCCCATGAAGGATATTGAATATTTATTAGGCCTCGATTTGGCAAGCCCCACAGTAACCGCCCTCACCTACGAAAAAGCAGTCCAACAGGTTACAGATAACATTAAAGCACCACAACTCACTGCAGCTGTCCGATTAGGCGCTAGAAGGAAGCAGAGTAAGGCCTGCTTTGACAAAACCGTCCACCCCGTAGAGTACACAGTCGGTCAGCAAGTAATGGTTTCACTTTACAACCCCAGTTCTTTTCTCTCCCCCAAATTTGCAGGACCCAACTCCATTTCGGACAAAGTGAGCCCCTCTTTGTACAAGATAACGTACCCCAATGATAAAACTGGTTGGTTCCACATCAACCAACTCAAAGTCTACGGATCACAATGTAGCCACTCCCACCACATCTCTCTGGCAATAGGAGGCGATTACGCCCCATTCATTGACAACCTAGTCCAACCCCTACGCCAACCCTCCCCAGCCATGCCGGCATTTATCCCTTGTCCACGCCCACAGACCCGAACTTGTGTCCACCCACAGGTACAGACTTTCAACTTGAACTTGACTCCAACGACAGCGAGAGCCTCCCGGATTTGATTACTATCCCTGAACACTGGTGCAATCTCTCTGCCAACAGTCACCCCAACCCCCGGAACCACGACTTAGATATCTTTGACCCCCTATATGCCCTCCCCCCCGCCACAGCCACCGCCCGACCACAGTAACTTGCCCTCCACTCCCACCGCCCCTACTCCTCATGCCAAACAAGCCCCTCTTTGGCACCGTGACAACTCTTGCAGACTAGTAAGGCACAACGATTCGGATTATCCGACGGCCCACGGAGCCAAGGCACAGAAACGGCAGACACGAGTCTGGCAACCGGGAGATGGTGATGATTCAGATACTGACCCTCGTTTCGGTAATGCTTTTACAACACTGTTTGGTACAGAACCCTGAGGTGTCCAGATGACGAGAAAGAGACACTGCCTAAGTATTAAGGTGTCCAAGTTCTAATGGAGCCTGCCCGCCTTTTTCCTTCTTTTTTCTACTACATGGTTTTAATTCATGTCGCCCGACACACAATCACTCTTCTGATTCAAGGGTATGATGCCCGATGACAGTTAAAGGCACAAGTTTGTCGAGAAACAGATCACTGTTCTCCCAGTCTTTATGCCCAGTTTCCACACGACTACAAACTCTTACCGTCCACCCAGTTCACCCGCCCTACCTGATGACCCCAAATGCACCCTGTCAGTTAAGCTCGGGTAGTGGAGTAACGGCACTGATCCCCGCCCTACCTGAGGACACCAAATGCATCCGGTCAGTTAAGCTCGGGTAGTGGAGCAACGGCACTGATCCCCGCCCTACTCGGGGATGCCACCCATTCTTACCCTGCAGCGGCCCACACGCACCTCATGTTCCCGTCACTTCATACGCTCTGGAATGGTTCGCTACACTCTGCACTGTCTTTGGCAGGCCTTAGTTTCACCTTCTCTACTCTCCCTTTTGTTGTGGTATAAAGAATGCATTTTGCCACGTTCCGTACGCTCACCCCTTCTCTCCTTTACCTCCCGCAACCCCTGGTCGCTCCCCACCTGCTATTTACACAAATTACACAATTGGTTGCGATACACGCTGCTACAGGTGAACTACCTCTGACCCCTGGGACGAAACTCTATTGAACTGGCCACCCTGAAATTCGGCTGGTTAAGATAAGCCTCAACCACCACTGGTTGCAAGTAAAGAAAAGACTGGTAGGAGAAATTGTCCGCCCATTCCAAGCATCGACCACAAGCTGCTGCGAGAGTCTCTGTACTTTAAAAATTTGCATTTCTTGTCTCTCCAAAATGGTATTTCTAAAAAAAAATGAGGGAGTCACACATGGTGACAATCATAACGGGTAATTGGAGTAAGGAGAGAAAGACTAATAAAATGAGATATTAACCAAAGATAATAACAGATACTATGCTTGCACCCCCAGGATTACCCGGAAAACAGAAAACAAGGACTGCTGACATGCGTTGGATCATCGCTGGACTTCTGCAACTGTGCGCGCAACACACGTTTGGTACAAACCCCACACCAGCCCCGGACACTACCACACAGCCACCCACCACCAGCCCGGACACTACACCACAAGTAAAGACAGACATCAAAACCCCCACTTGGTGCGAAAACATTACCAAATGGAACCCCCTTTCATACATAGTAGAGGCCCTTCTAGTAATTGCAATAATCTGCCGTGTCATTCAGACACTCCGACTCTGTAAATGGCGAGCAAAAGCCTCCCGCTCCCCGATATATACAGTCCGAGTCCCCTTCTTTGGAATTCAACAAAATTAAACGCATGTACTAATCGCTGCTAAGAATAAATCATGTACCTCTTTCACTTTATTAGGATTAAGTAGAAATGTGATGCTGCTGTTTTAAATTTTGGACTGTATTTAAGTTCTTTGATATTCACCAGCAGCATGAGAGTAGCTTAGATAGCGTTAGCTAGAGATCAACTGTGCAGATAAATTAAATGTTTCATAGTGACCTAAATTATAGTGACTGTTAGAGATGAATTAATTTATGGATGTATCAATGGAATATTAGGTAAATGTCCAGAACCTCAAGATAGAGTTGAGTAGAACCTTGCCTTGACCAAGGGTGACCGGTCCACCAAGGATGAACAGGGATCGATAGTGTGATCCACCACGCTTCACCTTTCAGGATCAAGAGGACGGGATGTAGCCATCTAAGATGGCCACCTGCAGAGGACCATGGGAATTATGGACAAGCCCAGGAATCAGATACAGAGCCTATGTGTATTTGAAACACAGGTAACTCGACCTGATTGAACCCCCCCCCCCCCCCCCACCCCCCCTCCCACCCCCCACTCGTTTGCATTTTAATGGCCCATTTTCCCAGGGCAATAGAACTCCAATCAAGAAACCGGCACAACCATAGACTGATCGGCGCCACTCCCCTTACTCAGAAAGCCCAACTGCCAAGGTCAATGACCGCTAAGGACCCGCCCAGCTACCAAGGCACCCGCCCCTTGATTGGTCAAAATCGAAGACAGTGATCAGTGCCCTGTCGAACTATTGGGTCCGAGGTTAAGGACCGCCCCAAAGAACACGAAATCCCAGAGGGATAAAAGAGAGCACAGACATGTGTTCTGTCTCTTTTGGATCCGGCCTGTGCCAGCCCAATTGCAGCAGGAACAGCCAGCCAAGTTCAAAACCAATGATCGCTACCTGACGGATGAGCCCAGCAGAGACAGAGCCACTTTCTTCGAACCAGCCAAGTGAAATCCAGATAAAGGCCTTATCCATTTGCACAGTGCCAGTCACCCTGAGGTTAAGTGTAGGTTATTGTAGCTGATTGGTGTAGTTTAACTCGTAGTAGATATTGTGTTTGCATGTCGAGGTAACTCTTGTGTCTGTAAGTAAACCATCTTTTGAACTAACTAACTGGTTGTGTGGTCATTTAATCGATATAAGGGGAGGCTTGTGGTTCACCAACATTATCATTAATATTAGCAACAGTATGGCGACGCTATTGTGATCAAAAATGGGCAACAGGTTGGGAAACTGGGACCATCACACCAGGGAAAGCCCAGGTTTCCTGAACATTTAACTGGATGGAAAGACCAATTCGCTGAATCACTGTTAGTTATGGTAACGCTGAAGGAAGGGGTGGATTGCGACATCAAGTGAAACTTTGGACGGGGCCCAGCCCTTTGATGCAAAAACACACAAAGGAGGGAAAGTATGCAACACTGCCTAAACCAGCGCAGCTCAATATTTGCCAAAACAATTAAAGGAAAATGTAATAGTTTAGGGAAGTGTATAGCTTCTCTTGGTCTGAAGCCAGTGGTTAACAGATTGCCAGGAAGCAGACCTCAAGTGAGATGTCTTGAAAGAAACATGTGTGGGCATAATTTTTACTAACCCGAGAGGGATCAGAATCATTTTTAACCTGACAATTAAAGTTTAGCTCTTTTGTGCATTTCTGCCACATACACCTTTTTACCACTCTTGTCACCCACCGTGCTATATTGAAAAAGAACATGGTGGGGGGGAAGGAGGGGCGGTTGGTGATGGGGCGGGAGGGGGGGGGGAGTTCGCCCCAGCGACCTGTTGAATATGTGTCCTGCAACTGATGGCTAAAATGCGAATTATCTGGGTCATTTATCGCATCTTTGTTTGTGGGATCTTGCTCTGCACAAATTGTCTGTTGATTTTTTTTTTCACCCATTACAACAGTGGCAATGGTTGAGAAGTGCACCATTGGCCGGGGAGCGCTTTTTGGACATCCTGAGGTGGTGGAAGGTGCAATATTGATCGCACGTCCTTGGTTTTCCAGCTCTCCAAACCAATGTCCCACTCTAACCTCTGCCCTGCTGTGCGTGGCTGGTTTGCGACACTGCACCATGTTTTTCGGAAGGTCCGGTTGCCATGGAGGTGCATGCCGCAACGGGAATGTCGCTCACGCGAATTCTGTTTGTTCCCTGCACGGTGCATTCCGGATTGTTGCACAGTCACACATCCACACTGTTTAGAGATAAGGTTGCCCCATATCCTAGACTGCCCTTTCACAGGCAATTGAATCCACAATGATCTGTTCCAGTAGGCGAGAGTGCCACCAAGTGAGCAGAGGCTGATAGTTCAGGCAATCTTAGAATCCCCACAGTGCAGATGGAGGCCATTTCACCCTCCAAACATTCTACCTTGGTCCACTCACCTGCCCACCCCACCCTACCCCCCTAACCTAGCCTGACACCCCTGGACACCAAGAGGCAATTTTAAACTTGTAGCTATTTGCCTGGCCAGCCCCTCTCAGGCTGCGGCTCGATGATGTGTCTGCATATATTTCATGCTAATTCAGTCACATTTCCACTGTTATATTCATCTGTGATACTCAATTATAGGCAAGTTGGTTCCGAGGAAATTTATCCCAGTTTGGATACAAATTTCTTCCTGGCCAACTGATTGCTTCCAACAAGGCAGATGGCCGACTGCCTAATTACCACCTGGATCATGACGAAGAACACCAGTACGGAGGAACTACCTCCACTTTCTGACATGACGGCTGGTGAGAAAATAGCAGCTGACAATGCAATGGGCTCGGCATCCATTAAAGGGCCTATGAGTCAGGAGTGATCTAATATTCCTAGTCTGGAGTTAATTTTTAAACTGGTTCTGAGTGCTGAACTGGTTTCCCTTCATTTGTGGGCCGGCAAATTAAGCCTTCCTTTCACGACCTCAGAGACCCACCCGGCTCAGGTACGTTCAAATATTCGCTGATTGGATGTGAGAAGTAAAGCTTGACAGCTGGGAGGTCTGATTCAGTATCTAGATTATAGGTTATGCAGTACTCATTAGGCCTGATGGGGAAGACCTCCCAGGCCTCAGCAGCTGACAGTGGTGAGATTCTGAGCAGAACTTCAAAGCGAAGGTAACTTAAAGGTAACCGTGCGTATTCTGGTCTCAGTATTCCCTCTCCTAGAATCAGGCCCGAAGAGGGTGCTGGCAACCAGGGACTTCCATTGGCTTGATCCATGGTCATGCTTGCCAAAGTACTGCGGTCGGTTTGCCATCTGCCGTCTGGTTGACCAGGAAATTCTCCTGCTCTGCCTGCACCACCTGCCATCGGGTATATTGGAATAACTTATCGGCTGATAATCCAACCGTTTGGCCACGTTCTGAACGCATCTTAAGTAGGCCTCAATTCCTGAGTAGGGACTTGAACCCAGAGGTTTTGACCCAGAGGTAGCGACACTCCCACCACACCACAAGACCTCCTCCCGCTGGTCTCCGCATTGTGGAAAGGAAATAAGTGCAGAAAAGATTTACAAGGTTAATAGAGAAGTGAGAGATTATGGACAGACTGAACACAATAGAATTCTTCCTTACAGAAAAGAGACACCTGAGGCTTGACCTGATAGCGGTGTTTAAGATCATGAAGGGGTTTAGATAGGATTGATGTTGAGAAGCTGATTTAATTTGCACTTTGATTCTATTCATATAAAATATCCACGAATAAATCCAAGAGGAATTGAGGAGGCACTCCTTTACTCAGAGTGGGTTAGAACATTGGACTCACTACCACAAGAGGTGAATGACATAGATCCACTTAAGGGGAAACCAGCTCAGCACATCAGTGAGAAAGAATATGGTGATGCGATCAGATGAAGTATTAGATGAGGAGGACATCTAATGGGTCAATGCCACAATTACAGAGAGCAGCCGAGCCACCCCTTGTATTCTGGTCAATATTTATCCCTCAGTCAGCATCACATTGCTGAGTCTGGGAGCTTCCTGTGCGAGAATTGGCAACTGCATTTCCTACATTACAACAGTGATTACACCTCAAAAGGACGTCATTAGCTGTAACGCGCTTTGTAACCTCCTGTTGTCATCAAAGGTGCTGTATAAATTCAACTCTTTTATTTCTTCTTTCAGGTGAGTGTAAAAGATCGACTTTGAATAAGTGCAGGTGGCATTCTCACTGGAATCCTAGCCGATATTTATCCTTCAATCATCACTGAAACAGATTGTCTGGTCACTACTTCATGGATGTTGGAGGGATTGTGATGTGCACAAATTGGCTGCCTTGTATCTTACATTAGAGCAGTGACTACACTCCTTGAAGGAGGTAATTGTCTCTGGAGTTCTTTGGGCCATAGAATCCACAGAATTCCTACAGTGCAGAAGGAGGCCCATCGGACCTGCACCGACCCTCTGAAAGAGCCTCTACATAGCCTTGGCCTTATCGCCACCTATATATAGTAAGGGGCAATTTAGCATGGCCAATCCACCTAACCTGCACATCATTGGACTGTTGGGGGGAAACCGAGCACCCGGAGGATACCCACGCAGATTGGGGGAGAATATGCAATCTCAATACATCCTGAGATTGTGAAATCTAGAAATGTTGGGCGCAATCTACTGGAAACGTCGCATTCGAACGTGAGCGCAATGCAGCCAATAAATGCCAGCTGAAGCCTCCCGTGGGATTCTCGACAGCCATAGCCCTCGCGAGGTCTACCCAGGTCTACCCAGACCTCGTTCATAGAATTTACAGTGCTGAAGGAGGCCATTTAGCCCATCGAGTCTGCACCAGCCCTTGGAAAGAGCACCCCACTTAAACCCACACCTCCACCCTATCCCTGTAATCCAGTGACCCCATCTAACCTTTTTGGACACTAAGGGCAATTGATCATGGCCAATCCACCTAACCTGCACATATTTGGACTGTGGGAGGAAACCGGAGCACCCGGAGGAAACCCACGCAGACATGGGGAGAACGTGCAGATTCCGCACATACAGTGACCCAAGCCAGAATCGAACCTGGGACCCTGGAGCTGTGAAGCAACTGTGCTAACCACTATGCTACCATGCTGCCCCTGAGGCTTCGCGATCAGGATCCTGCTCACAATGGCCGTGACCAAGCCTCGAGCATCTAAGTAGGTTTTAAACCCACTTAGGCATGCACATCCGGGATCTACTGGGACCCTGGCATCTAAGGGCCTCCCTAGGGAGTCCCTAGCTGGGCGCCATTCAGTACTGGTCGACACTAACGTGGACCAGGTGGAACAGCATCCAAGGACCTCCCGGGCCTCCGGAGGCTCCTGGTGGTCAGGAACAGGTCAGGGTGGGTCACTAGCCTTCCCCCTGGAACATGGGCACCTTGGCACTGCCAGGCCGACACCCTGACACTGCAAAGCTAGCAGGACGACAACCAGGTTGGCAGTGTCTGGGTGCCAGGGTATCACTGTCAAGGGAGCCATGCTCATGAAAGGAGGTTGGAGGGGGGTATGAAAGGAGGGAAGGGTGCAGGGCCCTCTGGAAGGTTGGGGGGGAGGGGGGGGGTGAAGGCTGGGGCTCCTGGAAAGGGGGAAGGGGTGATAGGGTGTGTGGGGAGACCTGAAAAGGCCTCAGCAACCCCAAGGTGGGATGACATCGCTTGGGAGGCCATGGGCTAATGCCCATATGTGTGTGGGGGGTGACATTGGCAATAGGTGGGGGTGTGGGGGACCCACAAGCCCACTTAGAGATTGGGACACCCTTTCAAAATGATGGCCCGATGTCTGAAGAGCCGGTCTGACCAGAGAGTTCAGCTGCCCAGTGATCAAAATCATTCCAAGTGTGGATTTGGCCAGGGAGAAACTTCCCAGGGCCTAAAAAAGTGACTAAGTGCGGTTAGATAGGGGTGGGGAGCTCGCTGATACAGCCGGCGGGAAACTCCCAACAAAACCCAATACAAACGACACTTAGAAACTATTCCATTCGATCGTACCCACTAATCTTTCTTTGGCTGCACTCTGATCACACTGGCAAGTCCAGGACTTTTCAGCCTCACAGCCACATACTGAATTCTAAACTCCTCCAGCAGCATATCCTGAACGATAACCCCTGGGCAAAGTTGCAAAACAATCTGTCCGTTGAGACAGAGCAACTGATGTGCGATTTCTGAGAAATGCTGTAGAGAGAGGGGTCAGCACGCTGGTGGTGTAATCTGGAAAACAAACAAGTCTCGACTCTTGACCATTCAAACATCAGCCATCGGATTCTCGACAGCAAAGCCAGCGCAAGTTTCCTAAGAGATTTTGTAAGTCACGTGGTTCAGACACTTACATCCAGCACAGGCCGAGAGTCCTGAAGCAAAGTCATCTGTTTCTCACTATTTAACTGTGTTACTCCATCACCAGGCAATCCCTCTAACATACACACTCACTCATACACAGCACGGTAACACAAGTGGATAGCACTGTGGCTTCACAGCGCCAGGGTCCCAGGTTCGATTCCCCGCTGGGGCACTGTCTGTGCGGAGTCTGCACGTTCTCCCCGTGTGTGCGTGGGTTTCCTCCGGGTGCTCCGGTTTCCTCCCACAGTCCAAAGACGTGCAGGTTAGGTGGATTGGCCATGATAAATTGCCGTGCGTGACCAAAAAGGTTGGGAGGGGTTATTGGGTTATAGGGATAGGGTGGAAGTGAGGACTTAAATGGGTCGGTGCAGACTCGATGGGCCGAATGGCCTCCTTCTGCAATGTATGCTCTAAGTCTAAGTCACACTCCTGACATTAAAATTCCCTGTGAGTAGCAGTGTGTATGTGGTTACTGAAGCTGCTCTCAGTAACTGATGTAATCGCTTTGGGGGATTTCACTGCAGTAGCTCATGGCTCGGGTCCAGGGGGTGTGTGCAGGCTCGAAGAGTGATTGGCCAAATGCAATGCAGCAAGGCCATTATTAGCATGCCAGAGCCAACGTTGCTCTCCCAAGGTTCCTTGTGACAAACCGACATGAGGATCTATAACTTTGTGGGCTGCATCACCATCTGCTGGAAGCATTGAGAAAGCCTTTGCATAAATAACCTCTTACTGCCCGATTAGACATGAACAGTCTTGTGGATATTCTGGCACAAGAGAAGCAAGGTGATCTATTGTCACTGAGCCGCTGCAGTCCCTGGTTAGTGCAATCAGTGCAGTTACTGGTCAGTGGAATCACTGGGCCAGTGCAGTCACTGGTTAGTGGAATCACTGGGTCAGTGCAGCAATTGTTTAGTGGACTCACTGGGTCATTGTAGTGACTGATTGAAGGAATCACTGTGTCAGTGCAATCACTGGTTAGTGTAATCACTGGTTAGTGCAATCACTGGTTAGTGTCATCACTGGGTCAATGTTGTTACTGGTAAAAAGATTCACTGCAGCAGTGTAATCACTGGTTATTGTAAACACTGGTTAGTGGAATCACTGGTTAGTGTAATCACTGGGTCAGTGTTATTACTGGTTGGTGCAATCACTGAGGTTTTTTTCAAATAATTTACAGGAGGTGGGCATCGCTGGTTAGGCCAGCATTCATTGCCCATCCCTAGTTGCCCTTTAGAAGTTGGCAGTGAATTGCCTTCTTGAACCGCTGCAGTCTTTGAGGTGTAAAAGTGAGAGGTAAAGTTGCCGTAGTCCCAGATGACCATAGGCTGCTTTTCCCTCTGAGGGAGAGAGCTGAATGCTGGTGGTTTAACCTCAGGCAAGGGGCAAGATTGAGCAGGCGGAATCTTCATGAATGACCTCCCTGAAGGATAGATATACCCACCATGCTGTTAGGGAGGGAGTTCCAGGATGTTGCCCCAGCGACAGTGAAGGAACGGCGATATATTTCCAAGTCAGGGTGGTGAGTGACTTGGAGGGGAACCTCCAGGTGGTGGGGTTCCCAGGTATCTGAAGCTCTTGTCCTTCTAGATAGTAGTGGTCATGGGTTTGGAAGGTGCTGTCTAAGGAACCTTGGTGAGTTACTGCAGTGCATCTTGTAGATGGTGCACACGGCTGTCACTGTTCGTCAGTGGTGGAGGTTTTGAATTTTGTGGAAGAGGATTCCTAGCGATACCATTGACTGTCAGAGGAGACCGAGATGGATCATTCACTCGGCATCTGGCTGAAGATTGTTGCTGGTGCTTCAGCCTTGGCTTTTGCACATATGTGCTGGGCTCCTCCATCATTGAGAATGGGGGTATTTGTAGAGCCTCCTTCTCCAGTTGTTTAATTGCCCACCACCATTCACGGCTGGATGTGACAGGGCTACAGAGCTTAGATCGATGCATTCATTGTGGAATCGCTTAGCTCTGTCTATCACTTGCTGCTTATGCTGTTTTGCACACAAGTAATCCTGTGTCGTAGCTTCACCAGGTCGACACCTCATTTTTCAGTATGCCTGATGCTCCTGGCATGCTCTCCTGCACTCTTCATTGAACCAGGGTTGATCCCCTGGCTTGGTGGTAATGGTAGAGTGGGGGATATGCCGGTCCATGAGGTTGCAGGTTGGGGTTCTGTACAATTCTGCTGACGGCCCACCTCATGGATGCCCAGTCTTGAGTTGCTAGATTTGTTCACAGTCTATCCCATTTACTGTTCGAACTCTGTCCCATTTAGCACGGTGGTAGTGCCACACAACATGATGGGCATCCTCAACGTGAAGACAGGACTTTGAGTCCACAAAACTGTGCAGTTGTCACTTCTACCAATACGACCATGGACATGAGTCAGTGTAGTGACTGGTTACTGGAACCACTGGGTTAGTGGAAACACTGAGTCAGTGCCATCGCTGGTTAGTGGCATCACTGAGTCAGTGTCATCGCTGGTTAGTGGAAACACTGAGTCAGTGCCATCGCTGGTTAGTGGAATCACTGAGTCAGTGCCATCGCTGGTTAGTGGAATCACTGAGTCAGTGCCATCACTGGTTAGTGGAATCACCGAGTTAATGTCATAGCTGGTTAGTGGAATCACTGAGTCAGTGCCATCACTGGTTAGTGGAATCACTGAGTCAGTGCCATCACTGGTTAGTGGAATCACTGAGTCAATGTGATCGCTGGTTAGTGGCTTCACTGAGTCAGTGCGATCGCTGGTTAGTGGCATCACTGAGTCAGTGTGATCGCTGGTTAGTGGAATCACTGAGTCAGTGTCATCGCTGGTTAGTGGAATCACTGAGTCAGTGCCATCGCTGGTTAGTGGAATCACTGAGTCATTGCCATCGCTGGTTAGTGGAATCACTGAGTCAGTGCCATTGCTGGTTAGTGGAATCATTGCCTCAGTGGAGTGATTTTTTCTTGTCATCACTGGGTCAGTACTATCACTGGTTAGTGTAATCACTGCATCAGTATACTGACTAGTTAGTGGAATCACTGGGTCAGTACTGTCACTGGTTAGTGTAATCACTGCATCAGTATACTTACTAGTTAGTGGAATCACTGGGTCAGTTCTGTCACTGGTTAGTGTAATCACTGCATCAGTGTACTGACTAGTTAGTGGAATCACTGGGTCAGTACTGTCACTGGTTAGTGTAATCACTGCATCAGCATACTGACTAGTTAGTAGAATCACTGGGTCAGTACTGTCACTGGTTAGTGTAATCACTGCATCAGTATACTGACTAGTTAATGGAACCACTGGGTCAGTGCTGTCACTGGTTAGTGTAATCACTGCATCAGTGTACTGACTAGTTAGTGGAATTAGTGGGTCAGTGAAATCACTGCATCAGTGTACTGACTAGTTAGTGGAATTTCTGGGTCAGTGTAATCACTGTGTCAGTGTACTGACGAGTTAGTGGAATCACTGGGTCAGTCCAGTCACTGCTTGGTGAAATCACTGGGCCAGTGTAGAATCCCTATAGTGCAGAAGGTGGCCATTAGGCCAATCAGTCTGCACCGACCCTCTGAAAGACACTCCACCAAGTCCACTACCCTGCCCCGTCCCCCAAACGTGCAGACTCCGCACAGACAGTGACCCAAGGCCGGAATTGAACCCGGGTCCCTGTTGCTATGCGGCAGCAGTACTAACCACAATGTCGCCGTGCCGTCATAGTGGAATTATTGGTTTAGTGCAGTGACTGACTAGTGGAATCACTGGGCCAGTGAAGTGTCTGGTGTGATTCAAAACAAGGCCAGCAGCGCGGGTTCAATTCCCGTACCAGCCTACCCGAACAGGCGCTGGAATGTGGTGACTAGGGGCTTTTCACAGTAACTTCATAGTGACAATAAAAGGTTATTATTATTATTATTATTATTATATTTACGGCTAAAAGATGAGATCTGCCAGTGTACCTTCAAGGAGTATAGTGGTGTTACAGTTCTGATACGTGACAAATAATGGAGCTGGATCTGCGTTAATAATCCTGATTTTGTCTGCTCAAATTCTGCCCCGCTACTTGGGTGATTTGAATTCAGTTTTAGTGACGGGGAGGGAGGTGGAGGGTGTGAGAGCCTATTTCAATGCACATCTCCATATACTGCAGTAATTAACTATTTGGGTTGGACACAAATCGTTGATGGTGGCAGAACAAGTTGAGAAGGTTGTTAAAAAGGCATACAAAATTCTTGGCTTCATTGACAGAGGAACAGAGTACAAAAGCGAGAAGGTTATGTTAAACCTTATAAATCAGTGATTTGGCCCTAGCTGGAGGATTGGGTCCAATTCTGGGCATCGCACTTTCGGAAGAATGGGGAGGCACCAGGCAGAGTGGAGAAGACGTTTACCAGAACGGTTCCAGGCACTTCTGTTCGCCGCAGACTGGGGAAACGGAAGAATTGTCCTGAGTAAATAAAGAGAGACTGGTTTCCAGTGGCAGAGGCATTGGTAACAGGGAATTAATGGATACGGGGAGCGAGCAGGGAAGACAAATCCAAGATCAATAATAATAATCTTTATCAGTGTCACAAGTAGGCTTACATTAACAGTGCAATAAAGTTACTGTGAAAGCCCCCTAGTCTCCACATTTCGGCACCTGTTCGGGTACACGGAGGGAGAATTCAGAATGTCCAATTCACATAACAGCACATCTTTCGGGACTTGTGGGAGGAATCCGGAGCACCCGGGCGAAACCCACGCAGACACGGGGAGAAAGTGCAGACTCCGCACAGACAGTGACCCAAGCCGGGAATCGAACCTGGGACCTTGGCGCTGTGAAGCAACATGCACTGTGCTACCGTGCCGATGGTATTGAATGGTGGAGCAGGCCCGATGGGCCGAGTGGTCTATTCTTCTCATATTTCTTATGTTCTCATTTAACCAAAGAATAGGAGCCGTCTGATGGACCAGATATTCCCATTGTGGTATAATTCTGTGATTCAAGGAAAGACTGGGATTCCACCAAGTCTGGGATAGTTTGTCTAACCCGCCCTCCTGTGCCAGGTCACAATGCAGCAAAGGTAACATTGTTGTTGATTGTCCTTCTCCGAGAACTAATCTCCAAACCCTCTCTCTTCACCAGAATCCTTTTTATCCCACACACCCTCTCTCTCTTCTTCACAATTTCTCAATCACTCTCCCTTCACCATAATCCTTTTATCTTTCGCACTCTCTATTTATCCCAATCCTTAAGTTATCAGTCATCACACGGAAAAATGTGGGTTGATGAGGATGGATTTCTTAAGGAAAAATCATGTTTAACTAGTTTGCTGAAAAGGTTAAAGTCACCCTAGTCCCAGGTGACCAGAGGCTGCTTTCCCCTTTGAGGGGGAGAGCTGACTGCTGGTGGTTTAACCTCAGGGTCACCACACCTCAGGCAAGGGGCAAGTTTGAGAAGGCCTTCGTGAATAACCTCAGCTGGTATAGGAATTGAACCCACGATGTTGGCCTCACTCTGCGTCACAAATCAGCTGCGCAGCCAACTGAGCTAAACCGGCCACCTTTGGACAGGTAACAGAGAGGGTAATGCTGTTGACGTGGTGTGGTGTACATGGGCTTCCAAAATGGCATTTCATACAATGCCACACGACAAGCTTGTGAGAAAAGTTATAGCTCGTAGGCCGGACTGGGTAATGATGGCAGGTTTCCTTCCCTAAAGGGCATTGGTGAGTACAGGAAATAGAGGCAGGAGCAGACCACACGCTCTATTGAGCCTGCTCCATCATCCAATATGATCCTGGCTGACTATGGGCTTCAACTTGGCTAACTACTCCACACGTCCTTCAATTCCCTGTGAGACGAAGTATCTCTCTATCCCAGCTTGAAATGTATTCAACGTTGGAGCATCGACAACATTCTGGGGTAGAGGATTCCAAAGGTTCGCAAACATTTGAGCGAAGTAATGTCTCCTGATCTCAGTCCTAAATGATCTACTCCTTATCCTGAGGCTGTGATGTAGACGTGAGGTGAGAGTGACTGCCCTGGACATCAAGGCAGCACTTGACCGAGTATGGCATCAAGGAGTCCCAGCTAAACTGGAGTCAATGGGAATCGGGGAGACTCTCCGCTGGTTGGAGTCGTACCTGGCACAAAGGAAGATGGTTGTGCTGGCTGGAGGTCAATCATCTCAGCTCCAGGACATCACTGCAGGAGTTCCTCAAGGCAGTGTCCTCGGCCCAACCATCTTCAGCTGCTTCATCAATGACCTTCCATCCATCATAAGGTCAGAAGTGGGGATGCTCGCTGATGATTGCATCATGTTCAGCACCATTCATGATTCCTTGGCTACTTAAGCAGTGCCCAAATGCAGCTTTTCAGAACAGAACTAACATCAAAGGAAGGCAAACAATAAGGAAGAGATTATCATGGCGTGTGCTTCATGTCTACAGTGAATTTCACCATCCCATCAAAGTGCGCAGGAGCAACATGAGCAAAGCCTTTCCCTCCAAGAATATGGGAGTTGAGGAATGCATATCTGAGACCTACCGCAGAGATTCATATCACGTTAGCTGATGAATTTAAATGCTGCAGCCTGGGTTAGTCCCCTTAAACCTCTGCACTGAAGAGTTCTCAGTGGTGACTGTAGAGGATTGAATGTCGACCCGCATTTCTGTCAATCTCAGTTGGTGAATGTTTTGACAGGCTTGATTGTGGGTTATATGTCCACCGATAATCGGGGCACTAATGCGCTCCCGGTAGCCTGCAGCATTATGTCATGTCTGTGTGTACATCAACACATACCTCGATTGCTGGGCTGACCATGCGCTGCACACCGTGTTGGGCATGATTGACGCAAGACTGACAGACTCTCCCAATCACTGGACTGAGGCCACTACCGAAGCGCCATGCAGAGCCTATGCAGAGCCCTCTAAGTGGAACGTTTTTGCCCAGGAATGACCATGGTTTCTGGCCCTGACTAATCCCCCCTCACCCCCACCTCACATGTTTCTGTGCTCTGTTCTTCAGTTATTGTGCCATCCCCCCTGCCATCCTCACCCCCAGATATGTGCCTCTGTGCAGCCTTTCCCCGTGCTCCATTCCTCTGCACCCACCCCACCAAACATTTACCTTCCCTTGTCCCTATGCTGTCTCAGCAACCCTCCCATTCCCACTCCACCTGCCCATGAGGGCAACACAGTAGCACAGTGGGTAGCACTGTTGCTTCACAGCGCCAAGGTCCCAGGTTTGATTCCCGGCTTGGGTCGCTGTCTGTGCGGAGTCTGCATGTTCTCCCTGTGTCTGCGCGGGTTTCCTCGGGTGCTCCGGCTTCCACCCACAGTCCCGAAAGACGTGCTGTTAGGTAATTTAGTCATTCTGAATTCTCCCTCTGTGACCCGAACAGGCGCCCTTCCACTCCCCCCACTGTGTGCTGATACCACCTAAGTAGCCTTAGATCGGACCCCTCCCCCTGGTGTTGCCTGGGCCACCTTGGCACAGGTTCGGAGAGCTGCGAGCGCAGTGCATTGAAACGTAGACGAGCGCATACACCTCGCGGTCACAGGTGAACTGCAGTTCACTCGGTGCCTGTCAGTCACACTGATCTAATTATTAGTTACAATGACCACTTGATCTGGAGTGCAATCCAGTGAGCTAGGTTTTTAATGAGCCTTCAAACACGGCCCCCCGGCATGAGCTTCTCGACCCACCATGAAAGTCAGGAACGGAAAATTTCAAATTATTTTTATGCTGTGGTAAATGGCTTTTGGCCGGGCTCCAGAGTTCCCTGCCCCGCCTTCCACAATGCCTGCCGCTCAGGGGATTGGAAAATATCTCGGTGTATTAGATTCCCCGACCACCAGAGACAATCGCTCAAAGTTGTCCTTGTCAAATCCCTTTCGAATCTTTTACGAGAGAGTGAGTAAAACAGAGAGTTGGAAAGGGTAAGAGGTTTGGAGAGACTATGGGCTGGAGTCTCCGCCCCATTTTGCCAGCAGCCCCCGGGGATTTCCTGATGGCGTGCGGCTGCCCCACAATGGGAAACCCCATTGACCAGCCGGCGAAATGGAGCATCCCGCCAGCGTGCTGAACCAGAGACCTGGCGCGGCGGGACGGAGAATCCAGCCCAGTGAGCGGGAGAGAAAGAAAGCAAGATTTCACCACGGACACATTTTCCGATGGGTGATATTTTGTGATTAATGTCCATCAGCCAACGGTTACTTTAAGGCAAATATTAACCTCCATTCATTGTGAATAAAAATGCCCCCTCATAGCATAAGCATGATGTGAGAATGCCACAAAGCTCAACTAGGATGCCCTCTGAGAAGTCAGGGAGCCTGACAACATTCACCGCCCAGACTCACCCACAAAGAAAGTACCAGGAGAGTTTGAAGGTGAGTGGGGGACAGGGGGTAGGGCAGAATGGGACAGAAAGCCATGCTTGCTTGCGAGTGCCTTCTCTGTAGAATGATGTCATGTGCGAACATGTCTTTGAAGAGTTACTTCCAGAGGGCAGAGTATATCGGATCTCCAAACAAAGGGATACATAACAAGCAAACTGCAACTTATCAAGGACATTGAGTGGCAAGCAAGCACGTCTGAATCCTCTGAAAACGTGCGCCTCCACACATACACACAGTCCTCCCTTCCCAACCCCACCCGTCCTTCTGTTGTCTCCTCCAAGGTATTTAACCCTTACACTGCTTAAGCAGCAGAATTATGGACAATATTTATCCCTCAACTAACATGATGTTAAAAAAAAGGATAATCTGGTCATTATATCAATGCGATTTGCAGCATATTTCTGTGCACATGTAGGCCGTCTGATTGCACCTCAAAAGACAAGAAGACAAGAAATAGAAGCAGAAGTTGGTCACCAGGCCCGTCAAGCCTTCTCCGCCACTCAACACGATCATGGCTGATCTAGAGATCTAGGAGTACAGGTCCACAGGTCACTGAAAGGGGCAACACAGGTGGAGAAGGTAGTCAAGAAGGCATACGGCATGCTTGCCTTCATTGGCCGGGGCATTGAGTATAAGAATTGGCAAGTCATGTTGCAGATGTATAGAACCTTAGTTAGGCCACACTTGGAGTATAGTGTTCAATTCTGGTCGCCACACTACCAGAAGGATGTGGAGGCTTTAGAGAGGGTGCAGAAGAGATTTACCAGGATGTTGCCTGGTATGGAGGGCATTAGCTATGAGGAGCAGTTGAATAAACTCGGTTTGTTCTCACTGGACTGACGGAGGTTGAGGGGCGACCTAATAGAGGTCTACAAAATTATGAGGGGCATAGAAAGAGTGGCTAGTCAGAGGCTTTTCCCCAGGGTAGAGGGGTCAATTACTAGGGGTCATAGGTTTAACGTGCTAGGGGCAAGGTTTAGAGTAGATGTACGAGGCAAGTTTTTTACACAGAGGGTAGTGGGCGCCTGGAACTCACTACCGGAGGAGGTGGTGGAAGCAGGGACGATAGTGACATTTAAGGGGCATCTTGATGAATACATGAATAGGATGGGAATAGAGGGATACGGACCCAGGAAGTGTAGAAGATTGTAGTTTAGTCGGGCAGCATGGTCGGCACGGGCTTGGAGGGCCGAAGGGCCTGTTCCTGTGCTGTACATTTCTTTGTTCTTTGTTGTTGTTCTATGACGGCCTCATCTCCTTTTCTGGTACTTCATTGGCCGCAAAGCATGGTGGGATACCCTGACGTTGTGAAAGGAATTGTAAAAATCCAAATTCTTGTGGAACAGTGACTGCTTCTCCAAAATAAAGCAGTAGAAGATCCAGGAATACAATAGGCTGCAATTTAAATTCGCTCGCAGGAACGCTGTTCGTAGATCAGGCGCCATTTTAATCGGCAACACCGATCGTCCCCCCCCCACCCCCGCCCCTTTCAGGCCCCCCACTTTATCGAATGCCCCCTCACACCCCCGACCTGGTTGAGGCTCCAGGGAACGCCCCCTTTCCAATTGGCAAGGTTGCCCCAAGCCCGTCCCCTGGCAATGTCAACCTGGCACCCGGACACTCTGGCATTCCTCCCTCCCTCAAACCTGTCCGTTTAAGGGCAGCACGGCAGCATAAGTGGCTAACCCTGTGGCTTCACAGCGCCAGGGTCCCAGGTTCGATTCCCCGCTGGGTCATTGTCTGTGCGGAGTCTGCACGTTCTCCCCGTGTCTGCGTGGGTTTCCTCCGGGTGCTCCGGTTTCCTCCCACAGTCCAAAGACGTGCAGATTAGGTAGATTGGCCATGCTAAATTGCCCTTAGTGTCCAAAAAGGTTAGGAGGAGTTATTGGGTTCGGGGATAGGGTGGAAGTGAGGGCTTAAGTGGGTTGGTGCAGACTCGATGGGCCGAATGGCCTCCTTCTGCACTGTATGTTCTATGTTCTTAAATGCATCAAGGTTATTCACCTCAATTACGCTCTAGTAGCAGTTTCCACATTTGATGGTCATTAAAAACCCATCTTGTTCACTAATTATTCCCCTATAGGGAAGGACATTTTGGCCCATAACAACACACCTGAGTCTCAGGATCATAGAATCATATCATTCACAGTGCAGAAGGAGGTCATTCGGCCCATCGGGTCTGCACCGGCCCCCGGAAAGAGCACCCCACTCAAGCCCACACCTCCACCCTATCCCCGTAACCTAGTAACCCCACTTAACCTTTTTGGACACGAAGGGAAATTTAACCTGGCCAGACCACCTACCCTGCACATCTTTGGACTGTGGGAGAAACCGGAGCACCCGGAGGAAACCCAGGCAGACACGGGGAGACCGTGCAGACTTCGCACAGACAGTGACCCAGCGGGGAATTGAACCTGGGACCCTGGAGCTGTGAAGCAACTGTGCTAACCACTGTGCTACCGTGCTACACCAAAAAAGGATATTGGAATGACACTCAAGAAAGGTAAGTGCTATCGGAAGGACATGGGGATTCGCAGCAAGGGGGGTGCCTGTCAATGATCTGCTCAATGTCTTTGAGTGCGCAGTTGAAGGTATCCGCACTTTTCTCGGCCTTCAACATCCCACTCTTGCCTCAAAGGTTCAAGGAGACCTACCGCCTGCAGGCTGATGGTTGTACCAATCCAAATGGCAGAGAGGTGACTCCAGTTGCTGAGGGAGCAGATGTCCCTCCTCCTGAGGCCCTGAGGGGAGATTTACACTGAGGCCGTAAATAGTGTCAGCCAAGTCGTTCAGCAGGTGTCCATTGTGTCTCTGACAGCTGGGGCAGCCATTTCCTTCCATGTTGTGGAGCTCAGACCTGCTGCAGCTGTCAAAGCGTCACTCTTTTCACCCACCGACCTGGCCATGTTGCTCAAATGCTCTCCTTCTCTCCCCCACCCTCCCTTCCTTTATTTTCCCGCTGACTTCTCACACACCGCCATCTGCTGATCCTCCACCCTTTCGATCGCCTAAAGAGATCCAGGAGGGATTTTCCAGATTGTTTCTCTCCCTAAATTGGTCCTAGTTTCTCATTTTGATTTTTCGTCCTTTCCCAGCAACGTGCATGGCTCCACGTGGGTGTTTCAGTACCACAAGGACAAGGACATCAGGGGCGAGATTCTCCGACCCCCCGCCGGGTCAGAGAATCGCCGGGGGCTGGCGTGAATCCCGCCCCCGCCGGTTGCCGAAGTCTCCGGCTCCGGATATTCGGTGGGGGCGGGAATCGTGCCGGTTGGCGGGCCCCCCGTGCGATTCTCCAGCCCGGATGGGCCGATGTCCCGCCGCTAAAATGCCTGTCCCGCCGGCGTAAATTAAACCACCTACCTTACCGGCGGGACAAGGCTGCGTGGGCGGGCTCTGGGGTCCTGGGGGGGGTGCGGGGCGATCTGGCCCCAGGGGGTGCCCCCACGGTGGCCTGGCCCGCGATCGGGGCCCACCAATCCGCGGGCGGGCCTGTGCCGTGGGGGCACTCTTTCCTTTCCGCCTCCGCCACGGTCGCCACCATGGCGGAGGCAGAAGAGACTCCCTCCACTGCGCATGCGCGGGAAACTGTCAGCGGCCGCTGACGCTCCCGCGCATGTGCCGCCCGGAGATGTCATTTCCGTGCCAGCTGGCGGGGCACCAAAGGCCTTTTCCGCCAGCTGGCGGGGCGGAAATTCGTCCGGCGCCTACCTAGCCCCTTAAGGTTGGGGCTCGGCCCCCAAAGATGCGGATCATTCCGCACCTTTGGGGCGGCGCGATGCCCGTCTGATTTGCGCCGTTTTGGGCGCCAGTCGGCGGACATCGCGCCGTTTCCGGAGAATTTCACCCCTGAATTGCACAGAACAAGCTGAGGAACCAGTGGGAGTTTTTCAGTCAGGGATATGTGCACCTTCGTACCTCAACAAAGTTTCCTCCCTGATCTCCACAGAGGGTGGGTCAAGCAGTGCTGTTAACCTCCTGAAATCTTCAATCTCCCCTCTCAGCAGATAAAAAGAGGAAAGGTGGACAGATAGTCCAGGAGGGAGCAGGGGGTGACAGAGGTGGGAGTGTGTGTGTGTGGGGGTGTGGGGGGTGGGGGGGGGGGGGGGGGTGTGGTTAGTAAGAGATAAGTTTAAAAAAATCAGGATCCTTGAGGGGAGTGCAGATTTACCAGAATGATACCAAGGATTATAATAATAATAATCGCTTACTGTCACAAGTCGGCTTCAATGAAGTTACTGTGAAAAGCCCCTAGTCGCCACATTCTGGCGTCTGTTCGGGGAGGCCGGTACAGGAATTGAACCCGCGCTGCTGGCCTTGTTCAGCATTACAAGCCAGCTGTTTAGCCCACTGTGCTAAACCAGCCCCATTAAACTACAAGAAGAAATTCCTTGGAATTTCGGAGGTTCAGAGGTTTCAAGATGCGGCCGGATTTTACCGCACATCTTAGAACCCTAACTTCGGGATGAATTCTCCACCAGCGGGACGCCCCGTCCCACCAGCAGCGGTCCCCCATCTGTGGCTTTCCCGGTGGGCGTGGGGTGGCCACAATGGGAAATCCCATTGGAGAATCCCGCTGCTGGCGACGGTGCGCCACCAAAGAACACGTGGCTGGCGAGGCGGAGAATTCACCCCTTTGGGACCAAATGGGGGTCCCAAGCCCGGACCTGTTGGGACAGTTCACTGATTTCACCAGGGGGCGACCTGCAAATTTGAGATGTGAAATGAGAAACCGCTTTGCACACAAAGAGTGGTAGAGGTATAAAAATTATATTAGGCTTACATTAACACTGCAATGAAGTTACTGTGAAAAGCCCCTAGTCGCCCCACTCAGGCGCCTGTTCGGGCCACAGAGGGAGAATTCAGAATGTCCAAATTACCTAACAGCACGTCTTTGGACTGTGGGAGGAAACCAGAGCACCCGGAGGAAACCCACGCAGACACGGGGAGAACGTGCAGACTCCGCACAGACAGTGACCCAAGCGGGAATCGATCCTGGGACCCTGGAGCTGTGAAGCAACAGTGCAAACCACTGTGCTACCCTGTTTAGAGTTGTCCTCCGCAACCAAAGCTAAATTACTTGACAATTTTTCACCTAAGACGGATAGATTTATGTTTGAATCATAGAATCATAGAATTTACAGTGCAGAAGGAGGCCATTCTGCCCATCGAGTCTGCATCGGCCCTTTGAAAGAGCACCCTATCCAAGCCCAACACCTCCGCCCTATCCCCGTAACTCCACCTAACCTTTTTGGACATGAAGGGCAATTTATCATGGCCAATCCACCTAACCTGCACATCTTTGGACTGTGGGAGGAAACCGGAGCACCCGGAGGAAACCCACGCAGACACGGGGAGGATGTGCAGACTCCGCACAGACAGTGACCCAAGCCGGGAATTGAACTGGGGACCCTGGAGCTGTGAAGCAACGGTGCTAACCACTGTGCTACCGGGCCGTACCTAACAGACTAAGGGATTTGGAGAAAAGGTGTGTATATGGAGTCAAAATGATCTAAGTGTCTTCCTCCTCCTCCTCTATGCTCGTCTGAGCATGAATGAAACTGTAGAGGGAAGTGAGGGCTGTTGCAGTCTGTTAATGTTTGCTAACCTCGAACCTGGCTGAAGGCCGGTGAATTTCCTGGTGGTGAAGGTCCTGAGATATTTTGAACAAACGGCTGAAAAGAAGAGCACTGTCCCTTTAACGAAGTTGGAAGAAGAAAAGAAAAATGAGAGAGAGAGAGAGAGAGAGAGATCAGAAACTTAATTCTGTCACTTGAGCGATACACAATACTGGGTAAACTGTGCCAAAAACAGAAGAAAAAAAAAGTTACAAGAATGCGATATTCTTGGCTTGTGATTTCGCTTTTTGTCGAGTCCTAATCTTTTCATTCTAAAGTTGTTGAGGCTGCAAATGAGGTGTGTACGTGCGGTTCTGAGCATACAGGCTGGAAGGTTACTTTTGCGCCAGTTCATTGTTCTGTGCCTGGCATTGTGTCGCATTCATTTTTCTCACTGATGTGTGGGTGCGACAAGAAATGTGATCTGGCTCCTTGAAACAAGGGGCACAACTAACCCCAGCCAAGCACGACTCGGTCATGGCGGGGGGGGAGGATCTCGAGCACACAGACGTTCCGCAGGACGTCCAACAGCACTACCCCCAACTTGCTTGTCCGAAGTCTAATTCTTCGAGTTTTCCCATTGAGCTAATGGACTGTGGGGAACATTGCAACTCGGAAACATGACCCCGGGTGTGGAGAAAGTTGCTCCAAGTTGATGGAGAGGGTATCACAGCGACACGGAGCGGGATGGACTCTTGGCCATGGCCTACAACTCTGAGTGAGGACAGCGCTGTCAGAGCAGTCACCATTTGGATCAGACTAGGCTCTGTCTATTTCAAAGGGGAGCAGTGAAGTCCTCCCCATTGTACCATCTACAACTTGCAATGCCACAACTGACCAAGGCTCCTTTGACAGCACTTGCGTCCACCGAAAAGCACACAGGAAGCAGGCGCATGGGAACACCATTCCCCTCCATATCACACGCCGCCCTGACGTGGAAATATATCGCCCTTCCTTTTGCTGTCGCTGGGTCAGGATCCTGGAACTCCCTAACAGCAGTGTGGGTGTACCTACATACATGGACTGCAGCGGTTCACCACCACCTTCTGAAGGGCAACTAGGGATGGGCAATAAATCCTGGCGTAGCCAGCGACACCCATATACAATGAAATAATGAAGATAATGGGAGAGTTGCCCTTATCCTTCTAGATGGTAGAGGTCACAAGTTTGGATTGAGCTGTCGAAGGAGCCTTGGGAAGTTACTGCAATGCTTCTTATAGATGGTGCACACGGCTGCTACCGGGCGTCGGTGGTGGTGGGAGTGAATGTTTAATGTGGCAGGTGGATGATGATCAAATGGCCTGATTTGTCCTGGATGGTGTTGAGCTTAGAACATAGAACAACATAGAAACCGTCCAATGCAGAATGAGGCCATTCGGCCCATCTTGAATATTGTTGGAGTTTCTCCATCACGCTCCTGACAGTATTTATATGGCTGATCCAGTTAAGCTTCTGGTCAATGGTGTTGCCCCAGGATGTTGATAGTGGGGGATTCAGCGATGGTAATGCCACTGAATGGCAAGGGGAAGTGGTTAGATTCTCTTGTTGGAGATGGTCATGCCTGGCAGCGGTGTGGCGAGACAGTCCAAGCCTGAAGTTTGTTGCGTGCGATCACAGATTGCTCAGTTGTCTGAGGTGTTGGAATGGTGTCGCTCACAAAGATTATCAGCAAACTTTCCCACCTCTGTCCTTTCATCATGGAGGTCAGGCCATTGTTCAAACAGCTGAAATGGATGGCCCAGAATACTACCTTGAGGGACACTACCTCGAGGAACACTACCTCGAGGGACACTACCTTCAGGGACACTACCTCGAGGAACACTACCTCGAGGGACACTACCTCGAGGGACACCTGCAGTGATTGAGAATATTGGCACCCAACAAATACAGTGACTTTCCTCTGTGCTAAGTACAGCTCCAACCAGTGGAGACAGGGCTGTCTGGAACGGGGGTTCAAATCCCGCACCATCTAAAGAGGCAACAGAGTTGGCAGGAACCAATAGTTCAAACATTGTGCCTTCGGAATCAGAGGCAGGACGCGCCTGAATCAGGGATATATCCCCGACACCATCGGATTCAGAACCTCCTGAATCTGGGATCTAATCCCGACACCATCGGATTCAGAACCTCCTGAATCTGGGATCTAATCCCTGACACCATCGGATTCAGAACTGTCTGAATCTGGGATCTAATCCCCGACACCATCGGATTCAAAACCTCCTGAATCTGGGATCTAATCACCGATACCATCGGATTCAAAACCTCCTGAATCTGGGATCTAATCCCCAACACCATCGGATTCAGAACTGCCTGAATCAGGGATATAATCCCGACACCATCGGATTCAGAACTGCCTGAATCAGGGATATATCCCCGACACCATCGGATTCAGAACTGTCTGAATCAGGGATATATCGCCGACACCATCGGATTCAGAACTGTCTGAATCAGGGAATTAATCCCCGACACCATCAGATTCAGAACTGTCTGAATCAGGGATATATCCCCGACACCATCGGATTCAGAACCTCCTGAATCTGGGATCTAATCCCCGACACCATCGGATTCAGAACTGTCTGAATCAGGGAATTAATCCCCGACACCATCAGATTCAGAACTGTCTGAATCAGGGATATATCCCCGACACCATCGGATTCAGAACCTCCTGAATCTGGGATCTAATCCCCAACACCATCGGATTCAGAACTGTCTGAATCAGGGAAATATCCCCGACACCATCGGATTCAGAACCTCCTGAATCAGGGAAATATCCCCGACACCATCGGATTCAGAACTGCCTGAATCAGGGAAATATCCCCGACACCATCGGATTCAGAACAGTCTGAATCAGGGAATTAATCCCCAACACCATCGGATTCAGAACTGCCTGAATCAGGGATATATCCCCGATACCATCGGATTCAGAACTGTCTGAATCAGGGATAGAATCCCGACACCATTGGATTCAGAACTGCCTGAATCAGGGAAATATCCCCGGCACCATCGGATTCAGAACCTCCTGAATCAGGGATATAATCCCGACACCATCGGATTCAGAACTGTCTGAATTAGGGATATAACCCCGACACCATCAGATTCAGAACCTCCTGAATCAGGGATATATCCCCGACACCATCGGATTCAGAACTGTCTGAATCAGGGATATATCCCCGATACCATCGGATTCAGAACTGTCTGAATCAGGGATATATCCCCGACACCATCGGATTCAGAACCTCCTGAATCAGGGATATAATCCCGACACCATCGGATTCAGAACTGTCTGAATCAGGGATATATCCCCGACACCATCGGATTCAGAACTGTCTGAATCTGGGATATAACCCTGACATCATCGGATTCAGAACCTCCTGAATCAGGGAAATATCCCCAACACCATCGGATTCAGAACTGTCTGAATCAGGGATATATCCCCGACACCATCGGATTCAGAACTGTCTGAATCAGGGATATATCCCCGACATCATCGGATTCAGAACCTCATGAATCTGGGATCTAATCCCCGACACCATCGGATTCAGAACTGTCTGAATCAGGGATATATCCCCAACACCATTGGATTCAGAACCTCCTGAATCTGGGATCTAATCCCCGACACAATCGGATTCAGAACTGTCTGAATCAGGGATATATCCCCGACACCATCGGATTCAGAACTGTCTGAATCAGGGATCTAATCCCCGACATCATCGGATTCAGAACCTCCTGAATCTGGGATCTAATCCCCAACACCATCGGATTCAGAACCTCCTGAATCAGGGATCTAATCCCTGACACCATCGGATTCAGAACTGCCTGAATCTGGGATCTAATCCCTGACACCATCGGATTCAGAACTGTCTGAATCAGGGAAATATCCCCAACACCATCGGATTCAGAACTGTCTGAATCAGGGAAATATCCCCAACACCATCGGATTCAGAACTGTCTGAACCAGGGATATATCCCCAACACAATCGGATTCAGAACCTCCTGAATCAGGGATATATCCCCGACACCATCGGATTCAGAACTGTCTGAATCAGGGATATACCCCAACACAATCGGATTCAGAACCTCCTGAATCAGGGAAATATCCCCAACACCATCGGATTCAGAACCTCCTGAATCTGGGATCTAATCCCCGACACCATCGGATTCAGAACCTCCTGAATCTGGGATCTAATCCCCGACACCATCGGATTCAGAACTGCCTGAATCAGGGAATTAATCCCCGACACCATCGGATTCAGAACCTCCTGAATCTGGGATCTAATCCCCGACACCATCGGATTCAGAACTGTCTGAATCAGGGAAATATCCCCGACACCATCGGATTCAGAACTGTCTGAATCTGGGATCTAATCCCCGACACCATCGGATTCAGAACTGTCTGAATCTGGGATCTAATCCCCAACACCATCGGATTCAGAACTGTCTGAATCTGGGATCTAATCCCCGACACCATCGGATTCAGAACTGTCTGAATCAGGGATATATGCCCAACACAATCGGATTCAGAACTGTCTGAATCTGGGATCTAATCCCCGACACCATCGGATTCAGAACTGTCTGAATCTGGGATCTAATCCCCGACACCATCGGATTCAGAACTGTCTGAATCAGGGATATATGCCCAACACAATCGGATTCAGAACTGTCTGAATCTGGGATCTAATCCCCAACACCATCGGATTCAGAACTGTCTGAATCTGGGATCTAATCCCCAACACCATCGGATTCAGAACTGCCTGAATCAGGGATATATGCCCAACACAATCGGATTCAGAACTGTCTGAATCAGGGATATAACCCCGACACCATCGGATTCAGAACTGTCTGAATCAGGGATATATGCCCAACACAATCGGATTCAGAACCTCCTGAATCAGGGATATATCCCCGACACCATCGGATTCAGAACCTCCTGAATCTGGGATCTAATCCCCGATACCATCGGATTCAGAACTGTCTGAATCAGGGATCTAATCCCCGACACCATCGGATTCAGAACTGTCTGAATCAGGGATATATCCCCGACACCATCGGATTCAGAACCTCCTGAATCTGGGATCTAATCCCCAACACCATCGGATTCAGAACCTCCTGAATCAGGGATATAATCCCAACACCATCGGATTCAGAACCTCCTGAATCTGGGATCTAATCCCCGACACCATCGGATTCAGAACTGTCTGAATCAGGGATATAATCCCAACACCATCGGATTCAGAACTGTCTGAATCAGGGATATAGGGCGCGATTCTTCACTCCCGCGCCGGTTGGGCGAATCGCCTGGGCTGCCAAAATTTCCCGCGACGCCGGTCCGAGCCCTCCCGCGATTCTCCCAAGCGGCGGGAACGGCACGGTCGAGTTTCGCGGGCCGCAGGCCGGAGAATGCCGGAGACACCGAAAACGGCGATTCTCCGGCACCCCCGCTATTCTCAGGCCCGGATGGGCCGAAGTCCCGACGGCGAGACCCCAGTCCACGCCGTCGCCATTCACACCTGTTATTTAAAGTCGTCAGCCAGTCGTGCTGGCTGACGCTGAGCAGGAAGGAGGTGAGCGGACTATAGCGCAGCGCCCGGAGACCGGGTCGGCTTATCCGAGAAGGCTGCGGCCAAAGGGGGGGGTGCAGGAGAGTGTGCAGGTGGGGGGGGGGGTGTGGGAGAGTGTGCAGGTGGGGGGGGGGGTGCAGGAGAGTGTGCAGGTGGGGGGGTGGGTGGGGTGCGGGAGAGTGTGCAGGTGGGAGGGGGGTGTGGGAGAGTGTGCAGGTGGGAGGGGGGTGCAGGAGAGTGTGCAGGTGGGAGGGGGGTGCAGGAGAGTGTGCAGGTGGGAGGGGGTGTGGGAGAGTGTGCAGGTGGGAGGGGGGGCGGGAGAGTGTGCAGGTGGGAGGGGGGTGCAGGAGAGTGTGCAGGTGGGAGGGGGTGTGGGAGAGTGTGCAGGTGGGAGGGGGGGCGGGAGAGTGTGCAGGTGGGAGGGGGGTGCAGGAGAGTGTGCAGGTGGGAGGGGGTGTGGGAGAGTGTGCAGGTGGGAGGGGGGGGTGAGGGAGAGTGTGCAGGTGGGGGGGGTGGGAGAGTGTGCAGGTGGGGGGGGTGGGAGAGTGTGCAGGTGGGAGGGGGTGCAGGAGAGTGTGCAGGTGGGAGGGGGGTGAGGGAGAGTGTGCAGGTGGGGGGGGTGGGAGAGTGTGCAGGTGGGAGGGGGTGCAGGAGAGTGTGCAGGTGGGAGGGGGCGGGAGAGTGTGCAGGTGGGGGGGTGGGAGAGTGTGCAGGTGGGAGGGGGGTGCAGGTGGGAGGGGGGTGTGGGAGAGTGTGCAGGTGGGAGGGGGTGTGGGAGAGTGTGCAGGTGGGAGGGGGCGGGAGTGTGCAGGTGGGGGGGGTGGGAGAGTGTGCAGGTGGGAGGGGGTGTGGGAGAGTGTGCAGGTGGGAGGGGGGTGCAGGAGAGTGTGCAGGTGGGAGGGGGGTGCAAGTGGGAGGGGGGTGTGGGAGAGTGTGCAGGTGGGAGGGGGGTGCAGATGGGGGGGGGTGGGAGAGTGTGCAGGTGGGGGGGTGCAGGAGAGTGTGCAGGTGGGAGGGGGGTGTGGGAGAGTGTGCAAGTGGGAGGGGGGTGCAGGAGAGTGTGCAGGTGGGAGGGGGGTGGGAGAGTGTGCAGGTGGGAGGGGGGTGCAGGAGAGTGTGCAGGTGGGGGGGGGCGGGAGAGTGTGCAGGTGGGAGGGGGGGTGGGAGAGTGTGCAGGTGGGAGGGGGGTGCGGGAGAGTGTGCAGGTGGGAGGGGGGTGTGGGAGAGTGTGCAGGTGGGAGGGGGTGGGAGAGTGTGCAGGTGGGGGGGTGCAGGAGAGTGTGCAGGTGGGGGGGTGCAGGAGAGTGTGCAGGTGGGAGGGGGGTGCAGGAGAGTGTGCAGGTGGGAGGGGGGTGGGAGAGTGTGCAGGTGGGAGGGGGGTGCAGGAGAGTGTGCAGGTGGGAGGGGGCGGTAGAGTGTGCAGGTGGGAGGGGGGTGGGAGAGTGTGCATGTGGGAGGGGGGGGGCGGGAGAGTGTGCAGGTGGGAGGGGGGGTGCGGGAGAGTGTGCAGGTGGGAGGCGGGGGGGGGGGGGAGAGTGTGCAGGTGGGAGGGGGGTGGGAGAGTGTGCAGGTGGGAGGGGGCGGGAGAGTGTGCAGGTGGGAGGGGGGTGGGAGAGTGTGCAGGTGGGAGGGGGGGGGGCGGGAGAGTGTGAAGGTGGGAGGGGGGGTGCGGGAGAGTGTGCAGGTGGGAGGGGGGGTGTGGGAGAGTGTGCAGGTGGGAGGGGGGGTGGGAGAGTGTGCAGGTGGGAGGGGGGAGGGAGAGTGTGCAGGTGGGAGGGGGGGTGGGAGAGTGTGCAGTTGGGAGGGGGGGGCGGGAGAGTGTGCACGTGGGGGGGGTGTGGGAGAGTGTGCAGGTGGGAGGGGGAGGGGGAGTGTGCAGGCGGGGGGGTGAGGGAGAGTGTGCAGGTGGGAGGGGGGTGGGAGAGTGTTCAGGTGGAAGGGGGGGTGGGAGAGTTCCGTTGGGGGGGGTGCGGGAGAGTGTTCAGGTGGGAGGGGGGGCGGGAGAGTTCAGGTGGGAGGGGGGGCGGGAGTGTGTTCAGGTGGGAGGGGGGCGTGGGAGAGTTCAGGTGGGTGGGGGGATGCGGGAGAGTGTTCAGGTGGGAGGGGGGTACGAGAGAGTGTGCAGGTGGGGGGGTGAGGGAGAGTGTGCAGGTGGGAGGGGGGCGGGAGAGTGTGCAGGGGGGACGGGAGAGTGTGCAGGTGGGAGGGGGTTGAGGGAGAGTGTGCAGGTGGGAGGGGGGGTGAGGGAGAGTGTGCAGGTGGGGGCGGGAGAGTGTGCAGGTGGGAGGGGGGGCGGGAAAGTGTGCGGGGGGGCGGGAGAGTGTGCAGGTGGGGGGGGCGGGAGAGTGTGCAGGTGGGGGGGGTGAGGGAGAGTGTGCAGGTGGGAGGGGGGTGAGGGAGAGTGTGCAGGTGGGAGGGGGTGTGGGAGAGTGTGCAGGTGGGAGGGGGGGTGGGAGAGTGTGCAGGTGGGGGGGTGAGGGAGAGTGTGCAGGTGGGGGGGTGAGGGAGAGTGTGCAGGTTGAGGGGGTGCGGGAGAGTGTGCAGGTGGGGGGGGTGAGGGAGAGTGTGCAGGTTGAGGGGGTGCGGGAGAGTGTGCAGGTGGGGGGGTGAGGGAGAGTGTGCAGGTTGAGGGGGTGCGGGAGAGTGTGCAGGTGGGGGGGGTGAGGGAGAGTGTGCAGGTGGGAGGGGGTGCAGGAGAGTGTGCAGGTGGGAGGGGGCGGGAGAGTGTGCAGGTGGGAGGGGGGTGGGAGAGTGTGCAGGTGGGAGGGGGGGGGCGGGAGAGTGTGCAGGTGGGAGGGGGGGTGCGGGAGAGTGTGCAGGGGGGAGGGGGGGTGTGGGAGAGTGTGCAGGTGGGAGGGGGGGCGGGAGAGTGTGCAGGTGGGAGGGGGGAGGGAGAGTGTGCAGGTGGGAGGGGGGGTGGGAGAGTGTGCAGTTGGGAGGGGGGGGCGGGAGAGTGTGCACGTGGGGGGGGTGTGGGAGAGTGTGCAGGTGGGAGGGGGAGGGGGAGTGTGCAGGCGGGGGGGGTGAGGGAGAGTGTGCAGGTGGGAGGGGGGTGGGAGAGTGTTCAGGTGGAAGGGGGGGTGGGAGAGTTCAGTTGGGGGGGGTGCGGGAGAGTGTTCAGGTGGGAGGGGGGGCGGGAGAGTGTTCAGGTGGGATGGGGGGGCGGGAGTGTGTTCAGGTGGGAGGGGGGCGTGGGAGAGTTCAGGTGGGTGGGGGGATGCGGGAGAGTGTTCAGGTGGGAGGGGGGTACGAGAGAGTGTGCAGGTGGGGGGGGTGAGGGAGAGTGTGCAGGTGGGAGGGGGGCGGGAGAGTGTGCAGGGGGGGCGGGAGAGTGTGCAGGTGGGAGGGGGGTGAGGGAGAGTGTGCAGGTGGGAGGGAGGGTGAGGGAGAGTGTGCAGGTGGGGGCGGGAGAGTGTGCAGGTGGGAGGGGGGGCGGGAAAGTGTGCAGGGGGGGGCGGGAGAGTGTGCAGGTGGGGGGGGCGGGAGAGTGTGCAGGTGGGAGGGGGGTGGGAGAGTGTTCAGGTGGAAGGGGGGGTGGGAGAGTTCAGTTGGGGGGGGTGCGGGAGAGTGTTCAGGTGGGAGGGGGGGCGGGAGAGTGTTCAGGTGGGGGGGGCGGGAGTGTGTTCAGGTGGGAGGGGGGCGTGGGAGAGTTCAGGTGGGTGGGGGGATGCGGGAGAGTGTTCAGGTGGGAGGGGGGTACGAGAGAGTGTGCAGGTGGAGGGGGTGAGGGAGAGTGTGCAGGTGGGAGGGGGGCGGGAGAGTGTGCAGGGGGGGCGGGAGAGTGTGCAGGTGGGAGGGGGGTGAGGGAGAGTGTGCAGGTGGGAGGGGGGTGAGGGAGAGTGTGCAGGTGGGGGCGGGAGAGTGTGCAGGTGGGAGGGGGGCGGGAAAGTGTGCAGGGGGGGCGGGAGAGTATGCAGGTGGGGGGGGCGGGAGAGTGTGCAGGTGGAGGGGGTGAGGGAGAGTGTGCAGGTGGGAGGGGGGTGAGGGAGAGTGTGCAGGTGGGAGGGGGTGTGGGAGAGTGTGCAGGTGGGAGGGGGGGGTGGGAGAGTGTGCAGGTGGGGGGGTGAGGGAGAGTGTGCAGGTGGGGGGGTGAGGGAGAGTGTGCAGGTTGATGGGGTGCGGGAGAGTGTGCAGGTGGGGGGTGAGGGAGAGTGTGCAGGTTGAGGGGGTGCGGGAGAGTGTGCAGGTGGGGGGGTGAGGGAGAGTGTGCAGGGGGGGTGAGGGAGAGTGTGCAGGTTGAGGGGGTGCGGGAGAGTGTGCAGGTGGGGGGGGTGAGGGAGAGTGTGCAGGGGGGGTGAGGGAGAGTGTGCAGGTTGAGGGGGTGCGGGAGAGTGTGCAGGTTGAGGGGGTGCGGGAGAGTGTGCAGGTGGGGGGTGAGGGAGAGTGTGCAGGTTGAGGGGGTGCGGGAGAGTGTGCAGGTGGGGGGGTGAGGGAGAGTGTGCAGGGGGGGTGAGGGAGAGTGTGCAGGTTGAGGGGGTGCGGGAGAGTGTGCAGGTGGGGGGGGTGAGGGAGAGTGTGCAGGTGGGAGGGGGTGTGGGAGAGTGTGCAGGTGGGGGGGTGAGGGAGAGTGTGCAGGTGGGGGGGGTGAGGGAGAGTGTGCAGGTGGGGGTAAGGGAGAGTGTGCAGGTGGGGGGGGGTGAGGGAGAGTGTGCAGGTGGGGGGGGGTGAGGGAGAGTGTGCAGGTTGAGGGGGTGAGGGAGAGTGTGCAGGTGGGGGGGGGTGAGGGAGAGTGTGCAGGTGGGGGGGGGTGAGGGAGAGTGTGCAGGTGGGGGGGGTGAGGGAGAGTGTGCAGGGGGGGTGAGGGAGAGTGTGCAGGTGGGGGGGGTGAGGGAGAGTGTGCAGGTTGAGGGGGTGAGGGAGAGTGTGCAGGTGGGGGGGGGGTGAGGGAGAGTGTGTAGGTGGGGGGGGGTGAGGGAGAGTGTGCAGGGGGGGTGAGGGAGAGTGTGCAGGTGGGGGGGGTGAGGGAGAGTGTGCAGGGGGGGGGGTGGGAGAGTGTGGAGGTGGGGGGGTGAGGGAGAGTGTGCAGGTTGAGGGGGTGTGGGAGAGTGTGCAGGTGGGGGGGGGGTGGGAGAGTGTGCAGGGGGGGGGGGTGGGAGAGTGTGCAGGGGGGGGGGTGAGGGAGAGTGTGCAGGTTGAGGGGGTGTGGGAGAGTGTGCAGGTGGGGGGGGGGGGGGTGGGAGAGTGTGGAGGTGGGGGGGTGAGGGAGAGTGTGCAGGTTGAGGGGGTGCGGGAGAGTTTGCAGGTGGGGGGGGTGAGGGAGAGTGTGCAGGGGGGGTGAGGGAGAGTGTGCAGGTGGGGGGGGTGAGGGAGAGTGTGCAGGGGGGGTGAGGGAGAGTGTGCAGGTGGGGGGGGTGAGGGAGAGTGTGGAGGGAGTCGTCCATCCGCGGATGCCCTGATATGGCAGGACGGTGACGAGGACACGGCTGCAGGTTGCGTGGGGCTGATGGGCACAGGAGAGTGGCACACTGGTGAGCAGTACGGTGTGAAGTGACCGTTGGGCGCAGACAGTGACCAGGTGTTAGGCTGGCTGGGTGTCTGCAGTGCGACCAGGCCACCGGGGCTCACAGGTATCCCATGCAGCCCGGCTGGTGAGGTGTGGAAGAACCTCTGTGTAACATGTTGTTTCTCTGCCCCCCACCACCCTCCTGCAGGTCACCATGTATGCCAACCAGACAGTGATGTTCACTGCCGTGGTTGGAGCAGCAGCTCTGGAGTTTGCCATCCGGCAGCGTAGAGTCGGACGGCCCAAGTGGCTGCAGATGCAGCGGTCGCCGGTGCAGCAGAGGGGGTGGCCGTGGAGTGGCCCGTCGTCGACACGCAGGCCGCAGGCGCTCAGGACCCGAATGCACAGGGGGATGCCGAGAGGAACATTGACCACCAGACGGCGAGGAATGCAGAGGAAGTGCTTGGGGGGGAGCAGGAGGAGGAGGAGGAGGAGGTGGAGCACGAGGATCCACTGATGGTGGTGCCAGGGCGCCACAGGTGTCAGGCAAGGCCGAGGGTGTACCGTGACAGAATGTCGTTCGAGGCCCTAACGGACATCACATGCAGGAGGAGACTACGGTTCAGCAGGGAGACGGTCGCACATATATGCCAGCTCGTGGCGCACCTCGCACTACATGGAATGGGAGGAGGACACGCGATACCAGTCTCTGTTAAGGTGACGGTGGCCCTAAACTTTAACGCTACCGGTTCCTTCCAGGCACCGAGCGGGATATCACAGGCATCGGTCCACAGGTGCATCAGGGCCGTCACCGATGCCTTGTGCGCCATCGCGGACAGGTACATTCAATTCCCCGAGGACCAAGCACAGCAGGAAGCACGGGCACGTGGATTTGCCAAGGTGGCCGGGATACCAATGGTCCAGGTGTCATCGATGGTGTGCACGTCCCCATGCGCCCGCCTGCAGACAGCAGGAACGTGTTCATGAACAGAAAGGGCGCGTACTCCATGAACACTCAGGTGGTGTGCGACCCCCACATGAAGATCATGCACGTGTGTGCAAAGTACCCCGGCAGTGTGCATGACGCCTACATTCTGGCACAGTCGTTCATCCCCGCAATGTTCGATGGATGCCCCCCCCCCCGGCTGAGGGGCTGGTTGCTGGGCGACAAGGGCTATCCATTGAGGTCATGGCTGCTGACGCCAATACGGAGGCCTCACACCAACGCGGAGAGCCTATACAACGAGGCACATGCAGCAACCAGGGGTGTGGTGGAGCGGTGCTTCGGCCTGCTGAAGATGCGATTCAGATGCCTGGACCGCTCCGGAGGGGCCCTGCAGTACCGGCCCGACAGGGTCGGTCGCATAGTTGTGGTCTGCTGTGCGCTGCACAACATAGCCATGCAGAGGGGAGATGACCTGGTGGAGGAGTTGGAGGGAGAACCCGACGGCACCAGAGCCAACGCAAACGAGGGGGGTGGGGAAGAGGAGGATGCGGAGGATGAGGATGATGGGGCGCATCAGGGTGGGGGGAGGGGCGCAGGACGCAGACAGTGCCCGGCTGCTCGTTACGCCCAGGAGGCTGCGCGACGGCACCGCCGCGGACAGCGGGCACGCGACGCGTTGGTGGCCGCACGGTTCACGCACTGTGGGGGTGGGATTCGCTGAACACTGCCACTTGCACCGTCAGTCCTGCACACGGGCACCACACAGCACCCACCACCTCCTCCCCCCCCCACCCCCCCACACCCCCGGACCGCGTTCACGGTACCAATTCCACATCACCTTACCACTGCGGCACTACGGGATTGCACAACAGTGATGATTGGGTAAGCGGGTGTGATCAGTGCCATGTTGAATGATGACGGCCCGCTCTGCGATGAGCTGTGAGCTCAGATTCGCCAGCCAAGGTCTGACTCATGGCTATAGCTGAACCATGCACTCCGGTGGTCACAGCCTTCCTGACGGATATTTCACCACATGCCCGTGTGGGGTGGCTGGCGTCGGTGTACCGAGGACAACAGTGTCCGATTATGGGGGGTCGGGGGCCGGGGGGGAAAGGGTCAGCACATCCGGAACAGACCTTGAACGGCTCGTATACCATGACACCAATCGGGCACCCTCCCGAGCCCCCTGGCACCGGACATAGCACACAGTCTTATAAGTCAAATTTAACTGTGCGTTTATTCGTGTGGTTAACATAGGTGCCCTACCCACTACAACTAGGCTATGCCCTGCACCCGTGCCAACTTCTTACGTGCCTAACGACTTTGCCTTTCGGGCCCTACCACTACGTCTAGGTGTGTTCCCAGATGGTACAGCAGGAGCGGACAAGGACTGCTGTGAATCACGCCCTTCGACATGGATCCCCGTCGGCACACGTTTCCTGGGGCGGCCCGGCTTCGATGGGCCAGGCTGCTCTGCGGGCATGCTGGATGGTGTGGTGCCACCCTGACCTGCCCACTCCCCACCAGATGCGCCAGGGACGGAACGGGAGGAGGCCGAGTTAACCTGGACGTCCCTTGGTGGAGCTACCGGGACGGGCCCCAGAACCTCCTCCTCCCTCGGGGAGCCCGGTGGCCCCCGGGCCTCACTGTGGGACGGAGATGCGCTCGGAGACATGCCCCGTCGCACCCCCGACAGCTGGCGCTGCCAGTCCTGGAGGCCTGCAGCGGTATCGACCACGGTCCGAATGTTCGCCGAGACGGGGCCCAGGGAGTGCCACATTCCTGCCAAGGTCTGTACGATCTCAACCTGTGAGTGCGCGACGCCATCCATCACGTGCGCCAGGCGGTCTATGCTATCCACGACTGACTTCTGGGACTGAGCCATCGCTTGCTGGGGCTGGGCTATGGCATGGTGAGACTCAGCCAGGGCCCGGAGAGCGGCGGCAATGTCGTGTTAGCTCTGGCGCATGGCTACCTGTGAGAGGGCAGCCCGCTCCTGGGCCATGGATGACGCGTGCACGTGAAGCCCAATGCCTTGCAGAACCTGACCCATGGGCAAAACCCCTTCACCCATTGCCTCCACCGCGGACGCCACCCATGCGGTGTCGGCCTGGGTGGCTGCGATGAGCGGCACCACTCCCTGCTCCTGGACGCGGATAGACTCCTCCAGCTGCGTGTGCAGGTCCTGGAAGGTGGCCCTCAGCCCGTTACTCAGTCCCTGGGTGTCCACACGCATCGGTTGTCCGGGTGGGTCAATTACATCCAGGAACCCGGGAACCGTCTGGGTGGCAGCTGGTTGCTGGGCCTGGGCTGCCCTCCGACCGTCCAGCCCCTCGGCTGCTCCAAACTCCACCTGCTGTACCGGCTCTGCTGTGGGGTGCGCACCAGACTGTGACCCGGGAGCCTCATCACTTATCTGCCCAACCGAGGTGAGTGTCTCTGTGATGGTGAACGGTGTGGGAGAGAGCAGTGCCGCAAGCTCGAGGTCATCATCCGTCAGGAAGTCTGGTGTGGACTGGTCCCCCTCATGGCCCGGCGCAAGCTCCATGCGGGCTATGTCGTCTTGACCTCCAGTTCGATCCAGCGGGTGTGTGGCCGAGATGTGGGCTTCGGCATGACTGTCCACCCTGTGCCCCTCACTAATGTCTGTCCCAGAGGTCTCAGCGTCCCGGTCCGGTGTCCCAGACTGTGAGGTCTGCCCTCCTGTCCGACCGACTGCCAACCTCTGGCGTGCGTCCCTGGGTGCCGTTGCGGTGGGTGGCGTTGCGCTGCTTCGTGGGCGAGACGTCCCTGAAGGTTCGGCGGATGGCCCTGGGGAACATAAAAGATTCGGGGTTCGTTAGACACGGTGGCCCGGGTGTATGGTGGTGGTGGGTGCACAGTGTGAGGGGGGATGGGATCTGGGGTGCAGTGGCCAGAGTGTGAGGGGGGATGGGATCGGGGGTGCAGTGGCCAGAGTGTGAGGGGGGATGGGATCTGGGGTGCAGTGGCCAGAGTGTGAGGGGGGATGGGATCGGGGGTGCAGTGGCCAGAGTGTGAGAGGGGATGGGATCGGGGGTGCAGTGGCCAGAGTGTGAGGGGGGATGGGATCGGGGGTGCAGTGGCCAGAGTGTGAGGGGGGATGGGATCGGGGGTGCAGTGGCCAGAGTGTGAGGGGGGAGGGGATCGAGGGTGCAGTGGCCAGAGTGTGAGGGGGGATGGGATCGGGGGTGCAGTGGCCAGAGTGTGAGGGGGGAGGGGATCGAGGGTACAGTGGCCAGAGTGTGAGGGGGGATGGGATCGGGGGTGCAGTGGCCAGAGTGTGAGGGGGGATGGGATCTGGGGTGCAGTGGCCAGAGTGTGAGAGGGGATGGGATCGGGGGTGCAGTGGCCAGAGTGTGAGGGGGGATGGGATCGGGGGTGCAGTGGCCAGAGTGTGAGGGGGGAGGGGATCGAGGGTGCAGTGGCCAGAGTGTGAGGGGGAGGGGATCGAGGGTGCAGTGGCCAGAGTGTGAGGGGGGAGGGGATCGAGGGTGCAGTGGCCAGAGTGTGAGGGGGGATGGGATCGGGGGTGCAGTGGCCAGAGTGTGAGGGGGATGGGATCGGGGGTGCAGTGGCCAGAGTGTGAGGGGGGATGGGATCGAGGGTACAGTGGCCAGAGTGTGAGGGGGGATGGGATCGGGGGTGCAGTGGCCAGAGTGTGAGGGGGGGTGGGATCTGGGGTGCAGTGGCCAGAGTGTGAGAGGGGATGGGATCGGGGGTGCAGTGGCCAGAGTGTGAGGGGGGATGGGATCGGGGGTGCAGTGGCCAGAGTGTGAGGGGGAGGGGATCGAGGGTGCAGTGGCCAGAGTGTGAGGGGGGAGGGGATCGAGGGTGCAGTGGCCAGAGTGTGAGGGGGGAGGGGATCGAGGGTGCAGTGGCCAGAGTGTGAGGGGGGATGGGATCGGGGGTGCAGTGGCCAGAGTGTGAGGGGGGAGGGGATCGAGGGTGCAGTGGCCAGAGTGTGAGGGGGGATGGGATCTGGGGTGCAGTGGCCAGAGTGTGAGGGGGGAGGGGATCTGGGGTGCAGTGGCCAGAGTGTGAGAGGGGATGGGATCGGGGGTGCAGTGGCCAGAGTGTGAGGGGGGATGGGATCGGGGGTGCAGTGGCCAGAGTGTGAGGGGGGATGGGATCTGGGGTGCAGTGGCCAGAGTGTGAGGGGGGATGGGATCTGGGGTGCAGTGGCCAGAGTGTGAGAGGGGGATGGGATCTGGGGTGCAGTGGCCAGAGTGTGAGGGGGGATGGGATCTGGGGTGCAGTGGCCAGAGTGTGAGGGGGGATGGGATCTGGGGTGCAGTGGCCAGAGTGTGAGGAGGGCGATGACGGGTTGGGGGGTGGGGAGGACATGCGGGGTTCTCTCACTTGCTTCTGCGCCTCCAACCTGGCATGTCGCGACCTCCCGGGTGGCGGATCCCCCAGCGAGGTCCAGGGCCCTCTGCTCGTGAATGGTTAGGGGGTGCAGGACCGGAGAACCCCCTCCGGTTCTCATGCGCTCCCGCTGGTTGTGCGCTGTCTTGTCCTGGAGGGGGTGTGGATAAAGCATCACCATTAGGCGGGTATCATCAGGGCATGCAGATATTGTCAACATTGTTGCTGGTTCAGGAGACAGCACCCAATGGCTTCGCTCCAGGGGAGTCCCGGGGCTCATGTGGGTCGAGTAGGTAGTTGGGCACCGTGACCCCCCCCAAACCCCCTGACCCCCCCCCCAACATCGCCCCCCAAATGCCCCAGTCCCCCCCAAAACTCCCAACGCCCCCCCCCCAACCCCACCTCCCCCCCCCCCACCGTGCCGGGGGGGGAGGGGAGCCTGGGGGCACCCTCATGGCACTTACCCTGGCAGCCCGGGTGAGGTCGTGCAGCTTCTTGCGGCACTGCTCCCCCGTCCGGGGGGTCTGCCCCACAGCACTGACTGCGGTGCCCACCTCCCGCCAGCCGCGCCTCATCGCGCTGGATGGCTGGCGATGCCCACGTCTTGGGCAGAGGGTGTCCCTTCTCCGCTCCACCTCATCCACCAGGGTGTCCAGGTCCGTATCCCGGAACCTCGGTGCGGCTCTTCGGGGCTCAGCGATCTCCTCAGTTCTCCTCCGGGTCCTCTGTGCGCGGTTCACGCAATTTATGACGCAGCGGTGCGTCATTCGGCGTCGCACAGTGACGACGTGGCCTTCGTGGAATTCCCCCCACGAGGTTCTCGCGGCCCCGATCCTAGCCCTTTTTCGGGCCCTGAATCGGTCGGGATCGGGGCCGTACCGCGCAGTCATGAACCTCGACGGCGTTCACGACGGCGCGGCCATTTCGGCGTGGGAGTGGAGAACCGCGCCCATAATCCCCACACCATCGGATTCAGAACTGTCTGAATCAGGGATATATCCCCAACACCATCGGATTCAGAACTGTCTGAATCAGGGATATATCCCCAACACCATCGGATTCACAACTGTCTGAATCAGGGATATATCCCCAACACCATCGGATTCAGAACTGTCTGAATCAGGGATATATCCCCAACACCATCAGATTCAGAACTGTCTGAATCAGGGATATATCCCCAACACCATCAGATTCAGAACTGTCTGAATCAGGGATATATCCCCAACACCATCAGATTCAGAACTGTCTGAATCAGGGATATATCCCCAACACCATCGGATTCAGAACTGCCTGAATCAGGGATATATCCCCAACACCATCAGATTCAGAACTGTCTGAATCAGGGATATATCCCCAACACCATCGGATTCAGAACTGCCTGAATCAGGGATATATCCCCAACACCATCAGATTCAGAACTGTCTGAATCAGGGATATATCCCCAACACCATCAGATTCAGAACTGTCTGAATCAGGGATATATCCCCAACACCATCAGATTCAGAACTGTCTGAATCAGGGATATATCCCCAACACCATCAGATTCAGAACTGTCTGAATCAGGGATATATCCCCAACACCATCAGATTCAGAACTGTCTGAATCAGGGATATATCCCCAACACCATCAGATTCAGAACTGTCTGAATCAGGGATCTAATCCCCGACACCATCGGATTCAGAACCTCCTGAATCAGGGATATAATCCCAACACCATCGGATTCAGAACTGTCTGAATCAGGGATATATCCCCAACACCATCGGATTCAGAACTGTCTGAATCAGGGATCTAATCCCCGACACCATCGGATTCAGAACCTCCTGAATCAGGGATATAATCCCAACACCATCGGATTCAGAACTGTCTGAATCAGGGATATATTGCCAACACCATCGGATTCAGAACTGTCTGAATCAGGGATATAATCCCAACACCATCGGATTCAGAACTGTCTGAATCAGGGATATATGCCCAACACAATCGGATTCAGAACCTCCTGAATCAGGGATATAATCCCCGACACCATTGGATTCAGAACCTCCTGAATCTGGGATCTAATCCCCGACACCATCGGATTCAGAACTGTCTGAATCTGGGATATATCCCCGACACCATCGGATTCAGAACCTCCTGAATCTGGGATCTAATCCCCAACACCATCGGATTCAGAACCTCCTGAATCTGGGATCTAATCCCCGATACCATCGGATTCAGAACTGTCTGAATCAGGGAAATATCCCCGACACCATCGGATTCAGAACCTCCTGAATCAGGGATATATCCCCGACACCATCGGATTCAGAACCTCCTGAATCTGGGATATAATCCCCAACACCATCGGATTCAGAACCTCCTGAATCAGGGATATAATCCCAACACCATCGGATTCAGAACCTCCTGAATCTGGGATCTAATCCCCGACACCATCGGATTCAGAACTGTCTGAATCAGGGATATAGGGCGCGATTCTTCACTCCCGCGCCGGTTGGGCGAATCGCCTGGGCTGCCAAAATTTCCCGCGACGCCGGTCCGACGCCCTCCCGCGATTCTCCCAAGCGGCGGGAACGGCACGGTCGAGTTTCGCGGGCCGCAGGCCGGAGAATGCCGGAGACACCGAAAACGGCGATTCTCCGGCACCCCCGCTATTCTCAGGCCCGGATGGGCCGAAGTCCCGACGGCGAGACCCCAGTCCACGCCGTCGCCATTCACACCTGTTATTTAAAGTCGTCAGCCAGTCGTGCTGGCTGACGCTGAGCAGGAAGGAGGTAAGCGGACTATAGCGCAGCGCCCGGAGACCGGGTCGGCTTATCCGAGAAGGCTGCGGCCAAAGGGGGGGGTGCAGGAGAGTGTGCAGGTGGGGGGGGGGGGGGGGGGGGGGGGAGAGTGTGCAGGTGGGGGGGGGTGCAGGAGAGTGTGCAGGTGGGGGGGTGGGTGGGGTGCGGGAGAGTGTGCAGGTGGGAGGGGGGGTGGGAGAGTGTGCAGGTGGGAGGGGGGTGCAGGAGAGTGTGCAGGTGGGGGGGTGGGTGGGGTGCGGGAGAGTGTGCAGGTGGGAGGGGGCGGGAGAGTGTGCAGGTGGGAGGGGGGGTGTGGGAGAGTGTGCAGGTGGGAGGGGGGTGGGAGAGTGTGCAGGTGGGAGGGGGGGGGCGGGAGAGTGTGCAGGTGGGAGGGGGGTGGGAGAGTGTGCAGGTGGGAGGGGGGGCGGGAGAGTGTGCAGGTGGGAGGGGGGTGGGAGAGTGTGCAGGTGGGAGGGGGGTGCGGGAGAGTGTGCAGGTGGGAGGGGGGGTGTGGGAGAGTGTGCAGGTGGGAGGGGGGTGGGAGAGTGTGCAGGTGGGGGGGTGCAGGAGAGTGTGCAGGTGGGAGGGGGTGTGGGAGAGTGTGCAGGTGGGAGGGGGGTGCAGGAGAGTGTGCAGGTGGGAGGGGGGTGGGAGAGTGTGCAGGTGGGAGGGGGGTGCAGGAGAGTGTGCAGGTGGGAGGGGGCGGGAGAGTGTGCAGGTGGGAGGGGGGTGGGAGAGTGTGCAGGTGGGAGGGGGGGTGCGGGAGAGTGTGCAGGTGGGAGGGGGGGTGTGGGAGAGTGTGCAGGTGGGAGGGGGGGCGGGAGAGTGTGCAGGTGGGAGGGGGGAGGGAGAGTGTGCAGGTGGGAGGGGGGGTGGGAGAGTGTGCAGTTGGGAGGGGGGGGCGGGAGAGTGTGCACGTGGGGGGGGTGTGGGAGAGTGTGCAGGTGGGAGGGGGAGGGGGAGTGTGCAGGCGGGGGGGGTGAGGGAGAGTGTGCAGGTGGGAGGGGGGTGGGAGAGTGTTCAGGTGGAAGGGGGGGTGGGAGAGTTCAGTTGGGGGGGGTGCGGGAGAGTGTTCAGGTGGGAGGGGGGCGTGGGAGAGTTCAGGTGGGTGGGGGGATGCGGGAGAGTGTTCATGTGGGAGGGGGGTACGAGAGAGTGTGCAGGTGGGGGGGTGAGGGAGAGTGTGCAGGTGGGAGGGGGGCGGGAGAGTGTGCAGGGGGGGCGGGAGAGTGTGCAGGTGGGAGGGGGTTGAGGGAGAGTGTGCAGGTGGGAGGGGGGGTGAGGGAGAGTGTGCAGGTGGGGGCGGGAGAGTGTGCAGGTGGGAGGGGGGGCGGGAAAGTGTGCGGGGGGGCGGGAGGGTGTGCAGGTGGGGGGGGCGGGAGAGTGTGCAGGTGGGGGGGGTGAGGGAGAGTGTGCAGGTGGGAGGGGGGTGAGGGAGAGTGTGCAGGTGGGAGGGGGGGTGGGAGAGTGTGCAGGTGGGGGGGTGAGGGAGAGTGTGCAGGTGGGGGGGTGAGGGAGAGTGTGCAGGTTGAGGGGGTGCGGGAGAGTGTGCAGGTGGGGGGGTGAGGGAGAGTGTGCAGGTTGAGGGGGTGCGGGAGAGTGTGCAGGTGGGGGGGTGAGGGAGAGTGTGCAGGGGGGGTGAGGGAGAGTGTGCAGGTTGAGGGGGTGCGGGAGAGTGTGCAGGTGGGGGGGTGAGGGAGAGTGTGCAGGGGGGGTGAGGGAGAGTGTGCAGGTTGAGGGGGTGCGGGAGAGTGTGCAGGTGGGAGGGGGGTGGGAAAGTGTGCAGGTGGGAGGGGGGGGCGGGAGAGTGTGCAGGTGGGAGGGGGGGTGCGGGAGAGTGTGCAGGGGGGAGGGGGGGTGTGGGAGAGTGTGCAGGTGGGAGGGGGGGCGGGAGAGTGTGCAGGTGGGAGGGGGAGGGAGAGTGTGCAGGTGGGAGGGGGGGTGGGAGAGTGTGCAGTTGGGAGGGGGGGGGCGGGAGAGTGTGCACGTGGGGGGGGTGTGGGAGAGTGTGCAGGTGGGAGGGGAGGGGGAGTGTGCAGGCGGGGGGGGTGAGGGAGAGTGTGCAGGTGGGAGGGGGGTGGGAGAGTGTTCAGGTGGAAGGGGGGGGCGGGAGTGTGTTCAGGTGGGAGGGGGGCGTGGGAGAGTTCAGGTGGGTGGGGGGATGCGGGAGAGTGTTCAGGTGGGAGGGGGGTACGAGAGAGTGTGCAGGTGGGGGGGGTGAGGGAGAGTGTGCAGGTGGGAGGGGGGCGGGAGAGTGTGCAGGGGGGGCGGGAGAGTGTGCAGGTGGGAGGGGGGTGAGGGAGAGTGTGCAGGTGGGAGGGGGGGTGAGGGAGAGTGTGCAGGTGGGGGCGGGAGAGTGTGCAGGTGGGAGGGGGGGCGGGAAAGTGTGCAGGGGGGGGCGGGAGAGTGTGCAGGTGGGGGGGGGCGGGAGAGTGTGCAGGTGGGAGGGGGGTGGGAGAGTGTTCAGGTGGAAGGGGGGGTGGGAGAGTTCAGTTGGGGGGGGTGCAGGAGAGTGTTCAGGTGGGAGGGGGGGCGGGAGAGTGTTCAGGTGGGGGGGGGGGGCGGGAGTGTGTTCAGGTGGGAGGGGGGCGTGGGAGAGTTCAGGTGGGAGGGGGGATGCGGGAGAGTGTTCAGGTGGGAGGGGGGTACGAGAGAGTGTGCAGGTGGAGGGGGTGAGGGAGAGTGTGCAGGTGGGAGGGGGGCGGGAGAGTGTGAGGGGGGGCGGGAGAGTGTGCAGGTGGCAGGGGGGTGAGGGAGAGTGTGCAGGTGGGAGGGGGGGTGAGGGAGAGTGTGCAGGTGGGGGCGGGAGAGTGTGCAGGTGGGAGGGGGGGCGGGAAAGTGTGCAGGGGGGGGCGGGAGAGTATGCAGGTGGGGGGGGCGGGAGAGTGTGCAGGTGGAGGGGGTGAGGGAGAGTGTGCAGGTGGGAGGGGGGTGAGGGAGAGTGTGCAGGTGGGAGGGGGTGTGGGAGAGTGTGCAGGTGGGAGGGGGGGGTGGGAGAGTGTGCAGGTGGGGGGGTGAGGGAGAGTGTGCAGGTGGGGGGGTGAGGGAGAGTGTGCAGGTTGAGGGGGTGCGGGAGAGTGTGCAGGTGGGGGGTGAGGGAGAGTGTGCAGGTTGAGGGGGTGCGGGAGAGTGTGCAGGTGGGGGGGTGAGGGAAAGTGTGCAGGGGGGGTGAGGGAGAGTGTGCAGGTTGAGGGGGTGCGGGAGAGTGTGCAGGTGGGGGGGGTGAGGGAGAGTGTGCAGGGGGGGTGAGGGAGAGTGTGCAGGTTGAGGGGGTGCGGGAGAGTGTGCAGGTGGGGGGGGTGAGGGAGAGTGTGCAGGTGGGAGGGGGTGTGGGAGAGTGTGCAGGTGGGGGGGGTGAGGGAGAGTGTGCAGGTGGGGGGGGTGAGGGAGAGTGTGCAGGTGGGGGTAAGGGAGAGTGTGCAGGTGGGGGGGGTGAGGGAGTGTGTGCCGGGGGGGTGAGGGAGAGTGTGCAGGTGGGGGGGGGGGTGAGGGAGAGTGTGCAGGTGGGGGGGGTGAGGGAGAGTGTGCAGGGGGGGTGAGGGAGAGTGTGCAGGTGGGGGGGGGGGGTGAGGGAGAGTGTGCAGGGGGGGTGAGGGAGAGTGTGCAGGTTGAGGGGGTGAGGGAGAGTGTGCAGGTGGGGGGGGGGTGAGGGAGAGTGTGTAGGTGGGGGGGGTGAGGGAGAGTGTGCAGGTGGGGGGGGGGTGAGGGAGAGTGTGTAGGTGGGGGGGGTGAGGGAGAGTGTGCAGGGGGGGTGAGGGAGAGTGTGCAGGTGGGGGGGTGAGGGAGAGTGTGCAGGGGGGGTGAGGGAGAGTGTGCAGGTGGGGGGGGGGGTGAGGGAGAGTGTGCAGGTGGGGGGGGGTGAGGGAGAGTGTGCAGGGGGGGTGAGGGAGAGTGTGCAGGTGGGGGGGGTGAGGGAGAGTGTGGAGGGAGTCGTCCATCCGCGGATGCCCTGACATGGCAGGACGGTGACGAGGACACGGCTGCAGGTTGCGTGGGGCTGATGGGCACAGGAGAGTGGCACACTGGTGAGCAGTACGGTGTGAAGTGACCGTTGGGCGCAGACAGTGACCAGGTGTTAGGCTGGCTGCGTGTCTGCAGCGCGACCAGGCCACCGGGGCACACAGGTATCCCATGCAGCCCGGCTGGCGAGGTGTGGAAGAACCTTGGTGTAACATGTTGTTTCTCTGCCCCCCACCACCCTCCTGCAGGTCACCGTGTATGCCAACCAGACAGTGATATTCACTGCCGTGGTTGGAGCAGCAGCTCTGGAGTTTGCCATCCGGCAGCGTAGAGTCGGACGGCCCACAGTGGCTGCAGATGCAGCGGTTGCCGGTGCAGCAGAGGGGATGGCCGCGGAGTGGCCCGTCGTCGCCGCGCAGGCCGCAGGCGCTCAGGACCCGAATGTCCAGGGGGATGCCGAGGGGAACATTGACCGCCAGACGGCGAGGAATGCAGAGGATGTGCTTGGGGGGGAGCAGGAGGAGGAGGAGGAGGAGGTGGAGCACGAGGATCCACTGATGGTGGTGCCAGGGCACCACAGGTGTCAGGCAAGGCCGAGGGTGTACCGTGACAGAATGTCGTTCGAGGCCTTACCGGACATCACATGCAGGAGGAGACTACGGTTCAGCAGGGAGACGGTCGCACATATATGCCAGCTCGTGGCGCACCTCGCACTACATGGAATGGGAGGAGGACACGCGATACCAGTCTCTGTTAAGGTGACGGTGGCCCTAAACTTTAACGCTACCGGTTCCTTCCAGGCACCGAGCGGGATATCACAGGCATCGGTCCACAGGTGCATCAGGGCCGTCACCGATGCCTTGTGCGCCATCGCGGACAGGTACATTCAATTCCCCGAGGACCAAGCACAGCAGGAAGCACGGGCACGTGGATTTGCCAAGGTGGCCGGGATACCAATGGTCCAGGTGTCATCGATGGTGTGCACGTCCCCATGCGCCCGCCTGCAGACAGCAGGAACGTGTTCATGAACAGAAAGGGCGCGTACTCCATGAACACTCAGGTGGTGTGCGACCCCCACATGAAGATCATGCACGTGTGTGCAAAGTACCCCGGCAGTGTGCATGACGCCTACATTCTGGCACAGTCGTTCATCCCCGCAATGTTCGATGGATGCCCCCCCCCCGGCTGAGGGGCTGGTTGCTGGGCGACAAGGGCTATCCATTGAGGTCATGGCTGCTGACGTCAATACGGAGGCCTCACACCAACGCGGAGAGCCTATACAACGAGGCACATGCAGCAACCAGGGGTGTGGTGGAGCGGTGCTTCGGGCTGCTGAAGATGCGATTCAGATGCCTGGACCGCTCCGGAGGGGCCCTGCAGTACCGGCCCGACAGGGTCGGTCGCATAGTTGTGGTCTGCTGTGCGCTGCACAACATAGCCATGCAGAGGGGAGATGACCTGGTGGAGGAGTTGGAGGGAGAACCCGACGGCACCAGAGCCAACGCAAACGAGGGGGGTGGGGAAGAGGAGGATGCGGAGGATGAGGATGATGGGGCGCATCAGGGCGGGGGGAGGGGCGCAGGACGCAGACACTGCCCGGCTGCTCGTTACCCCCAGGAGGCTGCGTGACGGCACCGCCGCGGACAGCGGGCACGCGACACGTTGGTGGCCGCACGGTTCACGCACTGTGGGGGTGGGATTCGCTGAACACTGCCACTTGCACCGTCAGTCCTGCACACGGGCACCACACAGCACCCACCACCTCCCCCCCCCCCCCACCCCACCACACCCCCGGACCGCGTTCACGGTACCAATTCCACATCACCTTACCACTGCGGCACTACGGGATTGCACAACATTGATGATTGGGTAAGCGGGTGTGATCAGTGCCATGTTGAATGATGACGGCCCGCTCTGCGATGAGCTGTGTGCTCAGATTCGCCAGCCGAGGTCTGACTGATTGGCTATAGCTGAACCATGCACTCCGGTGGTCACAGCCTTCCTGACGGATATTTCACCACATGCCCGTGTGGGGTGGCTGGCGTCGGTGTACCGAGGACAACGGTGTCCGATTATGGGGGGGGCGGGGGGGGGGGGGGGGGGAAAGGGTCACCACATCCGGAACAGACCTTGAACGGCTCGTATACCATGACACCAATCGGGCACCCTCCCGAGCCCCCTGGCACCGGACATAGCACACAGTCTTATAAGTCAAATTTAACAGTGCGTTTATTCGTGTAGTTAACATAGGTGCCCTACCCACTACAACTAGACTGTGCCCTGCACCCGTGCCAACTTCTTACGTGCCTAACGACTTTGCCTTTCGGGCCCTACCACTACGTCTAGGTGTGTTCCCAGATGGTACAGCAGGAGCGGACAAGGACTGCTGTGAATCACGCCCTTCGACATGGCTCCCCGTCGGCACACGTTTCCTGGGGCGGCCCGGCTTCGATGGGCCAGGCTGCTCTGCGGGCATGCTGGATGGTGTGGTGCCACCCTGACCTGCCCACTCCCCACCAGATGCGCCAGGGACGGAACGGGAGGAGGCCGAGTTAACCTGGACGTCCCTTGGTGGAGCTACCGGGACGGGCCCCAGAACCTCCTCCTCCCTCGGGGAACCCGGTGGCCCCCGGGCCTCACTGTGGGACGGAGATGCGCTCGGAGACATGCCCCGTTGCACCCCCGACACCTGGCGCTGCCAGTCCTGGAGGCCTGCAGCGGTATCGACCACGGTCCGCATGTTCGCCGAGACGGGGCCCAGGGAGTGCCACATTCCTGCCAAGGTCTGTACGATCTCAACCTGTGAGTGCGCGATGCCATCCATCACGTGCGCCAGGCGGTCTATGCTATCCGCGACTGACTTCTGGGACTGAGCCATCGCTTGCTGGGGCTGGGCTATGGCATGGTGAGACTCAGCCAGGGCCCGGAGAGCGGCGGCAATGTCCTGTTAGCTCTGGCGCATGGCTACCTGTGAGAGGGCAGCCCGCTCCTGGGCCATGGATGACGCGTGCACGTGAAGCCCAACGCCTTGCAGAACCTGACCAATGGCCAAAACCCCTTCACCCATTGCCTCCACCGCGGACGCCACCCGTGCGGTGTCGGCCTGGGTGGCTGCGATGAGCGGCACCACTCCCTGCTCCTGGACGCGGATAGACTCCTCCAGCTGCGTGTGCAGGTCCTGGAAGATGGCCCTCATCCCGTTACTCAGTCCCTGGGTGTCCATACGCATCGGTTGTCCGGGTGGGTCAATTACATCCAGGAACCCGGGAACCGTCTGGGTGGCAGCTGGTTGCTGGGCCTGGGCTGCCCTCCGACCGTCCAGCCCCTCGGCTGCTCCAAACTCCACCTGCTGTACCGGCTTGGCTGTGGGGTGCGCACCAGACTGTGACCCGGGAGCCTCATCACTTATCTGCCCAACCGAGGTGAGTGTCTCTGTGATGGTGAACGGTGTGGGAGACAGCAGTGCCGCAAGCTCGAGGTCACCATCCGTCAGGAAGTCTGGTGTGGACTGGTCCCCCTCATGGCCCGGCGCAAGCTCCATGCGGGCCATGTCGTCTTGACCTCCAGGTGGATCCAGCGGGTGTGTGGCCGAGATGTGGGCTTCGGCATTACTGTCCACCCTGTGCCCCTGACTAATGTCTGTCCCGGAGGTCTCAGCGTCCCGGTCCGGTGTCCCAGACTGTGAGGCCTGCCCTCCTGTCCGACCGACTGCCAACCTCTGGCATGCGTCCCTGGGTGCCGTTGCGGTGGGCGGCGTTGCGCTGCTTCCTGGGCGAGACGTCCCTGAAGGTTCGGCGGATGGCCCTGGGGAACATAAAAGATTCGGGGTTCATTAGACACGGTGGCCCGGGTGTATGGTGGTGGTGGGTGCACAGTGTGAGGGGGGATGGGATCTGGGGTGCAGTGGCCAGAGTGTGAGGGGGGATGGGATCGAGGGTGCAGTGGCCAGAGTGTGAGGGGGGAGGGGATCGAGGGTGCAGTGGCCAGAGTGTGAGGGGGGAGGGGATCAAGGGTGCAGTGGCCAGAGTGTGAGGGGGGGTGGGATCTGGGATGCAGTGGCCAGAGTGTGAGGGGGGGATGACGGGTTGGGGGTGGAGAGGACATGCAGGGTTCTCTCACTTGCTTCTGTGCCTCCGACCTGGCATGGCGCGACCTCCCGGGTGGCGGATCCCCCAGCGAGGTCCAGGGCCCTCTGCTCGTGAATGGTTAGGGGGTGCAGGACCGGAGAACCCCCTCCGGTTCTCATGCGCTCCCGCTGGTTGTGCGCTGTCTTGTCCTGGAGGGGGGGGGGGTGGATAAAGCATCACCATTAGGCGGGTATCCTCAGGGCATGCAGATATTGTCAACATTGTTGCTGGTTCAGGAGACAGCACCCAATGGCTTCGCTCCAGGGGAGTCCCGGGGCTCATGTGGGTCGAGTAGGTAGTTGGGCACCGTGACCCCCCCCAAACCCCCTGACCCCCCCCCCCAACATCGCCCCCCAAATGCCCCAGTCCCCCCCAAAACTCCCAACGCCCCCCCCCCCCCAACCCCACGTCCCCCCCCCCCACCGTGCCGGGGGGGGGGGGGGGAGGGGAGCCTGTGGGCACCCTCATGGCACTTACCCTGGCAGCCCGGGTGAGGTCGTGCAGCTTCTTGCGGCACTGCTCCCCCGTCCAGGGGGTCTGCCCCACAGCACTGACTGCGGTGCCCACCTCCCGCCAGCCACGCCTCACCGCGCTGGATGGCTGGCGATGCCCACGTCTTGGGCAGAGGGTGTCCCTTCTCCGCTCCACCTCATCCACCAGGGTGTCCAGGTCCGTATCCCGGAACCTCGGTGCGGCTCTTCGGGGCTCAGCCATCTCCTCAGTTCTCCTCCGGGTCCTCTGTGCGCGGTTCACGCAATTTATGACGCAGCGGTGCGTCATTCGGCGTCGCACAGTGACGACGTGGCCTTCGTGGAATTCCCCCCACGAGGTTCTCGCGGCCCCGATCCTAGCCCTTTTTCGGGCCCTGAATCGGTCGGGATCGGGGCCGTACCGCGCAGTCATGAACCTCGACGGCGTTCACGACGGCGCGGCCATTTCGGCGTGGGAGTGGAGAACCGCGCCCATAATCCCCACACCATCGGATTCAGAACTGTCTGAATCAGGGATATATCCCCAACACCATCGGATTCAGAACTGTCTGAATCAGGGATATATCCCCAACACCATCGGATTCAGAACTGTCTGAATCAGGGATATATCCCCGACACCATCGGATTCAGAACTGTCTGAATCAGGGATATATCCCCAACACCATCGGATTCAGAACTGTCTGAATCAGGGAAATATCCCCAACACCATCGGATTCACAACTGTCTGAATCAGGGAAATATCCCCAACACCATCGGATTCACAACTGTCTGAATCAGGGATATATCCCCAACACCATCGGATTCAGAACTGTCTGAATCAGGGATCTAATCCCCGACACCATCGGATTCAGAACCTCCTGAATCAGGGAAATATCCCCGACACCATCGGATTCAGAACTGTCTGAATCTGGGATCTAATCCCCGACACCATCGGATTCAGAACTGTCTGAATCAGGGATCTGGGGCGAAATTCTCCCCAAACGGCGCGATGTCCGCCAACTGGCGCCCAAAACGGCGCCAATCAGACGGGCATCGCGCCGCCCCAAAGGTGCGGAATGCTCCGCATCTTTGGGGGCCGAGCCCCAACATTGAGGCGCTAGGCCAGCGCCGGAGGGATTTCCGCCCCGCCAGCTGGCGGAAACGGCCTTTGTTGCCTCGCCAGCAGGCGCGGAAATGACATGTCGGGGCGGCGCATGCGCGGGAGTGTCAGCGGCCGCTGACAGTTTCCCGCGCATGCGCAGTGGGGAGAGTCTCTTCTGCCTCGCCACGGTCTCCACCATGGCGGAGGCGGAAGGGAAAGAGTGCCCCTACGGCACAGGCCCGCCCGCGGATCAGTGGGCCCCGATCGCGGGCCAGGCCACCGTGGGAGCACCCCCCGGGGTCAGATCGCCTCGCGCCCCTCCCAGGACCCCGGAGCGCACCCACGCCGCCTTGTCCCGCTGGTAAATAGGTACTCTATTTTATGCCGGCGGGACAGGCAATTTATCGGCGGGACTTCGGCCCATCTGGGCCGGAGAATCGAGCGGGGGGGCCCGCCAGCCGGCGCGGCCCGATTCCCGCCCCCGCCGAATATCCGGTACCGGAGACTTCGGCAACCGGCGGGGGCGAAATTCACGGCGGCCAACGGCCATTCTCCGACTCGCTGATTCCCGACACCATCGGATTCAGAACTGTCTGAATCAGGGATATATCCCCGACACCATCGGATTCAGAACCTCCTGAATCAGGGATATAATTCCCACGCCATCGGATTCAGAATTGTCTGAATCAGGGATATATTGCCAACACCATCGGATTCAGAACTGTCTGAATCAGGGATATATCCCCAACACCATCGGATTCAGAACCTCCTGAATTAGGGATATAACCCTGACACCATCGGATTCAGAACTGTCTGAATCAGGGATATATTGCCAACACCATCGGATTCAGAACTGCCTGAATCAGGGATATATCCCCAACACCATCGGATTCAGAACTGTCTGAATCAGGGATATAATCCCCAACACCATCGGATTCAGAACTGCCTGAATTAGGGATATAATCCCCGACACCATCGGATTCAGAACTGCCCGAATCTGGGATCTAATCCCCGACACCATCGGATTCAGAACTGTCTGAATCAGGGAAATATCCCCAACACCATCGGATTCAGAACTGTCTGAATCAGGGAAATATCCCCGACACCATCGGATTCAGAACTGTCTGAATCAGGGATATAATCCCCGACACCATCGGATTCAGAACTGTCTGAATCAGGGAAATATCCCCAACACCATCGGATTCAGAACTGTCTGAATCAGGGAAATATCCCCAACACCATCGGATTCAGAACTGTCTGAATCAGGGATATATCCCCGACACCATCGGATTCAGAACTGTCTGAATCAGGGAAATATCCCCAACACCATCGGATTCAGAACTGTCTGAATCAGGGAAATATCCCCAACACCATCGGATTCAGAACTGCCTGAATCAGGGATATATCCCCAACACCATTGGATTCAGAACCTCCTGAATCTGGGATCTAATCCCCGACACCATCGGATTCAGAACTGTCTGAATCAGGGATATATCCCCGACACCATCGGATTCAGAGCATCCTGAATCAGGGATATATCCCCGACACCATTGGATTCAGAACCTCCTGAATCTGGGATATATCCCCGACACCATCGGATTCAGAACTGCCTGAATTAGGGATATAATCCCCAACACCATCGGATTCAGAACTGCCTGAATCAGGGATATATCCCCGACACCATCGGATTCAGAACTGTCTGAATCAGGGATATATCCCCGACACCATCGGATTCAGAACTGTCTGAATTAGGGATATATCCCCAACACCATCGGATTCAGAACTGCCTGAATCAGGGATATATCCCCGACACCATCGGATTCAGAACTGTCTGAATCAGGGATATATCCCCGACACCATCGGATTCAGAACTGTCTGAATTAGGGATATATCCCCAACACCATCGGATTCAGAACTGCCTGAATCAGGGATATATCCCCAACACCATCGGATTCAGAACTGTCTGAATCAGGGATATATCCCCAACACCATCGGATTCAGAACTGTCTGAATCAGGGATATATCCCCAACACCATCGGATTCAGAACTGTCTGAATCAGGGATATATCCCCAACACCATCGGATTCAGAACTGTCTGAATTAGGGATATATCCCCAACACCATCGGATTCAGAACTGCCTGAATTAGGGGTATATCCCCGACACCATCGGATTCAGAACTGTCTGAATCAGGGATATAATCCCCAACACCATCGGATTCAGAACTGCCTGAATTAGGGGTATATCCCCAACACCATCGGATTCAGAACTGTCTGAATTAGGGATATAATCCCCAACACCATCAGATTCAGAACTGTCTGAATTAGGGATATATCCCCAACACCATCGGATTCAGAACTGTCTGAATTAGGGATATAATCCCCAACACCATCAGATTCAGAACTGTCTGAATTAGGGATATATCCCCAACACCATCGGATTCAGAACCTCCTGAATCAGGGATATAATCCGACACCATCGGATTCAGAACTGCAACACACACAAGCACTTTTCATGAGGGCCCACTGATGATCACAGAGTAAATGGAGTAATCATGGCTTTCTTTCCCCCCTCGCCCCGTGTCATAGCCACTGTGTATAATGTCATGAGGAACATAGTTTAGCAGTAGAAGTCAGTGCTAACTTCATTGTCATATGAGAGTGTATTGTGCGTGATAGAGGCTAACCCGTGGTTCAGATCGTGTGGTTTAGATTAGGTTGTGATTAGGTGCTAGGATTCCATAGGGCACTGTTAACTGAGCAGGTTGTTAGGTATCAAGTTAATGCTATTTAAGAAGCATCAAAGGGTTTGTGTCGCGTGATCGTGACTTGATGCAAAACTTTATTGGAGGCAAAATTCAGGAAAGCTGTAAAGCAAATGGCTGATTAACAGCAGCCCAGTTTGTATAATTTCAAAATTACTGCCAGCCGTTAAGGAGTGATGTTTATAACTATGCAAAATTGTGTTAATTCCACAGAAACATATTGCAGAAAGAACGTGTGTATGTGTTGTGATATCACCAACTACTGGTGAAGTAGCATGTGGCACATTTACAGTGCAGAAGGAGGCCATTCGGCCCATTGAATCTGCACCGGCCCTTGGAAAGAGCACCCTATTTAAGCCCAAGCCCCACACCCTATCCCCGTAACCCAGTAACCCCACCTAAACTTTTTGGACACTAAGGACAATTTAGCATGGCTAATCCACCTAATTTGCATATCTTTGGACTGTGGGAGGAAACCGGAGCACCCAGAGGAAACCCACCCAGGCACGGGGAGAATGTGCAGACTCCGCAGACAGTGACCCAGGCCGGGAATCAAACCGGGGAAACCAGATGCTAACCACTGTGCTACCATGCTGTCCCAAGAGGAACATAACGGACAGGTGGCAATAACTCAGAATTGATAGGTATAATCTGACCTCAGTGGATAAATTGGCTCATTTCTGTATTTCTTTGCTGTTCGGTGCTCACCTGGATTGGTTGGTAGCTCGAAAAGACTGCTAGATATCCTATCAGTCCGTCCATGTAGCTTGCACTATATGATGCAAGAAATAACACGTTGATGAATCTCTGGCATTGAACCCAATACAATTTGGATTAACCTGCTCAGTCAGTCTAACATACTTCACAGGAACCAATTGCGGTGGTCTGATTTCAGCTCAATCAGGGGTTAACAGCTGCTTAGCTTTTTAAAATTCATTTACGGGATGTGGGCGTCGCTGTTTAGGCCAGCATTTATTGTCCATCCCTCGATGCCTTTATCTTTTCACTGCATTGCTTCTCCACCCTGTTTTTTCTCGTCCTTTATACAAAAAATGAAAAATAATCAAAACCATGTGAACAGGCATTTTCCCAGAAAGCTTAGCAATGAATCTCGAGTGTGTGGGGGGGGGGAGGGAGTAAGGGGAGCAGGGAGGGGGAGTGTGTGGAGGAGGTGGAAGGGGGAAGGTGTGAGGTGAGAGGGAGTGTGTGGATGTGGGGGAGGGTGGGGGAGTACAGGGAAGATACTATTTGGGAAGTGAGAAACTGTACAGAAAAATAAGTTTTCTCCGTCATTTTAGCTGATTGGGGGGGTTGTTTCCAACACTCCAGATCATGGGCCGGGATTCTCCGCTATCTGGCAGGGCGGGCCGTACCAGCGCCGAGGAGTGGCGTGGACCACTCCAGCGTCGTTCCACACAGAAGTTGCGGAATCCTTCGCACTTACTTTTTAAAAAAATATATTTTATTGAAATTTTTCAAACAGATATTTTCCGTTTTTACCACTTAATAAAGGAATATAGATTAAACGTTATTTAAATAATATATCAAACTAACAACAAATGAAAAAAGAGATAAACAAAAGGCAAATATCAACAACTGGCAAGAAACAAAAACACGGGATAATACCCCCCCCCCCCCCCCCCCCCTCCTCCCACCCCCTCCCCCCTGGGTTGCTGCTGCTGTCCTTTCTGTTTTTCCATTATCGTTCCGCGAGATAGTCAAGGAACGGTTGCCACCGCCTGGTGAACCCCTGAGCCGATCCTCTTAACGCATATTTTATTCGTTCCAGTCTTATGAACCCTGCCATGTCGTTTATCCAGGCCTCCACGCCCGGGGGCTTCGCTTCTTTCCACATAAGTAGAATCCTTCGCCGGGCTACTAGGGACGCAAAGGCCAAGACGTCGGCCTCTTTCGCCTCCTGCACTCCCGGTTCTTCTGCAACCCCAAATATAGCCAACCCCCAGCTTGGTTTGACCCGGACCCCCACCACCTTCGAAAGCACTCTTGCCACACCCTCCCAGAACTCATGCAGTGTCGGACACGACGAGAACATGTGAGTGTGGTTCGCCGGGCTTCCTGAGCACCTTCCACATCTATCCTCCACCCTGAAAAACCTGCTCAGTCTTGCTCCCGTCATATGCGCTCTGTGTAGAACCTTAAATTGAATCAGGCTAAGCCTGGCACACGAGGACGAAGAATCTACCCTACTTAGGGCATCTGCCCACAGCCCCTCCTCAATCTCTTTCCCCAGCTCCTCTTCCCATTTTCCCTTCAGCTCCTCTATCATCGCCTCCCCCTCGTCTCTCGTCTCCCTGTATATTTCGGACACTTTACCTTCTCCAACCCATGCCCCCAAAATCACTCTATCCTGGATCTCTTGCGTCGGGAGCTGCGGAAATTCCCTCACCTGTTGCCTCGTAAATGCCCTCACTTGCATGTATCGGAAAGCATTCCCTGGTGGTAACTTATATTTTTCTTCCAATGCTCCCAAACTCGCAAACGTCTCGTCTACAAACAGGTCCTTCAGCTTCCTAATTCCTGCTCGCTGCCAACATTGAAATCCCCCATCTATCCTCCCCGGGACGAACCTGTGGTTATTCCTTATCGGGGACCACGCCGAGGCACCCGTCACTCCCCTGTGTCGACTCCACTGCACCCAGATCTTCAAGGTCGCCACCACCACTGGGTTTATGGTGTACCTTTTCGGGGAGAACGGTAGTGGCGCCATCGCCAGCGCTTTTAGGCTCGTTCCCTTACAGGACGCCATCTTCAACCTTTTCCACGCCGCACCTTCTTCTTCCCTCATCCACTTACAGACCATCGACACATTGGCGGCCCAATAATAGTCACTCAGACTCGGCAGTGCCAATCCCCCTCTGTTCCTACTGCGCTGCAGGAACCCCCTCTTTACCCTCGGGGTCTTTCCCGCCCACATAAAGCCCATAATACTCCTGTCTATTTTTTTGAAAAAGGCCTTTGTAATCAGGATGGGGAGGCACTGAAACATGAAAAGAAACCTCGGGAGGACCACCATTTTAACTGCCTGTACTGTGCCCGCCAATGACAGGGGCACCATATCCCACCTCTTAAAGTCCTCCTCCATCTGCTCTACCAGTCGCGTCAGGTTAAGTTTATGTAGGGTTCCCCCAGTTCCTGGCCACCTGAATCCCCAGGTATCGAAAGTTCCTTGCCACTCTCCTCAGCGGCAGAGCATCTATCCCCCTGCCCTGTTCCCCGGGGTGCATCACAAAAAGCTCACTCTTTCCCATATTTAATTTGTATCCCGAGAACTCTCCAAACTCCCTGAGTATCTGCATTACCTCTGGCATCCCCTCTACCAGGTCCGCCACATATAGCAGTAAATCATCTGCATATAGTGACACTCGATGTTCCTCTCCCCCTCGAAGCACCCCCCTCCACCTCTTAGAGTCCTTCAGCGCTATGGCCAATGGTTCAATTGCCAACCCGAACAGTAACGGGGACAGGGGGCACCCTTGTCTTGTACCCCTATGTAATCGAAAGTATCCCGATCTTTGCCTGATTGTAACGACGCTTGCCACCGGGGCCCCGTACAAGAGTCTAACCCATCTAATGAACCCCTCCCCGAACCCAAATCTCTTCAGCACCTCCCACAGATAGACCCACTCCACCCTATCGAATGCCTTCTCTGCATCCATCGCCACCACTATCTCTGCCTCCCCCTCCGGTGGGGGCATCATCATCACCCCCAGCAGCCTTCATACATTGGCATTCAATTGTCTCCCCTTTACAAACCCTGTCTGGTCGTCATGCACCAACCCCTGGGACACAATCCTCTATCCTTGTCGCCATCACTTTGGCCAATCCTTTGCACTTTCAGGGGCGAGGCCGGTGCCGGCGAGGTTAGCGCCACGCCAACTGGCGCAAAAGAGCCTCCGCCTGCCGGCGTGAGTTGCCGCATGCGCGGGAGCGCCAGCGTGTTCTGCCGTGATCCCAGTGCATGCGCGGGAGCGCCAGCGTGTTCTGCCGTGATCCCAGTGCATGCGCAAGGGGGGTTCTTCTCCGCGCCCGCCATGGCGGACCGTTACAGCGGCCGGCGCGGAGGGAAAAGTACCCCACGGCACAGACCCGCCCGCAGATCGGTGGGCCCCGATCGCGGGTATGGCCGTCGTGGAGGCTTCCCCCGGGACCAGATTCCCCCTCCGCACCCCCCCCGAGGACTACGCAGGCCGCCCACAGAGCCAGGTCCCATCGGTAAGGACCTTGTTTGATTTACGCCGGCGGGACTGGCCGAAATCGGGCGGCCACTCAGCCCATCGCGGAGCGGAGAATCGCCAGGGGGGCCATTGCCAGCGGTCCCCGACCGGCGCAGCGTGATTCCTGCCACCGCCGAAAAACTGGCGCCGGAGAATCCGGCAGCCGGCGTCGGGGCAGCGGGGCAGGATTCACGCCACCCCCCCCACCCCCGGCGATTCTCCGGCCTGGCGGGGGGTCGGAGAAACCCGCCCATGGTCTCCGGGAATTACAGATTAATCTCTCAAACACTGCTGGAATCAACCCAGGTGAGAGGTCACCGGGCAGCCAAAATAAATGACGTGATTTTTCATTTAAGAACATCAGACCACCCAGCCCCTCAAACCTACTCTGTCATTCACATCGTCCTGACCAATCGTTAGCCTCAGTTCCACCTTCTGCTTGAGCAGACAGGGTGATGTTGTTCCCTTATTTTGGTTCTCTATTTCCCCATTAGTTATTACACCTTCTAAGCTCACATTCTGGTTCCCACCCTCTGCCGTACGAGTTTAAATCCTCCCGAGTGACTCTCGCAAACTTTCCAGCCACGATATCAGTGCCCCTCCAGTTTAGACGTAGCCCTTCCTTCTTGTACAGGTCCCACCTGCCCCGGAAGAGATCCCAATGATCCAGAATTCTGAAACTCTCCCTCCTACACCACCAGTTTAGCCACATATTTAGAACATAGAACATAGAACATTACAGCGCAGTACAGGCCCTTCGGCCCTCGATGTTGCGCTGACCTGTGAAACCACTCTAAAGCCCATCTACACTATTCCCTTATTGTCCATATGTCTATCCAATGACCATTTGAATGTCCTTAGTGTTGGCGAGTCCACTACTGTTGTAGGCAGGGCATTCCACGCCCTTACTACTCTCTGAGTAAAGAACCTACCTCTGACATCTGTCTTATATCTATCTCCCCTCAATTTAAAGGTATGTCCCCTTGTGCTAGACATCACCATCCGAGGAAAAAGGCTCTCAATGTCCACCCTATCCAATCCTCTGGTCACCTTGTATGCCTCAATTAAGTCACCTCTTAACCTTCTTCTCTCTAACGAAAACAGCCTCAAGTCCTCAGCCTTTCCTCATAAGATCGTCCCTCCATACCAGGCAATATTCTGGTAAATCTCCTCTGCACCCTTTCCAATGCTTCCACATCCTTCCTATAATGCGGCGACCAGAATTGCACACAATACTCCAAATGCGGCCGCACCAGAGTGTTGTATAGCTGCAACATGACCTCATGGCTCCTAAACTCAATCCCTCTACCAATAAAAGCTAACACCGTACGCCTTCTTAACAACCCTCTCAACCTGGGTGGCAACTTTCAGGGATCTATGTACATGGACACCGAGATCTCGCTGCTCATCCACACTGCCAAGAATCTTACCATTAGCCCAGTACTCAGTCTTCCTGTTATTCCTTCCAAAATGAATCACCTCACACTTTTCTGCATTAAACTCCATTTGCCACCTCTCAGCCCAGCGCTGCAGCTTATCTATGTCCCTCTGTACCTTGTAACATCCTTCCGCACTGTCCACAACTCCACCGACTTTAGTGTCATCTGCAAATTTACTCACCCATCCTTCTACGCCCTCCTCCAGGTCATTTATAAAAATGACAAACAGCAGTGGCCCCAAAACAGATCCTTGTGGTACACCACTAGTAACTGGACTCCAGTCTGAACATTTCCCATCAACCACCATCCTTTGTCTTCTTCCAGCTAGCCAATTTCTGATCCAAACTGCTAAATCACCCTGAATCCCATGTCTCCGTATTTTCTGCAGTAGCCTACCATGGGGAACCTTTATCAAACACTTTACTGAAATCCATATACACCACATCAACTGCTTTACCCTCATCCACCTGTTTGGTCACCTTCTCAAAGAACTCTATAAGGTTTGTGAGGCACGACCTGCCCTTCACAAAACCATGTTGACTATCTCTAATCAAATTATTCCTTTCCAGATGATTATACATCCTATCTCTTATAAACCTTTCCAAGATTTTTCCCACAACAGACGTAAGGCTCACTGGTCTATAGTTACCGGGGTTATCTCTACTCCCCTTCTTGAACAAGGGGACAACATTTGCTAACCTCCAGTCTTCTGGCACTATTCCTGTAGACAAAGATGACTTAAAGATCAAGGCCAAAGGCTCAGCAATCTCCTCCCTAGCTTCCCAGAGAATCCTAGGATAAATCCCATCCGGCCCAGGTGACTTATCTATATTCACACTTTCCAGAATTGCTAACACCTCCTCCTTATGAACCTCAAGCCCTTCTAGTCTAGTAGCCTGAATCTCAGTATTCTCCTCCACAACATTGTCTTTTTCCTGTGTGAATACTGATGAAAAATATTAATTTAGCACCTCTCCTATCTCCTCAGACTCCAAGCACAACTTCCCACTTCTGTCCTTGACTGGCCCTACTCTTAACCTAGTCATTCTTTTATTCCTGACATATCTATAGAAAGCTTTAGGGTTATCCTTGATCCTACCTGCCAACGACTTCTCATGTCCCCTCCTGGCTCTTCTTGGCTCTCTCTTTAGGTCCTTCCTAGCTAACTTGTAACTCTCGAGCGCCCTAACTGAACCTTCATGTCTCATCTTTACATAAGTCTCCTTCTTCCTCTTGACAAGTTTTTTGACTGCTTTAGTAAACCACGGTTCCCTCACTCGACCACTTCCTCCCTGCCTGACAGGTCCATACTTATCAAGGACACACAGTAGCTGTTCCTTGAACAAGCTCCACATTTCCATTGTGCCCATCCCCTGCAGTTTTCCTCTCCATCCGATGTAAGCTAAGTCTTGCCTCATCGCATCATAATTGCCTTTCCCCCAGATATAACTCTTGCCCTGCGGTATATACCTATCCCTTTCCATCACTAAAGTAAACGTAATCGAATTGTGGTCACTATCACCAAAGTGCTCACCTACCTCCAAAACTAACACCTGCCCTGGTTCATTACCCAGTACCAAATCCAATATGGCCTCGCCTCTCGTTGGCCTATCTACATACTGTGTCAGGAAACCCTCCTGCACACATTGGACAAAAACGAACCCATCTAATGTACTCGAACTATAACGTTTCCAGTCAATATTTGGAAAGTTAAAGTCCCCCATAACAACTACCCTGTTGCTTTCGCACCTATCCAGAATCATCTTTGCAATCCTCTTCTCTACATCTCTGGAACTTTTCGGAGGCCGAGAGAAAACCGCTAACAGGGTGACCTCTCCTTTCCTGTTTCTAACCTCAGCCCATACTACCTCAGTAGACGAGTCCTCATCAAACGTCCTTTCTGCCACCGTTATACTGTCCTTGACTAACAATTCCACCCCTCCCCCTCTTTTACCACCTTCCCTAGCTTACTGAAATATCTAAATCCTGGCACCTGGAACAACCATTCCTGTCTCTGCTCTATCCATGTTTCCGAAATGGCCACAACATCGAAGTCCCAGGTACCAACCCATGCCGCAAGTTCACCCACCTTATTCCGGATGCTCCTGGCATTGAAGAAGACACACTTTAAACCACCTTCCTGCTTGCCGGTACACTCCTGCAACTTTGAAACCCTACTCATGACCTCACTACTCTCAACCTCCTGTATACTGGAGCTACAATTCAGGTTCCCAAGCCCCTGCTGAACTAGTTTAAACCCTCCCGAAGAGCATTAGCAAATGTCCCCTCCAGAATATTGGTACCCCTCTGGTCCAGGTGCAGACCATCCCGTTTGTAGAGGTCCCACCGACCCCAGAATGAGCCCCAATTATCCAGAAATCTGAAACCCTCCCTCCTGCACCATTCCTGTAGCCACGTGGTCAACTCCTCTCTCTCCCTATTCCTTGTCTCGCTATCACGTGGCACGGGTAACAACCCAGAGATAATAACTCTGTTTGTCCTAGATCTAAGTTTCCACCCTAGCTCCCTGAATTCCTGCCTTACATCCCCATCCCTTTTCCTACCTATGTCGTTGGTACCTAGGTGGACCACGACTTGGGGCTGCTCCCCCTCCCTCTTAAGGATCCCGAAAACACGATCCGAGACACCACGCACCCTGGCACCTGGGAGGCAACACACCAACCGTGAGTCTCTCGTTCCCACAGAATCTCCTATCTATCCGCCTAACTATGGAATCTCCAATGACTAATGCTCTACTCCTCTCCCCCCCTTCCCTTACTGAGCAACAGGGACAGACTCTGTGCCAGAGACCTGTACCCCATGGCTTAACCCTGGTAAGTCGTCCTGCCCAACAGTATCCAAAGCGGTATATTTGTTACTAAGGGGAACGGCCACAGGGGATCCCTGCCCTGTACTGACTGCTTCCTCCCAGCCCCTCTCACCGTCACCCATCTATCTTTATTCTTCGGAGTAACTACATCCCTGAAACTTCTATCTATGACCAACTCTGCCTCCCGAATGATCCGAAGTTCATCCAACTCCAGCTCCAGTTCCCTAACGCGGTTTCTGAGGAGCTGGAGATGGGTGCACTTCCCACAGATGAAATCAGCAGGGACACTGACAGCATCCCTCACCTCAAACATCCTGCAGGAGGAACATTGCACTACCTTCCCTGTCATCCCCTCTAGATAAAAAAAAAGAAAGAGCTTACCTGTTATTCACTCCCCTTCTCAGCAAGCACTCACTCAGCAATCTCTGCACCACGCACGATAACACCTGAGGGAAAATAAATAAAAACTACTTACCAGTCACCAGCCAATCGCTTACCTGCAGGCTGTGATGTCATGGTTCAACTTTCCACTTCTACCTGCCCTTGAGCCTTCCTCTTGATCCTTACAGCGGTTGGTTTTGTTTGGTTAGAGGAGGGGGTAGGGAGGGAAACACTGAAGAAGTGTTTCGGAAATGTGTTTCGGGTTTAAGTGTCACTTGACAAGAGCGCCTCCACAAACCACCTCCAAGTTAGGGTGAGCACACGGGCGTATGCAAATTTCCCCAACAACTTTTTTTTTTTTAATTCAAAAAAATATACTTTATTCATAAAATTTATCATAAGCATTACAGAACATTTCGAATTGTCTTGACTGTACATTTCCGGCAGAGTTACACATTGCCTTGACTTTCTTCCATTCAATTTTGATATTATTATACACATATCACTCTTCATATTACAATTCCTTCTTAAATATTTACATTGTCATGTTTGTTTTATACATTGGAGTGTTGGTGGCCCAGACCGAGGGGGGTTTACACTGTTACCCGCCCCTCGGTGTACATTTTCTGGAAAGACCTTACACAGTGGTCTTTCCCCATTGCGCCTTGGCGGCAGCTGCCCCAAGCTTGAGTGCGTCCCTCAGCACGTAGTCCTGGACCTTGGAATGTGCCAGTCTGCAACACTCGGTCGAGGACAATTCTTTGCACTGGAAGATCAGCAAGTTTCGGGCAGACCAAAGAGCGTCTTTCACCGAGTTGATGACCTTCCAGCAGCAGTTGATATTTGTCTTGGTGTGTGTCCCTGGAAACAGTCCGTAGAGCACAGAGTCCTGTGTCACAGATCTGTTCGGGATAAACCTTGACAAGTACCACTGCATCTCTCTCCAGACCTTCTTTGCAAAGGCACATTCCATAAGGAGGTGTGTGACCGTCTCATTTCCCCCACAGCCACTCCGAGGACAGCGTGCATTGGCGCAGAGCCTTCGGGTGTGCATGAAGAATCTGACAGGGAGGGCCCTTCTCACCACCAGCCAAGCTAGGTCTTGGTGCTTGTTTGAAAGTTCTGGTGATGAGGCGTTCTGCCAGATGACTCTGGCAGTCTGCTCAGGGAACCATCCAACGTCCTCCACGGTCTCCTTTTCCCTGAGGGCCTCGAGGACATTACGTGCTGACCACTGCTTCATTGCCTTGTGGTCAAAGGTGTTTTTCTTCAAAAACCTTTCCACGAAGGACAGGTGGTTCGGTACGGTCCAACTACTTGGAGCGTTCCGCGGCAATGAGGCCAGGCCCATCCTTAGTAACACCGGGGACAGGTAGAACCTCAGTATGTAGTGTCACTTGGTGTTTGCATACTGAGGGTCCACGCACAGCTTGATGCAGCTGGACATAAAAGGATGAGGGAGGCGTTGGGTGCGTTCCGCCCTCCCTTCTCCAGAGGTTTGTACATGGTGTCCCTTCGGACACGGTCCATCTTGGATCTCGAGATGAATTTGAAGATGGCTCGGGTGACTGCTGTGGCGTAGGGTCGGGTTATGGGCCAGACCTTCGCAACGTGCAGTAGCACCGAAAGTATCTCACACCTTATGACCAGGGTTTTGCCCGCAATGGAGAGGGAGCGTTGCTCCCACCAGCCCAGTTTCTGCCTTACCTTTGCTATGCGCTCCTCCCTGCTTTTGGTGCATGCCCCAGCAGCTCCGAACCATATCCCCAGCACCTTCAGGTAATCTGACCTGACAGTGAAGGGGACAAAGGACCGGTCGGCCCAGTTCCCAAAGAACATGGCCTCGCTCTTGCCACGGTTTACCTTGGCTCCTGAGGCCAGTTCAAACTGGTCGCAGGTGGTCAAGAGCCTGCGTACAGACGCAGGATCCAAGCAGAAGATGGCAACGTCGTCCATGTACAGGGAGGCCTTGACTTGCATGCCTCCACTGCCTGGGATCGTCACTCCCCTTATACCCGGATCCTTCCTGATGGACTCGGCAAAAGGTTCTATGCAGCACACAAAAAGGGCAGAGGAGAGAGGGCAGCCCTGCCTGACTCCGGATTTGATCTGGAACTTTTCTGATTCCCACCCATTGATTGAGACTGCGCTATAGATGTTTGTGTAGAGCAGTTTGATCCAATTGCGAATTCCCTCCCTAAACCCCATTTTGGAGAGCACATCCATCATGTAGGTGTGCGATATTCTGTCAAAAGCCTTCTCCTGGTCAAGGCTGATGAGGCAGGTGTCCACCCTCCTGTCCTGCACGTAGGCGATCGTATCCCTGAGTAGCGCGAGGCTATCAGAGATCTTCCTGCCGGGTACAGCACAGGTCTGGTCAGGGTGGATCACCAACTCCAGAGCAGACCTGACCCGATTGGCGATGACCTTGGCTAGAATTTTGTAATCCACATTCAACAGTGAAATGGGTCTCCAATTTCGAATTTCTTCCCTTTCCCCCTTCTGCTTGTAGATGAGGGTGATGATGTCTTTCCTCATGGACTCTGACATGCTGCCTTCCAGAAGCATACTCTCGTACACTTCCAACAGGTCTGAGCCCATCCAGTCCCACAGAGCCGAATACAACTCAACCGCTAAACCATTGCTTCCGGGATTTTACTCGTCTCGAAGGACTTGACGGCCTTTATCAGCTCATCCAGATATAGTGGTTTGTCCAGGTTATCCAGCTCGCTGTCGCCTATGACCTCTGTGATAGTCGACAGGAACGTCTGGGAAACAGTGCTATCTGTTGGCTTCAGGTCATACAGTCCGGCATAAAAGGATTGGCTGATCCTCAGGATGTCAGACTGCGATGACTTTACAGAGCCATCTTCTTCCTTCAGGCTGCTGATCACAGAGGTCTCTCTGTGCACCTTTTGGAAGAAGAAGCGTGAGCACTTTTCGTCCTGCTCCGTAGAGCGGACTCTGGAACGGAAGATAACCTTGGAGGCCTCCGAGGTGTAGAGCGAGGCTTGCTGGCTCTTCACCTCTTGGAGATCCTCCTTGACATCCACAATCGACTGCAGCTGGAGCAAATTCTGCATACATTTCTGGAGCCTGGACATGACCCCTCGTCTCTCTCACCTTTTGAACGCCCTTGAGGATGAAAAACCTCTTGATATTCCCCTTGATTGCTTCCCACCAGAGATGTGGGGCCTTAAAGAGGGGTTTCACGGTTCTCCAACCTTTGTAATCCCTCCTGAGTTCCTCGAGGTTCTCAGGGGTCAGCAGTTTTACATTTAGCTTCCATGTCCCCCTGCCTACCCCCTGGTCTTCCTGCAGGTGGCAGTCGGCCAGTAGGAGGCAGTGGTCAGAGAAGAACACCGGCCTTACGTCGGTGGACCTGACCGTGAAAGCTCGGGACACAAAGAAGAAGTCTATCCTGGAGCGGACGGACCCGTCTGGCCATGACCATGTGTATCTACGCTGCGCGCCGTCTGCAGGGTTGCTGCAGACGTCGAGCAGCTTGGCGTCTTTTACCGTTTCCATCAGGAGTCTGGACGTAGCGTCTAGTTTGATGTTGGCTCTGCCGGATCGTCCTGCCGCATCGATGATGCAGTTGAAGTCACCGCCCAGGATGACCGGCTTGGAGGTGGCCAACAGCAGTAGGAGTTGCTGAAGGACTGCCAGCCGCTCACTTTTTACGGCCGGGGCGTACACGGGGCGTTTTTGTATTTGATGCCTGCTACGAGGAGGCGCCCGCCCACCACCTCCTTAACGTCGGAGATGGTGAAGTTGCCTCCCCGCAGCAGAATACCCAGGCCGGAGGAGCGGCAGTCGTTTCCTCCTGACCAGATGGATGGCCCGTGGGACCACCAGCTCGACCAGCGCCTGTAGTTGCTGAGGTGCGGAATTCCGCACTCCTGCAGGAACAGTAGGTCAGCTTTCACATTTGCTAAATAGTTGAGTGTGGCTACACACCGCGAAGTATCTTTGATGCTTCGCACATTTATGGATGCAATTTTAAAACCCATTATAAAAAGGTAGATTTACCAGTCTCAAGAGTCCAGAGTCTATACAGTTGGCTGTTCCAGCTGTTGGGTGTTCCCCAGCATGCCGGTGGTGCTCGCAAACCTTAGCACAGTTGCAGGGCTGAGAAAACGGTTCTGATCCGCACTGGCCCCGTGATTTTGATGCAGATGCATTGGGGGGGGGTGTAGCCCTGGCATTCGTTGTGGCAGTCAGTAGGTGTTGGGGTTGCAGGCCGGTCTTCGCCTGGGTTGTTGCTGCTTGTTAATTTCGGGGGTTGGTCTGTGACCTTGTTTTCGATGTCCGGCGTTTGGTGGCCGTTGGTCATATTGCTGTTCCCATGAGCCAGAGTTTGATTGTCTCGGCGGGTTTTATTTTCTTCCCGGTCTGTGGTCTGGGGGCCTGTGCCTCCCATTCCACATTGGTGCTTTGCCTCTTTATTTGAGGCCGATTCTTGTATTGTTTTCCCTCATCGGAGGAGGTGTCGGCGCTAAGTGCGCTGGCTGAAAGGTGTCGCTTTTTGCCACTCCCCCTCGGGGGGTTCTTCAGTTTGTTTTTTTGGTTTCTCTTTCGTTTGTCCCTGTTCACTGTTTCCCAGGGCTCTTTATTCTTTGTCCCATCCTCTTCCTCTTCCATTGAGTGTTCCTCGTCAGATGAGGTTGGGGTTGGGTTGTCCGGTCGTGCTGGGGCCTCCTCTTTTTGTTGGGGGCCCTTCTGTTGTTTTTCCGCACTCTGTGCCATGGTGTCTTTTTCGGTGGAGGGTGTATGAACCTCCTCTGTGGTCGCCTTTTTAACTCTGCTGCTGATGATCTGTGCATATGTCGCCCCGCGTTTCGGGCAGGCCCTGTAAAGATGGCCGGCCTCCCCACACAGGTTGCAGCACTTGTCTTCTTTGCAGTCCTTAGTCATGTGTACCTCCTGCCTGCAGTTTTTGCAGAAGGTCACACTGCAGTTTGCGGCAACATGCCCCGTTTTGCCACAGGTGTGGCATACTCGTGGCTGTCCCACGTAGTAGAGGTAGCCACGCTTTCCTCCAATAGCGAAACTGGAGGGGGGATGCAGGATGGTTCCGCCGCCCTCTGTTCTCAGAGTCACCTTGATCTGGTGCTCACTTGTCCAGATGCCGAAGGTGTCTTTCACTTGCACGCTGTCACTTTTCAGCTCAGCGTACCTGGCGAGGAACGTGAGCACATCAGACACGGGGACGTGGAGGTTGTACGTGTGCAGTGTAACAACCCGGTTTTGCTGCGACGATAGCGTAAACAGAGGCTCTGCAGTCAGGATCGACAGGGGACTCTGGTTACCTTTTCCTTTGAAGACGTTCAAGAATTTGATGCACGCTGCGACACTCTTGAAGGTGACATCAAAATATCCATTGTTGGGGAAGTTTTCCAAGCAGAAGATATCTGTTGCTTTAAACCCACAACACTCGAGCAGCACCCGCTTCACGGAGAATTTCCGGTCCACAGGTGACTCTCCTTCCGCTTTCTTCACAGTGACTCGGACAGCGTTTCGCACTCCCTCCCCAGCCTGGTGGTCGGGATGTAGCTCGTACGTTGGGTCTGAACTGTATCAGCGTTAGGCCTAAACCAGAGGTTTAGGCCAGCATCTAGATCCACCAATAGCAGCCGGGCTCCAAATTTTTCCTCTTTGACGACTTCAATCCCTCCGAGTTCTCCAATCCACGATCGACATCGAAATCAAAATCCTCAGCTTCCCTCGATCAAATGCGACTACACTTGATCTTACCCAAAAGGCCGAGAAGCGATTTCCCCTACAACGGCCAATCAGCAGCTCCGCCCTACTGCCCTCTGCTGGATGCTTGTCTTCACTTGAACAGCTAGGGTCTCTTGTTCAGGTACGCCTCCAAGTTAGGGTTAGCACACGGGTGTATGCAAATTTCCCCTGCAACGGCCAATCAGCAGCTCCGCTCTACTGCCCTCTGCTGGATGCTTGTCTTCACTTGAACAGCTAGGGTCTCTTGTTCAGATACACCTCCAAGTTAGGGTGAGCACGTATTTAGCCGCACTATCTTCCTATTTCTTGCCTCACTGGCACGTGGCACAGGGAGTAATCCTGAGATTACAACCCTAGAGGTCCTGCTTTTTAGCTTATTGGCTAACTCCCTGAACTCCTTCTGCAGGACCTCATTGCTCTTCCTGCCTATGTCGTTAGTACCTATGTGTACTACAACCTCTGGCTGTTTACCCTCCCCCTTCAGGATCTCCTGTGTTCTTTCAGAGACATCCTTGTCCCTGGCACCACCATACCATCCTGGAGTCTCTTTCCCGTCCACAGAAGCGCCAATCTGTGCCCCTTACAATAGTCCCCTATAACTATCGCTCTCCTGCACTTTGCCCTCCCCTGCTGAGCAACAGAGCTAGTTGTGGTGCCACTGTTCTGGCTGCTGTTGTTTTCCCCTGATAGGCTATCCCCTCAACAGTATCCAAAACGGTATATCTGTTAGAGAGGGGGACAGCCACAGTGGATTCCTGCACTGCCAGTGATATTGTGAACCTTGTCAATAAGAAAAAGGAGACTTTTGTACGATCTAGAAGGGTGGGGACAGTCAAAACTCTTGAGGAGTATAAAGAAAGTAGGAAGGTACTGAAGCAGAAAATTAGGAGAGCTAGGAGAGGTCATGAAAAGTCCTTGGTAAGTAGGATTAAGGTGAATCCCAAAGCTTTTTATTCATATGTAAAAAGCAAGAGGATGGCCAGGGAAAGGATTGGACCACTTGGGGGGAATCTATATGTTGAGCCAGAGGAAATGGGTGAGGTACTAAATGAATACTTTGCATCAGTGTTCACTAAAGAAAGTGGGAGTTGATTCTTGGGTAAGGTGTGTGGACAGTCTGGATCATGTTAACATCGAAAAGGAGGAGGTATTGAGTCTTTTAAAAGATATTAAGGTAGATAGGTCTCCTGGGCCAGATGGGATTTATCCCAGAATACTGAGGGAAGCAAGGTAGGAAATTGCTGGGGCCTTGACTGACATCTTTGTATCCTCATTGACTACAGGTGAGATCCCAGAGGACTGGAGAACAGCTATTGTTTAAGAAAGGTAGAAGGGATAATCCTGGAAACTATAAACCGGTGAAGCCTCACGTTGGTAGTAGGTAAATTATTGGAGAGAATTCTCAGGGACAGGAATTATACCCATTTGGAAACAAATGGACTCATAAGCGATAGACTGCATGGTTTTGTAAAGGGGAGGTCGTGCCTCACCAACTTGATCGAGTTTTTTGAGGAGGTGCCAAAGATGAGGGGAGGGCGGTGGATGTCGTTTACATGGACTTCAGTAAAGTCTTTGACAAGGTGACTCATGGCAGACTGGTACACAAGGTGAAGTCACACGAATCAGAGGTGAGGTGGTAGGATGGATACCGAACTGGCTCGGTCACAGAAGGCAAAGGGTAGCAGTAGAAGGGTGTTGTTCTGAATGGAAGATTGTGACTAGTGGTGTTCCACAGGGATTAGTGCTTAGGCCTCTGTAGTTTGCGGTGTACATAAACGATTTGGAGGAAAATGTAGCTGGTCTGATTAGTAAGTTCGCGGATGGTACCAAGTTTGGTGGAGTGGCAGATAGTGTTGAGGATTGTCAGAAGCTACAACAGGACATAGATAGGTTGGAGACTTGGGCAGAGAAATGGCAAAGGGAGTTTGATCCAGAAAAATGTGAAGTAATATATTTTGGTCGGTCGAATAGAGAGGGGAATATACCGTGAGTGGTAAAACTCTCAGGAATATAGAAAGTCAGAGAGATCTGGGTGTGCAGGTCCACAGATCTTTGAAGGTGGCAATACAACATAGAACATAGAACATAGAACAATACAGCGCAGTACAGGCCCTTCGGCCCACGATGTTGCACCGAAACAAAAGCCATCTAACCTACACTATGCCATTATCATCCATATGTTTATCCAATAAACTTTTAAATGCCCTCAATGTTGGCGAGTTCACTACTGTAGCAGGTAGGGCATTCCACGGCCTCACAACTCTTTGCGTAAAGAACCTACCTCTGACCTCTGTCCTATATCTATTACCCCTCAGTTTAAATCTATGTCCCCTCGTGCCAGCCATTTCCATCCGCAGGAGAAGGCTCTCACTGTCCACCCTATCCAACCCCCTGATCATTTTGTATGCCTCTATTAAGTCTCCTCTTAACCTTCTTCTCTCCAACGAAAACAACCTCAAGTCCATCAGCCTTTCCTCTTAAGATTTTCCCTCCATACCAGGCAACATCCTGGTAAATCTCCTCTGCACCCGCTCCAAAGCCTCCACGTCCTTCCTATAATGCGGTGACCAGAACTGTACACAATACTCCAAATGCGGCCGTACCAGAGTTCTGTACAGCTGCAACATGACCTCCCGACTCCGGAACTCAATCCCTCTACCAATAAAGGCCAACACTCCATAGGCCTTCTTCACAACCCTATCAACCTGGGTGGCAACTTTCAGGGATCTATGTACATGGACACCTAGATCCCTCTGCTCATCCACACTTTCAAGAACTTTACCATTAGCCAAATATTCCGCATTCCTGTTATTCCTTCCAAAGTGAATCACCTCACACTTCTCTACATTAAACTCCATTTGCCACCTCTCAGCCCAGCTCTGCAGCTTATCTATATCCCTCTGTAACCTGTTACATCCTTCCACACTATCGACAACACCACCGACTTTAGTATCGTCTGCAAATTTACTCACCCACCCTTCTGCGCCTTCCTCTAGGTCATTGATAAAAATGACAAACAGCAACGGCCCCAGAACAGATCCTTGTGGTGCTCCACTTGTGACTGAACTCCATTCTGAACATTTCCCATCAACCACCACCCTCTGTCTTCTTTCAGCTAGCCAATTTCTGATCCACATCTCTAAATCACCCTCAATCCCCAGCCTCCGTATTTTCTGCAATAGCCTACCGTGGGGAACCTTATCAAACGCTTTGCTGAAATCCATATACACCACATCAACTGCTCTACCCTCATCTACCTGTTCAGTCACCTTCTCAAAGAACTCAATAAGGTTTGTGAGGCATGACCTACCCTTCACAAAGCCATGCTGACTATCCCTGATCATATTATTCCTATCTAGATGATTATAAATCTTGTCTCCTATAATCCCCTCCAAGACTTTACCCACTACAGACGTGAGGCTCACCGGTCTATAGTTGCCGGGGTTGTCTCTGCTCCCCTTTTTGAACAAAGGGACCACATTTGCTGTCCTCCAGTCCTCTGGCACTATTCCTGTAGCCATTGATGACATAAAAATCAAAGCCAAAGGTCCAGCAATCTCGTCCCTGGCCTCCCAGAGAATCCTAGGATAAATCCCATCAGGTCCCGGGGACTTATCTATTTTAAGCCTGTCCAGAATTGCCAACACCTCTTCCCTACGTACCTCAATGCCATCTATTCTATTAGCCTGGGGCTCAGCATTCTCCTCCACAACATTATCTTTTTCCTGAGTGAATACTGACGAAAAATATTCATTTAGTATCTCGCCTATCTCTTCAGACTCCACACACAATTTCCCATCCCTGGGAAGTGGACAAGGTAGTCAAGAAAGCATACGAATGCTTACCTTCATTGGACGGGGCACCGAGTATAAAAACTGGCAAGTAATGCTATAGTTGTAGAGAACCTTGGTAAGGCTCTATTTGGTAAGGGTCCAGAGGTGGTTCACAAGAATGATGCCTGGAATGAGGAACTTGTCATATGAGGAACGGTTGAGGACTCTGGGTCTGTACTCGTTGGAGTTTTGAAGGATGAGGGGGGATCTTATTGAAACTTACAGGATACAGCGTGGCCTGGATAGAGTGGATGTGGAGAAGATGTTTCAGCTTGTAGGAAAAACTAGAAGCAGAGGACACCATCTCAGACTAAAGGGACGATCCTTTAAAACAAAGACGAGGAGGAATTTCTTCAGCCAGAGGGTGGTGAATCTGTGGAACTCGTTGCCGCAGAAGGCTGTGGAGGCCAAATCACTGAGTGTCTTTAAGACAGAGGTAGATAGGTTCTTGATTAATAAGGGGATCAGGGGTTACGGGGAGAAGGCAGGAGAATGGGGAGGAGAAAATATCAGCCATGATTGAATGGTGGAGCAGACTCGAAAAGGCCGAGTGGCCTAATTCTGCTCCTATGTCTTATGGTCTTAAGGCTGCACTTGGAATATTTTGCACAATTCTGGTCGCCACACTGCCAGAAAGATGTGGAGGCTTTGGAGAGGGTGCAGAGGAGGTTTATCAGGATGTTGCCTGGTCTGGAATGTGTTAGCTATGCTAACTCGGACTGTTTTCAGCAGAAAGGTGGAGGTTGAGGGGTGACCTGATAGAGGTCTACAAGATTATGAGAGGTATGGATAGAGTGGATGGGCAGGCACTCTTTCCCAGGGTGGAGGAGTCAGTCATTAGGGGGCATAAGGTTAAGGTCCGTGGGGCAAAGTTTAGAGGAGATGTGCGAGGCAGGTTTTTATGCAGAGGGTGGTGAGTGCCTGGAACGCGTTGCCAGAGGAGGTTGTGGAAGCAGATACATTAACGGCATTCATAAGGCATCTTGACAAACACATGGATAGGATGGGTATAGAGGGATACGGCACAAGGAAGTGCTGAGGGGTTTGGCCAAGTTTGGTATCATGACTGGTACAGGCTTGGAGGGCCGAAGGGCCTGTTCCTGTGCTGCATTGTTCTTTGTTTATCTGCCTCGCCAAGAGACCAAAATTTAACATCTCTGACTTGAATGTACCCAAAAGTGGACCATCCACAACCCTCGGAAATAGGGAATTCAAAAGAGGGAAGAAATCTCTCCACTTCTTGGTCCAAAATGATCGACACCCTTATTACTGCCGTCAATGATGATGGTTGGAGGTGCTTTTTCACGCTTGTTCATTAGTCTGTAGACAATGGGTGCAATTTAACTCATAAAAAACAAAGTCCCATTTTGGACAAGTATAGCGGGGTCCTTCTTGGTGCCTGCAGTGCGAGTGCGGGACTCTGTTGTTTCTCTATCAAACGGGACTCTGTCGTTTCTCTGGCCTCGGTGGGGAATGTCCCACCGAGGCCGCACTTATCTCACTTCCAGCACTGATGAGCTCAGCTCGTCAGTGCAGGAAGAAGATCGGGGCACCATTTTTAAATATCAAGTCGATCTCCCGACGACCCCTCTTGGACACAGTGTCCGGAACCCCCACTGCCCCAACGTACCTCTTACAGGGTCCTCGAACTCCTGCTCACCCCACCTCTTCAGGGCAGGGCACCCCCGAACACAATCCGAGGCACGGACAGCCTGGCACCTGGCTGGCAGTGCCAAGGTGCCCAGGTGCTAGAAGACGTGCCAGGGTACCACCCGGCCCCAGAGCTCAAACACCCGGGATCCGCCGATGGCCCGGAGCACCCCCAGGTGCCGTTCTGCCTGGTCCACGTTTGTGTGGACCAGTGCTAAACCACGCCATTGTGAGGTCTCCCAGGCTGGGGCGTTAATTCCCCGGCAACAGGAGAATGGGGCGGCGATATATTTAAATGAAACTAATGGCTCACTTAAATATTTTAATTTATCTCAGCCAGCAAGGGTGAGATACAGATCGCAACGTCCTACGCGATCTTATTAGATCTCGCGAGGCGTTCTGAGCATCTCAAATCTTGCAAGAGGCATCTCGTGAGATTTAATGGCCTCATCGTGTCACTGTGTCGGGCACGACGAGGCCATGAGATCGCGCCCACAATATCTCAAAAACTAATGGATGGATTTCAACAAAACATGGTACACAGCTAGGATGCGGCTCAAGGGAATAGTGATTACCTTTTGGTGAAGATATGGGCCAGGACTCTCCCCTACCCGGCGGTGCAGGTGGTCCCGGCAGGATGGAGTAGTGTGAGCCACTCCGGCGTCGGGTGGCCCCAATTCTGCGGATTTGTGCCCTTGAGGGGCTAGGCCCGGGCCGGAGTGGTTGGCGTGCCGCCGACTGGTGGGGAAGGCCTTTGGCGCCACGCCAGCCGGGGCCGAAAGGACTCCACCGGTCAGAGGAAATCCGCGCATGCGCGGGAGTGTCAGCGGCTGCTGACATCATCCCCGCGTATGCGTGGGGGGGGGGGTTGTCTCTTACGCGTCGGCCATGGTGAAGACTGTGGCCGAGGCGGAGGGAAAAGAGCGCTCCCACGGCACAGGCCCGTCCGTGGGTCGGTGCGGGCCAGGCCACCATGGGGGCACCCCCCCGGCGCCAGATCGCCCCGCGCCCCCCCCAGGACCCCGGAGCCTGCCCGCGCCGCCAGTCCCGCCGGTAAGAGAGGTGGTTTGATTCTCGCCGGCGGGACAGGCATTCCAGCAGCGGGACTTCGGCCCATCGCGGGCCGGAGAATCGCTGGGGGGGGGGGGCCGCCGACTGGCGCGGCGTCATTCCCGCCCCCGCCGAATATCCGGCAACCGGCGGGGTTGGGATTCACGCCAGCCCCCGGCGATTCTCCGACCCAGCCCACCCATGGATCTGGATCCACATTTTTAAAGGATCTGTTGACATTGGGAGATGCGGAAAATTTATGCTTTTTTTTTAGAATGTTGTGGGTTGTCTTATTTGGAATATTGTGGATTGTCACATCTGTCAAAAGGTGAGCTGGGTTTTCCGAACACTGCCTTTTGAGAAAGAAAATTAAAAGACTCACCACCCTGAGTGAAAAGATTTCTCCTCAGGAGAAATTGGTAAGTGTGAAATCGGAAATTATATTATTGGATTACGTGTCAAATTTTAGGGAACGATTAAATAGAGCAGGTGAATTGGTTAGACAACATTTGAAAGTATCACAAAATGTGATGAAACGGGTAGCGGACAAGAAATCCAAAGTTCGTAGTTTTGCCAGTGGCAATAAAGTTTTAGTGTTGTTACCAGTGGTAGGTGAACTTTTAAAAGCTAGGTTTTGTGGATCTTATCAGATTGAAAGGAAATTAAGTGAGGTGAATTATGTGATAAAAACACCAGATAGAAGGAAGAATCACTGAGTGTGTCATGTGAATATGCTTAAAAGGTACTTTGAAAGGAAAGTAGAGAAAAAGGAGGAGGATTAATGATTCTAACTCAAAGTGACGAACCAAATCCAGTTGACTGTGGATTTAACATACCTCAAATTAAATTGGAAAATGAGGATGTTCTTAAAAATTGGGATAAATTGTTGAGTTATCTTCCAGAGGAAAAACAAACTGACCTGAAATAGTTATTGATATCACATGGGCAAGTTTGTGGAGATAAATTGGGAAGTACTAAAATGGCTATACATGATATAGATGTGGGAAATGCTGTTCCAATCAAACAACATCTATATAGAATTAACCCTCTAAAATTGGCACAGGTTAACAAAGAGATTGAGAGTATGCTTAAAAATGGCATAATTGAAGTGGGTTGCAGCCAATGGAGCTCACCCATAGTGATGGTGCCTAAACCAGACGGTACCCAATGGTTGTGTGTGGACTATAGAAAGGTTAATGCAGTTACAAGAACAGACTCTTATCCTATCCCACGTTTGAAGGATTGCATTGAGAAAGTGGGACAGTCCGTTTTCATTTCCAAATAGGATTTATTTAAAGGTTACTGGCAGGTACCTTTATCCGAAAGGGCAAAGGAGATTTCAGCTTTTGTGACTCCAGATGGTATATACCAATTCAAAGTTATGCCATTTGGCATGAAAAACGCCCCAGCCACATTTCAATGGTTAGCTAACAAAGTTGTTTCAGGATTACCCAATTGTGCGGTATACATCGACGGTCTGGTAATTTGCAGCCAGACATGGACAGAACATTTGAAACATCTGATGGAGTTATTCGATCGACTTCAGGAGGCGGGTTTGGTGATGAACCTAGCCAAAAGTGAATTTGGAAAAACCCGAATCACTTTCCTTGAGGAGTTTCCGATACCCTCAAGACAAAGGGAAATAATGTGATTTCTTGGCATGAGTGGATTTTTTTTTTTTAAATATTTTTATTCTCCTCCTTTTTCACATTTTCTCCCCAATTTACACCCACCAACAATAAACAATAATCAGCAACAAATGTGTCAATCCCCATAACAAACAGAACGATCCCACCCTCCCACCAACCCCCAAACATCAGCCCGCATGTTTACATAAAAACAAATGACAAAAAGGAATCAGGGATTCCCCATAGTCACCCTTAATACACACAGTCCCCCCCCCCAACCCTCCCACCCTTCCCCCCCAACTAATGTTCGATGTTATCCAGTTCTTGAAAGTGCATAATGAATAATGCCCATGAATTGTAGAACTCCTCCATCCTTCCCCTCAGTTCAAACTTAACCTTCTCAAGAGTCAAGAATTCCAACAGGTCCCCCTGCCATGCCAGGGCACAGGGTGGAGAGGCTGCTCTCCATCCCAACAGGATCTGCCTTTGGGCGATCAATGAGGCGAAGGCTACAACATCTGTCTCCGTGCCAGTTTCCAACCCTGGCTGGTCCGACACCCTGAATATGGCCTCCCGGGGACCCGGGTCCAGTTTCACATACACCACCTTGGAAATCACCCTAAAAACCTCCTTCTTGTAATCCTCTAGCTTTGGACAGGACCAAAACATATGAACGTGATTAGCCCCCCCCCCCCCCCCCCCCCCACCGCAACGCTCACACACATCTTCTACTCTTTCAAAGAATTGGCTCATCCTCACCCTTGTGAGGTGTGCTCTGTATACCACCTTCAGCTGTATCAACCCCAACCTCGCACATGAGTTGGAGGCATTTATTCTCCCGAGCACCTCACACCAGACCCCCTCCTCTATAACCTCTCGCAGCTCTTCTTCCCACTTTGCTTTGATCCCTTCCAGTGATGCCTTATCCTCTTCCAAAATAGCTCCCTACACCGCTGACACTACCCCCTTCTCCAGTCCCCTTGTCGTCAGCACCTCCTCCAGCAATGTGGAGACCGGTTCCTCCAGGAAGCTCTGTATCTCCTTTCTGGCAAAATCTTGAACCTGCATGTATCTAAACATTTCTCCCTGCTCCAGCCCATACTTCGCTTCCAGCTCCTTCAATCCTGCAAACCGACCCCTAAGAAACAAATCGTTTAGCGTCTTAATCTCCTTCTCTTCCCAATTCCGAAAATTTCCATCCCATCTCCCTGGCTCAAATCTGTGGTTCCCCCGAATCAGCATTTCCCTTGACCCTGCCCCCAAACCGAAGTTTTGGCGAAACTGCCTCCAGATTTTCAATGAAGCTATTATTACCGGACTCCCTGAGTATTTCCCCGGAGCTATCGGGAGCGACGCTGTTGCTAGTGCTTTCAGTTCCGACCCCCTGCACAAACTCTCCTACATTCTGGCATGAGTGGATTTGATCGAACATTTGTGCAAATGTTTTGTAGCATGATTGCTCCACTGATGGACTGCTGAAGAAACGTCGAAAATTTCAATGGATAGCGGAGTTTCAACAGGCATTTGACTGTCTGAAAGCTGTGATAACCAATGCGCACGTGTTGGAGAATTGCAAGGGACTCTATGATCAGATTGAACTAAAGAATCTGACTTTAACGAGACATGCCGAGGCGTAGAGAAATGGACAGATCGTGCAGAGACCTTCTTGTTCAAAGAGACTGTCAATCGAGAAAGATTTCAGTTGGAGGAAGAAGAACGGGGAAAAAATGGACTATTATTATACCTGTTTGCGTGTGTTGTTTTTTGCAATGATAAAGTATATTTACAGTGTGCATTTCTTCAAGGATGGTGAAAAGGTGAGAAATGAAACCATCTTGAAGTTGATGTTTTTTTTTCTTGGGTGTCATGAGAATGTCACTTTAAGAAATGTTTGGCTGCTCATGTTACTGCAGTGGTGTCAGAGTGTGGTGGAGCTCTGGTTCTGTTTTTTAGTTTCAGTTTGTTCAGAGAAAAAGCTTGGGTGTGTCTGTGTTTTTCAGTGAGCTGCATCTGAAGTCTGCCATCCAAAGACTATCTTAATCATTTGGTGAACCCAGAATTGTAAAAGGTCTCAGTATTGAATGTAAACCCTGATGTGCTTCTGTTTGGAGGTTTGTTAAGTCTTTTGGATGTTAAAAGACCAGCATACAGATTACTTAGTGTTGTATTCTTTGGGGGGGGGGTGTATTTGAATGGTTGCTAAGATATTCACTGTTTGTTTCAAAAAGGTTAACTTGAGTTCATAGAATAAACACTGTTTTGTTTTAAAAAATACTCGTCCATTTTCTGCTGTACCACACCTGTAGAGTGGGCCGTGTGCTCCCCATACCACAATCTATTAAAAGTTGTGGGCCAGGTGAACTCCATGATACACTTTGGTATTCTCTAAACCCTGACCCATAACATCATGCCTGCCATAACATTCAAGCTTGGGCTGATAAGTGGCAAATAACATTCACACCACACAGGTGCCAGCTAATGATCAATTCCACAAGGGAGAATTTAACCATCACCCCTTGACATTCAATGACATTATCATCGCTGAATCCCCCATCATCAACCTCCTGGGGGTTACCATTGACCGGAAATTGGACCGGACTCGCCATATAAATATTGTGGCTACAAGAGCAGGTCAGAAGCTGGGAATTCTGCGGAGAATAATTCACACCTTGAACACCAAAGACAGTCCACCATCAACAAGGCATAATAATTGGTGGGGTGGTAAATAGTGAGGAGGATGGCCTTCGATTGCAGGACGATACAGACAGGCTGGTCAGATGGGCTGATCAGTGGCAAATGGAATTCAATCCGGATGAAAGTGAGGTGATGCACTTGGGCAGGACAAACAAGGCAAGGGAATGATAAACGGCAGGACCCTGGGACGCACCGAGGATCAGAGGGACCTTGATGTGCATGTACAACGGTCCCTTAAGGTAGCAGAGCAGGTGGATAAAGTGGTTAAGAAGGCAAACGGTATATTCGCCTTTATTAGCCGAGGCATAGAGTTTAAGAGCAGAGAGGTTGTGCTGGAACTGCGCAAAACTTTGGTTAGGCCACAGATAGAGTATTGAGTGCAGGGTACAAAGGAGATTTACCAGGATGTTGCCTGGGCTGGAGAGTTTTAGTTTTGAAGCGAGATTGGATAGACTTGGAATGTTTTCCTTGGAGCAGAGGAGACTGAGGGGGGACATGATTGAGATGTATAAAATTATGAGGGACATAGATAGAGTAGACAGGAAAAAACTTTCCCCTTGGTGGAGGGATCAATGGCCAGGGGGCAGAGATTTAAGATAAAGGACATGAGGTTTAGAGGGGATGTGAGGAAAAACCTGTCACCAAGAGGGTGGTGGGAGTCTGGAACTCGCTGCCTGAAAGGGTGGTGCAGGCAGAGACCCTCAGAACATTGAAGAAGTATTTAGATGTGCACTTGTTATCCCAGGACATACAAGGCTATGGACCAAGTGCTGGAAAATGGGATTAGAATAGTTAGGTGGTTGTTTTTGACCGGCAGAAACTCGATGGGCCGAAGGGCCTTTTCTATGTTGTAGACCTCTGTGACTCTGCATGGGAACACAATCACCACCTAAAAATTCCCTCTACGTCACACACCATCCTGATTGGGAACAGTATTCCGTCCCGTCACTGTCACTGAGTCAAAATCATGGAACTCCATGCCTTACAGCACTGTGGGTGCGGTTGAAGAATTTGGTGGACCAACATCTCCTCAAGGGCAATTAGTGATGAGCAACAAAAGCTAGAATTGCTATCAGCGCCCACGCCTCATGAAAGAATTTTTTTTAATGCTGTGGAACTCGGAGGAACTTCCTGGTCAACCATTGTCCCAACAAAGGGAAGAATGTCCCATCCCGCCTGTGACGGGTTTGGTGGAGGGCGGGAGCAGAGAATGTGGCAGGAGCCAGAAGGTCAGAAACCCACCAGCATGAAATCGCATAGTAATTCTCCCAATGACGAGTTAATGGTGGCAGGTCGGACTGGCTTGTTGCGCGAATGCCATCTGCATTCATTTGCATCTCATGAATGCCCATTAAAACAGCTGCCCTCCTACATCCCATCAGGCCTTTTCATCTTGTGTGAGATTATGTCAGTCTAAATCCTGATTGCTAAAGAGTGACGTGCACATGGCGGCCCTCGGTTCACCAGAGATTATGAGGTGAATGGAACACTGCCAGAGTGCTGCACTGCTCCTGATGCACTGTTCACCACTGTGCTGGGGCAGACCAGTTCCTGCCCTCCAACTCCATGCCGAGCTGGTCTTCATGGACAGCACCGTGCTGCTAGACCCATGGACACTCCTGTGTCACCATTTCCGGTTCAGTACTGTGCCTGGGCTTGGCGAGTACAGGGGTCTCCTTCTCCCCCCCCCCCCCCCACCACCCCCCTTCCGCCGGTGCCACACACCAGTGTCTATCTGGACAGCTCGGTGCTGTGGGACTCATGCAGCCAATGCAGCAAAGGTACAATGTTCGACCAGGGGTGGAGTGCGAGATGAGGCTGGGGTTTGGGGGAGATGGGGGAAGGGATCAGGGTGGGGTAAGGTGGATTGTGGCCCCAATGTAGATAAGAGGGGGGTGGAATGTGGGAGGAGGTTTGTACAAGGAGGGGGGAAGGGAATGGCGAGGATGCATGGTGGCAGGCAGAGGGGCAAGGAGGTGGATGAAGAAGAGAAACGTTGGAAGGCAAAAGGAAGACCGCGGGTGGGGAAGCTGGACCCTGACAAGGCTGTGTTAAAAGCTCACAAACAAGGGAGTCAAAGGGATTCCACACTGTTTACTGGAATGGGATACACAAAGACCCCAGATGCGATGGGTAGAGGTACAAGTGTGTCATGGGCGCCTCCAGGTGATAGGCTCAGGGGAAGGTGGTTGAGTGGAGGAACAAACTTCTCGAGGTTGCTAAGCTTTTCCCCCTGGGTGGCTGACACCCTGCATGGTCTGGTGAAGGCAGGTGGGCTGCAGAGAGTGATATGGTTGTGCTGGCTCGTTTTCAATATGGCGCTGGGACCTTCGAACCCGCCAGCTGATGGCAGGCTGACGAATCAGCTGCCGGCCCACCCAGGTGGCTCGGAGGGCAATTCACGTCTGCATATTTAATGAGGGCCTAGCCCAGGATCTGGCGTCAGATCCCACCATTCTGGCCAGTGGGACGGGTGCCACAGGAGCCGCACCCACCACCGCACTTAGTCTCAAAATGCGTGAATTCCATCCAAAGGGTTCAATTTGTTTTTTAATATATTCATTACTGAGACTGCGCTGGTTTGAAACTGAGCTGATTTAATAATAATCGCTTATTGTCACAAGTAGGCTTCAATGAAGTTACTGTGAAAAGCCCCTAGTCGCCACATTCTGGCGCCTGTTCGGGGAGGTTGGTACGGGTCTAAGCTTTGAGCATCTAACGCTGTCCGCTGGTGCTTTCAGAACATGGCTCTCTCTCTGATGGCTTCCATCACCAAGAAGATCAAGAACATGGTGCGGGAACACCACCAACGGCAAGTTCCTCTCAAAGTCCTGACTTGGAAATGCATCTCCTTTCCTTCAATGTTTCTGGATGACAATCCTGGAACTCACTACTCAACAGCAGAGTGGGGGGAGGGGGGGGGGGGGGGACCTTCCACAGACCATGGCTCAAGAAGGCAGCTCACCACCATCTCAAGAACAATTGTGGATGGGCGCTGAACACCAACCTTGCCAGTGACACCTGCATTCAGAGAACAAAGATTTTTAAAATGGGCCGAGCCAATGAGTTGACAATGATTTTAACCATGACCCCTTAATCTAGACAGCAGAGCTGTTGCTCAATTTTAATTTGGCCAGAGGCGAGAAGGAGCCCATTGATTCCGGTGATACCTTGGGAGATGTTTGGCAATCCCAGGTGGTTTGGGCATTGGACATTTGTGCCTAACAAGTATTAGCGAGTCAGCATCTCTCTCATATTTCACATGCAATGAACTTTCCATCAATAAAACAAAGCTGCACACTCGCTGTCACCGATTCTACGCTATCACACAAAGTTGGAGGTGAGCTGCCTCTGTGGCAATATCATGGGGCAGTAAAGAGTCCAGCGCGTTGCTATGGAAATCTGGATCATGCCCAATGAGGGTGACATCCACAGCATGACGTCTCACAAGATTTCATTAAATCTCGTGAGGCGTTTTGAGCGTGGCAATTCGCACGAGAGGTCTCTCGTGAGATTCAACATCCTCGTGCTGACACCAAGTCGGCATGACGAGTCCACGAAATCGCACCCGGGATCTTTCCAACCTTTTTGTCTGGCGTGCTGTCATTCATTTTCCTTGTTTAATAAATGTTTCATTCTTTGCATTAACAGATTCCTGTGAATTTATTCGATAACTTTCCTTTCAGTTTCCAAAACAGATGTTCGGCTCTATCAAAGCAGGTTCCAACCTGGGATCTGACTTGGCCAGTATCACCATCAGCTGGAATCATGACAATCTACAAACTGATGAATGAAAATAAAACTCATGTCTCCAGGTCATTAGACCATGTTTCGGGGCCACTAGTATAGTAACATAACCGTGATGCTACCTTAACCACAAAATGGCCTTGGTTGAATCATAAAGCTCAGAAAGAGATCAATTACCCCACTGTGCTCGTGCCAGTTCTTTGAAACAAATATTCACTTAGGTTCAATCTCTCACTTGTTCCCCATTGCCCTTTTCGTGTACATATCCAATTCCCTTACGGAAGTTATTATCGATTCAATCTTTCAGCTGGGGCTTTCCAGATCATAAAACGGCCAGTTACTATTTCTTCATTGGAATGATTGAAAGGACAAGATACAAGAGAACATTAAGGCAGCTGAATCAGTTCCCAGTACAGATATCTGTATTTATTTTATTTCCAAAGCTGAAAGTTTTGCTCAGTAATTCGAACCTACATCAACTCAAAGGAGCCAAGAAAATGTGTAGGATTCGCCAAAGGGAATTGAAAAGAGACCATGAATTAAGGAGGTCACATTACACGCCAAGTGGCAGGAAATGTATTACTAGACGATCCACGTCCCTGTGGATCTTTTCCAGGAAAACACAACCTATTACAGACTACATGCGATCGACGGGCTACCACACACGTACTTGATGGCGGCAAACAGCTGAGTTAAAGCATGTTATATTTCAGTAAATAACTCAGGTTCAGATTCTGGAGAAAGGGAAATAAAACTAAACTAATAATACTTCTTTTTAAAATAAATACCTCATTTCAAAAATAGAGCAAACAAAAATACGTGGGAAATATAGATAGCTGGGAGTGATTACAGACTGGAATCTAATCGAGGGGTTCAGATGGTTTATATATAGAACAATGGATACCTGGGGGGGATTACAGACTGGAATCTAATCGAGGGGTTCAGATGGTTTATATATAGAATAATGGATACCTGGGAGAGATTACAGACTGGAATCTAATCGCGGGGTTCAGATGGTTAATGTATATAATAATGAATATCTGGGAATGATTCCAGACTGGAATCTAATCGAGGGATTCAGATGGTTTATATCTAGAATAATGGATACATGGGAGAGATTACAGACTGGAACCTAATCGTGGAGATCAGATGGTTTATATATAGAATAATGGATACCTGGGAGTGATTACAGACTGGAATCTAATCGTGGGGTTCAGATGGTTTATATATAGAATAATGGATACCTGGGAGAGATTACAGACTGGAACCTAATCGTGGAGATCGGATGGTTTATATATAGAATAATATTACCTGGGAGTGATTACAGACGGGAATCTAATCGAGGGGTTCAGATGGTTTATATATTGAGTAATGGATATCTGGAAGTGATTACAGACTGGAATCTAATCGAGGGATTCAGATGGTTTATATATAGAATAATGGATGCCTGGGAGAGATTACAGACTGGAATCTAATCGAGGGGTTCAGATGGTTTATATATTGAATAATGGATACCTAGGAGTGATTACAGACTGGAATCTAATCGAGGGGTTCAGATGGTTTATATATAGAATAATGGATACCTGGGAGTGATTACAGGCTGGAATCTAATTGAGGGGTTTAGGTGGTTTATATATAGAATAATGGATACCTGGGAGTGATTACAGACTGGAATCTAATCAAGGGGTTCAGATTGTTTATATATAGAATAATGGATATCTGGGAGTGATTACAGACTGGAATCTAATCGAGGGATTCAGATGGTTTATATCTGGAATAATGGATACCTGGGAGTGATTACAGACTGGAATCTAATCGAGGGGTTCAGACGGTTTATATATAGAATAATGGATACCTGGGAGTGATTACAGACTGGAATCTAATCGAGGGGTTCAGATGGTTTATATATAGAATAATGGTTACCTGGGAGTGATTACAGACTGGAATCTAATCGAGGGGTTCAGATGGTTTATATATAGAATAATGGATACCTGGGAGTGATTACAGACTGGAATCTAATCGAGGAGTTTAGATGGTTTATATATAGGATAATGGATACCTGGAAGTGATTACAAACCGGAATCTAATTGAGCGGTTCAGAAGGTTTATATATAGAATAATGGATATCTGGGAGTAGACTGGAATCTAATCGAGGAGTTCAGATAGTTTATATGTCGAATAATGGATACCTGGGAGTGATTACCGTCTGGAATCTAATCGAGGGGTTCAGATGGTTTATTTATAGAATAATGGATACCTGGGAGTGATTACAGACTGAAATCTAATCGAGGGGTTCAGACGGTTTATATATAGAATAATGGATATCTGGGAGTGATTACAGACTGGAATTTAATCGAGGGGTTCAGATGGTTTATATATAGAATAATGGATACCTGTGAGAGATTACAGACTGGAATCTAATCGAGGGGTTCAGATGGTTTATATATAGAATAATGGATATCTCGGTGTGATTACAGACTGGAACCTAATCGAGGAGTTTAGATGGTTTATATATAGAATAATGGATACCTGGAAGTGATTACAAACTGGAATTTAATCGAGAGCTTCAGATGGTTGACATATAGAATAAATGATACCTGGAAGTGATTACAAACCGGAATCTAATTGAGCGGTTCAGAAGGTTTATATATAGAATAATGGATATCTGGGAGTAGACTGGAATCTAATCGAGGAGTTCAGATAGTTTATATGTCGAATAATGGATACCTGGGAGTGATTACCGACTGGAATCTAATCGAGGGGTTCAGATGGTTTATATATAGAATAATGGATACCTGGGAGTGATTACAGACTGAAAACTAATCAAGGTTTCAGATGGTTAATGTATAGAATAATGGATATCTGGTAATGATTACAGACTGGAATCTAATCGAGGGGTTCAGATGGTTTATATATAGAATAATGGATACTTGGGAGAGATTACAGACTGGAATCTAACCGAGGGGTTCAGATGGTTTATATATAGAATAATGGATATCTGGGAGTGATTACAGATGGGAAACAAATCGAGGGGTTCAGATGGTTTATATATAGAATAATGGATATCTGGGAGTGATTACAGACTGGAATTTAATCGAGGGGTTCAGATGGTTTATATATAGAATAATGGATACCTGTGAGAGATTACAGACTGGAATCTAATCGAGGGGTTCAGATGGTTTATATATTGAATAATGGATACCTGGGAGTGATTACAGACTGGAATCTAATCGAGGGGTTCAGGTGGTTTATATATTGAATAATGGATACCTGGAATGATTACAGACTGGAATCTAATCGAGGGGTCAGATGGTTTATATATAGAATAATGGATATCTGGGAGTGATTACAGACTGGAATCTAATCGAGGGGTTCAGATGGTTTATATATAGAATAATGGATACCTGGGAGTGATTACAGGCTGGAATCTAATCGAGGGGTCAGATGGTTTATATATAGAATAATGGATACCTGCGAGTAATTACAGACTGCAATTAAATCGAGGTGTTCAGATGTTTTATATATTGAATAATGGATCCCTGGGAGTGTTTACAGACTGGAATCTAATCGAGGGGTTCAGATGGTTTATATATTGAATAATGGATACCTGGGAGTGATTACAGACTGGAATCTAATCGAGAGGTTCAGATGGTTTATATATAGAATAATGGATACCTGCGAGTGATTACAGACTGGAATCTAATCGAGGTGTTCAGATGCTTTATATATAGTATAATGGATATCTGGGAATCTAATTGAGGGGTTCAGATGGTTTATATGTAGAATAATGGATACCTGGGAATGGTTACAGAATGGAATCTAATCGAGGGGTTCAGATGGTTTATATATAGAATAATGGATACTTGGGCGAGATTACAGACTGGAATCTAATCGAGGGGTTCAGATGATTAATGTATAGAATAATGGATATCTTGGAATGAATCCAGACTGGAATCTAATCGAGGGATTCAGATGGTTTATATATTGAATAATGGATACCTGGGAGTGATTACAGACTGGAATCTAATCGAGGGGTTCAGATGGTTTATATATAGAATATTGGATACCTGGGAGTAATTACAGGCTGGAATCTAATCGAGGGGTCAGATGGTTTATATAAAGAATAATGGATACCTGGGAGTGATTACAGACTGGAATCTAATCGAGGGGTCAGATGGTTTATATATAGAATAATGGATACCTGCGAGTGATTACAGACTGCAATTAAATCGAGGTGTTCAGATGGTTTATATATAGAATAATGGATCCCTGGGAGTGTTTACAGACTGGAATCTAATCGATGGGTTCAGATGCTTTATATATAGTATAATGGGTATCTGGGAATCTAATTGAGGGGTTCAGATGGTTTATATGTAGAATAATGGATACCTGGGAATGTTTACAGAATGGAATCTAATCGAGGGGTTCAGATGGTTTATATATAGAATAATGGATACTTGGGAGAGATAACAGACTGAATCTAATCGAGGGGTTCAGATGGTTAATGTATATCTGGGAATGAATCCAGACTGGAATCTAATCGAGGGGTTCAGATGTTTTTTTCTGGAATAATGGATACCTGGTAATGGTTACAGAATGGAATCTAATCGAGGGGTTCAAATGGTTTATATAGAGAATAATGGAGACCTAGGAATGATTACAGACTGGAATCAAATCAAGGGATTCAGGTGGTTTATATATAGAATAATGGATACCTGGGACTGATTACAGACAGGAATCAAATCAAGGGATTCAGGAGGTTTATATATAGAATAATGGATACTTGGGAGTGATTACAGACTGGAATCTAATCGAGGGGTTCAGATGGTTTATATGTAGAATAATGGATACCTGGGAGTGAGTTACAGACTGGAATCTAATCGAGGGGTTCACATGGTTTATATATAGAATAATGGATACCTGGGAGTGATTACAGACTGGAATCTCATCGAGTGGTTCAGATGGTTTATTTGTAGAATAATGGATGTCTGGGAGTGATTACAGACTGGAATCTAATCGAGGGGTTCAGAAGGCTTATATATAGAATAATGGATATCTGGGAGTGATTACAGACTGGAATCTAATCGATGGTTTCAGATGGTTTATATATAGAATAATGGATATCTGGGAGTGATTGCAGACTGGAATCTAATCGAGGGGTTCAGATGGTTTATATATAGAATAATTGATACCTGGGAGTGATTGCAGACTGGAATCTACTCGAGGGGTTCAGGTGGTTTATATATAAATCATGCATACCTGGGAGTGATTGCAGACTGGAATCTAATCGAGCGGTTCAGATGTTTTATATATTGAATAATGGATACCTGGGAGTGATTAGACTGGAATCTAATCGAGGGGTTCAGATGGTTTATATATAGAATAATGGATACCTGGGAATGATTACAGACTGGAATCTAATTGAGGGGTCCAGAAGGTTAATATATAGAATAATGGATACCTGGGAGTGATTGCAGACTGTAATCTAATCGAGGGGTTGAGATGGTTTATATATAGAATAATAGATACCTTGGAATGATTACAGACTGGAATCTAATCGAGGGGTTCAGATGGTTTATATATAGAATAATGGATACCTGGGAGTGATTACAGACTGGAATCTAATCGAGGGGTTCAGATGGTTTACGTATAGAATAATGGATACCTGGGAGGGATTGGGCAGCATGGTAGCATAGTTGTTAGCACAGTTGCTTCGCAGCTGCAGTGTCCAGGTTCGATTCCAGGCTTGGGTCACTGTCTGTGTGTGGTCTGCATGTTTTCCCCGTGTTGCGTGGATTTTCTCCGGGTGCTCCGGTTTCCTCCCACAGTCCAAAGACGTGCAGCTTAGGTTGATTGGCCATGCTAAATTGCCCTTAGTGACCATAAAGGTTAGGTGGAGTTACTGGGTTACGGGGATATGGTGGAGGTGTGGGCTTAAGTAGGGTGCTCTTTCCAAGGGCCGGTGCCAACTCGATGGGCCGAATGGCCTCCGTCTGCACTGTAAATTCTATGATTGTATGATTACAGACTGGAATCTAATCGAGGGGGTTCAGATGGTTTATATATAGAATAATGGATATCTGGGAGTGATTACAGACTGGAATCTAATCGAGGGGTTCAGATGGTTTATGTGTAGAATAATGGATACCTGTGTGTGATTACAGACTGGAATCTAATCGAGGGGTTCAGATGGTTTATATATAGAATAATGGATACGTGTGTGTGATTACAGACTGGAATCTAATCGATGGGTTCAGGTGGTTTATATATAGAATAATGGATATCTGGGAGTGATTACAGACTGAAATCTAATCGAGGGGTTCAGATGGTTTATATATAGAATAATGGATATCTGGGAGTGATTACAGACTGGAATCTAATCGAGGTGTTCAGGTGGTTTATACATAGAATAATGGATATCTGGGAATGATTACAGACTGGAATCTAATCGAGGGGTTCAGATGGTTTATTTATAGAATAATGGATATCTGGGAGTGATTACAGACTGGAATCTAATCGAGGGGTTCAGATGGTTTATATATAGAATAATGGATATCTGGGAGTGATCACAGACTGGAATCTAATCGAGGGATTCAGATGGTTTATATCTAGAATAATGGATACCTGGGAGTGATTGCAGACTGGAATCTAATCGAGGTGTTCAGATGGCTTATATATAGAATAATGGATACCTGGGAGTGATTACAGACTGGAATCTAATCGAGGGATTCAGATGGTTTATATCTAGAATAATGGATACCTGGGAGTGATTGCAGACTGGAATCTACTCGAGGTGTTCAGATGGCTTATATATAGAATAATGGATACCTGGGAGTGATTCCAGACTGGAATCTAATCGAGGGGTTCAGATGGTTTATATATAGAATAATGGGTACCGGTGTGTGATTACAGACTGGAATCTAATCGAGGGATTCAGATGGTTTATGTGAAATGAAAATCGCTTATTGTCACGTGTAGGCTTCAATGAAGTTACTGTGAAAAGCCCCTAGTCGCCACATTCCGGCGCCTGTTCGGGGAGGCTGGTACGGGAATCGAACCGTGCTGCTGGCCTGCCTTGGTCTGTTTTTAAAGCCAGCGATTTATCCCAGTGTGCTAAACCAGCCCCTATGTATAGAATAATGGATATCTGAAAGTAAAATCCAATTGAAGAATTGATTGGAAATATGATAATGTTAGAAATAGTAACATGGAATATATTTGTGAGCCATCGAGCTGAAATGTCTGAAACTTGAGCATAATCCTACCATCACCAAAGGCCTACTCAGCCAGGGTAGATGGTAAGGACAGTAGTCCAGCCCACTACACTGACAGGCTTGGCAGATCAGGATGGCCATCCTGCAGCGCTGAGGGACAGCGTTAGTTCAGAGGTGGCCCTCTCACTTTGTGACACAGAAGCTGGTGGGTTCAAATCCCATTTCCGGGTTTTATGAATGAGGCATTGAAGTGAGATTCACGTGGGTGGATGCAGACAATTCCACAGCATTATTGCGGAGAGCAGGAGAGTTTCCCCCAATCTCCTCGCCAATATTTGTCCCTCGACCAACTTCACCAAACACAGGTCCAGTCATTGTTTCATTGTTATTTGAGGGAGTTTGCTGTGCGCAATCAACTGCTATATTTCTGATTTTACAACCTCAACTGATCTTTAAAGTATTTTGTTGGCATTGAAGTAGTTTGAGCGTCCTGAATCGTAAAAGTTACATAAATCTAACTTCTTTCTTTCTTACCTTCATTTTGTTCATTCTGCCTTTTGAAGAGGTTTGTTAGTGCATGAGACACAATCTTACTGTTTTGTCTGGTCAGTGTAGCAGATGGTTTTGCTCCAGTAAACCTCACGGCCTACTCACAGAACAGGTCAGTTGCATTTTAGAGCATGACTAGCCTTCAGGATCCACATCCTGCAGCTGGCCCCAGCTTGACTGACATAGTTCTACAGGACTGAGCAACTTGTGGACTGTCTTACTAACTGCACAAGTACTCAAATTCAGCAGCCTTAATTTTGTATTGTGGTAAAATCAGGGCTGGGTCAACATCTGGTACCACTGGCAAATCTCTGTCGCCAATCAGGAGGGAAGGACTCTTGCTTCAATTAGTTACCTGCACATGTGGGGAAAAGATGCAAGGAGCTTGTCCAATCGTGATTGGCTCTCTGGATGACGGGAATTCAGGCAATTTAGCAGCTCCATAAAGAGGCTGCCAATTTCCGTTGAAGGGGGAAAGGAATTTTGGCTGTGGTTAATGATGTGCTTGCACGAGAAGAATTGTGACCTGGTATTGTGGGCGGTGGTGTCAACTCACGCAAAACATCTGGAAACAAAGAATGTAGGGCGGACCACCCTTTTAACTGGGGAGCCCGGGAGGTCCTGCTTAAACAGCAATAGGCTTCTCTCCTGTACAGGCTGCTTGCCTGGCATCAGGGTGAGTGCCAATTTCTGCACATACATTATTTTCCTCCAAGTTCCGACTATTTGTTTGGATCAAACCAGATCTGTGAGCTTCCTCAGCATCCTCGTGGAGGTGGACAACCTTTCCCCTGTTTCTGGACACTTTCTGTAGGCCACACAAGTTGCTCTCACTGAGACACATCAATATTGAATGGAAGAATCAAACCAGACCTGCCAGCAGAACCCATACCCAGATTTAATAGGAATACATTCAAACAAGGATACATGTGTGCATTAACCCACTGATTTCAATGTTGGTCCAACAACTCAGGAGGCGAAGGGTACAAATCCAATATTGTGCAATTAAATTCAATATTAATTCTGGTCGTTTGTGGTTTTCACAGATTAAAAGCAGCCAAAATATCATTGAATTATAGAACAGCCCAGAAGGACATTCAGCCCATTTAGTCTGCACCATCTTTTTCAAAGAGCAATCCAATTACTGCCTCGCTCCTCTTCTTTCCCCATATCCCTGCAAGTTTTTCACAATTCAAGGATTTATCCAATTACTTGATGAAGATTAATATTTAATTAATATACACTATCAGGCAACGCAGTCCAAAATTACACGATACATAGACAAGTTTTTCCTTATTTCACCTCTGGTTCCTCTGCCAATCAACTGAAATCTTTGTCCTCTGACTTTCATTACTTCAGCCATTGGAAAGTAGAAAAGCTCAGGAGGCCCGAGAAGGGAAGTTAAACAGTATTTAATAAACTAACACAATGTAAAGGCCGCAACGCAGCTTACAGTTCATAGGTCCTAACCAGGACTACCGATCCGGAACGGCCTTTATTAGGTGGATTTACAAGCTCCAGCTGGGTGGGGCTCCATCCACTAGTGAGGCAGCTCGTATTCCACGTGTCCCACTGGAAGATCGATTGAGGTGTCTGCATGGGTCTCATGATGGTTATTACATTCCACCCCCGCCAAAGTCCGTATATTCCCCTGCAACAGAATGTCGAGGGGGATGTCCCTCGCCATTTTGCCCGTGGCTGTGCTTCTAACAGCCCTGGGGCTGGGCCGGGACTATGTATTGTGTCGGGGAGCAACTTTCCCGAGCAGAACTCGGAAGAGGCCCAAGCGGGACCTGTCTCTGTTTGCCACGTCCTCCGAGAGCAAGGATTCTGTGTCCATATCTGATGCCAAGTCTTCCGCATCCTGCTGGCCCAGGCATCGGTCCCTGGTGGGAAGTGTTCCCCGGCTAAAAGATGGCAGACAGGGTGGTCGAGGTACAGATTCATCAGGCGTGGCTTGCTTTGGGGCGGGCACCCTACCCTTGAGGCAGTCTACGTGTTTTCACATGGTCCCGTTCTCTCCACACCAGTCCCTGGGACCCACTGGGCGCCCTCCTCGAAATTCTGGATGTGAACAGCGTCGCCTGGTTTAAAGCCTCTGTCGCTGGTTCAGTAATCATGATACCCCTTCTGGAGGTCGTGCTTCCTTTCCACCTTCCCGCCAAGGCTCGGGAACGCTAAACTCCGTCCATCAGTAATTCCGCCGGCGCTACCCCAGTTGTGACGTGCGCCTTCGTTCGGAAGTTCTTGGAGGATGTTTTCCCTTACCCGCTGGAACGCCGTGCACACGCTGACTACACTCCGAATGGAAGCCGGGTGTACTCGTATAACCCCCTGTAGGTGTTGGTGGTGACATATCTTTGTGACGGCACGTCTAACTCCAACTGGAAGTGCGCTTGGCTCATGTCCAGTCTCATGAATGAGTGACCCCCGGCTGACTCTGCGTACTGATCTTCTACTTGTGGCATGGGATACCAATCCAAGAGGGAGGCCCTGTTTGCTGTCATCTTCTAAGTGCCACACAGGCAGGTGGACTTGTCCAGCTTCAGCACGCTGCCCACTCTGCGGACTGGACTGGCATATGATGCCCAAGATCTCTAGCCGACTCAATTCTTCATCCACTTTCGTCAGCAGGCTGTGTGAGACCAGCCAGGCCCTGGAATATTTGGGCCGAAACTCTGGGTCAACGTAAACATTTGCTTTGGCCCCCTTTATTTTTCCCAGACCCTCCTGGAAAACCTCTGGATACTTTCCGAGGATTTCAGACAGACCAGCAATCCCCATCTGGAAAATCGGTTGCCAGTCCAGGCGGAGTCTTTGTAACTAATCACGGCCTAGGAGGCTGGGCCGGGTCCTTGCACTACTACTAGCAGTAGCCTAACCGACTGTTGTCCATGGATATCCGGGGTCACCGTGGTACCGATGATGGTCAATAGTTCCCCGGTGTATGTTGCCAGCTGAACCTTGGGATTCCTCAAACCCGGGTGTAGGATCCCCATGCGGAGCCTATGGAAAGTTTGTTGTCTGATAATAGAAGCAGTAGTCCCTGTGTCCATTTCCATGTCCAAGGGGTGACTTGAGTATAAGAATTGGCAAGTCATGTTGCAGCTGTATAGAACCTTAGTTCGGCCACACTTGGAGTATAGTGTTCAATTCTGGTCGCCACACTACCAGAAGGATGTGGAGGCTTTAGAGAGGGTGCAGAAGAGATTTACCAGAATGTTGCCTGGTATGGAGGGCATTAGCTATGAGGAGCGGTTGAATAAACTCTGTTTGTTCTCACTGGAACGAAGGAGGTTGAGGGGAGACCTGATAGAGGTCTACAAAATTATGAGGGGCATAGACAGAGTGGATAGCCAGAGGCTTTTCCCCAGGGTAGAGGGGTCAATTACTAGGGGGCATAGGTTTAAGGTGAGAGGGGCAAGGTTTAGAGTAGATGTACGAGGCAAGTTTTTTACGCAGAGGGTAGTGGGTGCCTGGAACTCGCTACCGGAGGAGGTGGTGGAAGCAGGGACGATAGTGACATTTAAGGGGTATCTTGACAAATACATGAATAGGATGGGAATAGAGGGATACGGACCCAGGAAGTGTAGAAGATTGTAGTTTAGTCAGGCAGCATGGTCGGCACGGGCTTGGAGGGCCGAAGGGCCTGTTCCTGTGCTGTACATTTCTTTGTTCTTTGTTCTTTGTTCTTTGTTGACTTACTCTAATTGGGGCCACTTTGGAGGCCGTGGTGCAGTTTAATGGCATTGGGTCTTCTTCTCAGGTGGGGCAACGTGCGAAGCCCTAGCTCGGGCTGTTTATGTCACCTGGCCAGGGCGAAACATTCGCCTTCGATTCTGGTAGCCTCGACCACCACAGTTCCTGCGACAGTCAGTGCAGCACTGTTGTGGATTCTCCTCCTCATCCTCCAGAGAGATGTCCTATTGTGTCATGATGGTCCTTGGCCATCGGGTTTGCCTGTGACGGTGGTTTGGTGATGAATGGGTTCAGTGAGTCCTATCCTTAGGGAGCATCGACCTTCAGAACAGGGACCGGAAAACAATGTGAACGCCATAATCCATGGAACCCTGGAGCTCCTGGATGCCATTTCTGCATTCTCGCGGGAGAGTGACTGCTCTATGGCCCTTTGCAGGCCCAAAGTCGGCTCCGCTAACAGCTTCCTTTGAGTCGCCATATTGTTAATGCCACACACCAAACGATCTCTTAACATCTCAGGGGGGATGGGCCGAGGTCGCAATATTAGACTAACTTGTGAAGGTGTGTCAGAAATCTGTAACCGATTTCCCTCGAGGTTCATCCGACCATATTGAACTGGTACCTCCAAATAATCACTGATGGCTTAGCGTTGTGGTGATTCGCGACAAGTTCCACAAGAATGTCAGAGGTCCTCAGGTCTGGGGCCGGTGGGTAGGTGAGGCTCTTGATCACGCTGAATGTCGAGGCAGCCAGGAGGATTACCGTCTGTCAGTCATCTCCAACAATACTATTTGCATTAATAAACTCTCATCATCTTTTACAAGAATCCAGTATGTGGGCACTTCCATACCTTTTCTCTTTACGGCAACAAAGAGCTTTAACAGGAGAGATAACTGGCAATGAATATTGAGGCGGAAAAAGATGATTTCGTCAAGAAACTGTGGGACGGCATCGGGAACATCGGAAGATTCTCGAGACCAGACTCGTGCACACACAGAGACGTCGGGTGAAGCACTGCCGCCGATGTGAAGGTTTCACAAAGGTTTTTGACAGCAACGGTGAGTAAGAAGACCGCTAGTCGGGGAAGACTTGCTTCTGTTGGAGTGAGTGGGGTCTGGGCTGCAACAAGCCCGCACATGGTAAAGTTACACGGGCCGTGGGAAATGGAGATTTCAAAGTCAGCCAATTCTGCACAGGCCATTACTCAGTAGAAAAATAAAAGTGCTCAGGCATAAAAGGGAAATAATTCCCAATTGACTGTCCAAGGGATTGTTTGTGCCATACTTCCCAACACAGTCAGAAGGGCGGAAGTGTGAAACCTAGGAGCCAGGATCCCAAAATGGCAGGAAGTACGGGCGCCATAGACATGCCTGATGAGGACTATGCAACATGGAATTCATATGAAGAAAGATTCCAATTGTTTTTAATAGCTAATCAGACACCGGAGGGCCTAAAGGTCACAACATTTCTCAGCTCAGTTGGTTGCAACATGTTTTTGCTGCGACAGAATCTCGTTCACCCATCAAAACCCGGATACACGTCCTTCAGTGAATTAATGAAATTCTCAAAGGGACATTTCTCTCCTAAGCTATCATCGCTCGCAGAAAGGTTCCGATTCCACTGCCAGAGTCAGGAAACCATTTGAATTTGGTACAACACCTGACGATACTCTTCGAAACAGGTTGGTTTGTGGGTTTGCAGTGAATCAATTCTGAGGAAGTTGCTTACTGTGAGTGATTTCACTCTGAAAGCTACTGTGAAAGTTGCCACATCTATGGAGCTTGCTACGAGAGACGCTTCGCAGATAGGGGCTGAAGTGAAGATCGACAAAATGGATACCTCAAGGAACCGGGCTGTAAAGGTGTAACTATGTCACTGTTGTACACAGCATGGACACTCAGCAGGGGATTGCTGGAGTAAATCAAACACATGCAAGGACTATGGCAAAAAGGATCACATTGCCAAGGCATGTTGGGCTCAGAAAACCCTCTTCTACACCAAGAAGGCACAAGACGGATAACACAAGTGAACAATCTAGTTGTGTCTACAAATCAGCGGATGAAGCTTAAGATCACTAAAAAGACAGTGAAACTGAGCTACTGCAAGAGCTAAAGCTATTGTCAAATGCAGGGTGACCAATAACGTTTATGGGCATATCCAAAACCTGGCGGTCATGAAATTAAAATAGAAGTGGATACGGACTCAGCAATGTCGCTAATACCTGAGACAATTTATTGTCAAAACCTGAAGCATCTGCCGTTAAAACTGTCAAATGTGATCCTGAGGACATACACTGAAGAGGTTAAACCATTAAAAGGATGCTTTATGGTGAAATTAGAAGCAAATGGGCAGATGTCGAAGTTCACTCCTCCCATTGTCCATGGAAGCTTTCCTGCTCGATTTGGCAGCGTATGGTTGGCTAAGATTAGGCTCAACTGAGAAAGAGTCAATCAATTAGTGGATTCAAAGAGAAACTGCAGCAACTCCCACCCAGGCTTTGCCTTCTTCCAGACCCTTCCATCAGGCAGAAGGTACAGAAGTCTGAAGACTCGCACATCCAAACATAGTAACAGCTTCTTCCCCACAGCTACAAGACTCCTCAACGACTCCCCCTTGGACTGATTTATTCCCTGTAAGAACACTATTCATGACGCCCTAGGCTGCTCTTGCTCATGTATTTGCTTTGTTTGGCCCCTTGTTCCGCACTGTAATCACTATTTGTTGATGTACCATTTGTCAATGTACTCTGTTGATTATTCTTGTGTCTACTATGTACATACTGTGTACGTTCCCTCAGTCGCAGAAAAATACTTTCCATTGTACTTCGGTACATGTGACAATAAATCAAATCAAATCAACTCCTGAAGAAGTACGAGAAGGTGTTCGGACATTGACTGAGCTCTATGACTGGAGTTGAGCTACACCTAAAAACCAAATCCGACAGCACACCCAAATGTCTCAAACCAGAAGCATACCAGACGCCAGTCATCTAAAGTCGAAGAAGAACGAGAAAGATTAGATTAGTGAGGACAGGAGTCATTGAACTGACAAGTGATCGGGTGACACCTGTATTAAAACGGAATGGCTCAGTAAGGATTTGTGGAGATATTAAAGCTACTATTCACCCAGTTTTGTACGTAGATCATTCTCCACTGCTGCTGATTGAAGACCTGCTGGCTGGAATTTCTGGGGGACAGAAATTCGGTAAAATTGATCTTCCACAGGCCTATCTGCAGATGAATGTGGCCGCTGAATCACAGCCGCTACTCACCATTGTAACGCACAAAGGTCTGTTTCGTTGCAGAAAACTTCCTTTTGGAATAACATCTGCACCTGCTCTTTTTCAAATTCTGCATCAAATTCTAAGTGGGTTGAATGGAGCGCAATGTAGTTTAGGAGACATACTCAGCACGGGACGAGTGAACAGGAACACTTGATGAATTAGGAAGCTACCCTGAAGCAGTTACAGAGAGACAACCTGAGAGTTAAGATGGAAAGGTGTGACTTTTTCAAGTCATCCATAAATGACCTTGGTCATCTCATTGACAAAGAAAATGTCAGCAATCTTAGGCCATGTCCTCAAAATGTGACACAATTAAGATTGTTTTTAGGATCAATCAATTATGGTAAACTTGTGCTGAATTTAGCAACATGATTGAAGGCTTTGCACATTTTGCTCTGTGTCAAACAGGTATGGCACTGGTTAGAAGAATGTGAGAGTGGGTACAATGAAGTGAAAGAAACGTTACTGAAGTCAGAGCTGTTGCTTCATTATAATCCAAAATGAAGTTGAAATTAGCTGAATAGTTACTTTGCATCAGTCTTCACGGTGGAAAACACCAGTGGGATGCCAGAGCTCCAGGAGAACCAGGGGGCAGAGGTGAGTGCAGTGACCATTACTGAGGAGAAGGTTCTGGGGAAACTGAAAGGTCTGAAGGTGGATAAATCACCTGGAACGGATGGACTACACCCCAGGGTTCTAAAAGAGAGAGCTGAGGAAATTGTGGAGGCATTGGTGATGATCTTTCGGGAATCACTGGAGGCAGGAAGGGTCCCAGAGGACTGGAAGGTGGCTAATGTAACACTCCTGTTTAAGAAGGGAGGGAGACAGAAGATGAGAAATTATAGGCCGGTTAGCCTGATTTGGGTCATTGGTAAGATTTTAGAGTCTGTTATTAAAGATGAGATCGCGGAGTACTTGGAAGTGCATGGTAAAATAGGACTGAGTCAGCATGGTTTTGTCAAAAGAAGGTTGTCTGACAAATCTGTTAGAGTTCTTTGAGGAGGCAACAAGGAAGTTAGACAAAGGAGAACCAGTGGACGTGATTTATTTAGATTTCCAGAAGGCCTTTGACAAGGTGCCGCATAGGAGACTGTTAAATAAGTTAAGAGCTCATGGTGTTCAGAGTAAGATCCTGGCATGGTTAGAGGATTGGCTGACTGGCAGAAGGCAGTGAGTGGGGATAAAGGGGTCTTTTTCAGGATGTCAGCCGGTGACTAGTGGTGTGCCTCAGGGGTCAGTGCTGGGACCACAACTTTTTACCATATACATTAATGATCTGAAAAATGAAAATCGCTTATTGTCACAAGTCGGCTTCAAATGAAGTTACTGTGAAAAGCCCCTAGTCGCCACATTCCGGCGCCTGTTCGGGGAGGCTGGTATGGGAATTGAACCGTGCTGCTGGCCTGCCTTGGAAGCCAGCGATTTAGCCCAGTGTGCTAAACCAGCCCCTAAAAGAAGGTATTGAAGGCACTGTTGCTAAGTTTGCAGATGATACAAAGATCTGTGGAGGAACAGGTAGTATTGAGGAAGCACGGGGGCTGCAGAAGGACTTGGACAAGCTAGGAGAGTGGGCAATGAAGTGGCAAATGAAATACAATGTGGAAAAGTGTGAGGTTATACACTTTGGAAGGAGGAATTTAGGAATAGACTATTTTCTAAATGGGGAAATGCTTCGGAAAGCAGAAGCACAAAGGGACTTGGGAGTCCTTGTTCACGATTCTCTTAAGGTTAATGTGCAGGTTCAGTTAGCAGTTAAGAAGGCAATGCAATGTTAGCAATCATGTCAAGAGGGCTAGAATACAAGACGAGGGATGTACTTCTGAGGCTGTATAAGGCTCTGGTGAGACCCCATTTGGAGTATTGTGAACAGTTTTGGGCCCTGTATCTAAGGAAGGATGCGCTGGCCTTGGAAAGGGTCCAGAGGAAGTTCACAAGACTAATCCCTTGAATGAAGAGCTTGTCGTATGAGGAATGTTTGAGGACTCTGGGTCTGTACTGGTTGGAATTTAGAAGGATGAGAAGGGATCTTATTGAACTTACAAGATACTTCGAGGCTTGGATAGAGTGGACATGGAGAGGATGTTTCCACTCGTAGGAAAAACTAGAAGCAGAGGACACCATCGCAGACTAAAGGGACGATCCTTTAAAACAGAGATGAGGAGGAATTTCTTCAGCCAGAGGGTGGTGAATCTGTGGAACTCTTTGCCGCAGAAGGCTGCGGAGGCCAATTCACTGAGTTCTTTAAGACAGAGATAGATAGGTTCTTGATTAATAAGGGGATCAGGGGTTATGGGGAGAAGGCAGGAGAATGGGGATGAGAAAATATCAGCCATGATTGAATGGCGGAGCAGACTCGATGGGACGAGTGGCCTAATTCTGCTCCTATGTCTTATTGTCTTATATTTATATGGTTGGTACAGTTAGGTCTCTGGTCAATGGTAATTCCCAAGATGTTGATGGTTAGTCAAAAATAACTACCTAACTATTGTTATCCCATTTCCTAGCACTTGGCCCATAGCCTTGTATGCCCTGGGATCGCAAGTGCACATCTAAATACTTCTTCAATAATGAGGGTCTCTGCCTTCATCACCCTTTCAGACAGTGTTACACACTCCCACCACCCCTCTAAACTTCCTGCCCCTCATCTTAAATCTCTGCCCCCTGGTCATTGATCCCTCCACCAATGGGAAAAGTTTCTTCCTGTCTATTGTACCTATGCCCCTCACAAAGTTATACATTTCAATAATGCCCCACCCCCTCAGTCTCCTCTGCTCCAAGGGAAACAATCCAAGTCTATCCAGTCTCTCTTCATAACTAAAACTCTCCAGCCCAGGCAACATCCTGGTAAATCTCCTGTGCACCCTTTCCAGCGCTATCACATCCCTCCTGTAATGTGGATTCCAAAACTGCACACAATTTGCGTGGCACAGATTCTATTCTCCACTTCTTCATCCAAACATGGTTACCTTCCAGATCACGCCACATACAGACATGGACTGTTTCGTACATGAGGAGTTGCGAATGAACTGAACACTGTGACATCCTCAGCAAATATCCCCCATTTGTCCTTCCATTGGCGGGAAAGTCATTGATGAAGCAACTGAAGACAGTTTGGTCTAGGACGCTACCTGAACAAACGGCTGCAGTGATGTCCTGGAACTAATATGACTGACCTCAAAAAACACAACCACTTTTGTGCTAGGTATGACTCTAATCAGTGGTTATTCCAGCTTTGCCCAGGCTCCTTGATGCCACATTCAGTCAAATGAAGCCTTGATGTCAAAGGCAGCTGCTCTCGCCTTCGCTCTAGAATAAATTTATTTTGATGAAGTTTGAATCAAAGCTGCAACATGGCCTGGAACTAAGTGGTCTTCGTAGAACTGACTATTGGCAAACATGCTATTGGTCGGTTAGTGCCACTTGATATCTTCATCACTGACACCGTCCATCATTTTGCCGATGATTGAGAGTAGACTGTTATATAAGATAATTGGCCAGATAGGTTGTCCTGCTTTTTGTAGACAGGACATAGCTGGACAATCTTCCACATTGTTGGGGAGATATCAGTGTTGTAGCTCCACTGGAACAACTTGACTAGGAGTGCGGCTAGTTGTGGAGCCGCATGTCTTCAGTACCACAAGTCCGAAAGCCTTTGCTGTATCCAATACATTCAGCCTTTTATTGATATCTCGTGGAGTAAATTGAATTGGCTGAAAGCTGGTTTCTGTGATGCCGTCGACCTCCGGAGGATGTCAAGGTGGATCATCTACCCAACCTTCGGCGGGGGGGGGGGGGGGGGGGGGGGGGCATATTTTTAAACATTTCAGCCTTGTCTTTTGCACCGACATGGTGATAGTCTAAGCAAATGGACAAAGATCTGGCAAATGGAGTATAATGTAAATTCGTCCATTTTGGCTGGAAGGATAAAAAAGCTTATTATCTAAAGAGATTGCAGAGTTCTGAGATGAGGGATCTGGGCGTCCTAGTGCATCAATCACAAAAGGCGAGTATGCAAGTAAAGCAAGTAATTAGTAGGAGCAAATAGAATGTTGTTGCTTACTGCAAGGGAATTGAATAAATGAGTAGGGAGGATATGTTTCAGTTGCACAAGGCATTGGTGAGACCACATCTGGAGTATTGTGTACATTATTAGTCTCCTTATTTAAGGAAGAACGTAAATTCGCTGGAAGCTGTTCAGAGAAGGTTTACGAGCCTCAGACCGGAAATGGGTGGGTTGTCTTATGAGCAAAGGTTGGACAGGCTAGGCTTGAATCCACTGGAGTTTAGAAGAGTAAGAGGCAACTTGATCAAAGCATATAAGAATCTGAGGGGATTTGACAGGGTGGGTTTGGAAAAGATTGGATTGGATTGAATTGGATTTGTTTATTGTCACGTGTACCGAGGTACAGTGAAAAGTATTTTTCTGCGAGCAGCTCAACAGATCATTAAGTACATGAGAAGAAAAGGGAATAAAAGAAAATACATAACAGGGCAACACAACATATGCAATGTAACTACATAAGCACTGGCATCGGATGAAGCATAAAGGGTGGAGTGTTAACGAGGTCAGTCCATAAGAGGGTCATTCAGGAGTCTGGTGACAGTGGGGAAGAAGCTGTTTTTGAGTCTGTTCGTGCGTGTTCTCAGACTTTTGTATCTCCTGCCCGATGGAAGAAGTTGGAAGAGTGAGTAAGCCGGGTGGGAGGGATCTTTGATTATGCAGCCCGCTTTCCCCAGGCAGCGGGAGGTGTAGATGGAGTCAATGGATGGGAGGCAGGTTCGTGTGATGGACTGGGCGGTGTTCACGACTCTCTGAAGTTGCTTGCAGTCCTTGGCCGAGCAGTTGCCATACCAGGCTGTGATGCATAGATGCTTTCTATGGTACATCTAAAAAGTTGGTAAGGGTTAATGAGGACATGCCGAATTTCCTTAGTTTCCTGAGGGAAATATAGATGTTTCCTCTTATGGGAGAATCTAGAACTAGGTGCCACTGCTTAAAAATAAGAGGTCGCCCATTTAAGATAGAGATGACGAGAATTTATTTTCTCTTTGAGGATTGTGAGTCTTTGGAACTCTCTTCCTCAAGAGGCCATGGAAGCAGAATCTTAGGATATTTTAAGGCCGAGCTGGATAGGTTCTTGATGAGTAAGGGCTGGAAGGTTATCTGGGATAAGTGGAAATGTGGAGTTCAGGTTACAATCAGATCAGCCATGACCTTATTGAATGGTGGAGCAGGCTCGAGGGGCCTAGTGGCCTACTCCCCCTCCTAATTCATGTTCCCAGAAGGAAAAACGCCTCAGACCAGTATTCTTATTTCCCAGTTTTACTGTTTTTTCCTTCTGGGTTTGCATCTATTCCGTCAGTCTTTCTATCTCCGATCTCTGACTAACGTCCTTATTAGACTCTTGGATTCAGTGTCCTCCGCAAATTTTGCAACTGTGCCTTGCACCCCAAAGCAGGCAGCTCACCCCTTCCTTCTCAAGGTAACCAAGGGTGGGCCATGAATGCTGGCCCTGCCAGCGAAGTCCAAATCCCAAGAGCAAATGTCTAATGAATTCTAGCCTTGTGTGTGTGAACTTTGGATCAGGATTGATCCCCTCCTCAAAAAAGCCTTCAGGAAGATCGTTGAGGTAACAAGGGCCTACCCTGGTACCCTTGGGACCACGTCCTGAAGAAGACACAGTGTCTACAGCAGAAACAGAGACGATGGGAATATATATCCATGGCTCATCTTATTATTGAGGAAAACTTGTCGAAAGTCAGAATCAAATCACTACAAGTTGGTTGAGAGATGACGCAGTGAGAGTAGATCATAAGTATCTGGGCCTTTCCCAATCTCCGGGACGACTGAGCAAGGTCTTAGCTCTGTGATTGACTGAGGACTCCAGCTGAGGCCAAGCATGCGTTCCTCTACGAGAACCTTCGACCGATTTCATTCTGCCTCAGGAATGCTGTCGTCTCAGAAAGAAATGTTTGCTCAACACTGAAGCATTTTTGTGCCGCCAGCGTTGCAATGTTTAGAGTGGGCCTGCCTTCTAATCCGATTCTCAAGAAGGGGATTAGAAGCTTTAAACAAGCAGCCACAACCATGGGACCCATTCTGAATCCAATTAAAATTCTCAATGGCTTCATCAGCCAAAGCAGGCATTAACTAAACTCCAACTCATTAGGAGTACATGCAAAGGAGCTGTATTGCCAAGGAGGAGCACTTTGTCACAGTTTCCGCAATGAAACACTACAGGGCTAGCTCTCTTTTATATTTATTCTTTCGGGCTGTGCGTCACCTGTATCCTGTATTTATCGCCCCTCCCAAGCTGCACTCAGAAAGTGATGCTGCTGGTGGCAGGTCATCTTCTTGAACCTGACCCCTGGGTGGTTTGTTAGGCCCGTTCTGCGGACAGTGAACAGCCAACTGGTTTGGTGTGGGGCTTGGTGTCACGGAAAGGCCGGAGAATAGCGGGCAGCTTCTGCTTTTATTGGTTTGCTTTGTTTGGCCCTCGCTCCGCACTGTAACCAATCACTATTTGTCAATGTACTTTGTTGATTATTCTTGTACGTTCCCTTGGCCGCAGAAAAATAATTTTCACTGTACTTCGGTACACGTGACAATAAACCAATCAATCAATCAATTAACAGGAGGTTTCCTTCTCTAAAACTAGTGAGTGAACATAGAACATAGAACATCGAACATTACAGCTCAGAACAGGCCCTTCGGCTCTCGATGTTGCGCCGACCTGTGAAACCACTCTAAAGCCCATCTACACTATTCCCTTATTGTCCATATGTCTATCCAATGACCATTTGAATGCCCTTAGTGTTGGCGAGTCCAGTACTGTTGCAGGCAGGGCATTCCACGCCCTTACTACTCTCTGAGTAAAGAACCTACCTCTGACATCTGTCTTATATCTATCTCCCCTCAATTTAAAGTTATGTCCCCTCGTGCTAGACATCACCATCCGAGGAAAAAGGCTCTCACTGTCCACCCTATCCAATCCTCTAATCATCTTGTATGCCTCAATTAAGTCACCTCTTAACCTCCTTCTCTCTAACGAAAACAGCCTCAACTCCCTCAGCCTTTCCTCATAAGATCTTCCCTCCATACAAGGCAACATTCTGGTAAATCTCCTCTGTACCCTTTCCAATGCTTCCATATCCTTCCTATAATGTGGCAACCAGAATTGCACGCAATACTCCAAATGCGGCCGCACCAGAGTGTTGGATAGCTGCAACATGACCTCATGGCTCCGAAACTCAATCCCTCTACAAATAAAAGGTAACACACCGTTCGCCTCCTTAACAACCCTCTCAACCTGGGTGGCAACTTTCAGGGATCTATGTACATGGACATCGAGATCTCTCTGCTCATCCACACTGCCAAGAATCTTACCATTAGCCCAGTACTCTGGCTTCCTGTTATTCCTTCCAAAATGAATCACCTCACACTTTTCTGCATTAAACTCCATTTGCCACCTCTCAGCCCAGCGCTGCAGCTTATCTATGTCCCTCTGTAACTTGTAACATCCTTCCGCACTGTCCACAGCTCCACCGACTTTAGTGTCATCTGCAAATTTACTCACCCATCCTTATACGCCCTCCTCCAGGTCATTTATAAAAATGACAAACAGCAGTGGCCCCAAAACAGATCCTTGTGGCACACCACTAGTAACTGGACTCCAGTCTGAACACTTCCCATCAACCACCACCCTTTGTCTTCTTCCAGCTAGCCAATTTTTGATCCAAACTGCTAAATCTCCCTGAATCCCATGCTTCTGTATTTTCTGCAGTAGCCTACCATGGGGAACCATATCAAAAGCTTTACTGAAATCCATATACACCACATCAACTGCTTTACCCTCAACCACCTGTTTGGTCACCTTCTCAAAGAACTCAATAAGGTTTGTGAGGCACGACCTACCCTTCACAAAACCGTGTTGACTATGTCTAATCAAATTATTCCTTTCCAGCTGATTATACACCCTATCTCTTATAAACCTTTCCAAGATTTTGCCCACAACAGAAGTAAGGTTCACTGGTGTATAGTTACCAAAGTTGTCTCTATGAGCCTCCTTGTGTAAGAGATCCCAGCTTCATTTATCTCTCCCCAGAGTTCACCCATCCCGGCAGCCTCAGTGTAGACAAATACATTATCACCACTGCAGCACTCATTTTTAACTCACATACTCATTGAGGCTGAAGAAACATTGAAGAGGAAGAATGATTGTTCAGCAGCATCACAAAGCAGTTGACATCCAATTTAATTATTGGAATGGTCGTTGCTGTCTGGATAACCATCGCAGCGGTCTTGCACTCACCCAGATCTGACAAACAGCAATCAGATCAATAGCTTGTTCACTGGCATCATCGACTGAGGGAGAAATATTGGCCAAAGTAACTCTTTACTCCTGCCTAAGATTTCCACCAGAACCAACAGAAAACATTTTGTTTTGATAGCTTATCTAAAGATCAACACCACCGGCAACGCAGCATTCCATTGGTCACACACTTAGGCATCGGACTAGGTTATATACTCAAGTCCTGAGCTAGGGTTTGAAGCTACAACTTTCTAACTCCACAGAACAAAACAAAGAACAAAGAACAAAGAAATGTACAGCACAGGAACAGGCCCTTCGGCCCTCCAAGCCCGTGCCGACCATACTGCCCGACTAAACTACAATCTTCTACACTTCCTGGGACCGTATCCCTCTATTCCCATCCTATTCATATATTTGTCAAGATGCCCCTTAAATGTCCCTATCGTCCCTGCTTCCACTACCTCCTCCGGTAGCGAGTTCCAGGTACCCACTACCCTCTGCGTAAAAAACTTGCCTCGTACATCTACTCTAAACCTTGCCCCTCTCACCTTAAACCTATGCCCCCTAGTAATTGACCCCTCTACCCTGGGGAAAAGCCTCTGACTATCCACTCTGTCTATGCCCCTCATAATTTTGTATACCTCTATCAGGTCGCCCCTCAACCTCCTTCGTTCCAGTGAAAACAAACCGAGTTTATTCAATCGCTCCTCATAGCTTATGCCCTCCATACCAGGCAACATCCTGGTAAATCTCTTCTGCACCCTCTCTAAAGCCTCCACATCCTTCTGGTAGTGTGGCGACCAGAATTGAACACTATACTCCAAGTGTGGCCTAACTAAGGTTCTGTACAGCTGCAACATGACTTGCCAATTCTTATACTCAATGCCCCGGCCAATGAAGGCAAGCATGCCGTATGCCTTCTTGACTACCTTCTCCACCTGTGTTGCCCCTTTCAATGACCTGTGGACCTGTACTCCTAGATCTCTTTGACTTTCAATACTCTTGAGGGTTCTACCATTCACTGTATATTCCCTACCTGCATTAGCCCTTCCAAAATGCATTACCTCACATTTGTCCGGATTAAACTCCATCTGCCATCTCTCCGCCCAAGTCTCCAGACAATCTAAATCCTGCTGTATCCTCAGACAGTCCTCATCGCTATCCGCAATTCCACCAACCTTTGTGTCGTCTGCAAACTTACTAATCAGACCAGTTACATTTTCCTCCAAATCATTTATATATACTACAAACAGCAAAGGTCCCAACACTGATCCCTGTGGAACACCACTGGTCACAGCCCTCCAATTAGAAAAGCATCCCTCCATTGCTACCCTCTGCCTTCTATGGCCTAGCCAGTTCTGTATCCACCTTGCCAGTTCACCCCTGATCCCGTGTGACTTCACCTTTTGTACTAGTCTACCATGAGGGACCTTGTCAAAGGCCTTACTGAAGTCCATATAGACAACATCTACTGCCCTACCTGCGTCAATCATCTTAGTGACCTCCTCGAAAAACTCTATCAAGTTAGTGAGACACGACCTCCCCTTCACAAAACCGTGCTGCCTCTCACTAATACGTCCATTTGCTTCCAAATGGGAGTAGATCCTGTCTCGAAGAATTCTCTCCAGTAATTTCCCTACCACTGAAGTAAGGCTCACCGGCCTGTAGTTCCCGGGATTATCCTTGCTACCCTTCTTAAACAGAGGAACAACATTGGCTATTCTCCAGTCCTCCGGAACATCCCCTGAAGACAGCGAGGATCCAAAGATTTCTGTCAAGGCCTCAGCAATTTCCTCTCCAGCCTCCTTCAGTATTCTGGGGTAGATCCCATCAGGCCCTGGGGACTTATCTACCTTAATATTTTTTAAGACACCCAACACCTCGTCTTTTTGGATCACAATGCGACCCAGGCTATCTACACCCCCTTCTCCAGACTCAACATCTACCAATTCCTTCTCTTTGGTGAATACTGATGCAAAGTATTCATTTAGTACCTCGCCCATTTCCTCTGGCTCCACACATAGATTCCCTTGCCTATCCTTCAGTGGGCCAACCCTTTTCCTGGCTACCCTCTTGCTTTTTATGTACGTGTAAAAAGCCTTGGGATTTTCCTTAACCCTATTTGCCAATGACTTTTTGTGACCCCTTCTAGCCCTCCTGACTCCTTGCTTAAGTTCCTTCCTACTTTCCTTATATGCCACACAGGCTTCGTCTGTTCCCAGCCTTTTAGCCCTGACAAATGCCTCCTTTTTCTTTTTGACGAGGCCTACAATATCACTCGTCATCCAAGGTTCCCGAAAATTGCCGTATTTATCTTTCTTCCTCACAGGAACATGCCTGTCCTGTATTCCTTTCAACTGACACTTGAAAGCCTCCCACATGTCAGATGTTGATTTGCCCTCAAACATCCGCCCCCAATCTATGTTCTTCAGTTCCCGCCTAATATTGTTATAATTAGCCTTCCCCCAATTTAGCACATTCATCCTCGGACCACTCTTATCCTTGTCCACCAGTACTTTAAAACTTACTGAATTGTGGTCACTGTTACCGAAATGCTCCCCTACTGAAACATCTACCACCTGGCCGGGCTCATTCCCCAATACCAGGTCCAGTACCGCCCCTTCCCTAGTTGGACTGTTTACATATTGTTTTAAGAAGCCCTCCTGGATGCTCCTTACAAACTCCGCCCCGTCTAAGCCCCTGGCACTAAGTGAGTCCCAGTCAATATTGGGGAAGTTGAAGTCTCCCATCACCACAACCCTGTTGTTTTTACTCTTTTCCAAAATCTGTCTACCTATCTGCTCCTCTATCTCCCGCTGGCTGTTGGGAGGCCTGTAGTATACCCCCAACATTGTGACTGCACCCTTCTTATTCCTGATCTCTACCCATATAGCCTCACTGCCCTCTGAGGTGTCCTCTCGCAGTATAGCTGTGATATTCTCAGCTATACTGCGTATAGCTGAGAAGTAATGGGTGGGATTTTCCACCCCGCGGTGTGTTTTGCAGCGGTGGAGGGGTCCCACCACTGGTTGCCGCGGGATCTTCCGGTCGCGCCGCTGTCAACAGCTTTTTCCGTTACTCGCACCCTCCTCCACCGGGGAGCCTGCAGCGCCTGGTGATGGCCGTCGGCAGGATTGCAGAATCCCACGGGCAGGAAAGGCTGGACCTTTTGGCCAATGCTGCTAACTGAATCGATCTATCATTATGCCGTTGTCAATCTGTGCTATGCATGATATTACAGAGAATGTATAGAATGTTCAGCACAAAACAGGTCAGTCCACCCAAAGTTTGTGTCCAGGTTCCACACGAACCTTCTCCCACCCATCTTCATCTAACCGTATCAGCGTAACCTTTCTCCATGCTGTCTAGCTCCCCCTTAAATTAATCTAATCTATTTGCCTCAAATATCCCTTACGGCAGCGAGTCCCACATTCTAACAACCCTTTACAAAAAGAAGATTCTCCTCAATTCCCTATTGAGTTCGTTGGTGACGTGCTTATATCTATGGCCTGGTTTTAGTCCCATCAACTTGAAGTGCTCAATGTACACACAGGTTGGGAAGAGTGAAAACGGCTTCCATTTCCTCAGGGCTCCCATCCATCACTTTGATGAAGACCAAATTACAGGAAGAAGATATAAAAATAAATAACTAAAGTAAATAAGAACTGGACGCACAACTCACAAATAAACCCAACAACTAATTCAGAACTAGAAGCACACATATATGCAAATATGTAAATAAATAACCCAAATCAGTCAGAGTTTGGGAGACGCACGGGCACACATTTATTGTCTGATAAATAAACAAGCAGACATGAAGTACATTTTAAATAAACACCTTATGCGACAGGATGGTGCCAATTTCAATTCTCTTGTGTGCTGGGTTCGTATATCCCTGTTGGCCAGAGGCGATGATTCTAAAGTGAGCATCAGTGCTAACGTCAGTCAAGAACTTGTACTTCTATTGCACCTTTTTTTTGACCTCAGGATGTCCCAAAGCACTTTATAGCAGTAATTTTGAAATGTAGTCACAGTTAATATTGCAGGAAATGGGGTAGACAATTTGCACACAGCAAGCCCCTACAAACAGTGATAACAACCTTGCTGAGGGGTAAATAATTGCGATGACACGGGAACAAACTTGCCTGTGCTTCTGCGGATTAATGAGATAGTCTGGGCTTCATCTAACATCACTTCCAAAGGATGAAGGCCTCCTTGACAGTACAGGGCTTCCTCAGCAGTGCACTCGAATGTCAGTCAAGACTGTGTGCTCAGGTGGAGTGGCACAGCTGGCTCTCAAATCCCATTGCTTTCTCTCCCAAAAACTACAAGACCTTCATGTTGTCTCCAAGGCGGCATGACTCATTCATCACCTCACCCCAGATGCCATGACAGCCTTGTCATGATATCCAGATCAGCATATCATGGTGCAATCACACACACACTGATGGACAGGCATTAGGACCAACCAGCACACACACAACATCGCAGCCAATCACTAGTGAGAGCACACGCACTATAAAAGGGGGAACACGAGAGTTCCCGCTCATTCTGGTAGGAGACAGCTCGGGACACAGAGCTTGCAACGTGACACTCAGACATGGACAATGTGCTGAGTGCCTCACCAACATTAGTGATAGGGCTAGGTCCATAGGTTAGCTGGTAGCGAACGTACCCTAGTCTATAGTTAGTTACATCTGTTAGTTAACACAATAAAATCAAGTAGTACCATCTACAGCCATGTTGGCTCATTTGTGTATCAGGACACCCAACACGACAAGCCTGCGCGCTCTTCCCGGTTGCCACGGAGACCTCAGTGGCTCTCTCTCAGATGCTGCGAGGCCTCCCCCAGTGCTTGCATTTCAGGACAGCACGAGGGCCCCAGCCTCCTCTCTCAGATGCCACGAGGCTGCTACGTGCTCAGTCTGCCACCACAGAGGCCTCAGTGTCTCCACCAACCACAGGTTGTTGGCAGCAGCTCTTCTGCCAGCAGACAGAAAATCCAATAAAATAAATAGTAAGCTGAGTGGTTTACCAGACTGCTGTGCGGTGGGACCTCAGCACAGCACCACCCTGCTCTCTTTATCGTAACTGGTGTCTCAAAGTGGGAACATGAATGTAGTCACTAATAATTGCAGCCAGGAACGCAGAGGAAACTTCCTTACACAGAGGGTTGTAAGAATGTGGGGCCACATGCTCAGTAGTTAAGGTGGCTAGAATAAATACATTTAAGGGGAAGCTGGATAAATGCATGAAGAACTGAGGAACGGACAGCTATATTGATAGGTTTAGGTGAAGAGAGATGGGAGGAAATTGTGTGGAACATCAAATAGTCTTTGTGTGTAACCTGTAAATGTGATGTATTTCTATGTAAGTGTAGTTAGGTAGAAGTGAAGCTCGGTATCATGGACAAAGAAGGGTGTGCTTGTGCAGATTTTTCAGATCCGAAGCTGGATGGATTTTCCAACACTGATACACTGGCCTGTAGCAAGGAGGCAATAAACAGCCCAAAAGGAGACCGAGGCCAGAATTCTACATTCGTTGGGATTCAATTTTCCCACTGGCATCACAGCCCCACCCATGGGTTTCCTGGCAGCGTGGGGTGGCTTCAAAAGGAAATCCCATTGACAAGCAGCAGGAAGGGAGAATCCCGCTGAGTACCACGCGGCTGGGGAAAGTGGAGAATCCAGCCCCTAATGTCTCAGCGGATACAGTTCAAACACCCACTTCAAATGGTTGCCTCAGTACACCATGCACCCCATTTAGCAATTGCTGTTGGGACTGGTTTCTTTTGTTATATTTCAGTGTCAGCATTAAAGCTCACGCAACAATCAATGTTGGGAAAAATTGAGGCCTTCTGGCAACATTACAACACCTCCAATTCAATGTCATTTTGGAGCAGGCAACAGTCTGTTAGAAAAGAGATAATGGGCTAGATTCTCCGTTCTGCAGACTAAGTGCTGCCACACATGTTGAATCGCGGGAACTGCGCACTACCGCTGGGGGACTATGGCACATGAACGTCCCACATGGTCACACCCTCACCGCGACGTGGAAGGGCATGGGGGAAGCAGTGTGAGCCCCCCTTATATGACAGCATCCCCAATGTGTGAGCTCTAACCGGTCACCATCTCCCGCAACGGCGCCTCCCCCTCCAAATTTCCGACAGAGTTGGGATAAGAGGGACACGTTCAGGATGGTAATCTGTGACTCGTGGAAATCCCACGGGCGGCCACCTTCACTGCCGAAAAACAGGTGGCGGGTTGGTCGGTAGATCCTGCCCACTAGGTGAGTGGGCAAAAACTTGGCATGTGGAAGACAATACAGGAGAATGTGAAGATATGCACTTCGGTAGGAAAAATAAAGGAGCTGAATAGCTCAGGGCAGCATGGTAGAACAAGTGGATAGCACTGCGGCTTCACAGCACCAGGGTCCCAGGTTCAATTCCCCGCTGGGTCACTGTCTGTGCGGAGTCTGCATGTTCTCCCCGTGTCTGCCTGGGTTTCCTCCGGGTGCTCCGGTTTCCTCCCACAGCCCAAAGATGGGCAGGTTAGGTGGATTGGCCATGATAAATTGCCAGTCCACCAATCCACTAAAGTGACCAAAAAGGTTAGGAGGGGTTGTTGGGTTACGGGGATAGGGTGGAAGTGAGGCCTTAAGTTGGTCGGTGCAGACTTGATGGGCCGAATGGCCTCCTTCTGCAGTGTATGTTCTATGAATATAATTTAAATGGAGAAAGACTGCAGAAAGCTGCAGCACAGGGGGATTTAGATGTCCTTGTCCATAAATCACAAGTGAAATGAAATGAAATGAAAATCGCTTATTGTCACAAGTAGGCTTCAAATGAAGTTACTGTGAAAAGCCCCTATTCACCACATTCCGGTGCCTGTTCGGGGAGGCTGGTACGGGAATTGAACCCGCGCTGCTCGCTTGCCTTGGTCTGCTTTAAAAGCCAGCTATTTTGCCCTGTGCTAAACCAGGCCTTGCAAGTACAGCAGGTAATTGGGAAGGCAAATGGAATGTTGGCCTTTAATTCAAAGGAAGTTAAGTATAAAAATAGGGGAGTCCTGTTAAAACTATGCAGAGCCCTAATTAGACTACACCTGATATACGGTGAACAGTTTTGGTATTGAAGGCAGCCCAGAGAAGGTTCACTGGGTTGGATCCCAGGTACGGAGGGGTTTTCTTATGGGGAAGGGTTGAGTAGGTTATTCACTGAGTGAGTGGGCAAGTTGATGGCTGATGCACTATAATATGGATAAATGTGAGGTTATCCACTTTGGTAGCAAAATCAGAAAGCAAGATTATTATCTTAATGGTTATAAATTGAGAAAGGCGAATGTGCAACAAGACCTGGGTGTCCTCGTACACCAGTCGCTGAAGGTAAGCATATAGGTGCAGCAGGCAGTAAAGGAGGCAAACAGTATGCTGGCCATTATAGCGAGAGGATTCGAGTACAGGAGCAGGGATGTCTTGCTGTAATTATACAGGGCCTGGGTGTCCCACACCTGGAGTATTGTGTGCCATTTTAGTCTCCTTCTCTGAGGAAGGATGTTCTTGCTGTCACTGGAGTGCAGCGAAGGTTTACCAAGCTGATTCCTGGGATGGCAGGACTGACGTATGAGGAGAGATTAAGTCGGTTAGGATTGTATTAGATGGAGTTAAGAAGAATGAGGGGAGAATCTCATAGAAACCTATAAAATTCGAACAGGACTGGACAGGGTTGCTGCAGGAAGGATGGTGGGGTTTCCCAGAACCAGTCTGAGGAAACGGGGTGGACCATTTAGGACAGAGATTAGAGGACATGTCTTCGCCCAGCGAGTTGTGAGCCTGTGGAATTTGTTACCACAGATAGTCACAACATTCTATGTCTTCAAGGATTTAGATATAGCTCTAGGGGCAAAAGGGATCAAAAGGGGAGAAGGTGGGAACAGGCTATTGAATTGGATGATCAGCCTTGATCATAATGAATGGCAGAGCAGGCTCGAAGGGCCGAATGGCGTCCTCTTGCTCCTATTTTCGATGTTTGTACTCGCTGCCCCATAGTGCGCTGGAATCTGAGTCAGTAAACGGTTTCAAGAAAGAGATGGATATATTTCTGATTTTAAAAAACAGTTTAAAGAATAGAATACAATAGAATTTACAGTGCAGGAGGAGGCCATTCGGCCCATCGAGTCGACACCGGCCCCTGAAAGAGCACCCCACCAAAGCCCACAGCTCCACCCTATCCCCGTAACCCTGTAACCCCGCCTAACCTTTGGACACTATGGGGCAATTTTAGCGTGACCAGTCCACCTAACCTGCACATCTTTAGACTGTGGAGTGAAACCGGAGCACCCGGAGGAAACCCACGCACACACGGGGAGAACGTGCAGGCTGAATTGCCTATTTCTGCTCCTAATTCCTATGTTCCTATGTGGTCAAGCCCTCTCTGAATCTTCTATATTTAAATAAGATCACCTCTCATTCTTCTAAACTCTCATGAATAAAGGCCCAACTTGCCCAACCTTTCCTCAGAAGACAATGCTTCATCCCAGGGATCAACACAGTGATCTTCACTGACCTGTCTTCAGTGTACATCCCTTCTCAAATAAGGAGACCAAAACTGTGCTCAGTACTCCAGGTGTGGTCTCACCCACTCCCTGTACAGCTGTAACAGGACTTCCCTACTTTGATAATTGTGCACCATTACAATATGACAGAGTGCCCAAATTCTCTGGTCGAATAAACTCAATTCATGCCTGCATGTTGAATGGACCCCATCCAAATATCCAGGCCAACTACTTCTATTTTACTATTAAAAACGTCTGACTCAGCCAAGGACTGTAATTTTTGGTTTATGAGGTGGAATTATCGTGTCTTTCAAAATGTCGGGAAAATAACTTCATTAAGAATGTAAAACTCCTTTCGGATGGGTTTGGCTGGGGGGGGCACGGGGAAATGTCTTCAGTGCCTCATTCTCTGAGTAATCTTGAGTGATCAACCCGGAGCTGCAAGCCAGACTTTCTGTATTCAGATGCCAGGTCTGGTTACAAGCACAGGATTGTCCAGCACAGGAGGTCATTCGGCCCGTGGCAAACAATGGCTTTGAAAGAGCTGTCCAATTAGTCCCACCCCCTGCTATTTCCCAACATCCCTGAAACTACGTATCCAATTCCCTGTTGAAAGTTCCGACTGAGTTGGCTGTACCATCCGTTCTAGACCACTGCAGCTCAGATTAGAAAAACATAAAGGTCTGGATATTCCAATGAGCGGAAACCACAGCTCTGCTCAACTCCCTCACCCTCCCCTCCCCGACACTGCTCTGCATTCCTTACCGGATCTTCTGAGCCTAGCTTTTCCAGGAATATGGAGTGCAGTGTCACTCCAAGAGCTGCGTCTCATTGGTGAAAGAAGAGGACCCCCCCCACCCCCGCCCCCCACACCACACACACACACACACACACGTATACTTTTCTTTTGTGGCACCAGCTGCCAGTCTGGTAAGTTTAAACGTCCAGTGCAAATGCTAGTGAATGGGATGATGAATGAATGGGTAGGATGGCAGTGTGCGTAGGGTGGTAGGTAGGGTGGTAGGTGGGTTGCATGGCAGGTGGGCGAGGTGGTAGTTTGGTGGAAGATGGGTAGGGTTAGGGTGGCATATGGGTGAGGTGATTGGTGAGTGAAGTGTGGCTGAGTGGACAGGGTGACCAGGTGGGTGAGGTAGGTAGGTGGATCGCGCATGTATTCGGGTCAGAAGGAGGTAGTCAGGTTGAGGACCAGCTAGGTCAGGCAAAGGGGATAGTGGGGTGCTCATGGGGATGTTACGGTCAGGAGGGGTAGCCGGGTAGAGGTGGGGGGGTGTATAATCATGATGTCAGTGGAGAGTTGGGGGGGGGGGAATCAGGAAGGTAGTCAGGTGCTCAGGGATATTCTGGTTGAGTTAGTGGGACAGGGGAGTATTTGAGTTGTTGGGAAGGTTAGTCAGGTGGTAGTTGGGGTGATTAGGCAGGGAGGGGTGTCGGGTGGGAATGTCGCAGGGGAGGGGGTTTGGGCAGGGTTCAGCATGAGTAATTGAGGAGTGAGTTGCATAGTTACCCAAGGGTTAGACAATGTTTTTTTCCCAGGTAACTATTCAGGGAAGCACTCTGATTCTAGCTCAAAGCTCTGACTTGGAGACAAGTGCTGTGCAATGACCATCTCCAACAAGAAGAAGAGAGAGCAGCTTCCACCTTGTGGGTCCAGTGGCTTCTCTGCAGTTCTCTCCGAAAAAACCCACCTGACAGGAACCAATCGCTGTCGTTTGCTAGGCAGAATACTGCACCTGGCCAATCCATTGGCCACCAGCCAACCAGTCGAAACAAACCTCTCCAATCACTTGGGTGCCATAAAGTCTGGAGCAAGAGCGAAACCTTCACAGTTCCTCTTCTTATTTAAATCGCTCCCGATCATCACCCCCAAATCCTTCATCACCAGGGTCGATAAACTGATCATGGCGTTCACCTGGGCTGGAAAGAACCGTAGGATACGTAAAACCATCCTACAAAGCGGGCGGCGCGTGAGGGGTTTGGCTCTGCTGACCCTCGTATTGTACCACTGGGCCGCGAATACAGAGAGGGTGCGGGGTGGTTAGGAGAGGCGGAATGGGTGCAGATGGAGGAGGCCTCCTGTATTGGGACATCCGTCTGGGCACTGGTGACCGCCTACTCCCATTCCCCCCAGCCAAGTACTTGAGGAGCCCGGTGGTAGTAGCCACATTAAGGACCTGGGACCAGCTCAGACACCACTTCAAACTCAGAGGCATATCTGTTAAGTCCCCCATCTGCAGAAACCATACATGAAAATGAAAATCGCTTATTGTCACAAGTAGGCTTCAATGAAGTTACTGTGAAAAGCCCCTAGTCACCACATTCCGGCGTCTGTTCGGGGAGGCTGGTACGGGAATTCAATCGTGCTGCTGGCCTGCCTTGGTCTGCTTTCAAAGCCAGCGATTTAGCCCTGTGCTAAACCAGCCCCTATTCGTCCCGGCGAAATTAGACGCTACCTACAAAGCATAGAGAAAAAAATGAAGGGGGCCTGACAGTAAGGGACCTGTCCACAGACGGTAAAATGGCTACTCAGAGGGAACTAGCGGAGAAGCTTCAGCTCCCGAAAGGGAACAAGCTCCATTTCCAGCAGTTACGGGACTTCCTCAGCAAGGAGACCACAATGTTCTCCCAGATACCCGGACACACCCTACCAGACAGAATATTAGCTCAGGATGGTAAATGTGCCAAAGGGCCTAACTGAACGAAACACGAGAAAGATGGGAGGAAGGGTTGGACATGGAGATAGGGAGAGGACTCTGGATTGAAGAACTGCACATGGTAAACTCCATCTCTTCATGCACAGGGCTGAGACTAACACTGCTAAAGGTGATACACAGGGTACCTGATGAGGACACGCATGAGTGTGTCCCTCCCGGAGATGGAGGATAGGTGCGAGCGCTGCCAAGGGTCCGGCCAACCACACCCCCATGTTCTGGGCATGTCGCAAACTCATCGGGTTCTGGACCAACTTCTTCATGGCCTTGTCCAGAGTGGTGGGGGTGAAAATGGAACCATGCCCTTTTGTGGCGGTCTTCGAGGTGTCGGAGCATCCAAGCTCTTTGTGGGGAGAGGGGCTGACGCCCTGGCCTGTGCCTCCTTGATTTCCCGGCGGAGGCTCCTGCTCAGATGGAGGACGGCAGCGTCACCCAGGACCTCAGACTGGCTATCCGACCTCGCGGAGTTCCTAAAACTGGAAAAAAAGTTAAATTCGCCATCAGCGGATCAGAGGAAGAGTTCCACCAGACGTGGAACCAATTCCGCAGCTTCTTCAAAGATCTGTTCATGACCAGCAACAAAAGGGGGGGGGGGCTTGGGGGGAGGGGAGGAATAGTCAGGGAAAGGTGGAGGGGGACGGGGGGAGGTTCAGTGGGAGGGGTAGGGTACACCCACGCCACAGCGAGGAGAAGGTGAATTCTTCACAATACACCGGGGGTTGGTGGGGGGGACCAGGTGCCATTAACGGCAACGCAGCAATACTGCCGCAGAAGTGGCGTAACTGCCATGACGGAGCTCATCTCCAATCTTGCTGCTTCCTGGGATGCGGTACTCAATGGGTATTCGCTGCCTCAGGCAGCAAAGGGTCAGCACAGCTCTGATTATACCTTTACCACACTGGCAACTACAATGTAAATAGACCACTACTCTCACCTTGCTACCGCTAACATTTAGGCTAGTTAACGGGAGTGGTGTGGGGGGGGGGGGGGGCGGGGGATTGGGCTGCAACTTGTTGGGTCAATTAGACATGGCTCGATGAGTCTAGCATGGCTGGTTGGGAGGGAAACAGGGTTAATAGAGGAGGCAAGTTCTCTGTCAACATGGGGGTGGGAGGAGGGAGGAGTGGGGGGGGGGGGGGGAGGGCGGGTTGGTGATCCTTATCAATAAATGAGTTAGTTTCCACGTTGAGAAGGTGACGGCAGATCCGGGAGAGATACAAGATTGTGATATGCGTCTTGGAGGGAAACCAGTGGTACTGGTGAATGTATATCTCCCAAATTGCGATGATGTGTCGTTCATGAAAAGGTTGGTAGCAGCGATGCTGGACCTGGACACCCACCAGCTAATTTTTTGGGGGGGGTGACATGAATTGAGTGCTGGACCTGAAGGCAGATCGATCTAAGCCAACTCCTGGTGCTGGGAGTGGGCCAAGAGTGTAGCAGGGGTTGCCGGTTAGATTTTGGGTTGCTGTTGGATTTGGTGGTCTGTGGGAGGATTTCGAGGGCCATACAGGAATACATTCCGAAAGAGGGCAGCACGATGGCGCAGTGGTTAGCATTGCTGCCTCACGGCGCTGAGGTCCCACTTCGATCCCGGCTCTGGGTCACTGTCCGTGTGGAGTTTGCACATTCTCCCTGTGTTTGCGTGGGTTTCGCCCCCACAACCCAAAGATGTGCAGGTTAGGTGGATTGAACATGCTAAATTGCCCCTTAATTGGAAAACTTGAATTGGGTACTCTAAATTTATTTTAAAAAAGGAATACATTACGAATAATGTCAATGGGGAGGTCTCACCCTCGATTCTGTGGGAGGCAATGAAAGTGGTGATCAGGGGAGAGATTATAGCAATTAATGCGAATGCGGATGTGGTAACTTACCCTTGCAGCTTGGTGAAGGTCGTTGACCTTCTTCCGACATTGTCCAGCGGTCCTCCTGTTCGGTACCCTGATCCGACCTTCCCCCCCATATCCCAAAATCCCTTTCGCTCCAAGACCTATATCTAGTTCCTTCTTGAAATTATAATAATAATAATCTTTATTGTCACAAGTAGGCTTACAGGGGCTGGTTTAGCACAGTGGGCTAAACAGCTGGCTTGTAATGCAGAACAAGGCCAGCAGCGCGGGTCAATTCCTGTACCGGCCTCCCCGAACAGACGCCGGAATGTGGCCACTTGGGGCTTTTCACAGTAACTTCATTGAAGCCTATTTGTGACAATAAGCGATTATTACTATTATTAACACTGCAATGAAGTTACTGTGAAAATCTGTGAAGAAAAAGGCGCCACATTCCAGCGCCTGGTCGGGTACACTGAGGGAGAATTCAGAATGTCCAATTCACCAGACAAGCATGTCTTTCAAGACCTGTGGCAGTAAACCGGAGCACCCGGAGGAAACCCATGCAGACACGGGGAAAACGTGCAGACTCCGCACAGACAGTGACCCAAGCCGGGAATCAAACCTGGGACCCTGGCGTTATGAAGCAACGGTGCTAACCACTGTGCTACCGTGCTGTTTATTGTCATGCTGGACATAAACTTCAAAATATTGAAAGGCTAGTAGCAAGGACTTAGTTTTTATTTAAAAGTGTCCAACTGACCTCTGTATTCCTGCCTCGTCTTGTTAGCACTGTCCCTACCCCACGTCATTGGCATCCATGGCCATTTTAAAGGGTCTGGAAAAATCAGAGTAGCCAACGTTTGTCCTCTTACCAATATGTGCCTCAATTTCTCAAATGCTGTTTGGCATTCTGTGGATGAACCATTTTTGCCTGTTTCTGTAATATATTGGCCAAAGGTACCGCTATGGTACTGAAGTCAGGTACAAATTTCCTATGGAACCTGCACATGTCCAGGAACCTCATAATCTTCCATTTGGCTTTGTGAACGGGGAAATCGAGTAACGCCCTTACTATGGCCTTCTGTCCCACAACATGCCAGTGAGAAAATTTAAGGAGGAGTGAGACAAATTTGAAATTAGTAATGGATTGAAGGGTTATGGAGAATGGCTAGGATGAGATCAGCCATGATCAAATGACAGAGCAGACTCGATGGGCGAAATTGCCTAATTCTGCTCCTATACCTTAAGAACATATTACGAAGTCTTACAACACCAGGTTAAAGCCCAACAGGTTTGTTTCGATGTCACTAGCTTTCGGAGCGCTGCTCCTTCCTCAGGTGAATGAAGAGGTTTGTTCCAGAAACACATATATAGACAAATTCAAAGATGCCAAACAATGCTAGGAATGTGACCTAGCATTGTTTGGCATCTTTGAATTTGTCTATATATGTGTTTCTGGAACAGACCTCTTCATTCACCTGAGGAAGGAGCAGCGCTCCAAAAGCTAGTGACATCGAAACAAACCTGTTGGATTTTAACCTGGTGTTGTAAGACTTCGTACTGTGCTCACCCCAGTCCAACGCCGGCATCTCCACATCTTAAGAATATGCCCTAGATAGGTCACTTTTCCTTTGGCAAACTCGCTTTTGGCCAAATTGATGACTAAATGGTCCAACTACAGTTGCTTAAATAACTCCTCCAATTGTTTCCCAAGCTCGTTCCATGCGTTGTTGTAAATTAACACATTGTCCAAGTAGACCACACAGTTAGGCACTCGAGTCACTACTTTGTACATGAGACGTTGGAACGTAGCTGGTGGGTTTTTGAATCCAAACTGCATTATCTTACACTGATACAGTCCTCTGGGAGTCACAAAAGCAGATATCTCTTTAGCCCTGGGGATCAAAGGAACATGCTAATATCCCTTTAATAGGTCAATTTTCGACAGGAATGAGGCATTGCGCATCCTATCAATACAATCCTCCAACCTTGGAATCGGATACAAATCCGTTTTGGTGATTGTATTGACTTTCTAGTAATCTATGTAGAACCAGGTTGGCCCATCTGACTTAGGTACTAACACGACCGGCGAACCCCAGCTACAGTTACTCGTCTCAATTAACTAATTCTCCAACATGGATTGGATTTCCGCTTCGTTCTGAGCTCATTTCTGTGGGTTTTATCTTGTTTTATCGGGTTGGAGTCATTCATGTGTTATAACCCCTACGAGGAAGACAGGGAAACTCCCTGCAGGACTCATGGAATACGAGCTCCGCAGGTAGGGAGTGGAGGCCTACCACCTGAGGCTCGTTAAGGCAGGGGATAAAAGCAGGTCTAATTCAAGGCCTAGTCAGACCTATCCTCACAGCAAGGTCTTCACTGGGAGTGAGATGCTGCACTAAGCATGTAATTGTAAACATGTAAATAAATGATTAGTTAGTGTGGTGGACCCCAATGTCCTTTAAAATCTGTTTATGCTTTTGCAATAACCTTATAAGATCTTTTCATTGCTCTTCCTCCAAATAGGCAAACTCAGTATCTAACTGTTCTCATATAACAATATTTGTTAGTGGTACCACAGGAGGTTCACTCTGTGAACTGTTCACTTCTTCTCCTACGTCATTCTTACCAACTCTGTCCTCTTCCATGACTTCCACCACCTGACACATTTTCTTCCCTACAACGGTATTTCTTCAACATATTTTTATGGCATAATCGGTCCTTCTTCCTACGGTCTGGAGTATCTATTAGGTAATCCACTTTTCTCACTCTCCTCACTGAATTTTGCTTTCAGAGGTTCGCCCTGCAAAGGAAACAATACCGATACCTCATCTCCAGCCTGGAATGTTCTGGATCTGGCATGTTTGGCTACCCACATTTTCATTCTTGCTCCCGAAACCTTTACGTGCTCTTGTGTTAACTGACAAGCTCCTGTGACTCTTTCCAGAAAGGTGGACATACAATCCAACATTGAGGATTCATCTTTTTGTTTTAGAATCTTCTCTTTCATCAACTTTAATGGATCCCGTATTCCATGACCATAAACTAACTGAAATGGGATGTAGATTATCAGGCCCTGGGGATGTATTGGCCTTCAATCCCATCAACTTCCCCAATATCAATTCCCTACTAATACTTATTTCTTTCAGTTCCTCCCGCTCTCTGTGTTCTCCAACATTTCTGGTACATTATTTATGTTCTCCTTTGGTTATTTCTTTGTGAAGAAAGAACCAAAGTATGCGTTTAGTTGGTCAGCCATTTCTTTGTTCCCCATTATAAATTCCTCTGTTTCTGACTGTAAGGGACCTACATTTGTCTTCACCGATCATTTTCTCTTCACAACTTTTACAGACAGTTTTTATGATTCCCTGCAAGCTTACTCTTATGCTCTATTTTCCCCTTCTTAACCAATCCCTTTGTCCACCTTTGCTAAATTCTAAACTGCTCCCAATCCGCAGGGTTTTTTCTGGCCCTTTTGTATGCCTTGTCCTTGAAAATAATCCTATTGGACACAGAGAAGGCCTTTGATCGGGTGGAATGGGAATACTTATGGGAAGTCCCGGGGCGATTTGGTTTTGGGCAGGGTTTTGTGGACTGGGTCCGGTTGTTATATCAGGCACCGGTGGCGAGTGTGCGGACGAACCGGGTGAGATCAGACTATTTCAGGTTACATCGGGGGAACGAGGCAGGGGTGCCCACTTTCCCCACTGCTGTTTGCCCTGGCTATTGTGCCATTGGTACTGGCACTGAGAACGTTGAGGATCTGGCAGGGGATAATACGGGGAGTGGTGGAGCACAGGGTCTCGCTTTAGTGGATGATTTACTTCTATACATATCGGACCCGCTGTGGGGGGGTGGGGTGGATTGGAGATGGGGATAGTAGAGGAATTAGGTCGGTTTTCAGGGTATAAATAGAATATGGGTACGAGTGAGGTCTTTGCGATCCAGGAGGGGGCAGGAGAAGAGATTGGGTGTGGTGAGGTTCAAGGTGTTGGGAGGGAGCTTTCAGTATTTGGGTATCCAGGTGGCGCGGGAGTGGGAGCATAAACTAAATTTGGGTCGGTTGGTAGAACAGATGAGGGGGGACTTTCGAAGGGGGGACGCGCTCCTTGTCATTGGCGGGGCTGGTTCAGACGGTTAAAATGTTGGTCCTCCCGAGGTTTTTTTTTTTCTGAGCCTTCCAATTTTTATCCCCAAGGCCTCATTTAAAAAAGTGAAGGCAGTGATTTTGGGATTTATTTGGGCGGGTAAAACCCCACGGGTGAAGAAGGTGCTGTTGGAGCTTGGATGTGGCGCGGAGGGGGGGGGGGGGTCTGGTTCTCACGAATTTTATCAATTACTATTGGGCGGCGAATGTTGCGATAGTCAGGAAGTGGGTAGTGGGGGAGGGGTCAGTTTGGGAGCGGATGGAGGTGGCCTCATGTAGGGGCACGAGTTTAGGGGCACTGTTAACGGCGCCTCTGCCGTTCTCGCTGGCCAGGTACTCCACAAGCTCGGTAGCAGTGGCAGCCCTGAGGTTGTGGGGACAGTGGAGGCAGCATGTGTGACTACAAGGGGTGTCGGTGTGGGCACCGATTTGTGATAATCACCAGTTCGCTCCGTGGGGGGGCCTGGATGGGGGGGTTTCGGATGTGGCAGCGGGTGGGGATCGAGAGATTTGGAGATTTTTTTTTATTGATGAGGGCTTCCAGAGCTTGGAGGAGTTGGAGGAGGAGTTTGAATTGCCAGGTGGGAATGGGTTTCCAACTTCCCGCACCTGCCGCACCAGGGGCTGTAGGATAAGCTGGTGTCGAGAACAGGAGTAGGAGAGGGGAAGGTCTCGGAGATCTATAAGGCACTGATGCAGTGGGAGGGAGCCCCGATAAAGGAGGTGAAGAGAAAGTGGGAAAAAGAGCTTGGAGTCTGGTTTATGGAAGGAAGCTCTGAGGCGAGTCTTTGCATCCTCGTCGTGCTCTAGGCTCAGCCTGATACAATTTAATAATAATAATAATCTTCATTGTCACAAGTAGGCTTACATTAACACTGCAATGAAGTTACTGTGAAAAGCCCCTAGTCGCCACATTCCGGCGCCTGTTCGGGTACACGGAAGGAGAATTCAGAATGTCCAATTCACCTAACAGCACGTCTTTCGGGACTTGTGGGAGGAAACCGGAGCACCCGGAGGAAACCCACGCAGACACGGGGAGAACGCGCAGACTCAGCACAGACAGTAACCCAAGCTGGGAATCGAACCCGGGTCCCTGGTGCTGTGAAGCAACAGTGCTAACCACTGTGCTACCGTGCCACCACCGTCCACAGGGCACACATCACTGTGGCCCGGATGAGCAGGTTCTTTGAGGAGGTGGAGGATAGGTGTGGGCGCTGTGCGGGGTCCTGAAACCATGCCCATATGTTTTGGACATGTTCGAAGCTGAGGGGTTTCTGGCAGGGGTTTGCTCACGTCATGTCAGAGGTCTTACAAATGAGGGTGGTTCTGAGTCCAGAGGTGGAGATCTTTGGTGTGTCGGAAGACACGGGAGCCCAGGGGGTGAGAGAGGCCGACGTCCTGGCCTTTGCCTCCCTGGTGGCCCGGAGACGGATGTTACTAGTTTTGAGGGACTCGGAGCCCCTAAAGCCGGGGGTGTGGATTAGCGACATGTCTGGGTTTCTCAGACTTGAGAAGATTAAATTTCCCCTGAGGGGCTTGTTGCAGGGGCTTGCTCGGAGTTGGCAGCCGTTCTTTGACTTGTTCGAGAAAAACTAAGCTGTCAGCAGGGGGGAAAAGGGGGAGGCATGGGAGAGATGAGTACGGGCAAGAGAACCAACGGAGGGGCAGCTGGGGAAGATGGAGCTGTTTGTGTAAGCCATGTTGGCGGGGTTTGTGGTGGGGGGGTTGGTTGGTGGTTATATTGATTTGTTTTTGTTGAAATTTGATGTTGAAAATTGTTAAAATTGTAAATGCCTCCATAAAATATTTTCTTTAAAAATAACATGGACTAGCTGTTATATATTTCTGACCCATTGGGGGCATTATGGGGAAGAGCCCCCAATAGGGCAGGTGAAGAGAAAGTGGGAAAGAGCTGGGTGGGGAGTTATGGGAGGAGGCCCTGAGGAGAGTTAATGTAACCTCGTCGTGCGCGAGGCACCGCCTGATACAGTTTAAGGTGGTCCACAGGGCACACATGACTGTGGCCCGGATGAGCAGGTTCTTCGAGGGGGTGGAGGATAGGTGTGGGCGCTGTGCGAACCAACATCAAATTTCAACAAAAAACATGTGAACCATGTCCATATGTTTTGGACATGTTCGAAGCTGAGGGGTTTCTGGCAGGGGTTTGCTGACGTCATGTCAGAGGTCTTACAAATGAGGGTGGTTCTGAGTCCAGAGGTGGAGATCTTTGGTGTGTCGGAAGACACGGGAGCCCAGTGGGTGAGAGAGGCCGACGTCCTGGCCTTTGCCTCCGGCCCGGAGATGGATCTTACTAGTTTTGAGGGACTCGGTGCCCCCAAAGTCGGGGGTGTGGGTTGGCGACATGACGGGATTTCTCAGACTCGAGAAAAGTAAACTAGCCTTGAGGGGCTCGTTGCAGGGGCTTGCTCGGAGGTGGCAGCCGTTCTTTGACTTCTTTGAGAAAAATTAAGCTGTCAACGGGGGTGGGGGGGGGGAATAGGGGAGGCACGGGGAGGATGAGTAAGGGCAGGAGAACCAACGGAAGGGTGGCTGGGGAAGGTGGCACTGCCTGTATAAACCATATTGGCTAGGGTTTGTTACTGGGGGGTTTGTTGGTTATATTGTTTTATTCTTGTTGAAATTTGATGTTTAAAATTATATAAATTATAAATGCTTCAATAAAATATTTTCTAAAAGAAAAGAAAATAATAATATCTCTAATACCTTGTAAGCCATGGATTGGCCACCTTTCCTGTTTTACTTTTGTGCTAGACCGGAATAAACAATTGTTGCCGTTCACCCATGGACTCTTTGAATGTTTGTCATTGCCTATTCACTGTCATCCCTTTAAGTAACGTTTCCCAATCCATCATAGCCAATTCGCGCCTCAGACCATCGTAGCTTCCTTTATTTAGATTCAGGACCCTAGTCAACTACGTCACATTCAATCTTGATGAAGATTTTATCATATTGTGGTACCGCATCCCCAACGGGCCAACGCGCAATTCTTCTTTTCTCATTACACAGTAACCCAGCCTAGAATGGTCTCTTCTCCATTTGGTTCTTCAATTTATTGGTCCAGAAAATCATCCTGTATACACTTTAGGAATTCCTCCTTCACGATATTGTTACTAATTTGATTTGCCCAATCTATATGCAGAATAAAGTCATCCATAATTGTTTAATGCCATTCCCAGCATCACACTACAGTTTGGGGGTGATATACAATCCCCATTCATATTTTTTCCCTTTAGTGCTTCTCAGCTCTACCCGGACAGTTTCCACATAGTTGAAGCTAATATCCTTCCTCACTATTGCATTAATTTCCTCTTTAACCAGCAATACTATTAATGTCTCGGAGCGGTTGCAGGACATTCTGGGGGGGAGGGTGAACAGCCAGCTGTCGTGGTGCACATAGGCACAAACGATATAGGTAAAAAACGGGACGAGGTCCTACAAGCTGAATTCAGGGAGTTAGGAGTTAAACTAAAAAGTCGGACCTCAAAGGTAGTAATCTCAGGATTGCTGCCACTGCCACGAGCTAGTCAGAGTAGGAATGTCAGGATAGATAGGATGAATGCGTGGCTCGAGAGATGGTGCAAGAGGGAGGGATTCAAATTCCTGGGGCATTGGAACCGGTTCTGGGGGAGGTGGGACCAGTACAAACCGGACGGTCTGCATCGGGGCAGGACTGGAACCGATGTCCTGGGGGGGGGGGTTTGCTAGAACTGTTGGGAATAGTTTAAACTAATGTGGCAGAGGGATGGGAACCGATGCAGGAAGTTGGAAGATAGTAAAACTGGGACAGAAACAAAAGGCAGTAAGGGGGAAAGTGTAAGGCACAGAAGCCATAGTCAAAAATCAAAAAGGGCGACAGTACAAGGTACAGTGACTGAGGGGAGCTCAGTGAATAGGACCAGGAATACTAAAAGGAATAAAACTGGAAGTAAAAACATTAATGGTAAGCGACATGGCAGGTTGTTACATGAAGATATGGGTTCAATGACAAGGAAAATTAGGAGAAAAGTTAAGAGGAAATATAATTTAGGAGAGGTTACTGATCGAGGTGTTAAGATTCAGAACAGAGGTTTAAAAAAAAACAACATAAGTGTACTTTACCTGAATACCCGTAGTATTCGGAATAAGGTACATGAGTTGATGGCGCAAATCACCCTGAATGACTGATTTAGTGGCCATTACTGAAACATGGTTAAAGGATGGTCACGACTGGGAGTTAAATATCCGAGGGTATCAAACTATTCGGAAGGCCAGAGTGGATGGTAAGGGAGGTGGTGTAGCTCTTTTAATTAAGGATTACATCCGGGCAATAGTAAGGGATGACATCGGTGCTATGGAGGATAAGGTTGAATCCATTTGAGTGGAAATCAGGAATAGTAAGGCGAAAAAGTCACTGATAGGAGTAGTCTATAGGCCACCAAATAGTAACATTACGGTGGGGCAGGCAATACACAAAGAAATAACTGATGCATGTAGAAATGGTACAGCAGTTATCATGGGGGATTTTAATCTACATGTCAATTGGTTTAACCAGGTCGGTCAAGGCATGGCTGCAGGGTGGCCAGGGATGGGAACTGAACATCCAGGGGCATTCAGTAGTGAGGAAAGTCTGTCTTTCCTCACTACTGAATGCCCCTGGATGTTCAGTTCCCATCCCTGGCCACCCTGCAGCCATGTCGCCTTACTCCCAACGATATCATATCCGTTTACATCCATTTGCGTGATTAACTCACAAATTAAGAGTCAGCAACCTACAGTGGGCCAGGCCTCCAATTGAGCCATGCAAACCGTCTATCCATGTTTTACTGAGTTAGTGATGGTGTTAATGCTACTTTTCTATCATGTAAGACGATACAACTGAGGTCATAGGGCAATACTCCTCTTCAAATGATTACTCCTCTAGTCAGGGTTTACTGATGGTGTTGTCGCGTTCTGAAATATTGCGAATGCTCCGCACGTTAAGGCACAAAGCCTTAAGACTTGTCTTTTTAACATTATTTGTCCCGTTCCCATTACTTTTCAGAGGCCCTGTTTGATTCTGGCCGTTGATTTCTCTGCCTATCATTTTTCTTATTCCCCTTACTTTTGTTCTTGAACCTGATTCCCTCTCCTCTGACTCCTTGGATAGGTTCCCATTCCCCTGCCATGTTAGTTTAGACCCTCCCCAACCACTCTGTCATATACTCGCCCAGGACATCAGTCCCTGTCCTGCCCGGGCGTCCCCTGTAGCTTGGAGTCATGTTTAAAATTAAGGTTTCTCCTATTTAACATGGAAAGAAGGAGGAATTCCTTCTCTCAGACAGTTGTAAACTTTTGGAATTCTCTTCCACAGATAGCAGTAGAGGTTGGGTCATTGAATGTCTGGAATCTCAACCCGGGGGGGAGGGAGGGGAGGAGGGGGGAGGAGGAGAAAGAGGAAAGGCTGGAAAGTCACAAAGAAGGAGAAAATGTGGGATGGGGGGGGCGGGGGGGGGGGGAGGCAAACCCCCCTCCCCGATTACAAAGCAAACACAACCAAAGTCGACGGGGGTGGGAGGGGGCAAGAAAAGGGAGGAGGGGGAGGACACAAGGGGGGCAAGGGGGGGGGCGGAAGGGGGGGGTGGAAGGGACCATAGGCCGACCCAGAGGGCGGCGAAATGTACATAAAGTAAATTAAGCGAAGGACAGGATGAACCTTTCTGTACAATAAAATAAATTAAAGCGGTTAAAAAAATGTGTATAACTGTTTATAAATGTGGAAAAGGCCAATAAAAAGATTTTTTTTTTAAATGTATGGAATCTCCAGGAATTGATGATTCTTCGCCAGGTTGAGCTAATAGTTTCCATTCCCATTCGTTGGTCAGCAACCCCAGTTACAAACTGAATTTGGAGGGATGCAAGGTGAGAAGAGGATCCAGTCTCACTGTTCTGTCATCCATGCACCATGAGACAGTCAGTGGCTTCAGCGACTTGGCAACATGCACCAACACTGAAAGCAACAACTCACAGTTACAGCTGGTAACTGCTCTATAGGCAGCCCTTGCGGCAGAACCCACCTCTGATGGATTGGTCTCTTCAACCATCAGCAACGTACGGAAAATGAAGCACCCCCACCCCGAGGAGGTCTTGCAGTGCAATGGGTAGTGTGCCTGCCTCTGAGCCGGAAGCTCTGAGCTTTATTCGCTACCTGGGACTTGATGGCAAAGAAAGGTGTGTTCATAATAAACATTATTTATTGAATAGAATTTCCTACAGTGCAGAAGAAGGCCATTCGGCCCATCAAGTATGCGTCCACTCTACGAAGAAACAATCTACCTAGGTCCACTCACCCATCCTATCCCCGTAACCCCGCACATTTATCATGGCCAATCCACCTAACCTGCACATCATTGGATTGTGGAAGGAAACCGGAGCACGAGGAGGAAACTCACGCACCCACGGGGAGAACGTGCAGACTCCAAACAGACAGTGCCCGAGACCGGAATCGAACCTGGGTCCCGGGTGCTGTGAGGGAGCAATGCTAACCACCATGCCGACAAATGTGGCCAAAAAAGGTTGAGCATCGACCAGCAAAATCCTCCCGACACGCCAAAGGCAGATGGTAAGAATGGGAGAGACTGGTGATCAGCGGTGCTCCACGCGGAGTGACACCCCTCAAGCAACAAGCCTCTGGCGGCAGAGTAGCGGCCTGGTCCAGGAAAAAAGTCTTACTGCAGGGACAAATGAAAATCTGCCTTGTTCACTATTAGGTGCGGGAAGCAAAGCAATAACAACCCTATCCCCAACAGATTTGCCGCTTGTTCATCATCTGATACAGATGGAAGCTTGATGTTTACTAATATTGGCTTTCTTTTATTTCAGGTTTATTTAGTTGAATATAAATTTTACAGCTGACACGATGGAATTTGAACTCATGTCCCCAGATCATTAGTCCTGCGGGGGATTAATTCACTGACGATACCACAATGCGACTGCACCCTACACTGCGAGGAAGCAATCCAAAGAATCAATTCAAATTCCATCATGGAAAGTTGCGAAATGGGAATCAATTAATCTCTTAATCTGTCAACGAACCTTGGAAGCTGCCAATTTGCTCTTAAAACCCAGTGAATGGCAGGGGAAAGAACCCGCTGCCCCCTTACCAAGTCTGGGTCAGCACCTGATTCCGGTACCACCCGGTTGCTTCGAAATGCCCCTCGGCAAGATGCCAGTCTAATGACTGTGAGGAAAGAACAGGGCCATGGTCCTCTGTGTTCTCAGTAAGGTGAGTATCAGCTTTCGAGGTCGCACCCTGTACTATGAAACTCTCCTCTGTACTTTCCAGTCACTTTGTCCTGTCGAAGGCAGTTTTTAAGGCTGATAGCAGCTGCTATCATCTGGTGCTTTGCTGAATCTGCACTACCTGCCCAGTCTAATTGGGTCTAACATTGCACAAGATGGGGAGAGAGAGAGAGAGCCAGATCCAAATATAGAAACCGTGCTTACTATAAATAGCCGAAGTGTATCTGAGTGCAGCAATGACTGAATTTGCGCACCTGTGCTGCATTGTGTAATTAGATAGGAGGGCCCCAGGTCTGATAGGCTGTCCTTCACATAGTGACCTGAGCTATTATTATCTATTCAAGCTATATTCATTGTTTATATTTTTACCCATTTTTCCATTGTATTGGACGTGACGGCTATCTCAAAGCAATTGCCTATCGTACGACTGTTGAAGTGTAATTGAGCAGCATATCTGCGAAGGCCTCAATGAAGAGGTTGATGAGGAGAAATTGTTTCCGCTGGCAGGAGGTTTAGTAATTAGAGGGCAGAAATCTGTCAATAATTGAAAGAGAAAACAGAAAGAGGGGTGAGGAGTATTATTTTTACATGAGGAGTTATTATAATAAGGAATTTACGACCTCACACAGCAATGAAAGCATATTGCTTTCAAAATGGGATCCTTGAATAGAAAAAGTTCAAAGGGCTATGGGGAAGGGGTAGAATGGGGCTTCCTAAAAGTCAGAACAGGCACGATGAAATGGATGGCCAGCTCTTCTGCTATAAGATTCCATGATTCCCATTTCTACGATATAGAGAATGAATGGGGATCTGGGATTGGGTGCAAGACCAGAACTGCCTTTCTATCCTTTACCCCTGAAGGCACCGTTGGCGAGAATAGGAACTCAGAAAGTTAGCAGTCTTCCAGCACCCCAGCTGGGCAGTCATTAATACGGAATAAAAACAGAACATGCTTGTGGTGATACACCACTGTACTTCCCTAGCACTGTACATAGTTATATAATAGTTGTGTGTAACGTGGCCCTGTAATCCTGTGTATTGTACTGTGGCTCTGTAGAGGTTCGGTCACCTGTATGTAACCTGACCTGGCCACGGAGAGCTCCGCCTTAGCCACTCCCCCGGGAGTTAAGTATAAGACCAACTTCTGAGACCGGACCCATTTTGTCTGGGGTCGTCTGTGTCGGGTAAGCTTCCTATGTAGTGTATTAAAGCCTTAGTTAAAGTCTCACATGTCTTTCTGGTTCTCGACGCTTAGTGCATCAATGAGTGGATTAAGTGGATTGCCGTGGGTAGACGTGCCACGTCACAGGCGGGTGTTACCGCCTGGCATCCCAATCAGGCTGTGAGCCCGGTTAATCCCGCTCGCTACCACACTTTCAAACTTTTCCGTTAGATGGTGCCCAGAGTCGTTCTTAACCTTCTTCAGAAGCGTCATTTAGAGTACCCAACTAATTTTTTCCAATTAATGTAGAATGTGCAAACTCCACACGGACAGTGACCGGGGCCGGGATCGAACCTGGGACCTAGGTGTCGTGAGCCAGCAGGGCTACCCACTACACCACCGTCCTGTCCTTTAATGTGTGTAAGTTAATTGATATGTGTGAGTTTAGATAAACTATCAGCTTCTACCCTTGACACTAAGTCCACAGCTATCAAGTTATTCTTTCATAGCATATGAGCATCGCTGTTTGGATCAACATTTATTGCCCATTGCTAATCCTCCTAAGAAGGTGGTGGTGAGCTGCCTTCTTCAACTGCTGCAGTCCATGTGTTGTCAGTAAACTCTGTTTGAGGACTCTGGGTCTGTACTCGTTGGAGTTTAGAAGGATGAGGGGGATCTTATTGAAACTTAAAGGGTACTGCGAGGCCTGGATAGAGTGGACGTGGAGAGAATGTTTCCACTTGTAGGAACAACTAGAACCAGAGGGCATCATCTCAGACTAAAGGGACGATCCTTTAGGGCAGCACGGTAGCATTGTGGATAGCACAATTGCTTCACAGCTGCAGGGTCCCAGGTTCGATTCCCGGCTTGGGACACTGTCTGTGCGGAGTCTGCACATCCTCCCCGTGTGTGCGTGGGTTTCCTCCAGGTGCTCCGGTTAACTCCCACAGTCCAAAGATGTGCAGGTTAGGTGGATTGGCCATGATATATTGCCCTTAGTGTCCAAAATTGCCCTTAGTGTTGGGTGGAGTTACTGGGTTATGGGGATAGGATGGAGGTGTTGGCCTTGTGTAGGGTGCTCTTTCCAAGAGCCGGTGCAGACTTGATGGGCCGAATGGCCTCCTTCTGCACTGTAAATTCTATGATAATCCTTTAAAACAGAGATGAGGAGGAATTTCTTCAGCCACAGGGTGGTGAATCTGTGGAACTTTTTGCCGCAGAAGGCTGTGGAGGCCAAATCACTGAGTGTCTTTAAGACAGTGATAGATAGGTTCCTGATTTATAAGGTGATCAGGGGTTATGGGGAGAGGGCAGGAGAATGGGGATGAGAAAAATATCAGCCATGATTGAATGGCGGAGCAGACTCGATGGGCAGAGTGACCTAATTCTGCTCCTGTTTAGCACAATGGGCTAAACAGCTGGCTGGGCTGGTTTAGCACAGGGCTAAATCGCTGGCTTTTAAAGCAGACCAAGGCAGGCCAGCAGCACGGTTCAATTCCCGTACCAGCCTCCCCGAACAGGTGCCGGAATGTAGCGACAAGGGACTTTTCACAGTAACTTCATTGAAGCCTACTTGTGACAATAAGCGATTATTATGTCTTATGGTCTTTTGGGCGTGGATTTGGAGGTGCTGACGAAGGAACCTCAGCAATGTATCGTGCAGATGATGCACACAATGCTGCCACTGGGTGCCTGCTGGTGGAGGGAGTTAGTGTTTAAGGTGGTGGATGGGGTGCTAATCAAGCGGGCTGCTTTCTTCCGGATGGTGTCGAGCTACTTGAGTGTTGTTGGAGCTGCACTCATCCAGCCAAGTGGAGATTATTCCATTATACTACTGACTTGTGCCTGTAGATGGTGGACTGGGCGGCACGGTGGCACAGTGGTTAGCACTGTTGCCTCACAGTTCCAGAGACCTGGGTTCAATTCCGGCCTTGGGTGACTGCGTGGAGTTTGCAAGTTCTCCCCGTGTCTGCGTGGGTTTCCTCCGGGAGCTCTGGTTTCCTCCCACAGTCCAAAGATGTGTAGGTTAGGTAGATTGGCCATGCTAAATTGCCCCTTACTGTAACAAGCTCCACATGCAAAACACTTTCCAAACAGGTAAGTTTCTGACTTCCCTCTCGGATTCAGTCGTGACAATTTTATATTTAGAATCATGGAAAAGTTACCGCGCAGAAGGATGCCATTGGGCCCATCTTGGCTGTGTTAGCCCAAGGACACCCAGGTGCCCTTTCCAATCTCGCCTTCCTGCGTTCTCGACTTCTGATCTCCCCTCAAATGGAAAATTCTTCTCTACATTTACCCTATCAAATCCTTTCAATAATCTGAAAAGCCATCCTGCTGGTCTATAATAGCTGCCACGTTTAGCTACGTTAACAATAATGAATTGCATGTGAAGCACGAAGGCATATTTCAAATTGAAATTTGTTATTATCACCAATTAATATGATTAAAGATGTGACTCTAAAAATGTACAGTGTATAGGATGTTCTAAAGCACTTTATGGCCAGTGAAGCACGGTAGCACAAGTGGATAGCCCTGTGGCTTTACAGCACCAGGGTCCCAGGTTCGATTCCCCGCTGGGTCACTGTCTGTGCGGAGTCTGCACCTTCTCCCCGTGTGTGCGTGGGTTTCCTCCGGGTGCTCCGGTTTCCTCCCACAGTCCAAAGATGTGCAAGTTAGGTGGATTGGCCGTGATAAATTTCCCTTAATGACCATAAGACCAGAAGACATAGGAGCGGAAGTAAGGCCATTCGGCCAATCGAGTCCACTCCACCATTCAATCATGGCTGATTTCAACTCCATTTACCCGCTCTCTCTCCATAGCCCTTAATTTCTCGAGAAATCAAGAATTTATCAACTTTTGTCTTAAAGACACTCAACGTCCTGGCCTCCACCGCCCTCTGTGGCAATGAATTCCACAGACCCACCACTCTCTGGCTGAAGAAATTTCTCCTCATCTCTGTTCTAAAGTGACTCCCTTTTATTCTAAGGCTGTGCCCCTGGGCCCTAGTCTCCCCTGTTAATGGAAACAACTTCCCTACGTCCACCATACCTAAGCCATTCATTATCTTGTAAGTTTCTATTAGATCTCCCCTCAAAGGTTAGGAGGGGTTGTTGGGTTACGGGGTTAGGGTGGAAGTGAGGGCTTAAGTGGATCGGTGCACACTCCTTCTGCACTGTATGATCTATGTATGAAGCAGGGCCAGAGGGCCTGTTCTGTGCTGTACTCTTCTATGTTCTAAGTACATTTTTGAAGTGTAATCAGTTATGTAAGGCAATGCAGCAGCTAATTTGTGCACAGCAGAGAGACAGAAACCTTTTTAGTGATGTTGATTGAGGGATGAATATTGGCCAGGACACTGGAAATCACTTTTCTGCTTTAGACTGAGGAGTTAAGTAAAGTTGCCATAGTCCCTGATGACCCTAGGCTGCTGGCCCCTTTGAGAGGGAGGTGATTTAACCTGAGGGTCACTACACTTCAGGCAAGGTTCAGAAGGCTCATGAAGAACCTCAGCTGGTACAGGAATTGAACCCCCGCTGTTGGCATCACTCATGCATTACGAACCAGCCATTTTTATATTTATTTATTGTCACAAGTAGGCTTACATTAACACTTCAATGAAGTTACTGTGAAAAGCCCACATTCCGCCGCCTGTTCAAGTACGCAGAGGGAGAATTCATCTAACAGCACGTCTTTCGGGACTTGGAGGAAACCGGAGCACCCGGAGGAAACCCGCGCAGACACAGGGGGAACGTGCAGACTCCACACAGACAGTGACCCAGTGGGGAATCGAACCTGGGACCCTGGTGCTGTGAAGCCATAGTGCTAACCACTGTGCTACCATGCTGCCCATGCTAATTGAACTAACCTACCCTACCACAGGATCCTTTAAGGACATCTTAGAGCCCCTGGAGTCTTGAAGGCTCAACTTTCTAACTCCAAGGTGAGAGTGACACTGGAGGTTGGTGGGAGAGTCACGGTACTAGAGGAAGAAGCTTCAATGGCAGAGATGGTGAACTAAAGTGACGGGATTCAGTGGGATCTACTGGAAAGTCGATAAGTCAGCTTTGGTGGGATTGGATACTGGAAAGGTGAGTTATGGTGGGAGAGTTACGTTACTAGAGCAATGTACTTCAATGGGATAGTTTTGGTGCAAGAGGAATGCTTTCAATGGAAGAGATTGGGTAATAGAAAGATGGTCTTAAATGAACGATTTCAAGCACTAAAGGAATGGGTTTCAATTGGAAAGTTACAGGTCTAGATGGAAAGATTGGACACTCGGGGGATGAATGATTTAAGGTGCGAGAAAGGTGGGTTTCAATGAGACAGTTCAGTTTCTAGAGAGGTACGCCTTGATGAGGTAAATGACCTTTTCGCATTCTTAACTTATTTTAAAATTCTTTAGTTAGTGCCGTACGGTGCAAAATCTAAAATAATCTGAATACTGTCACTGCCCTTTTAAATGAAGTGTCTCACACAATGAAATTGTAATTTTAAAATATCAACCTTTGGATCAAAGCAACCAAACTGTATCAGGTATTGTTTCTTGGTGGTGGATAATGAAACCTTCAACTCCCAGTTGAATGTCAGCAGAAATTAAATAGAAAGATGTCTGTGGGAGGTATTAAACTGAACTTGGCCAGCATATTTTTGGCTCACCTCAATGTAGAGACAATGCTGATCTTGCTTCGCCAGGTGAATGTTAAGCCTTGATTGTCTAATTTAATATTTCACAAACTTGACTTATCCTGTTTAAGCTTTTTTTTAACCATAGGAATTATACAGAGAAGGACGAATGATTATATGTGTCTTGGGCTATTGCCAGCAGTGACATAGCGCCCTTTGTGGGTAAATTTTACAGTAAGGTTATTCGAGACAGGACTTTTAAGGAAAATATTTGTCATGAGGTAGTGGATAACTCAGGCAAGGCCACATTTGTTGCCCATTCCAAGCTTTCCCAAGAGTCATCGTTAGTGTGGCACTAGAGTCGCGTGGAATCCAGACTGGGTAAGGGACGGAGACTGCTTTCTCTGAAGGATATTAGTGAACCAGATGAGTTATTAATTATAGCATTCACCCTTGCCAAAAAAGTACTAAATTCGTATTCCAGCTTGCCCTGGTTGGATTTAGACTCGCAACCTTCAAGGACGAACTCATCGAGTGCCATAACCACTAGATTTCGATATTTAGTCACACATGGATTTTTTTTTCGAGATATTGAATTGTGATGGTTAATAATAATAATCTTTATTAGTATCACAAGTAGGCTTACATTAACGCTGCAATGAAGTTACTGTGCAAATCCCCTAAGTGCATTACAAATTGTAGTCGCATTTAGTGCCTTATCATGTGACATCACAGAGTGCTAAATACAAGGTGTTCTAACCCCAGCGGAGGTCATGGGATAGGAACCATCAGGTTTCCCGTGCCTTCCGGGGAATATGAACTTCCCCAGGAACAAAGCGGGGCTTCCCCTTAACATGTTTACATGTTAACATAGGGGCTGTTTAGCACAGGGCTAAATCACTGGCTTTGAAAGCAGACCAAGACAGGCCAACAGCATGGTTCAATTCCCGTACCGACCTCCCCGAACAGGCGCCGGAATGTGGCGACTAGGGGCTTTTCACAGTAACTTCATTTGAAGCCTACTTGTGACAATAAGCGATTTTCATTCATTCATGTATAGCCCCTCTAGTATAAAAACCTCGACCTGGTTGCGGGTCGAGGAAGGAGACACTTCATGGAGTGGTGGTGTTTGACTGTAATTAGTAATAAAACTCTTTGTGCTCTAAACTACTGCATGTGCATGGCTGCTTACCTCAAATCTAACACTGGCGATGAGGATTCAGTGGAGCTGCCATCAACACTGGTTACTACACATCGGGTCTACTTCGCCCAGGCCCCACTGGAAGCCATCACCATACCGCATATTGAAAAGTTAGAGCCATTCAATGCAGGTTCGGATGGCTGGGGACAGTACATAGAGAGGATACAGTGCTTCTTCCACACAAACGCAATTCTTGGCGAGGAGCGCTAAATTGTTGCCTTGCTGACACCTTGTGGGGGGCCCAAATACAGCATTATAAAAAGTCTAACCCACCCGGATCATCCGGACACCTGCTCGTTTCCCTCCCTGGTAGCCTTGGTAAGGGAACATTTCAACCCGAAGCCGCCACTGATCGCGCCCTATTTCCAGTTCCGCACGGCCATACAGGCCCAAGGCAAAGGCATCAGCAAATTTTTGGATAGCCTCAGGGAACTAGCTGAGACCTGAGAGTTCGTCCCAACCCTGGGCGAAGAACTGCGCGACCGGTTAGTATGTGCGATCCGCGATGCGGACACGCAAAGAAAACTATTAGCCGAAGCTTATTTAGGCTTCCAAAGAGCCGTGGAAATTTTGGCATCCAGGGAATGTGCTGAACAGGGAGTCTAAGAACTCCAGGGGAAGGCAGTGCTCAGCTTAAGTGCCACAACAGGCCCTACGCACAGCTCGCTCGGACCGAAGAACCGTTTCCCAGCATTGGGATACCTACAGGCAGGGGACGAGTTGCCGGAACAGGCCCCGGGAATACCGCCAAACTTTTTCCCTTGACCAGGAGAACCAAGAGTATAATTACCGGCTTGCAGCAGTAGCAGTGGGACCCAGGCATGGGGCACAGAAGGCCCTGTGAGGAGCACCCACCGCACCGCCGGGTATGACCGCCCCGTCCGTGACAGGGCCAATATCTGGAGGCCGACGATGACCAGTGCAACAACTACATTGTGTGGCGGCACCAAGAATTACGCCCATCCAAATCTCACTCCATGGAACTGCATGGAACTCGGTACGGGGGCTGCTGTGTCTGTCATTAGTCGACACACCTTCAACCGCATACGTTCTGTGATCCATTCGCTGACTCTCCAGATACCAACACACAGCCAGCAACCCAGACAAGGGGAGCCTCTCCCGATTGCGGGCATGACCACTGTTCCCGTTGAATACGGCAGCCAGTCAGCAAATCTACCACCTGTCGTTGTACATGGGAGTGGCCTGAGCCTGCTGCGGCGCGACTGGCTCTGGCACCTCCGTTTAGACTGGCAGAGAGTTTGCCCTCATGGCCCCGAAGCCATATTGGGCAGATTTCCAAACAGCCCGCACTCCCCCCTGTGGTCCCACATCCGCCAAGCTCACTGCTGGCCCCTCCGCCCCTACTGCCATCACCACCAGCCCTGAGCCCACTGGTGGTCGCAGACAAAAGCCCCACAACTGAGGATGCCAAGATGTGGGGTGAGGTGTAGCCCCTCTAGTTTACCCCTCCGGGGAGCCGTGGTGTTTGACTGTAAACAGTAATAAAGCTCTGCATGCTCTAAATTGCTGCTTATGCATGGCTGCTTCCTCGGATCGAACACAAGGATTAATTTGAGGCTATTGAGAAGCCGTGTGCCGAAAATGGCTAACATGTAGGTCGGCTGTTGTTTTTGATGATGTTGTTTGAGTGTGAATGTTTAAGAAGCGAACTCCCTGCTCTTCTTCCAATAGGGCAATGGAATCTACCTGAATGAGGGAGCTCGGTGATGCACTATCAATTACGATGAGACAAAAGTAGAGAGTAATCAAGGCTTTATTACACAGAGATGTGGAGCCTCCTGCAGCTGCTGCCGAAATGGCTGCAGCTCGGAGAGCCCACACATTTATACTCCGCCTATTGGGCGGAGCCAGCAGGCAGGGATCTACGTCCGTACCTGTAGTACAGGGGCCTTACCGTAATACCCCTCGTATGCGGTATATACAATACAACAGTGGTGACTACCACATTCACCCCCTGTTAAAAAAGAGTCCAGCGGGGGTGGTGGAAAACTATTTACATACAGGTTGTTTAAAATTTAAGAAAGAGGTTACAAATTCAGACGATCGGGCACCTTGATCCGTCGTTGCGAGCGCCGCAGTTCTGGTGGCGATTTCGGCGTCGGTTCGGTCGTCGGTGACTCCGGGAGCGTGTCGACCTCATCTTCAATCCCGGGTGAGACCAAGGGGAGGACAGATCGTCCTGGAGCGGGGGCTGTGGTGGGGTGTGCTGGGGGGAGGGAGGGTGGCACCGGAGCAGAGGGGGGGGGGGGTGGGCTGTGGGGCCCAGCTGGTGCCAGGTCCCTGAGGGAGACTGTGTCTTGGCGGCCGAACAGAGCGAAGATGGTGTTGAGGGCTTTGATGACGGTGGCAGACGTCATATCGGGGCATGAGATGGCGAAGGGGAATCTGGAATATTCGTCGACCACATTAAGAAAGTACGTGTTTCGGTCGGAGGAGGGGAGGGGCCCTTTGAAGTCCATGCTGAGGCATTCAAAGGGGCGGGAGGCCTTCACCAGGCACGCACGGTCTGGCCGGTAGAAGTGCGGTTTGCACTCCGCGCAGACCTGGCAGTCTCTGGTGACAGCCCTGACCTCCGCAATGGAGTAGGGCAGGTTGCGGGCCTTTATGAAGTGATAAAAGCGTGTGACCCCTAGGTGACAGAGATTGTCGTGCAGGGTCCAGAGTCGGTCCACTTGTGCGCTGGCACAAGTACCTTGGGATAGGGCATCGGGAGGCTCGTTGAGCTTACCGGGGCGATACAAAATCTCGTAATTGTAGGTGGAGAGCTCGATCCTCCACCTCAAGATCTTATCATTTTTGATCTTACCCCGCTGTGTTGAACAAGAAGGCAACCAACCATTGGGCAGTGAGGAGAGAGAATCTCCTGCCAGCCAGGTAATGTCTCCAATGGCGCACAGCTTTAACGATAGCTTGGGCCTCCTTTTCGACGAAGGAGTGCCGAATTTCGGAGGCATGGAGGGTGCAGGGAAAGAATGCCACGGGTCTGCCTGCCTGGTTAAGGGCGGTGGCTAGAGCGACGTCTGATGCATCGCTCTCGACTTGGAAGGGGAGCGTCTTGTCGACCACGTGCATCGCAGCCTTGGCGATGTCGGCCTTGATACGGTTGAAAGCCTGGTGAGCCTCGGCCGTCAGTGGGAAAACGGTGGAGTGGATGAGTGGGCGGGCCTTGTCTGCATAGTTAGGGGCCCACTGGGCGTAGTACGAAAAGAAGCCCAGGCATTGTTTGAGGGCCTTGGGGCAGTGGGGAAGGGGGAGTTCCATGAGCGGGCGCATGCAACCGGGGTTGGGCCCTAGCACTCTGTTCTGGACCACATAGCCGAGGATGGCTAATCGGTTCGTGCTGAACTCGCACTTCTCCTTGTTGTGGGTTAGGTTGAGGAGTTTATCGGTGTGGAGGAATTTAGAAAGGTTAACGTCGTGGTCCTGCTGGTCGTGGCTGCAGATTGTGACGTTATCCAGGTACGAGAAGGTGACCCGCAGTCCGTACCGGTCAACCATTCGGTCCATCTCCCTTTGGAAGACTTAGTTAGTGACGCCCTAAGGAAGTGGTAAAGGAGGCCGCCTGCTTTAAACGTGGTGTACGGGCGGTCCGCCTTGCGAATGGGGAGCTGGTGGTAGGCAGATTTCAGGTCCACTGCCGAGAAGACCCGGTACTGTGCAATCTGATTGACCATATCAGATATGCGTGGGAGGGGGTACACATCGAGCTGCGTGTACCTATTGATGGTCTGACTGTAGCCAACGACCATCCTGTTTTTCACCCCAGTTTTCACAGCTACCACCTGGGCTCTCCAGGGGCTGTTGCTGGCCTCGATGATACCTTCCCGTACCAGCCGCTGGACCTCAGACCTGACGAAGGTCCTGTCCTGGGCGCTGTACCGTCTGCTCCTGGTGGTGACGGGTTTGCAATCCGGGGTGAGGTTTGCAAACAGAGAAGGTGGGTCGACCTTAAGGGTCGTGAGGCCGCACACAGTAAGGAGCGGTAGGGGCCCGCCAAATTTAAGGTTCGGCTCTGGCAGTTGCACTGGAAGTCCAGGCCGAGTAGCAAGGCAGCACAGAGGTTGGGGAGGACGTAGAGCCGGAAGCCGCTGAACTCTACGCCCTGGATGGTGAGGGTGGCAATGCAGTACCCTCGGATCGCCACGGAGTGGGATCCAGAGGTCAGGGAGATTTTCTGGTTAATGGGGTGTACCGTGAGGGAGCAGCGCCTCACCGTATCGGGGTGGATGAAGCTCTCAGTGCTCCCGGAGTCCAGAAGGCAGGATACCCTGTACCCATCGACCTTCACTGTCATCAACGTGGTCGCTAGATTGTGCAGTTGGGACTGGTCGATCGTGATGGAGGCGAGACGCGGCTGGTCGGCGGCAGTTAAAGGCGATGAGCGGCCCGATGTGGTGGCCGACGAGCAGGGGTCCTGAGGCGGGGAAGATGGCGGCGCCCACAAGCCGCACGTGGTCTGAGGCGAGGAAGATGATGGTGCCCACGGGCCGCACGTGTTGTGAGGCGAGCAAGATGGCGGCGCCCACGGGCCGCACGTGTTGTGAGGCGAGCAAGATGATGGAGCCCACGGCCGCATGTGGTCTGAGGCGAGGAAGATGGCGGCGCCCACGGGCCACACGTGTTGTGAGGCAAGCAAGATGATGGAGCCCACGGCCGCACGTAGTCTGAGGCGAGGAAGATGGCGGCGCCCACGGGTCGCCAGTGGGGGGTGCAGGGTCAATAGCGGCTATCGAGTGGGCCTGGCACACAGCAGCCTTGCAGAGCGCGGTCCGCGCCGGTCAGCGCTGCCAGGGGTGTTTTGTCTGTCCGTAGAAGTAGCACTTGGGTATCCCCAGGGTTGGTTGGCTGCCGCACGGCGCAGGCCTGGGGTTGGCTGGGTGGGCCATGCGGTCGGGGGCATACGCCTGTACGTTGCGTGAGGCGACTGTAAGCGAGAACGCTAGTTTCTTGGTCGCCGCGAGGTCGAGGGTAGCCCCTTCTAAGAGGCGCTGGCTGATGTAGGCCGACCCTTTGCCCGTAACGAACGCGTCTCTAACTAGCAGGTCAGAATGTTCAATGGCCAAAACGGCCTGGTAATCGCAGTCTCTCACCAGGGCGAGCAGGGCACGCCAGAAATCTTCCACAGGCTCACCGGGGAGTTGATGCCGCGGGGACAGGAGGTGCCTGGCATAGATTCTGTTAGTCTGCTGAGTGTAGTTCTCCTTCAGTAGCGCCATGGCCTCAGCGTAGGTCGGTGCGTCCCGGATGAGGGGAAGATATCGGAGCTCAGCCGCGTGTAAAGGATCTGGAGCTTCTGTGCCTCTGAGTGTGGTTCTGTCGCAGATCCGATGTAGGCTTCAAAGCAAGCTAGCCAATGTGCGAATGCCGACGTGGCGTTGTCTGCTTGAGGGTGCAGCTGCAGGCGATCAGGCTGGATGTGGAGATCCATCGTTGTAAAATCTCTGCGTAATAAATTGATGCACTATCAATTACGATGAGACGAGAGTAGAGAGTAATCGAGGCTTAATTACGCAGAGATGTGGAGCCTCCCGCAGCTGCTGCCTAAATGGCTGCAGCTCGGAGAGCACACACATTTATACTCCGCCTACTGGGCGGAGCCAGCAGGCAGGGATCTACCCCCGTACCTGTAGTACAGGGGCCTTACCGTAATACCCCTCGTATGCGGTATAGACAATACAACAGTGGTGACTACCACACTCGGTTTAACATGTCATCTGAAAGATGGCACCTCTGATCATGCAGCAATCTTTTGGAACAGCGCCCAAGCTCAATCTCCTGTTTTCATGATTAAATTAGTCTAATGCCAGTGAGCAAAGGCAATAAATTCAGCTTCCCAACTTGCCTCAGTAATAGCTGACCTCACAACCTCTGCATTATCGTAGCCGCTTGGCTACCATCCACTCATGCACTGATTTACTGCTGGGCGGGAGCACTTGACGGCAAGCTGCCTGATACCCTTGACGGCAAAGAATGGCGAATGGAGTTGGTGACAATAATAATTATTATAATAATAAAGTAATAATTTTTTTTTAAATAATAATAATTAAGCAGGAAGTACGTGTAGAGTTAGATAAACAATCTGTTTCTTTCTCTTCAATACCTGGTACAATTGGCTATTATTCATCAATGAACCTTGTCAGCTGTGGCTCAGGGGGTAGCACTCTGTGTCGGAGGTGTGGGGGTTCAAATCCCACTCCAGCGATTTAGGCACATAGGGGTCATTCTCCGACCCCCCGCCGGGTCGGAGAATCGCCGGGGGCTGGCGTGAATCCCGCCCCCGCCGGTTGCCGAAGTCTCCGGCACTGGATATTCGGCGGGGGCGGGAATCGGGCCGCGCCGGTTGGCGGGCCCCCCCGCTGGATTCTCCGGCCTGGATGGGCCGAAGTCCTGCCGATAAATTGCCTGTCCCGACGGCGTGGATTAAACCACCTTTTGAACGGCGGGACAAGGCGGCGTGGGCGGGCTCCGAGGTCCTGGGGCCCCCACGGTGGCCTGGCCCGCGATCGGGGCCCACCGATCCGCGGGCGGGCCTGTGCCGTGGGGGCACTCTTTCCCTTCCGCCTCTACCACGGTCTCCACCATGACGGAGGCGGTAGAGACTCCCTCCACTGCGCATGCATGGGAAACTGTCAGCGGCCGCTGACGCTCCCGCGCATGCGCCGCCCGGAGATGTCATTTCCGCGCCAGCTGGCGGGGCACCAAAGGCCGTTTCCGCCAGCTGGCGGGGCGGAAATTCCTCCGGCGCCGGCCTAGCCCCTCAATGTTGGGGCTCGGCCCCCAAAGATGCGGAGCATTCCGCACCTTTGGGGCGGCGCTATGCCCGTCTGATTGGCGCCGTTTTGGGCGCCAGTCGGCAGACATCGCGCCGTTTCGGGAGAATTTCGCCATAATCTGTACTTTGGTTATTATCACATAGTTGTTTGTAAATCTTGTTGTGACAATTTGGCTGCTGCGTCACAACAGGCAAGTTACCACACTGAGGAAAGTGCTTTTGTGACTGTAAGATGCTTTGGGATGCCCTCAACCTATGACCAGCGCCATATAAAATTAAAGTTATTTATTTGACTATGAGATAAAACTTTATGGACAAAGCTTTCCTGCCCTTATCCAGGCTCGCGTGAATTTCCCAATAGAGTTACTGGAGAGAAATCAGGATCCTAGCCCATTAACTCTTCGAGACATCGCAATCTGAATCCCGCCCACCATGGGTGGGATCATTATCTGGCAAACCTGCATATTAGAGCAAGAAAGCTACTCTCACTCTAATATGTGCTCGCTGATCTACCTAGGCCCTGGGATCTAACCCCTTTGTCTCACAGACCTCAGGTGAGTGCTGTTCCACGCTGGTCCCCACAAAAGGGGACCAGATGGAACAGCCATGGGGGGTGGTCTCCTAGGTGGGTCAGAGGCCCCAGGTGGCAGCCCTCTAGGTAGGGTGTCACCCTGGCACTGCTGGTGACATCTGGACACCATGGCACTGACACCCTGGTGGTGCCATCTGGGTGCTAGCCTGGCATTGCCAAGTTGCCCACATGGCACTGGGCGGGATGGCACTGCAAGGGTGCCAGGCTGGCATTTTTTCTGCACTGGGGATTTATTTGATTTATTGTCAACAGCTGAAAGAAGCTGTTTTTGAGTCTGTTCGTGCGTGTTCTCAGACTTCTGTATCTCCTGCCCGATGGAAGAAGTTGGGAGAGTGAGTAAGCCGGGTGGGAGGGGTCTTTGATTATGCTGCTCGCTTTCCCCAGGCAGCGGGAGGTGTAGATGGAGTCAATGGATGGGAGGCAGGTTTGTGTGATGGACTGGGCGGTGTTCACAACTCTCTGAAGTTTCTTGCAGTCTGGGCCGAGCAGTTGCCATACCAGGCTGTGATGCAGCCCGATAGGATGCTTTCTATGGTGCATCTGTAAAAGTTGGTAAGAGTCAATGTGGACATGCCAAATTTCCTTAGTTTCCTGAGGAAGTATAGGTGCTGTTGTGCTTTCTTGGTGGTAGCGTCGACGTGGGTGGACCAGGACAGATTTTTGGAGATGTGCACCCCTAGGAATTTGAAACTGCTAACCATCTCCACCTCGGCCCCGTTGATGCTGACAGCGGCGTGTTCGATACTTCGCTTCCCGAAGTCAATGACCAGCTCCTTAGTTTTGCTGACATTGAGGGAGAGATTGTTGTCACTGCACCACTCCATTTGGTTCTCTATTGGGCCTGAGGGTGTCCTGCCTGTGTGAGGTGGGGTGCATGGGGGCTCGAGGATCCCCTTATAGGTGAGTTGGGGCTTTGTGGTTGGGGGGGGGGGGGGTCAAGGACAGGGGGGGTTGAGAGATCGGGATGCCGTTTAAAAATGGGAAGTTTGAGGAAGGAAATCTGCCATCCTTACCCAGTCTGGCCTGTAAATGCCTCCAGTGCCCACGTCAACATGTTTCACCCCCTAACTACCTTCTGAAGCGGCCACACAAGCCACCCAATTGCAAAAAGACTTCGCAATAACAACTAGGACAATAAAATGCCAGCTCTGCCAGTGACAGCCTTTCCCAGAAAATGAATAAAACTCATGATAAATATTTGTAACAAGGGAATATGGCTCCCTGTTGGCTAATCAGGGTGGAGGGGTGATGCACGATCAATTGCACAAAGACTAAAGTTGGGTACAACTGTGGCTTTATTACAGTCAGATGCGTGGCCTCCTGCTGCAGCTGGCGAAATGGCAGGGCTCTGGAGGTCATGCATATTTATACAGTTCTCCCTGGGCGGAGCCAGCCGGCAGGAGCGCCCGGCGAACCTGGAGTGCAGGTCCTACCTTACATCTCCTAGTACAGTGGTTCACCACAAGGGGTCAGCCACCAGGGGGCATAGGTTTAAGGTCCGTGGGGCAAAGTTTAGAGGAGATGAGCGAGGCAGTTTTTTAACGCAGAGTGGTGAGTGCCTGGAACACGTTGCCAGGGGAGCTTGTGGAAGCAGATACATTAACAGCATTCAAAAGGCATCTTGACAAACACAGGGATAGGATGGGTATAGAGGGATACGGCACAAGGGAGTGCTGAGGGTTTTGGCCAAGGTTGATAGCGTGACCGGTACAGGTTTGGAGGGCCGAAGGGCCTGTTCCTGTGCTGTATTGTTCTTTGTTCTTAAATGCAATCCTGGGAAAGGACTGAGCCATACAAACTAGGGACCGGGGTCGGTTACTTGTGTCTGCCTTGTGCTCAGTTGTGGCATTATTATGTTGGCTACAACTGTCTTGGGCACCGTTGGCCCAAGATGCAATGCCTCTTAAAACAATATTCTATTGGCCAGTGCAATGGGTCTCTCAACATCCTTTTTTTCACTCTTTCATGGCATGTGGCATCTCCAGCAATAGTCCCATTTGTTGTCCATCCCTACTTGCCCTTGAGAAGGTGGTGGTGAGCCGCCTTCCTGAAGTAACTGCAGTCTATCTAATGGAGGTACACCCACAGTGCTGTTAGAGAGGGAGATCCAGGATTTTGACCCAGTGACAGTGATGGATTTGGGGAGTCAGGAGCCGAGCTATTCATAGAATCCTGACGGTGCAGGAGGAGGCTTTTCAGCCCATTGGGTCTGCACCAACCCTTGGAAAGAGCACCCTACCATGGCCCACACCCCCTATACCTGGAGGGATTCTGGTGGCCACATTATAGGAAGGATGTGGAAGCATTGGAAAGGGTGCAGAGGAGATTCACCAGAATGTTGCCTGGTATGGAGGGAAGATCTTATGAGGAAAGGCTGAGGGACTTGAGGCTGTTTTCGTTAGAGAGGAGAGGGTTAAGAGGTGACTTAATTGAGGCATACAAGATGATCAGAGGATTGGATAGGGTGGACAGTGAGAGCCTTTTTCCTCGGATGGTGATGTCTAGCACGAGGGGACATAGCTTTAAATTGAGGGGAGATAGATATAAGACAGATGTCAGAGGTAGGTTCTCTACTCAGAGAGTAGTAAGGGCGTGGAATGCCCTGCCTGCAACAGTAGTGGACTCGCCAACACTAAGGACATTCAAATGGTCATTGGATAGACATATGGACGATAAGGGAATAGTGTAGATGGGCTTTAGAGTGGATTCACAGGTCGGCGCAACATCGAGGGCCGAAGGGCCTGTACTGCGCTGTAATGTTCTATGTTCTATGTTCTATACCACTAACCCCACCTAACGTTTTAGACACTAAGGGCAATTTATCATGGCCAATCCACCTAACCTGCACATCGTTGGACTGTGGGAGGAAACCGGAGAACCCGGAGGAAACCCACACAGACACGGGGAGAACGCGCAGACTCCGTACAGTCACCTGAGGCCAGAATCGAACCCGGGTCCCTGGCGCTGTGAGGCAGCAGTGCTAACTAACCACTGTGCCACCGTGCTGCCCCAGTATGTAGTATTATGTGGTATTCACCACATTATCCCCAGTCTTTGACCTGCTCTTGTAACCACAGTACAGATATGGTTTGTCCAGTTATGTTTCTGGTCAATGAGGTCATCCCCTTTACATGCCATTCGATCAGCCAGAAAAGTGGGTAGTTTTACAATGTTCCCGAGTTAGATATGCTGATTCCTCCTGCAGAGTGCACAGGTAGTCAGGGTGCGTGAGGACAAGAGCTCTGATGCTGCCTGTGGTTGATTAGCCTCCTGAACCATTACCTCACAGATGAAAGACGATCATAATGACCCTTAGGAGGAAACTTAAACACAAGCCAACACCTTAAGCCATAGTCATAGACTATTTCCTCTGACAGTCCAGAGGTGTGCAGGTTGGGTGGATTGGCCGTGATAAATTGCCTCTTAGTTCGCTGGGGTTACTGGGTTACCGGGATACAGTGGAGGCGTGGGATTAAGATTAAGTAGGGTGCTCTTTCCAAGGGCCGGTGCAGACTCGATGGGCCAAATGTCCTCCTTCTTCACTGTAGATTCTATGATTCTATATGTCGAAGAAAGAGAAAAGTTAAAACATATTAAAACGTGGACAAAGAAATATGCCTTAAACTGTGAATCAATCTGGAGGCAGTTTTCCCTTGTTCTCTATGCCTCACAGTGTGGATCACAAAATAGCAAAGTGGGAAAATGAGGATGAGTCCACCTTTAAACCGTACCATCTCCCCTTGGAACACTCCATGAAAACTCCCAGTCCTATTGGCTACATTTAACTGGATTCACATTAAAACTGCAAGGAGCCTTAAATGACACCAGTCGGTCTGACTGACATGACCACATTAACCGGGCCCTGGATCACTGCTACCTTAGCCTGCTCACGACTGAGGGAAATGCTTGGGAAAGGTTTTACGAGCTGTGATAGAAGAGAACGGGGTGATGTTGTAGGTTAGCACGCTGCCCTTTCGTCTGTGGGTCCTGTGTTCGATTCCAGCCAAGATGGAGAGGATGAAAGTCTCACAAAGACTCCTTTGTGAGAGTAATTTGTGGATGGCCACTGTTCAATTCTCAGGCTTAGTTAGTGATGCTCAGACACCTCCCCCACCCCTCACCAGCCAGAAAGCATGCCAACACTTAGAGTTGGCTTTTGCAGGACGTCCTGGGTGAGGGCATTCCCTCCTTGCCTCCCCCCCCCACCCTCCCTCCCCCGCCAACACCAGGAATGAATAAAGCAATGGAAAATCTGGGATCGGAAGAGAGGGAACTTGTTCCTTGCTCAGTCTTAAACAGATTGAGGATCCAGCTAATTTAGTACGTCTACCACACCGACAGAGGGGCACATGGCACCCTCCCCTTAGCATCTATTCACAGTCAGTGGTATCTTTTGACTCACTGGTGTCAATAGGATGAAGGAAAATGTTGTGGCTATTTAACCTGTTGTGCCTCACAGGGGGCCAGCACGGCACTGGAGCGACTCACGCAGCTCCAGCTGCCGATACCGGCATCAAACGGGCGCCACGGGTCTGCGCATGCGCTCTACGGCCGGCGCGAACCCGTGCATGCGTGCTAGTTGCCTTCTCCGCGCCGGCCCCGACGCAACATGGCGGCGAGCTACAGGGGCCCGGCGCGGAGGAACATAGGCCCCCACCAGGAGAAGCCCGCCCGCCGATCTGTAGGCCGCGATCGCGGGTGAGGCCACAGTGGAGGCCCCCACCCCCCCGGGTCGGATCCCACCTCCCACCTACCAGGCCCCCCGCAGGATGAACGCCGAGGTCCCACCGGGTAGGACCACACGTGAACGGAGCCGGCGGGGCTCAGCCTATCTCAGTGCCCACTCGGCCCATCACGCGCGGAGACTGGCCGGGGGGGGCCACGTAGGGCCGCCCCCGGCCGGCGCCACGCCGACAGCGGCGGCGCCAATGGCGCCGATTCTCCGGACCGGGGTCGGAGCGGCCACGCGTAAATCGCCCCCCCCCCACCCCCACCCAGTGATTCTCCAACCCGGCACAGGGTCGGAGAATCCTGCCTCATATCTCTCAAAATAGGACCTCAGAATTCTTGAGCTCCGAGTCTGGAATGTGAAGCCACACATTTGTGCGTTGCCCCTGCTTGTCAGCTTGTTGGCACGAGACGCCAGCTTTTCAAAGGAATGCACGCCAGGGATTTCCTCTGGATCTTCTCCTGTTCTGCCCCAACATAACCTCAGCAGAAACCCACTGCCACGTGGAGGCCAGGTTTGTTGCCATGGCAAAGAAGAGGAGCTACCGCCTCTTCACACCCATCCCCGCTTCCCAACCCCTCCGCAGAATCCACGGTGATATTCCCTTGCAGCCCACTTTGTTCCTGAGGCAACCTCGATCAGAACACACTGAAACCTCAGCTCTAACTCCGGCATGTTAAAAGAGAAAAGAGTGAGGTGCATTGGTGTCCTGGCCTCAAACACGATCCCCGAGCACTTGTAGTACTTCTAACTGTGGTGACTGTTATCACTTAAACAAACACTACAGCAATTTGTGCATAACAAGACCCCACAAACACTAATGGGATCAGTGCCCTGATTTGCATCTAAAGTATCCAGGCAGACCTGCCCACTAAGTCTCTCGCTCCCATGTGTTGCCAGATATTGTTGGTTTAGTAAAGGCGAAGGGATTCAGATGAGTAACGTCAAGAAGCCGTTTATATATAATACCTACCATTTACAATGGGGCCTGGTTAGACTTCACCGGGTCCTCTCTCTCTCTGTCAGCCGGTTCCTATCTGGCCGACCTTATATATACATGGTAATAGCCCTGTGGCCACTGGGGGAGCTCATACTCCTCGAGCCACACGGCAAAAACAATCAGCCCAGCCGGGTGCTCCGGTTTCATAGAGTCCCGAAAGACGTGCTTATTAGGTGTATTGGACATTCGGAATTCTCCCTCTGTGACCCAAACAGGCGCCTGAGTTTGGCGACTAGGGGCTTTTCACAGTAACTTCATTGCAATGTTAATGTAAGCCTACTTGTGGCACTAATAATGATTATTATTGTGTTGTTAATGTGACAATTGTACAATGTTTGAACAAATTCCATAGGTGTTATGTTGTAGTTCGGATCGTATTTGTTAAATATGAAATCTTTAATCATTTATTTTTTATTGTGCCCTATGCACTACCTTTAATTGAATCACGCTTGACAAATCTGTTGGAATTTTTTGAAGATGTAACCAGTACAGTAGACAAGGGGGAGCCAGTCGATGTGGTATATTTGGACTTTCAGAAGGCGTTTGGCAAAGTCCCGTGTAAGAGATTATTGTGCAAAGTTAAAGCGCATGGGATTGGGGAAATGTATTGAGGTGAATAGAAAACTGGTTGGCAGAGAGGAAATAAAGAGTAGGGATTAATGGGTCCTTTTCAAATTGGCAGGCAGTAACCAGTGGGATACCACAGGGATCGGTGCTGGGACCCCAGCTATTCACAACATATATTAATGATTTGGATGAGGGAACAAAATGTAACATCTCACATTTTGCAGATGATACCAAGTTAGGTGGGAGGGTGAATTGTGACGAGGATACAGGGATCCTACAGCAAGATCTGGACAGGTTGGGCGAGTGGGCAAATCATTGGCAGATGCAGTATAATTTGGATAAGTGTGAGGTTATTCACTTTGGAAGCAAAAACAGGAAGGCAGATTACTACCTGAATGGTTGTAAATTGGGAGAGGGGAGTGTGCAGCGGGACCTGGGTGTCCTTGTGCATCATTCGCTGAAGGTAAGCATGCAGGTGCAGCAGGCGGTAAAGAAGGCTAATGGTATGTTGGCCTTCATTGTGAGAGGTTTCGAGTATAGAAGCAGGGATGTGTTGCTGTAATTAGGGGCCTTGGTGAGTATTGTGTGAAGTTTTGGTCTCCTTCTCTGAGGAAGGATGTTCTTGCTCTCGAGGGAGTGCAGCGAAGGTTTACCAGACTGATTCCAGGGATGGCCGGACTGTCAAAAGAGGTGAGATTGACTAGGTTGGGATTGTCCTCACTGGAGTTCAGAAGAATGAGGGGGGATCTCATAGAGACTTATAAAATTCTAACAGGACGAGACAGGGCAGATGCAGGGAAGATGTTCCCGATGATGGGTGTGTCCAGAACCAGGGGTCACAGTCTGAGAATTCAGGGTAAACCATTTCGGACAGAGATAAGGAGACATTTCTTCACCCAAAGAATGGTGAGCCTGTGGAATTCATTACCACAGGAAGTAGTTGATGCTAAAACTTTGAATATATTCAAGAGGCTGCTAGATATAGCACTTGGGGAGAATGGGATCAAAGGCTATGGGGAGAAAGCAGGATTACGCTATTGAGTTGGATGATCAGCCATGATCGTGATGAATGGCGGAGCAGGGTCGAAGGGCCAAAAGACCTCCTCCTGCTCCTGTCGTCTATGTATCCATAAATCAACCCTAATCTTGCAGACCAAGTCGTGACATTCACCCTGTGCAACACTTCACACCACACCCCCTCCTCCAGTGCCATCCCCAACTCCTCCTCCAGCGGTACAATATCTTCCTCCAGGATTCTTCCGTAAATCCCCGACTTTCGCCCCCTCCTCCATGCCCGTCACCGGCAGCACTCTCTGTAACAGCGAGGAGAGCGGCATCACCGGGAACATTGGAAAGATCTTCCTCGCAAAATCCCACACCTGCATATACCGGATCCCAGACATTTCCGTCATTTCCTCCAAACACCCGAACCGCCCCTCCAGAAACAATTCCTGCATTCCTACCACCCCCTTGTCCTCCCAGCCCTGGAACCTCGCGTCTAGTCAAGCCGATACAAACAAGTGATTTGCACAAATCGGCGCCACCTTCGACACCGCCCGTAATTTCAAATGCTGGCGAAATTGCCTCGACATTTTCAGAGTCGCTACCACCACTGGATTACTCGTGTATTTCCCTGGGTAAAACGGGAGTGTCGCCATCAGCCTCGGTCCCTTACATTAACCCAGCCCATACCAGCCGTTCGACGCCCGGTAGTATTACTACCCACCCATATCAACGACAATCAACCACTCCACCCCCCGAAAAAACACCTTTGGCAAAAACACCGGAGGCCATTGGAATAAAAATAGAAACCTGGTAAAATATTCATCTTAATCGATTGAACCCAGCCGACCAACGGCAGAGGAAGGCTCTCACACCTCTGTAAATCCGCCTTGACCCCACCTACCAGGCTCGTAAAGTTCAATCTACGGAACCGGACCCAATCCCAAGCCCCCAGATACCTAAAGTGGGAGGTCGCCACGGAATGGCAACTCCCGCAATCCGCCCCTCTCCTCGGTGTAGAAACCGAAAAGCACTCCCTCTTCTCCAAGTTCAGATTGTATCCCGAGACAGCCCCACATCGAGTCACCAGCCCCATTACATCCCCCACCATTGGAACCGGTCCGAGATGTACAAAAAAAGGTCATCGGCATTATAGGGAAACCCTATGCTCCACTCCCCCCCTCACTAACCCCCTCCACTTATCTGACTACCTCTACGGGATGACCAAAGACTCTATCGCCAATGCAAACAGGAGAGGAGACGTAAGGCTGATTCATTCCCCTGTGCAACTGGAAGTATCCCTAATTCCGATTGTTGAGCTCCCTATACAGCAACTTATCCCATAACAAACTTGGGCCATATCCCAAACTGTTCCAACACCTCAAACATGTAACTCAATTCCACCCTGTCAAAGGCCTTCTCCGAATGCGAGTCGACTTAATGCGTCGGCATTCCCAATGGATGTGCCCAGACGATGTTCGAATGAGCAGCCAAAAGCAGAGCCCACTTCTGGATCCGACTGATGCAATCGACGGCACCACCTTATCCTCGCGAAAGAGGCCAAGCAGTGGCTATGATCCGATACGATGAAAAGATGGTGGCCGTAAATATATCGATGGAAGCATTTAACTCGGAAGACCTTCTTTTTCTATATGGGCATAATTATGTTCTGCAGCGATCAACGAAAACGCTATTGGACAGCCCTGGCCGTCATACATGCGGTACAAAAGGACGGCGCCAATACTGTACGGCGATGCGTCGCACGTCAATTAAAGGGATTTAACGGCGTTGAAGTGAGTGAGGAGTTTGGAGGAAACCAATGTCCGTTTCACTGAACAAAATGCAGTCTCCTGGTCAGTGCCCCTTACCCAAGGTTGGTTTCTCTGCAGAAGAATATGGAGGGAGGCCAGGATTGTTGCCAAATTTGGTATAAAATGGCCATAATAATTTATCAGGTCCAAGAAGCAATGAAGCTCTGTCGCATCAGGTGGTGCGGGGCCATCTTTATTGCCTGTACTTTGTCAGCAACAGGGCATGGGGTTAAGTGCATTCCAGTCACCCCACTTCATGCTTGAGTGATTTTGAAGTACTCAGCTGGACATTGACAACACTTAACTCGTTTTGAAGTGGTTGATGTTTGTAAACATTGTGGTTACAGCACTTTAGAGTTACTCATCCATGAAGGGAGACGAATAAAGCAAGGCTCACATCTGTGTTTGTGCAAGCTGTTAATCACGGCTCACTAAGGGAAATTAATGAATATCTTGCAGCTAAAGGAGCTGAGGGGATTAAACACAGGGCACTATTTTTCTCTTTCCAAGAATGGACACATGGTTCTTCCTCTGTCTGAGCCAGCAGGTGTATGCCCAGGTGAGTGTTATGACAGTAGTCTTTTTCACTGCCCCTGTCTGGACTGTTCTCTAACTTCCAGAGAGTGGTCTCTTTTCTGTGTGGTCCCTGGGGGTTTCCTTTCGTTAGCGGCCTCTGGGGGGTACTTTTAGTTAGGGAGTCTCTGAGGGTGGTTCCTTTAGTTAGGGAGTCTCTGAGGGCGGTTCCTTTAGTTAGGGAGTCTCTGAGGGCGGTTCCTTTAGTTAGGGAGTCTCTGAGGGCTGTTCCTTTAGTTAGGGAGTCTCTGAGGGCGGTTCCTTTAGTTAGGGAGTCTCTGAGGGCAGTTCCTTTAGTTAGGGAGTCTCTGAGGGTGGTTCCTTTAGTTAGGGAGTCTCTGAGGGCAGTTCCTTTAGTTAGGGAGTCTCTGAGGGCGGTTCCTTTAGTTAGGGAGTCTCTGAGGGCAGTTCCTTTAGTTAGGGAGTCTCTGAGGGCAGTTCCTTTAGTTAGGGAGTCTCTGAGGGTGGTTCCTTTAGTTAGGGAGTCTCTGAGGGCGGTTCCTTTAGTTAGGGAGTCTCTGAGGGCAGTTCCTTTAGTTAGGGAGTCTCTGAGGGCGGTTCCTTTAGTTAGGGAGTCTCTGAGGGCGGTTCCTTTAGTTAGGGAGTCTCTGAGGGCGGTTCCTTTAGTTAGGGAGTCTCTGAGGGCAGTTCCTTTAGTTAGGGAGTCTCTGAGGGCGGTTCCTTTAGTTAGGGAGTCTCTGAGGGCGGTTCCTTTAGTTAGGGAGTCTCTGGGGGCGGTTCCTTTAGTTAGGGAGTCTCTGAGGGCAGTTCCTTTAGTTAGGGAGTCTCTGAGGGCAGTTCCTTTAGTTAGGGAGTCTCTGAGGGCGGTTCCTTTAGTTAGGGAGTCTCTGAGGGCAGTTCCTTTAGTTAGGGAGTCTCTGAGGGCAGTTCCTTTAGTTAGGGAGTCTCTGAGGGCGGTTCCTTTAGTTAGGGAGTCTCTGAGGGCAGTTCCTTTAGTTAGGGAGTCTCTGAGGGCGGTTCCTTTAGTTAGGGAGTCTCTGAGGGCTGTTCCTTTAGTTAGGGAGTCTCTGAGGGCGGTTCCTTTAGTTAGGGAGTCTCTGAGGGCAGTTCCTTTAGTTAGGGAGTCTCTGAGGGTGGTTCCTTTAGTTAGGGAGTCTCTGAGGGCAGTTCCTTTAGTTAGGGAGTCTCTGAGGGCGGTTCCTTTAGTTAGGGAGTCTCTGAGGGCAGTTCCTTTAGTTAGGGAGTCTCTGAGGGCGGTTCCTTTAGTTAGGGAGTCTCTGAGGGCAGTTCCTTTAGTTAGGGAGTCTCTGAGGGCGGTTCCTTTAGTTAGGGAGTCTCTGAGGGCGGTTCCTTTAGTTAGGGAGTCTCTGAGGGCAGTTCCTTTAGTTAGGGAGTCTCTGAGGGCGGTTCCTTTAGTTAGGGAGTCTCTGAGGGCAGTTCCTTTAGTTAGGGAGTCTCTGAGGGCAGTTCCTTTAGTTAGGGAGTCTCTGAGGGCAGTTCCTTTAGTTAGGGAGTCTCTGAGGGCAGTTCCTTTAGTTAGGGAGTCTCTGAGGGCGGTTCCTTTAGTTAGGGAGTCTCTGAGGGCGGTTCCTTTAGTTAGGGAGTCTCTGAGGGCGGTTCCTTTAGTTAGGGAGTCTCTGAGGGCGGTTCCTTTAGTTAGGGAGTCTCTGAGGGCGGTTCCTTTAGTTAGGGAGTCTCTGAGGGCAGTTCCTTTAGTTAGGGAGTCTCTGAGGGCAGTTCCTTTAGTTAGGGAGTCTCTGAGGGCAGTTCCTTTAGTTAGGGAGTCTCTGAGGGCAGTTCCTTTAGTTAGGGAGTCTCTGAGGGCAGTTCCTTTAGTTAGGGAGTCTCTGAGGGCGGTTCCTTTAGTTAGGGAGTCTCTGAGGGCAGTTCCTTTAGTTAGGGAGTCTCTGAGGGCAGTTCCTTTAGTTAGGGAGTCTCTGAGGGCGGTTCCTTTAGTTAGGGAGTCTCTGAGGGCAGTTCCTTTAGTTAGGGAGTCTCTGAGGGCGGTTCCTTTAGTTAGGGAGTCTCTGAGGGCAGTTCCTTTAGTTAGGGAGTCTCTGAGGGCGGTTCCTTTAGTTAGGGAGTCTCTGGGGGCGGTTCCTTTAGTTAGGGAGTCTCTGAGGGCAGTTCCTTTAGTTAGGGAGTCTCTGAGGGCAGTTCCTTTAGTTAGGGAGTCTCTGAGGGCAGTTCCTTTAGTTAGGGAGTCTCTGAGGGCGGTTCCTTTAGTTAGGGAGTCTCTGAGGGCAGTTCCTTTAGTTAGGGAGTCTCTGAGGGCGGTTCCTTTAGTTAGGGAGTCTCTGAGGGCGGTTCCTTTAGTTAGGGAGTCTCTGAGGGCAGTTCCTTTAGTTAGGGAGTCTCTGAGGGCAGTTCCTTTAGTTAGGGAGTCTCTGAGGGCGGTTCCTTTAGTTAGGGAGTCTCTGAGGGCGGTTCCTTTAGTTAGGGAGTCTCTGAGGGCTGTTCCTTTAGTTAGGGAGTCTCTGAGGGCGGTTCCTTTAGTTAGGGAGTCTCTGAGGGTGGTTCCTTTAGTTAGGGAGTCTCTGAGGGCGGTTCCTTTAGTTAGGGAGTCTCTGAGGGCGGTTCCTTTAGTTAGGGAGTCTCTGAGGGCAGTTCCTTTAGTTAGGGAGTCTCTGAGGGCGGTTCCTTTAGTTAGGGAGTCTCTGAGGGCGGTTCCTTTAGTTAGGGAGTCTCTGAGGGCGGTTCCTTTAGTTAGGGAGTCTCTGAGGGCAGTTCCTTTAGTTAGGGAGTCTCTGAGGGCGGTTCCTTTAGTTAGGGAGTCTCTGAGGGCGGTTCCTTTAGTTAGGGAGTCTCTGAGGGCGGTTCCTTTAGTTAGGGAGTCTCTGAGGGCGGTTCCTTTAGTTAGGGAGTCTCTGAGGGCGGTTCCTTTAGTTAGGGAGTCTCTGAGGGCGGTTCCTTTAGTTAGGGAGTCTCTGAGGGCGGTTCCTTTAGTTAGGGAGTCTCTGAGGGCAGTTCCTTTAGTTAGGGAGTCTCTGAGGGCGGTTCCTTTAGTTAGGGAGTCTCTGAGGGCGGTTCCTTTAGTTAGGGAGTCTCTGAGGGCGGTTCCTTTAGTTAGGGAGTCTCTGAGGGCAGTTCCTTTAGTTAGGGAGTCTCTGAGGGCGGTTCCTTTAGTTAGGGAGTCTCTGAGGGCGGTTCCTTTAGTTAGGGAGTCTCTGAGGGCGGTTCCTTTAGTTAGGGAGTCTCTGAGGGCAGTTCCTTTAGTTAGGGAGTCTCTGAGGGCAGTTCCTTTAGTTAGGGAGTCTCTGAGGGCGGTTCCTTTAGTTAGGGAGTCTCTGAGGGCAGTTCCTTTAGTTAGGGAGTCTCTGAGGGCGGTTCCTTTAGTTAGGGAGTCTCTGAGGGCAGTTCCTTTAGTTAGGGAGTCTCTGAGGGCGGTTCCTTTAGTTAGGGAGTCTCTGAGGGCGGTTCCTTTAGTTAGGGAGTCTCTGAGGGCAGTTCCTTTAGTTAGGGAGTCTCTGAGGGCAGTTCCTTTAGTTAGGGAGTCTCTGAGGGTGGTTCCTTTAGTTAGGGAGTCTCTGAGGGCGGTTCCTTTAGTTAGGGAGTCTCTGAGGGCGGTTCCTTTAGTTAGGGAGTCTCTGAGGGCAGTTCCTTTAGTTAGGGAGTCTCTGAGGGCGGTTCCTTTAGTTAGGGAGTCTCTGAGGGCAGTTCCTTTAGTTAGGGAGTCTCTGAGGGCGGTTCCTTTAGTTAGGGAGTCTCTGAGGGCAGTTCCTTTAGTTAGGGAGTCTCTGAGGGCAGTTCCTTTAGTTAGGGAGTCTCTGAGGGCGGTTCCTTTAGTTAGGGAGTCTCTGAGGGTGGTTCCTTTAGTTAGGGAGTCTCTGAGGGCAGTTCCTTTAGTTAGGGAGTCTCTGAGGGTGGTTCCTTTAGTTAGGGAGTCTCTGAGGGCGGTTCCTTTAGTTAGGGAGCCTCTGAGGGTGGTTCCTTTAGTTAGGGAGTCTCTGAGGGCAGTTCCTTTAGTTAGGGAGTCTCTGAGGGTGGTTCCTTTAGTTAGGGAGTCTCTGAGGGCGGTTCCTTTAGTTAGGGAGTCTCTGAGGGCGGTTCCTTTAGTTAGGGAGTCTCTGAGGGCGGTTCCTTTAGTTAGGGAGTCTCTGAGGGCGGTTCCTTTAGTTAGGGAGTCTCTGAGGGCAGTTCCTTTAGTTAGGGAGTCTCTGAGGGCGGTTCCTTTAGTTAGGGAGTCTCTGAGGGCGGTTCCTTTAGTTAGGGAGTCTCTGAGGGCAGTTCCTTTAGTTAGGGAGTCTCTGAGGGCGGTTCCTTTAGTTAGGGAGTCTCTGAGGGCAGTTCCTTTAGTTAGGGAGTCTCTGAGGGCAGTTCCTTTAGTTAGGGAGTCTCTGAGGGCGGTTCCTTTAGTTAGGGAGTCTCTGAGGGCGGTTTCTTTAGTTAGGGAGTCTCTGAGGGCGGTTCCTTTAGTTAGGGAGTCTCTGAGGGCAGTTCCTTTAGTTAGGGAGCCTCTGAGGGCGGTTCCTTTAGTTAGGGAGTCTCTGAGGGCGGTTCCTTTAGTTAGGGAGTCTCTGAGGGCGGTTCCTTTAGTTAGGGAGTCTCTGAGGGCAGTTCCTTTAGTTAGGGAGTCTCTGAGGGCGGTTCCTTTAGTTAGGGAGTCTCTGAGGGCGGTTCCTTTAGTTAGGGAGTCTCTGAGGGTGGTTCCTTTAGTTAGGGAGTCTCTGAGGGCAGTTCCTTTAGTTAGGGAGTCTCTGAGGGCGGTTCCTTTAGTTAGGGAGTCTCTGAGGGCGGTTCCTTTAGTTAGGGAGTCTCTGAGGGCGGTTCCTTTAGTTAGGGAGTCTCTGAGGGCAGTTCCTTTAGTTAGGGAGTCTCTGAGGGCGGTTCCTTTAGTTAGGGAGTCTCTGAGGGCAGTTCCTTTAGTTAGGGAGTCTCTGAGGGCAGTTCCTTTAGTTAGGGAGTCTCTGAGGGCGGTTCCTTTAGTTAGGGAGTCTCTGAGGGCGGTTCCTTTAGTTAGGGAGTCTCTGAGGGCAGTTCCTTTAGTTAGGGAGTCTCTGAGGGCGGTTCCTTTAGTTAGGGAGTCTCTGAGGGCGGTTCCTTTAGTTAGGGAGTCTCTGAGGGCGGTTCCTTTAGTTAGGGAGTCTCTGAGGGCGGTTCCTTTAGTTAGGGAGTCTCTGAGGGCGGTTCCTTTAGTTAGGGAGTCTCTGAGGATGGTTCCTTTAGTTAGGGAGTCTCTGGGAGATGGGCAGTTCGGGTTGCCCCCATACTTGGGGGAAGGGGGAGGCCCAGACAGTCTGGTGACTGGGGGCTGAATCGCAATGGGTGGGGGGGGGGGGGCTGCTTTGCGATGTGGGGGAGGAGGTTGGCCAACCACAGGAGCTCGCTATCAGGCCTCCTGCTCAAAATAACAGCCAGATAATGGAATTCCCTTGAGAATCATTCGCAATCCTCACCGTGCATACATTTGGATGGCTGAGGCAGTAGCAATTCAACTCCGCAGGAGAAAATAGGGCTGGAATACCCAATTTAGAGGCTATGTCCGGAAGAAGTGTCTAATTTTACAATGAAAAAGTCAGCCGCGCACCGCACTGATGCTCCGCCCGGTGGGGAACTAGCAGACACGCCACGTAAAGCACCCAGCATTCCCGACATAAACGGCCGGAGAATTGGCGGATCTGTGGCCGCGCATGTGCATGGTGACGAGCTGTAGCAGTCGCGCTGTGCAACATGGCGCAAGGGCCCAACCGGCCGAATAACGTCCCCCTGGACACCCACTTGTCACCCCCTGGACACTCTCACCAGTCCCCCCAGCCCTCGCCCAAGCCCCCCCTGCCAGCAGCACGGCTCCCGCTCGACTGCGGCGGCGCTGGACACCGTCCGCAGCTGCCCTGCCGAGTTTATCAAAACTCAGGCCACACGCGACCTGCGCGGTCGGGAACTCAGCGTATCCGGGCCGGAGCATCAGGAGAGGACCCCAAAGTGACACGCTGACGTCGTCACAATGGCGTGCGGTGCGCAGCTCAATGGTGCCGATTTGGAGGGGGCGGGGCACCCGATAAATGGCGTCGGCCCCAATTCAGTCGCAAACGGGGATTCTCCGCCCAATCGCCAAATACGATTTCGGCATCGGGCAATGGACAATCCCACCCAGGTCTCCCAAACGGAGAATGTCGCCCGTTGTCATCTTCAAGGATCTCATACTAAGTTGGTCACTTTGTTCCCGAGTGAAGCTCAAAAGGACGTTCTAGCCAATCAATTTCTTATTACTCACGGTAGTCAGTCTGAAAGAAATCTTTTCTAAGCTCGGAAAGGGAAGACTCGAGGTGTGACCTGATAGAGATTATTAAAATTATGAAAATGAAAAAATGAAATGAAAATCGCTTATTGTCACAAATAGGCTTCAAATGAAGTTACTGTGAAAAGCCCCTAGTCGCCACATTCCGGCGCCTGTTCGGGGAGGCTGGTACGGGAATTGAACCTTTGCTGCTGGCCTGCCTTGGTCTGCTTTAAAAGCCAGCTATTTAGCCCTGTGCTAAACCAGCCCCTGGTTTAGGGGTTTGATAGGGCAGGAATAGAAAAGATAGAGTCATAGATGTTTACAGCATGAAAACAGGCCTTTCGGCCCAGTTTGTCCATGCCGCCCAGTGGCTATCACTAAGCTAGTCCCACTTGCCCGCATTTGGCCCATATCCCTCTATACACACCCTGCCCATGTAAATAGTTTCCATAGATGTTTCTAATTATGGGACTGTCGAAAACTAGGGGAATTAATATCAGATTCCCGTACCAGCCTCCCCGAACAGGCGCCGGAATGTGGTGACTAGGGGCTTTTCACAGTAACTTCATTTGAAGCCTACTTGTGACAATATGCGATTTTCATTTCATTTCATTTTCATAATCACTAGTAAATAAAATAGGGAGTTTAGGAAATACTTGTTTACCTAGAGAGAGGTTAGATTGTGGAATTCACTACTTCATGAGGTGGTTGAGGTGAATAGCACAACCAAATTTAAGGGGCATCTGAATAAAATTGAATCAACAGATCTGAAATAGACTGTTTGACCCAACTAGTCCATAGAATTATAGAATCATAGAATCACTACTGTGTAGAAGGAGGCCATTCAGACCATCAACCTACCTAGGCCCAATCCCCCACCCTATCCCCGTAACCCCATCCAACCTTTGGACACTATGTGGACTATGGGAGGAAACTGGAGCGCCCGGAGGAAACCCACTCAAACACAGGGAGAACGTGCAGACTCCACACAGTCACCCGAGGTCAGAATCATAAGGCCTTCATTATCCAGTTGGGCATGTTACAGTCCTTGGGACTGAACATTGAATTCAGAAACTTTAGATTTCGACCTTTCTCCTCCATCTTAAACCCCCCACCCTGGTCTTAGTTTTTTCAAAATTGCCTCAATGCAAAACACCCCACTCCCCCTCTCAGACCAGGCTATCTGTCCTTTGTTCTTAAAGAGCTCTAACACATTCTCTTCCGTTCAGTTCTGACGAAGAGTCGACAACTCAAAATGTTAACACTTTCTGTCCTGATAGATACTGCCAGACCTGCTGAGTTTGTCCAGCATCCACTAATCTTCTTTCAGATTCCAACATCCGCAGTATTTTGCATATCTTAGTGGTTCATAAGGCGGGCTTTTATATTAATGTTTAATTACTATTTTGAATGTCCTTCCTTTCATAGTAACTTGAGTGTTTGTTTATTATTAATAATCGGGCTGCTCTGTGAAAGCAGAGCGGGTAGAGACAGTAAGACTGGTGGTCGTGATTTTGAGGGTGGATAGGAGGTACTCGGAGGCGCGAAGACAGGGCTGTTGAAGGTGAGGCAGAGGCTCCAGAAGGAGTTTGAGCTAGTGCCTACAGGCAAGGTGGTGGGGCAGCTACGGAGGGCCAGAGGAGAATGTACAAACTCCACGCAGACAGTAAAAATGACGGTGCTGCCAAGGTTTCTGTTCGTGTTCCAGAACTACACAATCTTCGTCCCTAAGTCGTGTATTAAGAAGGTCAATACGCTGATCTCTGGATTTGTGTGGGCGGGGAAAACACTGCGGGTTAAGAGGGCTTTCCTGGATCGGGGAGGCCTGGCACTGCCAAACATGATGAATTATTACTGGGCAGCGAATATCGCTATGGTTAGGAAGTGGATCGTGGGCGAGGGGTCGACGTAGGGTCGGATGGAGGCGGCATCGTGCAGGGGAACAGGTTTAAGTGTTCTGTTGTCGGCGCCTCTACCGTTCTCACTGGCCGGGTATCAGCGAGCCCAATGGTGGTGTTGGCCCTAAGGGTGTGGGGGCAGCGGAGGCAGCATTTGGGGCTGGAGGGTGCCTCGGTGTGGGCACCGATCTGTGATAACCATAGGTTTGCACCGTGGGGACTGGACATGAGGTTTTGGGGGTGGCAGCAGGCAGGAATTGAGAGATTTGGAGATCTGTTTATAGGGGACAGATTTGCGAAAATGGAGGACCTGGCAGAAGTGTACGAGTTCCCAGGGGGAATGGCTTTAGGTACCTGCAGGTTCGGGACTTTGTAAGGAGAGAGGTGCCGTCCTTTCCTGGGCTGCAGCACCTGGGGTTGCAGAACAAGGTGCTGGCGAGGGACGAGATAGGGGAGGGGAAGGTGTCAGATGTTGATAAGGAGTTGATGGAGTGGGAAGGGGCCCTAGTGGGGGATATTGAGCGTAAATGGGAGAGGAGGTGAGCTAGGGGCCGAGACATGGGCAGGGGTCTTACAGAGGGTGAACATGTCCTCGTCGTGTGACAGGCAAAGCCTCAACCAGTACAAAGTGGTACACAGGGCTCATATGACGGCGAGGATGAGTAGGTTCTTTGAGGGGGTAGAGGATAGGTGTGGGTGGTGCGCTGGGAGGCCCGCGACTCACATCCACATGTTCTGGCCGTGTTAAAGACTGAGGAGGTTCTGGCAGGGGTTCTCGGACGTGATGTCCAAGGTGTTGGGTGCAGGGTGGTCCCGAGTCCAGAGGTGGTGCTATTTGGGGTGTCGGAAGACCTGGGAGTCCAGAGGGTGAGAGAGGCCGATGTTTTGGCCTCTGCCTCCCTGATAGCCCAGAGATGGATCTTGCTCAGGTGCTGGAACACGGAGCCGCGGAAAGCGGGGGTGTGGGTGAGCGACCTGACAGATTTCCTCAGACATTCTTGAGGGGGCCGGTGGATGGGTTCACCCGGAGGTGGGAGCCGTCTCAGCAGTTCTGACAAAGAGTCATCCAAACTCGAAACGTCAGCTCCCTTCTCTCTCCACAGGCGCTATCAGACCTGCTGAGATTGTCCAGCATTTTCCTGTTTTTGTTTCCTCAAAGAACTCTCTCTCCCTCTTCAGCACAATCTTCCATTCGGAATCATTAGGAAATAGTAAATGCAACATAGGTCCGATATAAAAATAGAAAATGACAATGAAGAGTCATAGATAAGGCCGCTGGCAAAGTTCGCCAAGATAAGAGATCCTGCCTAAACCAACCTGACGAGCTATCAAACAGGTTTACTGTTCTTCTAAGTATAAACCGGATTATGTTTAATTATAAATATACTCCCGTAGGGTGAACGATGATAGGCTGGATTCTCCGATTTTTAGGCTAAGTCCGGAGGATCCATGGCTTTTTATGTCAAAATAATCGACGGCACCCCAGCACCGACCCTCCGACCGGTGAGGGGCGAGTAGTCGCGCCACGTAAAACGCCGGGCCTCCACGGCAGAAACGGCCGGAGAATTGCCGGGTCCGTGGCCTCACATGTGCACAGCGACGACCTGCAGCGGTCGCGCCGTACAACAGTGCCAGCCATGCGCGGACCTGACCTGCCAGATAGTGCCCCCCTGGACACCCCCTGGCCAACCCCACCAGTCCCCCCCCCCAGCCCTCGCGGAAGCTCCCCCCGGGCATCAGCATGGATCCCGCCCGACTGTTGGCGGTGCTGGACGCAGCCACCACGCCCATCGGGGGCGGAGCATCCTGGGAGGGCCTTCAGGTGGCATCCTGAGGCCGTCCCAATGGCGTGCGGCGTGCGCCGCGATGACACCGATTTGTAGTGGGCGGATTGCAAAAACAGGCTCCGTCCCTGATTCCAGCGTGAAAAGGGATTCTCCGCCCGATCGCCGCTTACGAAATCGGCGTCGGAAAACGGAGAATCCCGCCCGGTGTGGAAAAGAATAAAGAGCTCTGGGTGTTGAGATTCAAAGTAAATGGAAATAAAAACAGGAAAGATGGAAAGTGGATTCATGCTTCACTATCCTGTAAAATTCCATGAGTCTCCAATTGTTTATGGCTTTATAAAATGAATGAAATGAAATGAAAATCGCTTATTGTCACAAGTAGGCTTGAAGTTACTGTGAAAAGCCCCTAGTCGCCACATTCCAGCGCCTGTTCGGGGAAGCTGTCAATTCATTCAACAATATCTATCTGTATTCATCCCTGTAACCCGCAATGCTACTCAATAATTTCTAACTGTAATCACCATTATAATATTCAGCCCCATTCAATCTGCATTCATAAATGGCAGAGTTCATGGGAAGGTTTGGAGTTTTCCAAGGTCGGGAAGGAATTGAGAGAGGGCCTGGAGGCACCGCTGGGCCTGGAGGAGATTCCGGTAAGGCACACGCAGCAGGGAAGGCACTGGGGCCGGAGGGGATACCGGTGGAAGTTGACAAAAAGGTTGTGGACCATGTTACTGGGCATGCTTATGGACTCTTTGGTGCGGGCTCCCTCCTGGAGACGCTGGGGCAGACATCCAACTCTCTGCTCCTGAAAAAGGATAAGGGCCCCATAGAGTCCGAGTCATATCGCCCAATCTCACTGCTAAATGTGGATGTCAAGTTATTGGTCAAGGTGTTGACATTAAGGCCTTGCCTTGCGGAGGTGATGGGGGAAGACAGACAGGGTTTGTGAAGGGAGGGTTTAAACTAGTATGGCAGGGGGGTGGGCAAGGGAGCAATAGGTCAGAAGGTGAGAGCATTGAGGGAGAACTAGGGAATAGGGACAGTGTGGCTCTGAGGCAGTGCAGACAGGGAGAAGTTGCTGAACACAGCGGGTCTTGTGGCCTGAACTGCATATGTTTTAATGCAAGAAGTATTACGGGTAAGGCAGATGAACTTAGAGCTTGGATTAGTACTTGGAACTATGATGTTGTTGCCATTACAGAGACCTGGTTGAGGGAAGGGCAGGATTGGCAGCTAAACGTTCCAGGATTTAGATGTTTCAGGCGGGATAGAGGGGGATGTAAAAGGGGAGGTGGAGTTGCGCTACTGGTTCGGGAGAATATCACAGCTGTACTGCGAGAGGACACCTCAGAGGGCAGTGAGGCTATATGGGTAGAGATCAGGAATAAGAAGGGTGCAGTCACAATGTTGGGGTTATACTACAGGCCTCCCAACAGCCAGCGGGAGATAGAAGAGCAGATAGGTAGACAAATTTTGGAAAAGAGTAAAAACAACAGGGTTGTGGTGATGGGAGACTTCAACTTCCCCAATATTGACTGGGACTCACTTAGTGCCAGGGGCTTAGACGGGGTGGAGTTTGTAAGGAGCATCCAGGAGGGCTTCTTAAAACAATATGTAGACAGTCCAACTAGGGAAGGGGCGGTACTGGACCTGGTATTGGGGAATGAGCCCGGCCAGGTGGTAGATGTTTCAGTAGGGGAGCATTTCAGTAACAGTGACCACAATTCAGTAAGTTTTAAAGTACTGGTGGACAAGGATAAGAGTGGTCCTAGGATGAATGTGCTAAATTGGGGGAAGGCTAATTATAACAATATTAGGCGGGAACTGAAGAACATAGATTGGGGGCGGATGTTTGAGGGCAAATCAACATCTGACATGTGGGAGGCTTTCAAGTGTCAGTTGAAAGGAATACAGGACCGGCATGTTCCTGTGAGGAAGAAAGATAAATACGGCAATTTTCGGGAACCTTGGATGACGAGTGATATTGTAGGCCTCGTCAAAAAGAAAAAGGAGGCATTTGTCAGGGCTAAAAGGCTGGGAACAGACGAAGCCTGCGTGGAATATAAGGAAAGTAGGAAGGAACTTAAGCAAGGAGTCAGGAGGGCTAGAAGGGGTCACGAAAAGTCATTGGCAAATAGGGTTAAGGAAAATCCCAAGGCTTTTTACACGTACATAAAAAGCAAGAGGGTAGCCAGGGAAAGGGTTGGCCCACTGAAGGATAGGCAAGGGAATCTATGTGTGGAGCCAGAGGAAATGGGCGAGGTACTAAATGAATACTTTACATCGGTATTCACCAAAGAGAAGGAATTGGTAGATGTTGAGTCTGGAGAAGGGGGTGTAGATAGCCTGGGTCACATTGTGATCCAAAAAGACGAGGTGTTGGGTGTCTTAAAAAATATTAAGGTAGATAAGTCCCCAGGGCCTGATGGGATCTACCCCAGAATACTGAAGGAGGCTGGAGAGGAAATTGCTGAGGCCTTGACAGAAATCTTTGGATCCTCGCTGTCTTCAGGGGATGTCCCGGAGGACTGGAGAATAGCCAATGTTGTTCCTCTGTTTAAGAAGGGTAGCAAGGATAATCCCGGGAACTACAGGCCGGTGAGCCTTACTTCAGTGGTAGGGAAATTACTGGAGAGAATTCTTCGAGACAGGATCTACTCCCATTTGGAAGCAAATGGACGTATTAGTGAGAAGCAGCACGGTTTTGTGAAGGGGAGGTCGTGTCTCACTAACTTGATAGAGTTTTTCGAGGAGGTCACTAAGATGATTGATGCAGGCAGGGCAGTGGATGTTGTCTATATGGACTTCAGTAAGGCCTTTGACAAGGTCCCTCATGGTAGACTAGTACAAAAGGTGAAGTCACACGGGATCAGGGGTGAGCTGGCAAGGTGGATACAGAACTGGCTAGGCCATAGAAGGCAGAGAGTAGCAATGGAAGGATGCTTTTCTCATTGGAGGGCTGTGACCAGTGGTGTTCCACAGGGATCAGTGCTGGGACCTTTGCTCTTTGTAGTATATATAAATGATTTGGAGGAAAATGTAACTGGTCTGATTAGTAAGTTTGCAGATGACACAAAGGTTGGTGGAATTGCGGATAGCGATGAGGACTGTCGGAGGATACAGCAGGATTTAGATTGTCTGGAGACTTGGGCGGAGAGATGGCAGATGGAGTTTAATCCGGACAAATGTGAGGTAATGCATTTTGGAAGGACTAACGCAGGTAGGGAATATACAGTGAATGGTAGAACCCTCAAGAGTATTGAAAGTCAAAGAGATCTAGGAGTACAGGTCCACAGGTCATTGAAAGGGGCAACACAGGTGAAGAAGGTAGTCAAGAAGGCATATGGCATGCTTGCCTTCATTGGCCGGGGCATTGAGTATAAGAATTGGCAAGTCATGTTGCAGCTGTATAGAACCTTAGTTAGGCCACACTTGGAGTATAGTGTTCAATTCTGGTCGCCACACTACCAGAAGGATGTGGAGGCTTTAGGAGGGTGCAGAAGAGATTTACCAGAATGTTGCCTGGTATGGAGGGCATTAGCTATGAGGAGCGGTTGAATAAACTCGGTTTGTTCTCACTGGAACGAAGGAGGTTGAGGGGAGACCTGATAGAGGTATACAAAATTATGAGGGGCATAGACAGAGTGGATAGTCAGAGGCTTTTCCCCAGGGTAGAGGGGTCAATTACTAGGGGGCATAGGTTTAAGGTGAGAGGGGCAAGGTTTAGAGTAGATGTACGAGGCAAGTTTTTTACGCAGAGGGTAGTGGGTGCCTGGATCTCGCTACCGGAGGAGGTGGTGGAAGCAGGGACGATAGTGACATTTAAGGGGCATCTTGACAAATACATGAATAGGCTGGGAATAGAGGGATATGGACCCAGGAAGTGTAGAAGATTGTAGTTTAGTCGGGCAGCATGGTCGGCGCGGGCTTGGAGGGCCGAAGGGCCTGTGCCCGGGATGTACATTTCTTTGGTCTTTGTTCTTTGTTGGACGGAACCCGCTGTCCAATGTGAGGTGGTTGTTGAATGTGGTGTTACCCCTGCAGCTGGGCCGGAACTGGAGATAATTGTGTCATTGGACACGGAGAAGGCGTTCGGCTGGGCTGAGTGGGGGCACCTCTTTGTGGTGAAATGAAATGAAAATCGCTTATTCTCACAAGTAGGCTTCAAATGAAGTTACTGTGAAAAGCCCCTAGTCGCCACATTCCGGCGCCTGTTACGGGAATTGAACCGTGCTGCTGGCCTGCCTTGGTCTGCTTTAAAAGCCAGCAATTTAGCCCAGTGTGCTAAACCAGCCCCTGGTTGGAGAAGTTTGGGTTTGGTCCTGGGTTTGAATCGCTATACGCCTGTTGTATGTGGCCCCATTTGCTAGTGTACACAACAAAACCATGAGCTCTTTACGGTTGCATCAGGAGACGGGATAGGAGTGTCTGATGTCTCCCTTGTTATTTGTGCTGGCGATTGAGCTGTTAGCCATTGCTTTGAGGTCCTCAAATGCGTGGAGTGGGATTATTAGGGGGGCGGTGGAGCATAGGATATGGTTGTATGCAGATGATTTGCTGCTGCACGTGAGGGACCCAGGGTCGTCCATGGGGAACATTATGGGTATTTTGCAGAGCTTTGCGTCCTACTCCAGTTACAAGTTGAGCAGAGGGAAGGGTGAGTATCTGTGGTTGGCAGGTCAGAGAAGGAAGTCTTACTGGGGAGGGGGGGCTGTTGCTGTTTCGGGTGGCAGGAACCAATTTTCGATACTTAGGGGCCCTAGTGGGGGATTGGGTTGAACTATATGAGCTTAGTGAGGAGAGTTACGGTGGACCGGCGGAGACGGGAGAGCCCCGCTATCTTTGGCAGGCTGGCTTCAATCGGTTAACATTAATTTCTTGCCGAGAGTTTTGTTTATATTTCAGTCTCCCGGTGTTCCTGCCCTAGTCTCTTTTCCGAAGGGTCGAGTGTCTTATTTCCAGCTTTATTTGGGCAGGTAAGACCCCGAGGTATGGAGGGAGAGACCAGCGCTGCCAAACCTGCTGTATTATTACTGGGCGGCGAACGCAGAGAGTGTTGGGGTGAACAAAGAACAAAGAAACGTACAGCACAGGAACAGGCCCTTCAGGCCTCCAAGCCCGTGCCGACCATGCTGCCCGACTAAACTACAATCTTCTACACTTCCTGGGTCCGTATCCCTCTATTCCCATCCTATTCATGTATTTGTCAAGATGCCCCTTAAATGTCACTATCGTCCCTGCTTCCACCACCTCCTCCGGCAGCGGGTTCCAGGCACCCACTACCCTCTGCGTAAAAAACTTGCCTCGTACATCTACTCTAAACCTTACCTCTCGCACCTCAAACCTATGCCCCCTAGTAATTGACCCCTCAACCCTGGGGAAAAGCCTCTGACTATCCATTCTGTCTATGCCCCTCATAATTTTGTAGACCTCTATCAGGTCGCCCCTGATACAAGTTGTGGTGCGGGGTGGTGAGGGGACCAAGGGTCTCCCTGGGTTCGGGTGGAGTCTGGGTCATGCAGAGGGACGAATTTGGGGCATTAGTCCGGATGGTACAACCGGCTGCAGGGGTAACACCACATTCAACAACCACCTTATATTGGATGATAAGTACTGTCCCTTCACAAATCCCATCTGGTTTTCCCCCAACACTTCCGTTGGCGTCGGCAAGGTACTTGGTGAAGCCGGTGGTTGTGAACACGGGATCAGGGGTGAGCTGGCAAGGTGGATACAGAACTGGCTAGGTCATAGAAGGCAGAGAGTAGCAAAGGAAGGGTGCTTTACTGATTGGAGGGCTGTGACCAGTGGTGTTCCGCAGGAATCAGTGCTGGGACCTTTGCTGTTCGTAGTATATATAAATGATTTGGAGGAAAATGTAACTCGTCTAATTAGTAAGTTTGCAGACGACACAAAGGTTGGTGGAATTGTGGATAGCGATAAGGACTGTCAGAGGATACAGCAGGATTTAGATTGTTTGGAGACTTGGGCGGAGAGATGGCAGATGGAGTTTAATCCGGACAAATGTGAGGTAATGCATTTTGGAAGGACTAACGCAGGTAGGGAATATACAGTGAATGGTAGAACCCTCAAGAGTATTGAAAGTCGGAGAGATCTAGGTGTACAGGTCCACAGGTCACTGAAAGGGGCAATACAGATGGAGAAGGTAGTCAAGAAGCATACGGCATGCTTGCCTTCATTGGCCGGGGCATTGAGTATAAGAATTGGCAAGTCATGTTGCAGCTGTATAGAACCTTAGTTGGGCCACACTTGGAGTATAGTGTTCAATTCTGGTCGCCACACTACCAGAAGGATGTGGAGGCTTTAGAGAGGGTGCAGAAGAGATTTACCAGAATGTTGCCTGGCATGGAGGGCATTAGCTACGAGGAGCGGTTGAATAAACTCGGTTTGTTCTCACTGGAACGAAGGAGGTTGAGGGGAGACCTGATAGAGGTATACAAAATTATGAGGTGGATGTGCCGGCGTTGGACTGGCGTTATGAGGGGCATAGAAAGAGTGGCTAGTCAGAGGCTTTTCCCCAGGGTAGAGGGGTCAATTACTAGGGGTCATAGGTTTAAGGTGCGAGGGGCAAGGTTTAGAGGAGATGTACGAGGCAAGTTTTTTACACAGAGGGTAGTGGGTGCCTGGAACACGCTACCGGAGGAGGTGGTGGAAGCAGGGACGATAGTGACATTTAAGGGGCATCTTGACAAATACATGAATAGGATGGGAATAGAGGGATACGGACCCAGGAAGTGTAGAAGACTTTAGTTTAGACGGGCAGCATGGTCGGCGCGGGCTTGGAGGGCCGAAGGGCCTGGTCCTGTGCTATACTTTTCTTTGTTTTTTGATCTTGAATATGGAGGCAGCTCCATCAGCATTTTAGGTTGTGGGCTGCCTCAAGGCTGGCTCCCATTTGTGCTAATCACCTGTTTGAGCAGGCAAGGCTGGACGCCACATTTGGGGCATGGAATGAGGAAGGACTGGAGAGAGTGAGTGACTTATTCCTGGAGGGGCGGTTTGTCAGCCTGGAGGGATGGAAGGAGAAATTTGGGCTGTTAGGCTCGGACGTATTTAGGTATCTCCTGGTCCGGCGCTTTGTGAAGAAGATCTTCTTGCATTTTCCGTCATCATCCTTGTCATAATTGTCATAATATCCACTCATGTATATAATGAGATGCAGACAGGCAGTGATTGACATACAGGATGACCAGTAAGCACACCACACAGTGCAGCCAATCACCAGACAGGACACTACCACTATAAAGCCAGAGGGCACTAGGTTTCCCGCGCTCTCGGGACCCAGCTACTGAGACAGTCAGAGTCCACGGGCTCGCAAGCACAAACACCATGCGGTAGCTAGTAAGTCTGGTCAGGCTACTAAAAGGTCTCCAGTCGGTTCAGTATAGTGTTGACCCACAGCTGAATATGTATATCAGTTCTATCGTTGAATAAAACAGTGTTGGATCTTCTCCAGTGTTAGACGTCTGTTTCTAGCTTCCCTGCAACGAGTGCAGTCCACATCGAACCTACCTGCCTAACACATCAATAATATGCACCCATGCACATCATGAGGCAAAAGCAGGCAGTGACAGACACCCAGGTTAGCCAATCAACACACAGGACAGAACACAACGGGACTTCCGGGTGCGGCGATGACCAGCTAAGTCGCACGTTTCGGCAGCTCCCGGTGGAACGGACTTTTGGGCTCTTGATAGGAGCCCCAACGGCAATTTTAATGGCAAAAAACACTGTGCTGTAATCCAGAAGGGAATCCCCCCTGGACACGGATGGAAAAAAGAGAGGAAGGTGGCCGGATTGCGGTGGATCCTCTAGAGCAGCGGCCAGGAAGGCAGGCACAAAGCAAGATGGCGTCGGAAGGAGGCAGTTTAATATGGGGCCCTGACCAACAAGAGTTCCTGCGGCGTTGCGTGGAAGAACTCAAAAAGGAGATGAAGAAGGAGCTGTTGGCCCCGATATTACAAGCGATTGAGGGGCTAAAGGAGGAGCAAAAGACCCAGGAACAGGAGCTTCAGGTCGTGAAGGCAAAGGCTGCTGAGAATGAGGACGACATACAGGGCCTGGTGGTGAAAACGGAGATGCACGAGGCACAACACAAAAGGTGTGTGGAAAGGCTGGAGGTGCTGGAGAATAATGCGAGGAGGAAGAATTTAAGGATTCTTGGTCTTCCCGAAGGTGGAGAAGGGGCGGACGTCGGGGCATATGTGAGCACGATGCTGCACTCGTTAATGGGATCGGAGGCCCCGACGGGTCTGCTGGAGGTGGAGGGAGCCTATCGAGTTATGGCGCGAAGACCGAGGGCTGGAGAAATTCCTCGAGCCATAGTGGTGAGATTTCTCCGATATAAGGACAGAGAGATGGTCCTCAGATGGGCAAAGAAAAATCGGAGCAGTAGGTGTGAGAAAGCGGTGATCCGCGTATATCAAGATTGGAGTGCGGAGGTGGCGAGAAGGAGGGCAAGCTTTAATCGGGCCAAGGCGGTGCTGCACAAACGGAAGATTAAATTTGGAATGCTGCAACCGGCAAGACTGTGGGTCACACATCAAGGGAAACACCACTACTTCGAAACGGCAGATGAGGCGTGGACATTTATTGTCGAGGAGAAACTGGAGTGAGCGGGCCATAAAAAGAATGTTTGGGACAAAGTGGGGGGGTGAATATGTGGGATGAAGGGGGGGAAAAGAGGGAAGAGATGACTTCCCAAGTTGTTAATTCTGCGACCCTGTAACTTTTCTCTCTTCCCCATGTCGTGGGGGAGGGAGGATGAGGAGCTGAGGGCGCCGGCCATTGGGGGTGGGGCCAAAAGGGAAGCGCGGGCTTTGTTCCTGTGCTATGGTAATCACGGCGGGAACAGGGAAGCAGGAAGGAGGGGGCCTTGCACAGTGTGAGCCGAGGTCACGGGGGGAAGCCGAGGTCGGCCAGAGTTTGCTGACTTCTGGGAGCAACATGGGGGGTGCAATTACGCTAGTTTGGGATCTAGCGGGGGGGGGGGTTAACTGGGTTGCTGCTGCTGGGGAGAAGGGGGTGCTGATATGGGGGGGGGGGGGGGTCGGGGCGGGGGGGCGCCGCTTGGGGGAGATACGGCTACGTGGGAACCGGGTGAGGAGCTGGATTGGAAAAGGAGATGGCTAGTCGTCAAGGGGGGGGGGTAAAGAGCCCCCCAACCCAGTTGATCACGTGGAATGTGAGAGGGCTGAATGGGCCGATTAAGAGGGCACGGGTACTCGCACACCTAAAGAAACTTAAGGCAGATGTGGTTATGCTTCAGGAGACGCATCTGAAGCTGATAGACCAGGTTAGACTTCGCAAAGGATGGGTGGGGCAGGTGTTTCATTCGGGGCTGGATGCAAAAAACAGGGGGGTGCCCATACTAGTGGGGAAGCGGGTAAAGTTTGAGGCAAAGACCATAGTGGCGGATAGTGGGGGCAGATACGTGATGGTGAGTGGTAAATTGCAAGGGGAGGCGGTGGTATTAGTGAACGTGTATGCCCCGAACTGGGATGATGCCAACTTTATGAGGCGTATGTTAGGACGAATCCCGGACCTAGAAGTGGGGAAGTTGATAATGGGTGGAGATTTTAATACGGTGCTGGACCCAGGGCTGGACAGATCGAGGTCCAGGACCGGAAGGAGGCCGGCTGTAGCTAGGGTGCTTAAGGACTTTATGGAGCAGATGGGAGGAGTAGACCCCTGGAGATTTAGTAGACCTAGGAGTAAGGAGTTTTCGTTTTTCTGCTATGTCCACAAAGTTTATTCACGGATAGACTTTTTTGTTCTGGGAAGGGCACTGATCCCAAAGGTGACGGGGACGGAGTACACGGCTATAGCCATTTCGGATCATGCTCCACATTGGGTGGACCTGGAGATAGGGGAAGAAAAACAACAGCGTCCACCCTGGAGAATGGACATGGGATTATTGGCAGATGAGGGGGTGTGTTTAAGGGTGAGGGGGTGTATTGAAAGGTACTTGGAACTCAATGATAATGGGGAGGTACAGGTGGGAGTGGTCTGGGAGGCGCTGAAGGCAGTGGTTAGAGGGGAGCTGATATCTATTAGGGCACATAAAGGAAAGCAGGAGGGTAGGGAAAGGGCGCGGTTGTTGAAAGAACTTCTGAGGGTGGACAGACAATATGCGGAGGCACCGGAGGAGGGACTGTACAGGGAAAGGCAAAGGCTACATGTAGAATTTGACTTGTTGACTACGGGTAATGCAGAGGCACAATGGAGGAAGGCACAGGGTGTACAGTACGAATATGGGGAGAAGGCGAGCAGGTTGCTGGCCCACCAACTGAGGAAAAGGGGAGCAGCGAGGGAGATAGGGGGGGTGAGAGATGAGGAGGGAGAGATGGAGCGGGGAGCGGAGAGAGTGAATGGAGTGTTCAAGGCATTTTACGAAAGATTATATGAAGCTCAGCCCCCGGATGGGAAGGAGAGAATGATGTGCTTTCTGGATCAGCTGGAATTTCCCAAGGTGGAGGAGCAGGAGAGGGTGGGACTGGGAGCACAGATTGAGACGGAGGAGGTGGTGAAAGGGATTGGGAGTATGCAGGCGGGGAAGGCCCCGGGACCAGACAATTCCCAGTTGAATTCTATAGGAAATATATGGACTTGCTGGCCCCGCTACTGATGAGAACCTTTAATGAGGCGAGGGAAAGGGGGCAGTTGCCCCCGACTATGTCAGAGGCAACGATATCGCTCCTCCTAAAGAAGGAACAAGACCCGCAATGCGGGTCCTACAGGCCCATTTCCCTCCTGAATATGGACGCTAAGATTCTGGCCAAGGTAATGGCAATGAGGATAGAGGATTGTGTCCCGGGGGTGGTTCATGAGGACCAAACTGGGTTTGTGAAGGGGAGACAGCTGAATACAAATATACGGAGGCTGCTAAGGGTAATGATGATTCCCCCACCAGAGGGGGAAGCGGAGATAGTGGTGGCGATGGATGCCGAGAAAGCATTTGATAGAGTGGAGTGGGATTATTTGTGGGAGGTGCTGAGGAGATTTGATTTTGGGGATGGGTATATCAGGTGGGTACAGTTGCTGTATAGGACCCCGATGGCGAGCGTGGTCACGAATGGACGGGGGTCTGACTATTTTCGGCTCCATAGAGGGACGAGGCAGGGATGTCCTCTGTCCCCGTTATTGTTTGCACTGGCGATTGAACCCCTGGCCATAGCATTGAGGGGTTCCAGGAAGTGGAGGGGAGTACTCAGGGGAGGAGAAGAACACCGGGTATCTCTGTATGCGGATGATTTGTTGTTATATGTGGCGGACCCGGCGGAGGGGATGCCAGAGATAATGCGGATACTTGGGGAGTTTGGGGATTTTTCAGGGTACAAACTGAACATGGGGAAAAGTGAGTTGTTTGTGGTGCATCCAGGGGAGCAGAGCAGAGAGATAGAGGATTTACCGTTGAGGAAGGTAACAAGGGACTTCCGGTACCTGGGGATCCAGATAGCCAAGAATTGGGGTACATTACACAGGCTTAATTTAACGCGGTTGGTGGAACAGATGGAGGAGGACTTTAAGAGATGGGACATGGTGTCCCTGTCACTGGCAGGTAGGGTGCAGGCAGTTAAAATGGTGGTCCTCCCGAGATTCCTTTTTGTGTTTCAGTGCCTCCCGGTGGTGATCACAAAGGCTTTTTTCAAAAGAATCGAGAAGAGTATTATGAGTTTTGTGTGGGCTGGGAAGACCCCGAGAGTGAGGAGGGGATTCTTGCAGCGTAGTAGGGACAGGGGGGGGCTGGCATTACCGAGCCTAAGTGAGTACTACTGGGCCGCCAATGTTTCAATGGTGTGTAAGTGGATGGGAGAAGGGGAGGGGGCGGCGTGGAAGAGATTGGAGAGGGCGTCCTGCAGGGGGACTAGCCTACAAGCAATGGTGACGGCGCCGTTGCCGTTCTCACCAAAGAAATACACCACAAGCCCGGTGGTGGTGGCTACATTGAAAATTTGGGGGCAGTGGAGACGGCATAGGGGAAGGACGGGAGCTTCGGTGCGGTCCCCGATAAGAAACAATCATAGGTTAGTTCCGGGGAGAATGGATGGGGGATTTGGAGCATGGCAAAGAGCTGGGGTAGTACAACTGAGAGATCTGTTCGTAGATGGGACGTTTGCGAGTCTGGGAGCGCTGACGGAAAAATATGGGTTGCCCCAAGGGAATGCATTTCGGTACATGCAATTGAGGGCTTTCGCGAGGCAACAGGTGAGGGAATTCCCGCAGCTCCCGACGCAGGAGGTGCAGGATAGAGTGATCTCAGAGACATGGGTGGGGGATGGTAAGGTGTCGGACATATACAGGGAAATGAGGGACGAGGGGGAGATCATGGAGGATGAGCTGAAAGGGAAGTGGGAAGGGGAGCTGGGGGAGGAGATTGAGGAGGGGCTGTGGGCTGATGCCCTACGTAGGGTAAACTCATCGTCCTCGTGTGCCAGGTTAAGCCTGATACAATTCAAGGTTCTACACAGGGCGCATATGACTGGAGCACGGCTCAGTAAATTTTTGGGGGGAGAGGATAGGTGTGCGAGATGCTCGAGAGGCCCAGCGAATCACACCCACATGTTCTGGTCATGCCCGGCACTACAGGGGTTCTGGGTGGGGGTGGCAAAGGTGCATTCGAAGGTGGTGTGGGTCCGGGTCGAACCAAGCTGGGGGTTGGCTATATTTGGGGTTGCAGAAGAGCCGGGAGTGCAGGAGGCGAGAGAGGCTGACGTGTCGGCCTTTGCATCCCTAGTAGCCCAGCGCAGGATATTATTAATGTGGAAGGAAGCCAAACCCCCGGGTGTGGAGACCTGGATAAACGACATGGCAGGGTTTATAAAGTTAGAACGGATTAAGTTCATGTTAAGGGGTTCGGCTCAGGGGTTCACCAGGCGGTGGCAACCGTTCGTCGATTACCTCACCGAGAGATAGAGGGAATGGAAAAGAAGTAGACAACAGCAGCAACCCAGGGGGGAGGGGGGGAGGGGGGGGGGAGGAATCGAACGGACTCTCAGAGATGTTATTGTATATGTATAATATGTACAGGTAGTTGTTATAGGTAATTGTATATTGGATTGTTGGATTGTGTTTTTGGAGAGTATTTATTTTGGACAAGGCAGTTGCCATTCAGTTTTGTTTTTGTTTTTGTTTATATATTATTTATTTGTTTAAATCTGGCCACTGTTATTTATATTGCTTTATTGTTGTGTAAAAGAAACACTACGTACTGTTATGTTTGGCCAAAAATCTTGAATAAAATATATATATTTTTTAAAAAGGACAGAACACAACCAATTACCAGACAGAACACCAGAGGGGGGCTTCCAACTATGAAACACACAAGGCATCAGCACTCCGCCTCTTTCCACTGGTGACAACTGTAGTGACAGTCAGGGTGTACATATCAGTCAGCACCTTCTACACGTGGATCAGAGCTAGCCTGGTCTAGATAGTTAGAGTTTGTTTAATTAGAGTAGTAGAGAGTCAACCCACAGCCAGCTGTGTGCATTGTTACAGAAGTTCAATAAATCGTATTGAACCAATGCCTACATTTGGTGTATGCTTTATAGTCTATCTGTATCGCGTTGCAGTCCGTGATACCCCAGGGTGAATAACACGACAGTCCTTAGTGGAGAGGATTCTCTCCTGTTTGGGTTGGAAGGATGGAAGGACGTCTGGGATATACCATTGGATCGTAGGGGAAGAGTTGAGTTCAGTGGAAGGGGTAATGGATAAACGGGTGGAGGAATTGGGGCCTATATTGGAGGAGGAGGCATGGAGTGAGGCGCTGCGGAAGATGAACGCCATGTCATCATCATGTGAGACTGAGCCTGATACAACTCAAGGTAATGTTTCGAGCGCACCTAACTAAGGCTGGGATAAGTCAGTGCTTTTGAGGAGGTTGAAGATAGGAGTTTGGTCTGTACATGAGGGACCCGATAGTTAAGAATTAACCCACGGCAATGTTGTTGACTCTTAACTACCCTCCGAAATAGTCAGGGAAACCATTCAGTTGAAGAGCAACAGATCCTGGTCTTCCCAGTGATACCTACATCCTATGTAACAATAAAGCCGATAAAATACCAACTCTAATGATCTCCCTCCTGCCTTCCTTCCACTAGACATACACCAAACATCACCTCGGGTATTTTACCCTTGGGTGAAGGAGAATGGTATCCGGGTGAAGGAGAATAGTACCTGGGTGAAGGAGAATGTTATCTGGGTGAAGAAGAATGGTATCTGGGTGAAGGAGAATGGTATCTGGGTGAAGGAGAATGGTACCTGGGTGAAGGAGAATGGTATTTGGGTGAAGGAGAATGGTATCTGGGTGAAGGAGAATGGTACCTGGGTGAATGAGAATGGTATCTGGGTGAAGGAGAATGGTATCTGGGTGAAGGAGAATGGTATCTGGGTGAAGGAGAATGGTATCTGGGTGAAGGAGAATGGTACCAGGGTGAAGGAGAATGGTATCTGGGTGAAGGAGAATGGTATCTGGGTGAAGGAGAATGGTATCTGGGTGAAGGAGAATGGTACCTGGGCGAAGGTGAATGGTACCTGGGTGAAGGAGAATGGTACATGGGTGAAGGAGAATGGTATCTGGGTGAAGGAGAACGGTATCTGGGTGAAGGAGAATGGTACCTGGGTGAAGGAGAATGGTATCTGGGTGAAGGAGAATGGTATCTGGGTGAAAGAGAATGGTACCCGGGTGAAGGAGAACGGTATCTGGGTGAAGGAGAATGGTACCTGGGCGAAGGAGAATGGTACATGGGCGAAGGTGAATGGTACCTGGGTGAAGGAGAATGGTACATGGGTGAAGGAGAATGGTATCTGGGTGAAGGAGAATGGTATCTGGGTGAAAGAGAATGGTTCCCGGGTGAAGGAGAATGGTACCTGGGTGAAGGAGAGTGGTACCCGGGAGAAGGAGAATGGTATCTGGGTGAAGGAGAATGGTACCTGGGTGAAGGAGAATGGTACCTGGGTGAAGGAAAATGGTACCTGGGTGAAGGAGAATGGCATCTGGGTGAAGGAGAATGGTACCCGGATGAAGGAGAATGGTATCTGGGAGAAGGAGAATGGTATCTGGGTGAAGGAGAATGGTATCTGGGTGAAGGAGAATGGTACCTGGGTGAAGGAGAATGGTACCTGAGAGAAGGAAAATGGGACCCGGGTGAAGGAGAATGGTACCTGGGTGAAGGAGAATGGTACCCGGATGAAGGAGAATGGTACCTGGGTGAAGGAGCATGGTATCTGGGTGAAGGAGAATGGTACCTGGATGAAGGAGAATGGTACCTGGGTGAAGGAGAATGGTACCCGGGTGAAGGAGAATGGTACCTGTGTGAAGGAGAATGGTCTCTGGGTGAAGGAGAATGGTATCTGGGTGAAAGAGGATGGTACCCGGGTGAAGGAGAATGGTACCTGGGTGAAGGAGAGTGGTACCCGGGTGAAGGAGAATGGTATCTGGGTGAAGGAGAATGGTACCTGGGTGAAGGAGAATGGTATCTGGGTGAAGGAGAATGGTACCTGGGTGAAGGAGAATGGTATCTGGATGAAGGAAAATTGTACCCAGGTGAAGGAGAATGGTACCTGGGTGAAGGAGAATGGTATCTGGGTGAAGGAGAATGGTATCCGGATGAAGGAGAATGGTATCTGGGTGAAGGAGAATGGTACCCAGGTGAAGGAGAATGGTACCTGGGTGAAGGAGAATGGTACCCGGATGAAGGAGAATGGTACCTCGGTGAAGGAGAATGGTACCCGGATGAAGGAGAATGGTACCTGTGTGAAGGAGAATGGTATCTGGGTGAAGGGGAATGGTACCTGGGAGAATGAGAATGGTATCTGGGTGAAGGAGAATGGTATCTGGGTGAAGGAGAATGGTACCTGGGTGAAGGAGAATGGTACCCAGGTGAAGGAGAATGGTATCTGGGTGAAGGAGAATGGTACCCGGGTGAAGGAGAATGGTACCTGTGTGAAGGAGAATGGTACCCGGGTGAAAGAGAATGGTATCTGGGTGAAGGAGAATGGTACCCGGGTGGAGGAGAATGGTATCTGGGTGAAGGAGAATGGTATCTGGGTGAAGGAGAATGGTATCTGGGTGAAGGAGAATGGTATCTGGGTGAAGGAGAATGGTACCCGGGTGGAGGAGAATGGTATCTGGGTGAAGGGGAATGGTATCTGGGTGAAGGAGAATGGTATCTGGGTGAAGGAGAATGGTATCTGGGTGAAGGAGAATGGTATCTGGGTGAAGGAGAATGGTATCTGGGTGAAGGAGAATGGTATCTGGGTGAAGGAGAATGGCATCTGGGTGAAGGTGAATGGCATCTGGGTGAAGGAGAATGGTACCTGGGTGAAGGAGAATGGTATCTGGGTGAAGGAGAATGGTATCTGGGTGAAGGAAAATGGTACCTGGGCGAAGGTGAATGGCACCTGGGTGAAGGAGAATGGTACATGGGTGAAGGAGAATGGTATCTGGGTGAAGGAGAATGGTACCTGGGTGAAGGAGAATGGTATCTGGGTGAAGGAGAATGGTATCTGGGTGAAAGAGAATGGTACCCGGGTGAAGGAGAACGGTATCTGGGTGAAGGAGAATGGTACCTGGGTGAAGGAGAATGGCACCTGGGCGAAGGTGAATGGTACCTGGGTGAAGGAGAATGGTACATGGGTGAAGGAGAATGGTATCTGGGTGAAGGAGAATGGTACCTGGGTGAAGGAGAATGGTATCTGGGTGAAGGAGAATGGTATCTGGGTGAAAGAGAATGGTACCCGGCTGAAGGAGAATGGTACCTGGGTGAAGGAGAGTGGTACCCGGGTGAAGGAGAATGGTATCTGGGTGAAGGAGAATGGTATCTGGGTGAAAGAGAATGGTACCCGGGTGAAGGAGAATGGTACCTGGGTGAAGGAGAGTGGTACCCGTGTGAAGGAGAATGGTATCTGTGTGAAGGAGAATGGTACCCGGGTGAAGGAGAATGGTACCTGTGTGAAGCAGAATGGTATCTGGGTGAAGGAGAATGGTATCTGGGTGAAGGAGAATGGTACCCGGGTGAAGGAGAATGGTATCTAGGTGAAGGAGAATGGTACCCGGGTGAAGGAGAATTGTATTTGGGTGAAGGAGAATGGTACCTGGGTGAAGGAGAATGGTACCTGGGTGAAGGAGAATGGTATCTGAGTGAAGGAGAATGGTATCTGGGTGAAGGAGAATGGTACCCGGGTGAAGGTGAGTGGTATCTGGTTGAAGGAGAATGGTATCTGGGTGAAGGGGAATGGTATCTGGGTGAAGGAGAATGGTACCCGGGTGAAGGAGAATGGTATCTGGGTGAAGGAGAATGGTACCCGGGTGGAGGAGAATGGTATCTGGGTGAAGGAGAATGGTATCTGGGTGAAGGAGAATGGTATCTGGGTGAAGGAGAATGGTATCTGGGTGAAGGAGAATGGCATCTGGGTGAAGGTGAATGGCATCTGGGTGAAGGAGAATGGTATCTGGGTGAAGAAGAATGGTATCTGGGTGAAGGAGAATGGTACCAGGGTGAAGGAGAATGGTATCTGGGTGAAGGAGAATGGTATCTGGGTGAAGGAGAATGGTATCTGGGTGAAGGAGAATGGTACCTGGGCGAAGGTGAATGGTACCTGGGTGAAGGAGAATGGTACATGGGTGAAGGAGAATGGTATCTGGGTGAAGGAGAACGGTATCTGGGTGAAGGAGAATGGTACCTGGGTGAAGGAGAATGGTATCTGGGTGAAGGAGAATGGTATCTGGGTGAAAGAGAATGGTACCCGGGTGAAGGAGAACGGTATCTGGGTGAAGGAGAATGGTACCTGGGCGAAGGAGAATGGTACATGGGCGAAGGTGAATGGTACCTGGGTGAAGGAGAATGGTACATGGGTGAAGGAGAATGGTATCTGGGTGAAGGAGAATGGTATCTGGGTGAAAGAGAATGGTTCCCGGGTGAAGGAGAATGGTACCTGGGTGAAGGAGAGTGGTACCCGGGTGAAGGAGAATGGTATCTGGGTGAAGGAGAATGGTACCTGGGTGAAGGAGAATGGTACCTGGGTGAAGGAGAATGGTACCTGGGTGAAGGAGAATGGCATCTGGGTGAAGGAGAATGGTACCCGGATGAAGGAGAATGGTATCTGGGAGAAGGAGAATGGTATCTGGGTGAAGGAGAATGGTATCTGGGTGAAGGAGAATGGTATCTGGGTGAAGGAGAATGGTACCTGGGAGAAGGAAAATGGGACCCGGGTGAAGAAGAATGGTACCTGAGTGAAGGAGAATGGTACCCGGATGAAGGAGAATGGTACCTGGGTGAAGGAGAATGGTATCTGGGTGAAGGAGAATGGTACCTGGGTGAAGGAGAATGGTACCTGGGTGAAGGAGAATGGTACCCGGGTGAAGGAGAATGGTACCTGTGTGAAGGAGAATGGTCTCTGGGTGAAGGAGAATGGTATCTGGGTGAAAGAGAATGGTACCCGGGTGAAGGAGAATGGTACCTGGGTGAAGGAGAGTGGTACCCGGGTGAAGGAGAATGGTATCTGGGTGAAGGAGAATGGTATCTGGGTGAAGGAGAATGGTACCTGGGTGAAGGAGAATGGTATCTGGATGAAGGAAAATGGTACCCAGGTGAAGGAGAATGGTACCTGGGTGAAGGAGAATGGTATCTGGGTGAAGGAGAATGGTATCCGGATGAAGGAGAATGGTATCTGGGTGAAGGAGAATGGTACCCAGGTGAAGGAGAATGGTACCTGGGTGAAGGAGAATGGTACCCGGATGAAGGAGAATGGTACCTGGGTGAAGGAGAATGGTACCCGGATGAAGGAGAATGGTACCTGGGTGAAGGAGAATGGTACCTGGGTGGAGGAGAATGGTACCTGGGTGAAGGAGAATGGTACCTGGGTGAAGGAGAATGGTACCCGGATGAAGGAGAATGGTACCTGTGTGAAGGAGAATGGTATCTGGGTGAAGGAGAATGGTACCTGGGAGAATGAGAATGGTATCTGGGTGAAGGAGAATGGTATCTGGGTGAAGGAGAATGGTACCTGGGTGAAGGAGAATGGTACCCAGGTGAAGGAGAATGGTATCTGGGTGAAGGGGAATGGTACCCGGGTGAAGGAGAATAGTACCTGTGTGAAGGAGAATTGTACCCGGGTGAAAGAGAATGGTATCTGGGTGAAGGAGAATGGTACCCGGGTGGAGGAGAATGGTATCTGGGTGAAGGAGAATGGTCTCTGGGTGAAGGAGAATGGTATCTGGGTGAAGAAGAATGGTACCCGGGTGGAGGAGAATGGTATCTGGGTGAAGGGGAATGGTATCTGGGTGAAGGAGAATGGTATCTGGGTGAAGGAGAATGGTATCTGGGTGAAGGAGAATGGTATCTGGGTGAAGGAGAATGGTATCTGGGTGAAGGAGAATGGCATCTGGGTGAAGGTGAATGACATCTGGGTGAAGGAGAATGGTACCTGGGTGAAGGAGAATGGTATCTGGGTGAAGGAGAATGGTATCTGGGTGAAGGAAAATGGTACCTGGGCGAAGGTGAATGGCACCTGGGTGAAGGAGAATGGTACATGGGTGAAGGAGAATGGTATCTGGGTGAAGGAGAATGGTACCTGGGTGAAGGAGAATGGTATCTGGGTGAAGGAGAATGGTATCTGGGTGAAAGAGAATGGTACCCGGGTGAAGGAGAACGGTATCTGGGTGAAGGAGAATGGTACCTGGGTGAAGGAGAATGGCACCTAGGCGAAGGTGAATGGTACCTGGGTGAAGGAGAATGGTACATGGGTGAAGGAGAATGGTATCTGGGTGAAGGAGAATGGTACCTGGGTGAAGGACAATGGTATCTGGGTGAAGGAGAATGGTATCTGGGTGAAAGAGAATGGTACCCGGGTGAAGGAGAATGGTACCTGGGTGAAGGAGAGTGGTACCCGGGTGAAGGAGAATGGTATCTGGGTGAAGGAGAATGGTTTCTGGGTGAAAGAGAATGGTACCCGGGTGAAGGAGAATGGTACCTGGGTGAAGGAGAGTGGTACCCGGGTGAAGCAGAATGGTACCTGTGTGAAGGAGAATGGTACCCGGGTGAAGGAGAATGGTACCTGTGTGAAGGAGAATGGTATCTGGGTGAAGGAGAATGGTATCTGGGTGAAGGAGAATGGTACCCGGGTGAAGGAGAATGGTATCTGGGTGAAGGAGAATGGTACCCGGGTGAAGGAGAATGGTATTTGGGTGAAGGAGAATGGTACCTGGGTGAAGGAGAATGGTACCTGGGTGAAGGAGAATGGTATCTGAGTGAAGGAGAATGGTATCTGGGTGAAGGGGAATGGTACCCGGGTGAAGGAGAGTGGTATCTGGTTGAAGGAGAATGGTATCTGGGTGAAGGGGAATGGTATCTGGGTGAAGGAGAATGGTACCCGGGTGAAGGAGAATGGTATCTGGGTGAAGGAGAATGGTACCCGGGTGGAGGAGAATGGTATTTGGGTGAAGGAGAATGGTACCCGGATGAAGGAGAATGGTACCTGGGTGAAGGAGAATGGTATCTGGGTGAAGGAGAATGGTACCTGGGTGAAGGAGAATGGTACCCGGATGGAGGAGAATGGTACCTGTGTGAAGGAGAATGGTATCTGGGTGAAGGAGAATGGTACCTGGGAGAATGAGAATGGTATCTGGGTGAAGGAGAATGGTATCTGGGTGAAGGAGAATGGTACCTGGGTGAAGGAGAATGGTACCCAGGTGAAGGAGAAAGGTATCTCGCTGAAGGAGAATGGTACCCGGGTGAAGGAGAATGGTAGCTGTGTGAAGGAGAATGGTATCTGGGTGAAGGAGAATGGTATCTGGGTGAAGGAGAATGGTACCCGGGTGAAGGAGAATGGTATCTGGGTGAAGGAGAATGGTACCCGGGTGAAGGAGAATGGTATTTGGGTGAAGGAGAATGGTACCTGGGTGAAGGAGAATGGTACCTGGGTGAAGGAGAATGGTATCTGAGTGAAGGAGAATGGTACCTGGGTGAAGGAGAATGGTATCTGGGTGAAGGAGAATGGTATCTGGGTGAAGGAAAATGGTACCTGGGCGAAGGTGAATGGCACCTGGGTGAAGAAGAATGGTACATGGGTGAAGGAGAATGGTATCTGGGTGAAGAAGAATGGTACCTGGGTGAAGGAGAATGATATCTGGGTGAAGGAGAATGGTATCTGGGTGAAAGAGAATGGTACCCGGGTGAAGGAGAACGGTATCTGGGTGAAGGAGAATGGTACCTGGGTGAAGGAGAATGGTACCTGTGTGAAGGAGAATGGTCTCTGGGTGAAGGAGAATGGTATCTGGGTGAAAGAGGATGGTACCCGGGTGAAGGAGAATGGTACCTGGGTGAAGGAGAGTGGTACCCGGGTGAAGGAGAATGGTATCTGGGTGAAGGAGAATGGTACCTGGGTGAAGGAGAATGGTATCTGGGTGAAGGAGAATGGTACCTGGGTGAAGGAGAATGGTATCTGGATGAAGGAAAATTGTACCCAGGTGAAGGAGAATGGTACCTGGGTGAAGGAGAATGGTATCTGGGTGAAGGAGAATGGTATCCGGATGAAGGAGAATGGTATCTGGGTGAAGGAGAATGGTACCCAGGTGAAGGAGAATGGTACCTGGGTGAAGGAGAATGGTACCCGGATGAAGGAGAATGGTACCTCGGTGAAGGAGAATGGTACCCGGATGAAGGAGAATGGTACCTGTGTGAAGGAGAATGGTATCTGGGTGAAGGGGAATGGTACCTGGGAGAATGAGAATGGTATCTGGGTGAAGGAGAATGGTATCTGGGTGAAGGAGAATGGTACCTGGGTGAAGGATAATGGTACCCAGGTGAAGGAGAATGGTATCTGGGTGAAGGAGAATGGTACCCGGGTGAAGGAGAATGGTACCTGTGTGAAGGAGAATGGTACCCGGGTGAAAGAGAATGGTATCTGGGTGAAGGAGAATGGTACCCGGGTGGAGGAGAATGGTATCTGGGTGAAGGAGAATGGTATCTGGGTGAAGGAGAATGGTATCTGGGTGAAGGAGAATGGTATCTGGGTGAAGGAGAATGGTACCCGGGTGGAGGAGAATGGTATCTGGGTGAAGGGGAATGGTATCTGGGTGAAGGAGAATGGTATCTGGGTGAAGGAGAATGGTATCTGGGTGAAGGAGAATGGTATCTGGGTGAAGGAGAATGGTATCTGGGTGAAGGAGAATGGTATCTGGGTGAAGGAGAATGGCATCTGGGTGAAGGTGAATGGCATCTGGGTGAAGGACAATGGTACCTGGGTGAAGGAGAATGGTATCTGGGTGAAGGAGAATGGTATCTGGGTGAAGGAAAATGGTACCTGGGCGAAGGTGAATGGCACCTGGGTGAAGGAGAATGGTACATGGGTGAAGGAGAATGGTATCTGGGTGAAGGAGAATGGTACCTGGGTGAAGGAGAATGGTATCTGGGTGAAGGAGAATGGTATCTGGGTGAAAGAGAATGGTACCCGGGTGAAGGAGAACGGTATCTGGGTGAAGGAGAATGGTACCTGGGTGAAGGAGAATGGCACCTGGGCGAAGGTGAATGGTACCTGGGTGAAGGAGAATGGTACATGGGTGAAGGAGAATGGTATCTGGGTGAAGGAGAATGGTACCTGGGTGAAGGAGAATGGTATCTGGGTGAAGGAGAATGGTATCTGGGTGAAAGAGAATGGTACCCGGGTGAAGGAGAATGGTACCTGGGTGAAGGAGAGTGGTACCCGGGTGAAGGAGAATGGTATCTGGGTGAAGGAGAATGGTATCTGGGTGAAAGAGAATGGTACCCGGGTGAAGGAGAATGGTACCTGGGTGAAGGAGAGTGGTACCCGTGTGAAGGAGAATGGTATCTGTGTGAAGGAGAATGGTACCCGGGTGAAGGAGAATGGTACCTGTGTGAAGCAGAATGGTATCTGGGTGAAGGAGAATGGTATCTGGGTGAAGGAGAATGGTACCCGGGTGAAGGAGAATGGTATCTAGGTGAAGGAGAATGGTACCCGGGTGAAGGAGAATTGTATTTGGGTGAAGGAGAATGGTACCTGGGTGAAGGAGAATGGTACCTGGGTGAAGGAGAATGGTATCTGAGTGAAGGAGAATGGTATCTGGGTGAAGGAGAATGGTACCCGGGTGAAGGTGAGTGGTATCTGGTTGAAGGAGAATGGTATCTGGGTGAAGGGGAATGGTATCTGGGTGAAGGAGAATGGTACCCGGGTGAAGGAGAATGGTATCTGGGTGAAGGAGAATGGTACCCGGGTGGAGGAGAATGGTATCTGGGTGAAGGAGAATGGTATCTGGGTGAAGGAGAATGGTATCTGGGTGAAGGAGAATGGTATCTGGGTGAAGGTGAATGGCATCTGGGTGAAGGAGAATGGTATCTGGGTGAAGAAGAATGGTATCTGGGTGAAGGAGAATGGTACCAGGGTGAAGGAGAATGGTATCTGGGTGAAGGAGAATGGTATCTGGGTGAAGGAGAATGGTATCTGGGTGAAGGAGAATGGTACCTGGGCGAAGGTGAATGGTACCTGGGTGAAGGAGAATGGTACATGGGTGAAGGAGAATGGTATCTGGGTGAAGGAGAACGGTATCTGGGTGAAGGAGAATGGTACCTGGGTGAAGGAGAATGGTATCTGGGTGAAGGAGAATGGTATCTGGGTGAAAGAGAATGGTACCCGGGTGAAGGAGAACGGTATCTGGGTGAAGGAGAATGGTAACTGGGCGAAGGAGAATGGTACATGGGCGAAGGTGAATGGTACCTGGGTGAAGGAGAATGGTACATGGGTGAAGGAGAATGGTATCTGGGTGAAGGAGAATGGTATCTGGGTGAAAGAGAATGGTTCCCGGGTGAAGGAGAATGGTACCTGGGTGAAGGAGAGTGGTACCCGGGTGAAGGAGAATGGTATCTGGGTGAAGGAGAATGGTACCTGGGTGAAGGAGAATGGTACCTGGGTGAAGGAGAATGGTACCTGGGTGAAGGAGAATGGCATCTGGGTGAAGGAGAATGGTACCCGGATGAAGGAGAATGGTATCTGGGAGAAGGAGAATGGTATCTGGGTGAAGGAGAATGGTATCTGGGTGAAGGAGAATGGTATCTGGGTGAAGGAGAATGGTACCTGGGAGAAGGAAAATGGGACCCGGGTGAAGAAGAATGGTACCTGAGTGAAGGAGAATGGTACCCGGATGAAGGAGAATGGTACCTGGGTGAAGGAGAATGGTATCTGGGTGAAGGAGAATGGTACCTGGGTGAAGGAGAATGGTACCTGGGTGAAGGAGAATGGTACCCGGGTGAAGGAGAATGGTACCTGTGTGAAGGAGAATGGTCTCTGGGTGAAGGAGAATGGTATCTGGGTGAAAGAGAATGGTACCCGGGTGAAGGAGAATGGTACCTGGGTGAAGGAGAGTGGTACCCGGGTGAAGGAGAATGGTATCTGGGTGAAGGAGAATGGTACCTGGGTGAAGGAGAATGGTATCTGGGTGAAGGAGAATGGTACCTGGGTGAAGGAGAATGGTATCTGGATGAAGGAAAATGGTACCCAGGTGAAGGAGAATGGTACCTGGGTGAAGGAGAATGGTATCTGGGTGAAGGAGAATGGTATCCGGATGAAGGAGAATGGTATCTGGGTGAAGGAGAATGGTACCCAGGTGAAGGAGAATGGTACCTGGGTGAAGGAGAATGGTACCCGGATGAAGGAGAATGGTACCTGGGTGAAGGAGAATGGTACCCGGATGAAGGAGAATGGTACCTGGGTGAAGGAGAATGGTACCTGGGTGGAGGAGAATGGTACCTGGGTGAAGGAGAATGGTACCTGGGTGAAGGAGAATGGTACCCGGATGAAGGAGAATGGTACCTGTGTGAAGGAGAATGGTATCTGGGTGAAGGAGAATGGTACCTGGGAGAATGAGAATGGTATCTGGGTGAAGGAGAATGGTATCTGGGTGAAGGAGAATGGTACCTGGGTGAAGGAGAATGGTACCCAGGTGAAGGAGAATGGTATCTGGGTGAAGGGGAATGGTACCCGGGTGAAGGAGAATAGTACCTGTGTGAAGGAGAATTGTACCCGGGTGAAAGAGAATGGTATCTGGGTGAAGGAGAATGGTACCCGGGTGGAGGAGAATGGTATCTGGGTGAAGGAGAATGGTCTCTGGGTGAAGGAGAATGGTATCTGGGTGAAGAAGAATGGTACCCGGGTGGAGGAGAATGGTATCTGGGTGAAGGGGAATGGTATCTGGGTGAAGGAGAATGGTATCTGGGTGAAGGAGAATGGTATCTGGGTGAAGGAGAATGGTATCTGGGTGAAGGAGAATGGTATCTGGGTGAAGGAGAATGGTATCTGGGTGAAGGAGAATGGCATCTGGGTGAAGGTGAATGACATCTGGGTGAAGGAGAATGGTACCTGGGTGAAGGAGAATGGTATCTGGGTGAAGGAGAATGGTATCTGGGTGAAGGAAAATGGTACCTGGGCGAAGGTGAATGGCACCTGGGTGAAGGAGAATGGTACATGGGTGAAGGAGAATGGTATCTGGGTGAAGGAGAATGGTACCTGGGTGAAGGAGAATGGTATCTGGGTGAAGGAGAATGGTATCTGGGTGAAAGAGAATGGTACCCGGGTGAAGGAGAACGGTATCTGGGTGAAGGAGAATGGTACCTGGGTGAAGGAGAATGGCACCTAGGCGAAGGTGAATGGTACCTGGGTGAAGGAGAATGGTACATGGGTGAAGGAGAATGGTATCTGGGTGAAGGAGAATGGTACCTGGGTGAAGGACAATGGTATCTGGGTGAAGGAGAATGGTATCTGGGTGAAAGAGAATGGTACCCGGGTGAAGGAGAATGGTACCTGGGTGAAGGAGAGTGGTACCCGGGTGAAGGAGAATGGTATCTGGGTGAAGGAGAATGGTTTCTGGGTGAAAGAGAATGGTACCCGGGTGAAGGAGAATGGTACCTGGGTGAAGGAGAGTGGTACCCGGGTGAAGCAGAATGGTACCTGTGTGAAGGAGAATGGTACCCGGGTGAAGGAGAATGGTACCTGTGTGAAGGAGAATGGTATCTGGGTGAAGGAGAATGGTATCTGGGTGAAGGAGAATGGTACCCGGGTGAAGGAGAATGGTATCTGGGTGAAGGAGAATGGTACCCGGGTGAAGGAGAATGGTATTTGGGTGAATGAGAATGGTACCTGGGTGAAGGAGAATGGTACCTGGGTGAAGGAGAATGGTATCTGAGTGAAGGAGAATGGTATCTGGGTGAAGGGGAATGGTACCCGGGTGAAGGAGAGTGGTATCTGGTTGAAGGAGAATGGTATCTGGGTGAAGGGGAATGGTATCTGGGTGAAGGAGAATGGTACCCGGGTGAAGGAGAATGGTATCTGGGTGAAGGAGAATGGTACCCGGGTGGAGGAGAATGGTATTTGGGTGAAGGAGAATGGTACCCGGATGAAGGAGAATGGTACCTGGGTGAAGGAGAATGGTATCTGGGTGAAGGAGAATGGTACCTGGGTGAAGGAGAATGGTACCCGGATGGAGGAGAATGGTACCTGTGTGAAGGAGAATGGTATCTGGGTGAAGGAGAATGGTACCTGGGAGAATGAGAATGGTATCTGGGTGAAGGAGAATGGTATCTGGGTGAAGGAGAATGGTACCTGGGTGAAGGAGAATGGTACCCAGGTGAAGGAGAAAGGTATCTCGCTGAAGGAGAATGGTACCCGGGTGAAGGAGAATGGTAGCTGTGTGAAGGAGAATGGTATCTGGGTGAAGGAGAATGGTATCTGGGTGAAGGAGAATGGTACCCGGGTGAAGGAGAATGGTATCTGGGTGAAGGAGAATGGTACCCGGGTGAAGGAGAATGGTATTTGGGTGAAGGAGAATGGTACCTGGGTGAAGGAGAATGGTACCTGGGTGAAGGAGAATGGTATCTGAGTGAAGGAGAATGGTACCTGGGTGAAGGAGAATGGTATCTGGGTGAAGGAGAATGGTATCTGGGTGAAGGAAAATGGTACCTGGGCGAAGGTGAATGGCACCTGGGTGAAGGAGAATGGTACATGGGTGAAGGAGAATGGTATCTGGGTGAAGAAGAATGGTACCTGGGTGAAGGAGAATGATATCTGGGTGAAGGAGAATGGTATCTGGGTGAAAGAGAATGGTACCCGGGTGAAGGAGAACGGTATCTGGGTGAAGGAGAATGGTACCTGGGTGAAGGAGAATGGCACCTGGGCGAAGGTGAATGGTACCTGGGTGAAGGAGAATGGTACATGGGTGAAGGAGAATGGTATCTGGGTGAAGGAGAATGGTACCTGGGTGAAGGAGAATGGTATCTGGGTGAAGGAGAATGGTATCTGGGTGAAAGAGAATGGTACCCGGGTGAAGAAGAATGGTACCTGGGTGAAGGAGAGTGGTACCCGGGTGAAGGAGAATGGTATCTGGGTGAAGGAGAATGGTATCTGGGTGAAAGAGAATGGTACCCGGGTGAAGGAGAATGGTACCTGGGTGAAGGAGAGTGGTACCCGTGTGAAGGAGAATGGTATCTGTGTGAAGGAGAATGGTACCCGGGTGAAGGAGAATGGTACCTGTGTGAAGGAGAATGGTATCTGGGTGAAGGAGAATGGTATCTGGGTGAAGGAGAATGGTACCCGGGTGAAGGAGAATGGTATCTAGGTGAAGGAGAATGGTACCCGGGTGAAGGAGAATTGTATTTGGGTGAAGGAGAATGGTACCTGGGTGAAGGAGAATGGTACCTGGGTGAAGGAGAATGGTATCTGAGTGAAGGAGAATGGTATCTGGGTGAAGGAGAATGGTACCCGGGTGAAGGAGAGTGGTATCTGGTTGAAGGAGAATGGTATCTGGGTGAAGGGGAATGGTATCTGGGTGAAGGAGAATGGTACCCGGGTGAAGGAGAATGGTATCTGGGTGAAGGAGAATGGTACCCGGGTGGAGGAGAATGGTATCTGGGTGAAGGAGAATGGTATCTGGGTGAAGGAGAATGGTATCTGGGTGAAGGAGAATGGCATCTGGGTGAAGGTGAATGGCATCTGGGTGAAGGAGAATGGTATCTGGGTGAAGGAGAATGGTATCTGGGTGAAGGAGAATGGTACCAGGGTGAAGGAGAATGGTATCTGGGTGAAGGAGAATGGTATCTGGGTGAAGGAGAATGGTATCTGGGTGAAGGAGAATGGTACCTGGGCGAAGGTGAATGGTACCTGGGTGAAGGAGAATGGTATCTGGGTGAAGGAGAACGGTATCTGGGTGAAGGAGAATGGTACCTGGGTGAAGGAGAATGGTATCTGGGTGAAGGAGAATGGTATCTGGGTGAAAGAGAATGGTACCCGGGTGAAGGAGAACGGTATCTGGGTGAAGGAGAATGGTACCTGGGCGAAGGAGAATGGTACATGGGCGAAGGTGAATGGTACCTGGGTGAAGGAGAATGGTACATGGGTGAAGGAGAATGGTATCTGGGTGAAGGAGAATGGTATCTGGGTGAAAGAGAATGGTTCCCGGGTGAAGGAGAATGGTACCTGGGTGAAGGAGAGTGGTACCCGGGTGAAGGAGAATGGTATCTGGGTGAAGGAGAATGGTCTCTGGGTGAAGGAGAATGGTATCTGGGTGAAGAAGAATGGTACCCGGGTGGAGGAGAATGGTATCTGGGTGAAGGGGAATGGTATCTGGGTGAAGGAGAATGGTATCTGGGTGAAGGAGAATGGTATCTGGGTGAAGGAGAATGGTATCTGGGTGAAGGAGAATGGTATCTGGGTGAAGGAGAATGGTATCTGGGTGAAGGAGAATGGCATCTGGGTGAAGGTGAATGACATCTGGGTGAAGGAGAATGGTACCTGGGTGAAGGAGAATGGTATCTGGGTGAAGGAGAATGGTATCTGGGTGAAGGAAAATGGTACCTGGGCGAAGGTGAATGGCACCTGGGTGAAGGAGAATGGTACATGGGTGAAGGAGAATGGTATCTGGGTGAAGGAGAATGGTACCTGGGTGAAGGAGAATGGTATCTGGGTGAAGGAGAATGGTATCTGGGTGAAAGAGAATGGTACCCGGGTGAAGGAGAACGGTATCTGGGTGAAGGAGAATGGTACCTGGGTGAAGGAGAATGGCACCTAGGCGAAGGTGAATGGTACCTGGGTGAAGGAGAATGGTACATGGGTGAAGGAGAATGGTATCTGGGTGAAGGAGAATGGTACCTGGGTGAAGGACAATGGTATCTGGGTGAAGGAGAATGGTATCTGGGTGAAAGAGAATGGTACCCGGGTGAAGGAGAATGGTACCTGGGTGAAGGAGAGTGGTACCCGGGTGAAGGAGAATGGTATCTGGGTGAAGGAGAATGGTTTCTGGGTGAAAGAGAATGGTACCCGGGTGAAGGAGAATGGTACCTGGGTGAAGGAGAGTGGTACCCGGGTGAAGCAGAATGGTACCTGTGTGAAGGAGAATGGTACCCGGGTGAAGGAGAATGGTACCTGTGTGAAGGAGAATGGTATCTGGGTGAAGGAGAATGGTATCTGGGTGAAGGAGAATGGTACCCGGGTGAAGGAGAATGGTATCTGGGTGAAGGAGAATGGTACCCGGGTGAAGGAGAATGGTATTTGGGTGAATGAGAATGGTACCTGGGTGAAGGAGAATGGTACCTGGGTGAAGGAGAATGGTATCTGAGTGAAGGAGAATGGTATCTGGGTGAAGGGGAATGGTACCCGGGTGAAGGAGAGTGGTATCTGGTTGAAGGAGAATGGTATCTGGGTGAAGGGGAATGGTATCTGGGTGAAGGAGAATGGTACCCGGGTGAAGGAGAATGGTATCTGGGTGAAGGAGAATGGTACCCGGGTGGAGGAGAATGGTATTTGGGTGAAGGAGAATGGTACCCGGATGAAGGAGAATGGTACCTGGGTGAAGGAGAATGGTATCTGGGTGAAGGAGAATGGTACCTGGGTGAAGGAGAATGGTACCCGGATGGAGGAGAATGGTACCTGTGTGAAGGAGAATGGTATCTGGGTGAAGGAGAATGGTACCTGGGAGAATGAGAATGGTATCTGGGTGAAGGAGAATGGTATCTGGGTGAAGGAGAATGGTACCTGGGTGAAGGAGAATGGTACCCAGGTGAAGGAGAAAGGTATCTCGCTGAAGGAGAATGGTACCCGGGTGAAGGAGAATGGTAGCTGTGTGAAGGAGAATGGTATCTGGGTGAAGGAGAATGGTATCTGGGTGAAGGAGAATGGTACCCGGGTGAAGGAGAATGGTATCTGGGTGAAGGAGAATGGTACCCGGGTGAAGGAGAATGGTATTTGGGTGAAGGAGAATGGTACCTGGGTGAAGGAGAATGGTACCTGGGTGAAGGAGAATGGTATCTGAGTGAAGGAGAATGGTACCTGGGTGAAGGAGAATGGTATCTGGGTGAAGGAGAATGGTATCTGGGTGAAGGAAAATGGTACCTGGGCGAAGGTGAATGGCACCTGGGTGAAGGAGAATGGTACATGGGTGAAGGAGAATGGTATCTGGGTGAAGAAGAATGGTACCTGGGTGAAGGAGAATGATATCTGGGTGAAGGAGAATGGTATCTGGGTGAAAGAGAATGGTACCCGGGTGAAGGAGAACGGTATCTGGGTGAAGGAGAATGGTACCTGGGTGAAGGAGAATGGCACCTGGGCGAAGGTGAATGGTACCTGGGTGAAGGAGAATGGTACATGGGTGAAGGAGAATGGTATCTGGGTGAAGGAGAATGGTACCTGGGTGAAGGAGAATGGTATCTGGGTGAAGGAGAATGGTATCTGGGTGAAAGAGAATGGTACCCGGGTGAAGAAGAATGGTACCTGGGTGAAGGAGAGTGGTACCCGGGTGAAGGAGAATGGTATCTGGGTGAAGGAGAATGGTATCTGGGTGAAAGAGAATGGTACCCGGGTGAAGGAGAATGGTACCTGGGTGAAGGAGAGTGGTACCCGTGTGAAGGAGAATGGTATCTGTGTGAAGGAGAATGGTACCCGGGTGAAGGAGAATGGTACCTGTGTGAAGGAGAATGGTATCTGGGTGAAGGAGAATGGTATCTGGGTGAAGGAGAATGGTACCCGGGTGAAGGAGAATGGTATCTAGGTGAAGGAGAATGGTACCCGGGTGAAGGAGAATTGTATTTGGGTGAAGGAGAATGGTACCTGGGTGAAGGAGAATGGTACCTGGGTGAAGGAGAATGGTATCTGAGTGAAGGAGAATGGTATCTGGGTGAAGGAGAATGGTACCCGGGTGAAGGAGAGTGGTATCTGGTTGAAGGAGAATGGTATCTGGGTGAAGGGGAATGGTATCTGGGTGAAGGAGAATGGTACCCGGGTGAAGGAGAATGGTATCTGGGTGAAGGAGAATGGTACCCGGGTGGAGGAGAATGGTATCTGGGTGAAGGAGAATGGTATCTGGGTGAAGGAGAATGGTATCTGGGTGAAGGAGAATGGCATCTGGGTGAAGGTGAATGGCATCTGGGTGAAGGAGAATGGTATCTGGGTGAAGGAGAATGGTATCTGGGTGAAGGAGAATGGTACCAGGGTGAAGGAGAATGGTATCTGGGTGAAGGAGAATGGTATCTGGGTGAAGGAGAATGGTATCTGGGTGAAGGAGAATGGTACCTGGGCGAAGGTGAATGGTACCTGGGTGAAGGAGAATGGTATCTGGGTGAAGGAGAACGGTATCTGGGTGAAGGAGAATGGTACCTGGGTGAAGGAGAATGGTATCTGGGTGAAGGAGAATGGTATCTGGGTGAAAGAGAATGGTACCCGGGTGAAGGAGAACGGTATCTGGGTGAAGGAGAATGGTACCTGGGCGAAGGAGAATGGTACATGGGCGAAGGTGAATGGTACCTGGGTGAAGGAGAATGGTACATGGGTGAAGGAGAATGGTATCTGGGTGAAGGAGAATGGTATCTGGGTGAAAGAGAATGGTTCCCGGGTGAAGGAGAATGGTACCTGGGTGAAGGAGAGTGGTACCCGGGTGAAGGAGAATGGTATCTGGGTGAAGGAGAATGGTACCTGGGTGAAGGAGAATGGTACCTGGGTGAAGGAGAATGGTACCTGGGTGAAGGAGAATGGCATCTGGGTGAAGGAGAATGGTGCCCGGATGAAGGAGAATGGTATCTGGGAGAAGGAGAATGGTATCTGGGTGAAGGAGAATGGTATCTGGGTGAAGGAGAATGGTACCTGGGTGAAGGAGAATGGTACCTGGGAGAAGGAAAATGGGACCCGGGTGAAGAAGAATGGTACCTGAGTGAAGGAGAATGGTACCCAGATGAAGGAGAATGGTACCTGGGTGAAGGAGAATGGTATCTGGGTGAAGGAGAATGGTACCTGGGTGAAGGAGAATGGTACCTGGGTGAAGGAGAATGGTACCCGGGTGAAGGAGAATGGTACCTGTGTGAAGGAGAATGGTTTCTGGGTGAAGGAGAATGGTATCTGGGTGAAAGAGAATGGTACCCGGGTGAAGGAGAATGGTACCTGGGTGAAGGAGAGTGGTACCCGGGTGAAGGAGAATGGTATCTGGGTGAAGGAGAATGGTACCTGGGAGAAGGAGAATGGTATCTGGGTGAAGGAGAATGGTACCTGGGTGAAGGAGAATGGTATCTGGATGAAGGAAAATGGTACCCAGGTGAAGGAGAATGGTACCTGGGTGAAGGAGAATGGTATCTGGGTGAAGGAGAATGGTATCCGGATGAAGGAGAATGGTATCTGGGTGAAGGAGAATGGTACCCAGGTGAAGGAGAATGGTACCTGGGTGAAGGAGAATGGTACCCGGATGAAGGAGAATGGTACCTGGGTGAAGGAGAATGGTACCCGGATGAAGGAGAATGGTACCTGGGTGAAGGAGAATGGTATCTGGGTGGAGGAGAATGGTACCTGGGTGAAGGAGAATGGTACCTGGGTGAAGGAGAATGGTACCCGGATGAAGGAGAATGGTACCTGTGTGAAGGAGAATGGTATCTGGGTGAAGGAGAATGGTACCTGGGAGAATGAGAATGGTATCTGGGTGAAGGAGAATGGTATCTGGGTGAAGGAGAATGGTACCTGGGTGAAGGAGAATGGTACCCAGGTGAAGGAGAATGGTATCTGGGTGAAGGGGAATGGTACCCGGGTGAAGGAGAATGCTACCTGTGTGAAGGAGAATTGTACCCGGGTGAAAGAGAATGGTATCTGGGTGAAGGAGAATGGTACCCGGGTGGAGGAGAATGGTATCTGGGTGAAGGAGAATGGTATCTGGGTGAAGGAGAATGGTATCTGGGTGAAGGAGAATGGTACCCGGGTGGAGGAGAATGGTATCTGGGTGAAGGGGAATGGTATCTGGGTGAAGGAGAATGGTATCTGGGTGAAGGAGAATGGTATCTGGGTGAAGGAGAATGGTATCTGGGTGAAGGAGAATGGTATCTGGGTGAAGGAGAATGGTATCTGGGTGAAGGAGAATGGTATCTGGGTGAAGGAGAATGGCATCTGGGCGAAGGTGAATGACATCTGGGTGAAGGAGAATGGTACCTGGGTGAAGGAGAATGGTATCTGGGTGAAGGAGAATGGTATCTGGGTGAAGGAAAATGGTACCTGGGCGAAGGTGAATGGCACCTGGGTGAAGGAGAATGGTACATGGGTGAAGGAGAATGGTATCTGGGTGAAGGAGAATGGTACCTGGGTGAAGGAGAATGGTATCTGGGTGAAGGAGAATGGTATCTGGGTGAAAGAGAATGGTACCCGGGTGAAGGAGAACGGTATCTGGGTGAAGGAGAATGGTACCTGGGTGAAGGAGAATGGCACCTAGGCGAAGGTGCATGGTACCTGGGTGAAGGACAATGGTACATGGGTGAAGGAGAATGGTATCTGGGTGAAGGAGAATGGTACCTGGGTGAAGGAGAATGGTATCTGTGTGAAGGAGAATGGTATCTGGGTGAAAGAGAATGGTACCCGGGTGAAGGAGAATGGTACCTAGGTGAAGGAGAGTGGTACCCGGGTGAAGGAGAATGGTATCTGGGTGAAGGAGAATGGTTTCTGGGTGAAAGAGAATGGTACCCGGGTGAAGGAGAATGGTACCTGGGTGAAGGAGAGTGGTACCCGGGTGAAGCAGAATGGTATCTGTGTGAAGGAGAATGGTACCCGGGTGAAGGAGAATGGTACCTGTGTGAAGGAGAATGGTATCTGGGTGAAGGAGAATGGTATCTGGGTGAAGGAGAATGGTACCCGGGTGAAGGAGAATGGTATCTGGGTGAAGGAGAATGGTACCCGGGTGAAGGAGAATGGTATTTGGGTGAAGGAGAATGGTACCTGGGTGAAGGAGAATGGTACCTGGGTGAAGGAGAATGGCATCTGAGTGAAGGAGAATGGTATCTGGGTGAAGGAGAATGGTACCCGGGTGAAGGAGAGTGGTATCTGGTTGAAGGAGAATGGTATCTGGGTGAAGGGGAATGGTATCTGGGTGAAGGAGAATGGTACCCTGGTGAAGGAGAATGGTATCTGGGTGTAGGAGAATGGTACCCGGGTGGAGGAGAATGGTATCTGGGTGAAGGAGAATGGTGTCTGGGTGAAGGAGAATGGTATCTGGGTGAAGGAGAATGGCATCTGGGTGAAGGTGAATGGCATCTGGGTGAAGGAGAATGGTATCTGGGTGAAGGAGAATGGTATCTGGGTGAAGGAGAATGGTATCTGGGGGAAGGAGAATGGTGTCTGGGTGAAGGAGAATGGTACCTGGGTGAAGGAGAATGGTGTCTGGGTGAAAGAGAATGGTACCCGGTTGAAGGGGAACGGTATCTGGGTGAAGGAGAATGGTACCTGGGTGAAGGAGAATGGTACCTGGGCGAAGGTGAATGGTACCTGGGTGAAGGAGAATGGTATCTGGGTGAAGGAGAATGGTATCTGGGTGAAGGAGAATGGTACTCGGGTGAAGGAGAATGGTATTTGGGTGAAGGAGAATGGTACCCGGATGAAGGAGAATGGTACCTGGGTGAAGGAGAATGGTATCTGGGTGAAGGAGAATGGTACCTGGGTGAAGGAGAATGGTACCCCGATGGAGGAGAATGGTACCTGTGTGAAGGAGAATGGTATCTGGGTGAAGGAGAATGGTACCTGGGAGAATGAGAATGGTATCTGGGTGAAGGAGAATGGTATCTGGGTGAAGGAGAATGGTACCTGGGTGAAGGAGAATGGTACCCAGGTGAAGGAGAATGGTATCTCGCTGAAGGAGAATGGTACCCGGGTGAAGGAGAATGGTAGCTGTGTGAAGGAGAATGGTATCTGGGTGAAGGAGAATGGTATCTGGGTGAAGGAGAATGGTACCCGGGTGAAGGAGAATGGTATCTGGGTGAAGGAGAATGGTACCCGGGTGAAGGAGAATGGTATTTGGGTGAAGGAGAATGGTACCTGGGTGAAGGAGAATGGTACCTGGGTGAAGGAGAATGGTATCTGAGTGAAGGAGAATGGTATCTGGGTGAAGGAGAATGGTACCCGGGTGAAGGAGAGTGGTATCTGGTTGAAGGCGAATGGTATCTGGGTGAAGGGGAATGGTATCTGGGTGAAGGAGAATTGTACCCGGGTGAAGGAGAATGGTATCTGGGTGAAGGAGAATGGTACCCGGGTGGAGGAGAATGGTATCTGGGTGAAGGAGAATGGTATCTGGGTGAAGGAGAATGGTATCTGGGTGAAGGAGAATGGTATCTGGGTGAAGGAGAATGGCATCTGGGTGAAGGTGAATGGCATCTGGGTGAAGGAGAATGGTATCTGGGTGAAGGAGAATGGTATCTGGGTGAAGGGGAATGGTATCTGGGTGAAGGAGAATGGTATCTGGGTGAAGGGGAATGGTATCTGGGTGAAGGAGAATGGTGTCTGGGTGAAGGAGAATGGTACCTGGGTGAAGGAGAATGGTATCTGGGTGAAAGAGAATGGTACCCGGGTGAAGGAGAACGGTATCTGGGAGAAGGAGAATGGTACCTAGGTGAAGGAGAATGGTACCTGGGTGAAGGTGAATGGTACCTGGGTGAAGGAGAATGGTATCTGGGTGAAGGCGAATGGTACCCAGGTTAACGAGAATGGCACCTGGGTGAAGGAAAATGGTATCTGGGTGAAGGAGAATGGTACCCGGATGAAGGAGAATGGTATCTGGGTGAAGGAGAATGGTATCTGGGTGAAGGAGAATGGTACTTGTGTGAAGGAGAATGGTATCTGGGTGAAGGAGAATTGTACCCGGGTGAAGGAGAATGGTATCTTGGTGAAGGAGAATGGTACCTGGGTGAAGGAGAATGGTACCTGGGAGATGGAAAATGGGACCCGGGTGAAGGAGAATGGTACCTGCGTGAAGGAGAATGGTACCTGGGTGAAGGAGAATGGTACCTGGGCGAAGATGAATCGTACCTGGGTGAAGGAGAATGGTACCCATGTGAAGGAGAATGGTACCTGGGGGAAGGAAAATGGTATCTGGGTGAAGGAGAATGGTACCTGGGTGAAGGAGAATGGTACCCGGGTGGAGGAGAAAGGTATCTGGGTGAAGGAGAATGGTATCTGGGTGAAGGAGAATGGTATCTGGATGAAGGAGAATGGTATCTGGGTGAAGGAGAATGGTACCAGGGTGAAGGAGAATGGTATCTGGGAGAAGGAGAATGGTACCAGGGTGAAGGAGAATGGTACCCGGGTGAAGGAGAATGGTATCTGGGTGAAGGAGAATGGTATCTGGGTGAAGGAAAATGGTACCTGGGTGAAGGAGAATGGTATCTGGGTGAAGGAGTATGGTATCTGGGTGAACGACAATGGTATCTGGGTGAACGACAATGGTATCTGGGTGAAGGAGAATGGTATCTGGGTGAAGTAGAATGGTACATGGGTGAAGGACAATGGTATCTGGGTGAAGGAGAATGGTATCTGGGTGAAGGAGAATGGTACCTGGGCGAAGGTGAATGGTACCTGGGTGAAGGAGAATGGTACATGGGTGAAGGAGAATGGTATCTGGGTGAAGGAGAATGGTACCTTTGTGAAGGAGAATGATATCTGGGTGAAGGAGAATGGTACCTGGGTGAAGGAGAATGGTACCTGGGAGAAGGAAAATGGGACCCGGGTGAAGGAGAATGGTACCTGCGTGAAGGAGAATGGTACCTGGGTGAAGGAGAATGGTACCTGGGCGAAGGTGAATGGTACCTGGGTGAAGGAGAATGGTACCCAGGTGAAGGACAATGGTATCTGGGTGAACGAGAATGGTATCTGGGCGAAGGAGAATGGTATCTGGGTGAAGTAGAATGGTACCTGGGTAAAGGACAATGGTATCTGGGTGAAGGAGAATGGTATCTGGGAGAAGGAGAATGGTACCTGGGCGAAGGTGAATGGTACCTGGGTGAAGGAGAATGGTACATGGGTGAAGGAGAATGGTATCTGGGTGAAGGAGAATGGTACCTTTGTGAAGGAGAATGATATCTGGGTGAAGGAGAATGGTATCTGGGTGAAAGAGAATGGTACCCAGGTGAAGGAGAACGGTATTTGGGTGAAGGCGAATGGTACCTGGGTGAAGGAGAATGGTACCTGGGCGAAGGTGAATGGTACCTGGGTGAAGGAGAATGGTACATGGGTGAAGGAGAATGGTATCTGGGTGAAGGAGAATGGTGCCTGGGTGAAGGAGAATGGTATCTGGGTGAAGGAGAATGGTATCTGGGTGAAAGAGAATGGTACCCGGGTGAAGGAGAATAGTACCTGGGTGAAGGAGAGTGGTACCCGGGTGAAGGAGAATGGTATCTGGGTGAAGGAGAATGGTACCCGGGTGAAGGAGAATGGTATCTGGGTGAAGGAGAATGGTACCCGGGTGGAGGAAAATGGTATCTGTGTGAAGGAGAATGGTATCTGGGTGAAGGAGAATGGTATCTGGGTGAAGGAGAATGGTATCTGGGTGAAGGAGAATGGCATCTGGGTGAAGGTGAATGGCATCTGGGTGAAGGAGAATGGTATCTGGGTGAAGGAGAATGGTATCTGGGTGAAGGGGAATGGTATCTGGGTGAAGGGGAATGGTATCTGGGTGAAGGAGAATGGTGTCTGGGTGAAGGAGAATGGTACCTGGGTGAAGGAGAATGGTATCTGGGTGAAAGAGAATGGTACCCGGGTGAAGGAGAACGGTATCTGGGTGAAGGAGAATGGTACCTAGGTGAAGGAGAATGGTGCCTGGGCGAAGGTGAATGGTACCTGGGTGAAGGAGAATGGTATCTGGGTGAAGGCGAATGGTACCCAGGTGAACGAGAATGGTACCTGGTTGAAGGAAAATGGTATCTGGGTGAAGGAGAATGGTACCCGGATGAAGGAGAATGGTATCTGGGTGAAGGAGACTGGTGTCTGGGTAAAGGAGAATGGTATCTGGGTGAAGGAGAATGCTGCCTGAGTGAAGGAAAATGGTACCTGGGAGGAGGAAAATGGGACCCGGGTGAAGGAGAATGTTACCTGGGTGAAGGAGAATGGTATCCGGATGAAGGAGAATGGTACCTGGGTGAAGGAGGATGGTATCTGGGTGAAGGAGAATGGTACCTGGGTGAAGGAGAATGGTACCTGGGTGAAGGAGAATGGTACCCGGATGAAGGAGATTGGTACCCGGGTGAAGGAGAATGGTACCTGGGAGAATGAGAATGGTATCTGGGGGAAGGAGAATGGTATCTGGGTGAAGGAGAATGGTACCTGGGTGAAGGAGAATGGTACCCAGGTGAAGGAGAATGGTATCTGGGTGAAGGAGAATGGTACCTGGGTGAAGGAGAATGGTATCTGGGTGAAGGAGAATGGTACCCGGGTGAAGGAGAATGGTATCTGGGTGAAGGAGAATGGTACCCGGGTGGAGGAGAATGGTATCTGGGTGAAGGAGAATGGTATCTGGGTGAAGGAGAATGGTATCTGGGTGAAGGAGAATGGTATCTGGGTGAAGGAGAATGGTACCAGGGTGAAGGAGAATGGTACCCGGGTGAAGGAGAATGGTATCTGGGTGAAGGAGAATGGTATCTGGGTGAAGGAGAATGGTACCTGGGTGAAGGAGAATGGTATCTGGGTGAAGGAGTATGGTATCTGGGTGAAGGACAATGGTATCTGGGTGAACGACAATGGTATCTGGGTGAAGGAGAATGGTATCTGGGTGAAGTAGAATGGTACCTGGGTGAAGGACAATGGTATCTGGGTGAAGGAGAATGGTATCTGACTGAAGGAGAATGGTACCTGGGCGAAGGTGAATGGTATCTGGGTGAAGGGGAATGGTACCTTTGTGAAGGATAATGATATCTGGGTGAAGGAGAATGGTATCTGGGTGAAAGAGAATGGTACCCAGGTGAAGGAGAACGGTATTTGGGTGAAGGCGAATGGTACCTGGGTGAAGGAGAATGGTACCTGGGCGAAGGTGAATGGTACCTGGGTGAAGGAGAATGGTACATGGGTGAAGGAGAATGGTATCTGGGTGAAGGAGAATGGTGCCTGGGTGAAGGAGAATGGTATCTGGGTGAAGGAGAATGGTATCTGTGTGAAAGAGAATGGTACCCGGGTGAAGGAGAATAGTACCTGGGTGAAGGAGAGTGGTACCCGGGTGAAGGAGAATGGTATCTGGGTGAAGGAGAATGGTACCCGGGTGAAGGAGAATGGTATCTGGGTGAAGGAGAATGGTACCCGGGTGGAGGAGAATGGTATCTGTGTGAAGGAGAATGGTATCTGGGTGAAGGAGAATGGTATCTGGGTGAAGGAGAATGGTATCTGGGTGAAGGAGAATGGCATCTGGGTGAAGGTGAATGGCATCTGGGTGAAGGAGAATGGTATCTGGGTGAAGGAGAATGGTATCTGGGTGAAGGGGAATGGTATCTGGGTGAAGGAGAATGGTGTCTGGGTGAAGGAGAATGGTACCTGGGTGAAGGAGAATGGTATCTGGGTGAAAGAGAATGGTACCCGGGTGAAGGAGAACGGTATCTGGGTGAAGGAGAATGGTACCTAGGTGAAGGAGAATGGTACCTGGGCGAAGGTGAATGGTACCTGGGTGAAGGAGAATGGTATCTGGGTGAAGGCGAATGGTACCCAGGTGAACGAGAATGGTACCTGGGTGAAGGAAAAGGGTATCTGGGTGAAGGAGAATGGTACCCGGATGAAGGAGAATGGTATCTGGGTGAAGGAGAATGGTATCTGGGTGAAGGAGAATGGTACCTGTGTGAAGGAGAATGGTATCTGGGTGAAGGAGAATGGTACCCGGGTGAAGGAGAATGGTATCTGGGTGAAGGAGAATGGTACCTGGGTGAAGGAGAATGGTACCTGGGAGAAGGAAAATGGTACCTGGGTGAAGGAGAATGGTACCTGGGAGAAGGAAAATGGGACCCGGGTGAAGGAGAATGGTACCTGCGTGAAGGAGAATGGTACCTGGGTGAAGGAGAATGGTACCTGGGCGAAGGTGAATCGTACCTGGGTGAAGGAGAATGGTACCCAGGTGAAGGAGAATGGTACCTGGGTGAAGGAGAATGGTATCTGGGTGAAGGAGAATGGTACCCGGATGAAGGAGAATGGTATCTGGGTGAAGGAGACTGGTGTCTGGGTAAAGGAGAATGGTATCTGGGTGAAGGAGAATGCTGCCTGAGTGAAGGAGAATGGTACCTGGGAGAAGGAAAATGGGATCCGGGTGAAGGAGAATGTTACCTGGGTGAAGGAGAATGGTACCCGGATGAAGGAGAATGGTACCTGGGTGAAGGAGGATGGTATCTGGGTGAAGGAGAATGGTACCTGGGTGAAGGAGAATGGTACCTGGGTGAAGGAGAATGGTACCCGGATGAAGGAGAATGGTACCCGGGTGAAGGAGAATGGTACCTGGGAGAATGAGAATGGTATCTGGGGGAAGGAGAATGGTATCTGGGTGAAGGAGAATGGTACCTGGGTGAAGGAGAATGGTACCCAGGTGAAGGAGAATGGTATCTGGGTGAAGGAGAATGGTACCTGGGTGAAGGAGAATGGTATCTGGGTGAAGGAGAATGGTACCCGGGTGAAGGAGAATGGTATCTGGGTGAAGGAGAATGGTACCCGGGTGGAGGAGAATGGTATCTGGGTGAAGGAGAATGGTATCTGGGTGAAGGAGAATGGTATCTGGGTGAAGGAGAGTGGTATCTGGGTGAAGGAGAATGGTATCTGGGTGAAGGAGAATGGTACCAGGGTGAAGGAGAATGGTACCCGGGTGAAGGAGAATGGTATCAGGGTGAAGGAGAATGGTATCTGGGTGAAGGAGAATGGTACCTGGGTGAAGGAGAATGGTATCTGGATGAAGGAGTATGGTATCTGGGTGAAGGACAATGGTATCTGGGTGAACGACAATGGTATCTGGGTGAAGGAGAATGGTATCTGGGTGAAGTAGATTGGTACCTGGGTGAAGGACAATGGTATCTGGGTGAAGGAGAATGGTATCTGACTGAAGGAGAATGGTACCTGGGCGAAGGTGAATGGTACCTGGGTGAAGGAGAATGGTACATGGGTGAAGGAGAATGGTGTCTGGGTGAAGGGGAATGGTACCTTTGTGAAGGAGAATGATATCTGGGTGAAGGAGAATGGTATCTGGGTGAAAGAGAATGGTACCCAGGTGAAGGAGAACGGTATTTGGGTGAAGGCGAATGGTACCTGGGTGAAGGAGAATGGTACCTGGGCGAAGGTGAATGGTACCTGGGTGAAGGAGAATGGTACATGGGTGAAGGAGAATGGTATCTGGGTGAAGGAGAATGGTGCCTGGGTGAAGGAGAATGGTATCTGGGTGAAGGAGAATGGTATCTGTGTGAAAGAGAATGGTACCCGGGTGAAGGAGAATAGTACCTGGGTGAAGGAGAGTGGTACCCGGGTGAAGGAGAATGGTATCTGGGTGAAGGAGAATGGTACCCGGGTGAAGGAGAATGGTATCTGGGTGAAGGAGAATGGTACCCGGGTGGAGGAGAATGGTATCTGTGTGAAGGAGAATGGTATCTGGGTGAAGGAGAATGGTATCTGGGTGAAGGAGAATGGTATCTGGGTGAAGGAGAATGGCATCTGGGTGAAGGTGAATGGCATCTGGGTGAAGGAGAATGGTATCTGGGTGAAGGAGAATGGTATCTGGGTGAAGGGGAATGGTATCTGGGTGAAGGAGAATGGTGTCTGGGTGAAGGAAAATGGTACCTGGGTGAAGGAGAATGGTATCTGGGTGAAAGAGAATGGTACCCGGGTGAAGGAGAACGGTATCTGGGTGAAGGAGAATGGTACCTAGGTGAAGGAGAATGGTACCTGGGCGAAGGTGAATGGTACCTGGGTGAAGGAGAATGGTATCTGGGTGAAGGCGAATGGTACCCAGGTGAACGAGAATGGTACCTGGGTGAAGGAAAATGGTATCTGGGTGAAGGAGAATGGTACCCGGATGAAGGAGAATGGTATCTGGGTGAAGGAGAATGGTATCTGGGTGAAGGAGAATGGTACCTGTGTGAAGGAGAATGGTATCTGGGTGAAGGAGAATGGTACCCGGGTGAAGGAGAATGGTATCTGGGTGAAGGAGAATGGTACCTGGGTGAAGGAGAATGGTACCTGGGAGAAGGAAAATGGGACCCGGGTAAAGGAGAATGGTACCTGCGTGAAGGAGAATGGTACCTGGGTGAAGGAGAATGGTACCTGGGCGAAGGTGACTCGAACCTGGGTGAAGGAGAATGGTACCCAGGTGAAGGAGAATGGTACCTGGGTGAAGGAGAATGGTATCTGGGTGAAGGAGAATGGTACCCGGATGAAGGAGAATGGTATCTGGGTGAAGGAGACTGGTGTCTGGGTAAAGGAGAATGGTATCTGGGTGAAGGAGAATGCTGCCTGAGTGAAGGAGAATGGTACCTGGGAGAAGGAAAATGGGACCCGGGTGAAGGAGAATGTTACCTGGGTGAAGGAGAATGGTACCCGGATGAAGGAGAATGGTACCTGGGTGAAGGAGGATGGTATCTGGGTGAAGGAGAATGGTACCTGGGTGAAGGAGAATGGTACCTGGGTGAAGGAGAATGGTACCCGGATGAAGGAGAATGGTACCCGGGTGAAGGAGAATGGTACCTGGGAGAATGAGAATGGTATCTGGGGGAAGGAGAATGGTATCTGGGTGAAGGAGAATGGTACCTGGGTGAAGGAGAATGGTACCCAGGTGAAGGAGAATGGTATCTGGGTGAAGGAGAATGGTACCTGGGTGAAGGAGAATGGTATCTGGGTGAAGGAGAATGGTACCCGGGTGAAGGAGAATGGTATCTGGGTGAAGGAGAATGGTACCCGGGTGGAGGAGAATGGTATCTGGGTGAAGGAGAATGGTATCTGGGTGAAGGAGAATGGTATCTGGGTGAAGGAGAATGGTATCTGGGTGAAGGAGAATGGTACCAGGGTGAAGGAGAATGGTACCCGGGTGAAGGAGAATGGTATCAGGGTGAAGGAGAATGGTATCTGGGTGAAGGAGAATGGTACCTGGGTGAAGGAGAATGGTATCTGGGTGAAGGAGTATGGTATCTGGGTGAAGGACAATGGTATCTGGGTGAACGACAATGGTATCTGGGTGAAGGAGAATGGTATCTGGGTGAAGTAGATTGGTACCTGGGTGAAGGACAATGGTATCTGGGTGAAGGAGAATGGTATCTGACTGAAGGAGAATGGTACCTGGGCGAAGGTGAATGGTACCTGGGTGAAGGAGAATGGTACATGGGTGAAGGAGAATGGTATCTGGGTGAAGGAGAATGGTACCTTTGTGAAGGAGAATCATATCTGGGTGAAGGAGAATGGTACCTGGGTGAAGGAGAATGGTACCTGGGAGAAGGAAAATGGGACCCGGGTGAAGGAGAATGGTACCTGCGTGAAGGAGAATGGTACCTGGGTGAAGGAGAATGGTACCTGGGCGAAGGTGAATGGTACCTGGGTGAAGGAGAATGGTACCCATGTGAAGGACAATGGTATCTGGGTGAACGAGAATGGTATCTGGGTGAAGGAGAATGGTATCTGGGTGAAGTAGAATGGTACCTGGGTAAAGGACAATGGTATCTGGGTGAAGGATAATGGTATCTGGGAGAAGGAGAATGGTACCTGGGCGAAGGTGAATGGTACCTGGGTGAAGGAGAATGGTACATGGGTGAAGGAGAATGGTATCTGGGTGAAGGAGAATGGTACCTTTGTGAAGGAGAATGATATCTGGGTGAAGGAGAATGGTATGTGGGTGAAAGAGAATGGTACCCAGGTGAAGGAGAACGGTATTTGGGTGAAGGCGAATGGTACCGGGGTGAAGGAGAATGGTACCTGGGCGAAGGTGAATGGTACCTGGGTGAAGGAGAATGGTACATGGCTGAAGGAGAATGGTATCTGGGTGAAGGAGAATGGTGCCTGGGTGAAGGAGAATGGTATCTGGGTGAAGGAGAATGGTATCTGGGTGAAAGAGAATGGTACCCGGGTGAAGGAGAATAGTACCTGGGTGAAGGAGAGTGGTACCCAGGTGAAGGAGAATGGTATCTGGGTGAAGGAGAATGGTACCCAGGTGAAGGAGAATGGTATCTGGGTGAAGGAGAATGGTACCTGGGTGAAGGAGAATGGTATCTGGGTGAAGGAGAATGGTACCCGGGTGAAGGAGAATGGTATCTGGGTGAAGGAGAATGGTGTCTGGGTGAAGGAGAATGGTACCTGGGTGAAGGAGAATGGTATCTGGGTGAAAGACAATGGTACCCGGGTGAAGGAGAACGGTATCTGGGTGAAGGAGAATGGTACCTAGGTGAAGGAGAATGGTACCTGGGCGAAGGTGAACGGTACCTGGGTGAAGGAGAATGGTATCTGGGTGAAGGCGAATGGTACCCAGGTGAACGAGAATGGTACCTGGGTGAAGGAAAATGGTATCTGGGTGAAGGAGAATGGTACCCGGATGAAGGAGAATGGTATCTGGGTGAAGGAGAATGGTATCTGGGTGAAGGAGAATGGTACCTGTGTGAAGGAGAATGGTATCTGGGTGAAGGAGAATGGTACCCGGGTGAAGGAGAATGGTATCTGGGTGAAGGAGAATGGTACCTGGGTGAAGGAGAATGGTACCTGGGAGAAGGAAAATGGGACCCGGGTGAAGGAGAATGGTACCTGCGTGAAGGAGAATGGTACCTGGGTGAAGGAGAATGGTACCTGGGCGAAGGTGAATCGTACCTGGGTGAAGGAGAATGGTACCTGGGAGATGGAAAATGGGACCCGGGTGAAGGAGAATGGTACCTGCGTGAAGGAGAATGGTACCTGGGTGAAGGAGAATGGTACCTGGGAGATGGAAAATGGGACCCGGGTGAAGGAGAATGGTACCTGCGTGAAGGAGAATGGTACCTGGGTGAAGGAGAATGGTACCTGGGCGAAGATGAATCGTACCTGGGTGAAGGAGAATGGTACCCATGTGAAGGAGAATGGTACCTGGGGGAAGGAAAATGGTATCTGGGTGAAGGAGAATGGTACCTGGATGAAGGAGAATGGTACCCGGGTGGAGGAGAAAGGTATCTGGGTGAAGGAGAATGGTATCTGGGTGAAGGAGAATGGTATCTGGATGAAGGAGAATGGTATCTGGGTGAAGGAGAATGGTACCAGGGTGAAGGAGAATGGTATCTGGGAGAAGGAGAATGGTACCAGGGTGAAGGAGAATGGTACCCGGGTGAAGGAGAATGGTATCTGGGTGAAGGAGAATGGTATCTGGGTGAAGGAAAATGGTACCTGGGTGAAGGAGAATGGTATCTGGGTGAAGGAGTATGGTATCTGGGTGAACGACAATGGTATCTGGGTGAACGACAATGGTATCTGGGTGAAGGAGAATGGTATCTGGGTGAAGTAGAATGGTACATGGGTGAAGGACAATGGTATCTGGGTGAAGGAGAATGGTATCTGGGTGAAGGAGAATGGTACCTGGGCGAAGGTGAATGGTACCTGGGTGAAGGAGAATGGTACATGGGTGAAGGAGAATGGTATCTGGGTGAAGGAGAATGGTACCTTTGTGAAGGAGAATGATATCTGGGTGAAGGAGAATGGTACCTGGGTGAAGGAGAATGGTACCTGGGAGAAGGAAAATGGGACCCGGGTGAAGGAGAATGGTACCTGCGTGAAGGAGAATGGTACCTGGGTGAAGGAGAATGGTACCTGGGCGAAGGTGAATGGTACCTGGGTGAAGGAGAATGGTACCCAGGTGAAGGACAATGGTATCTGTGTGAACGAGAATGGTATCTGGGCGAAGGAGAATGGTATCTGGGTGAAGTAGAATGGTACCTGGGTAAAGGACAATGGTATCTGGGTGAAGGAGAATGGTACCTGGGCGAAGGAGAATGGTACCTGGGCGAAGGTGAATGGTACCTGGGTGAAGGAGAATGGTACATGGGTGAAGGAGAATGGTATCTGGGTGAAGGAGAATGGTACCTTTGTGAAGGAGAATGATATCTGGGTGAAGGAGAATGGTATCTGGGTGAAAGAGAATGGTACCCAGGTGAAGGAGAACGGTATTTGGGTGAAGGCGAATGGTACCTGGGTGAAGGAGAATGGTACCTGGGCGAAGGTGAATGGTACCTGGGTGAAGGAGAATGGTACATGGGTGAAGGAGAATGGTATCTGGGTGAAGGAGAATGGTGCCTGGGTGAAGGAGAATGGTATCTGGGTGAAGGAGAATGGTATCTGGGTGAAAGAGAATGGTACCCGGGTGAAGGAGAATAGTACCTGGGTGAAGGAGAGTGGTACCCGGGTGAAGGAGAATGGTATCTGGGTGAAGGAGAATGGTACCCGGGTGAAGGAGAATGGTATCTGGGTGAAGGAGAATGGTACCCGGGTGGAGGAAAATTGTATCTGTGTGAAGGAGAATGGTATCTGGGTGAAGGAGAATGGTATCTGGGTGAAGGAGAATGGTATCTGGGTGAAGGAGAATGGCATCTGGGTGAAGGTGAATGGCATCTGGGTGAAGGAGAATGGTATCTGGGTGAAGGAGAATGGTATCTGGGTGAAGGGGAATGGTATCTGGGTGAAGGGGAATGGTATCTGGGTGAAGGAGAATGGTGTCTGGGTGAAGGAGAATGGTACCTGGGTGAAGGAGAATGGTATCTGGGTGAAAGAGAATGGTACCCGGGTGAAGGAGAACGGTATCTGGGTGAAGGAGAATGGTACCTAGGTGAAGGAGAATGGTGCCTGGGCGAAGGTGAATGGTACCTGGGTGAAGGAGAATGGTATCTGGGTGAAGGCGAATGGTACCCAGGTGAACGAGAATGGTACCTGGGTGAAGGAAAATGGTATCTGGGTGAAGGAGAATGGTACCCGGATGAAGGAGAATGGTATCTGGGTGAAGGAGACTGGTGTCTGGGTAAAGGAGAATGGTATCTGGGTGAAGGAGAATGCTGCCTGAGTGAAGGAAAATGGTACCTGGGAGGAGGAAAATGGGACCCGGGTGAAGGAGAATGTTACCTGGGTGAAGGAGAATGGTATCCGGATGAAGGAGAATGGTACCTGGGTGAAGGAGGATGGTATCTGGGTGAAGGAGAATGGTACCTGGGTGAAGGAGAATGGTACCTGGGTGAAGGAGAATGGTACCCGGATGAAGGAGATTGGTACCCGGGTGAAGGAGAATGGTACCTGGGAGAATGAGAATGGTATCTGGGGGAAGGAGAATGGTATCTGGGTGAAGGAGAATGGTACCTGGGTGAAGGAGAATGGTACCCAGGTGAAGGAGAATGGTATCTGGGTGAAGGAGAATGGTACCTGGGTGAAGGAGAATGGTATCTGGGTGAAGGAGAATGGTACCCGGGTGAAGGAGAATGGTATCTGGGTGAAGGAGAATGGTACCCGGGTGGAGGAGAATGGTATCTGGGTGAAGGAGAATGGTATCTGGGTGAAGGAGAATGGTATCTGGGTGAAGGAGAATAGTATCTGGGTGAAGGAGAATGGTATCTGGGTGAAGGAGAATGGTACCAGGGTGAAGGAGAATGGTACCCGGGTGAAGGAGAATGGTATCTGGGTGAAGGAGAATGGTATCTGGGTGAAGGAGAATGGTACCTGGGTGAAGGAGAATGGTATCTGGGTGAAGGAGTATGGTATCTGGGTGAAGGACAATGGTATCTGGGTGAACGACAATGGTATCTGGGTGAAGGAGAATGGTATCTGGGTGAAGTAGAATGGTACCTGGGTGAAGGACAATGGTATCTGGGTGAAGGAGAATGGTATCTGACTGAAGGAGAATGGTACCTGGGCGAAGGTGAATGGTATCTGGGTGAAGGGGAATGGTACCTTTGTGAAGGAGAATGATATCTGGGTGAAGGAGAATGGTATCTGGGTGAAAGAGAATGGTACCCAGGTGAAGGAGAACGGTATTTGGGTGAAGGCGAATGGTACCTGGGTGAAGGAGAATGGTACCTGGGCGAAGGTGAATGGTACCTGGGTGAAGGAGAATGGTACATGGGTGAAGGAGAATGGTATCTGGGTGAAGGAGAATGGTGCCTGGGTGAAGGAGAATGGTATCTGGGTGAAGGAGAATGGTATCTGTGTGAAAGAGAATGGTACCCGGGTGAAGGAGAATAGTACCTGGGTGAAGGAGAGTGGTACCCGGGTGAAGGAGAATGGTATCTGGGTGAAGGAGAATGGTACCCGGGTGAAGGAGAATGGTATCTGGGTGAAGGAGAATGGTACCCGGGTGGAGGAGAATGGTATCTGTGTGAAGGAGAATGGTATCTGGGTGAAGGAGAATGGTATCTGGGTGAAGGAGAATGGTATCTGGGTGAAGGAGAATGGCATCTGGGTGAAGGTGAATGGCATCTGGGTGAAGGAGAATGGTATCTGGGTGAAGGAGAATGGTATCTGGGTGAAGGGGAATGGTATCTGGGTGAAGGAGAATGGTGTCTGGGTGAAGGAGAATGGTACCTGGGTGAAGGAGAATGGTATCTGGGTGAAAGAGAATGGTACCCGGGTGAAGGAGAACGGTATCTGGGTGAAGGAGAATGGTACCTAGGTGAAGGAGAATGGTACCTGGGCGAAGGTGAATGGTACCTGGGTGAAGGAGAATGGTATCTGGGTGAAGGCGAATGGTACCCAGGTGAACGAGAATGGTACCTGGGTGAAGGAAAAGGGTATCTGGGTGAAGGAGAATGGTACCCGGATGAAGGAGAATGGTATCTGGGTGAAGGAGAATGGTATCTGGGTGAAGGAGAATGGTACCTGTGTGAAGGAGAATGGTATCTGGGTGAAGGAGAATGGTACCCGGGTGAAGGAGAATGGTATCTGGGTGAAGGAGAATGGTACCTGGGTGAAGGAGAATGGTACCTGGGAGAAGGAAAATGGGACCCGGGTGAAGGAGAATGGTACCTGCGTGAAGGAGAATGGTACCTGGGTGAAGGAGAATGGTACCTGGGCGAAGGTGAATCGTACCTGGGTGAAGGAGAATGGTACCCAGGTGAAGGAGAATGGTACCTGGGTGAAGGAGAATGGTATCTGGGTGAAGGAGAATGGTACCCGGATGAAGGAGAATGGTATCTGGGTGAAGGAGACTGGTGTCTGGGTAAAGGAGAATGGTATCTGGGTGAAGGAGAATGCTGCCTGAGTGAAGGAGAATGGTACCTGGGAGAAGGAAAATGGGACCCGGGTGAAGGAGAATGTTACCTGGGTGAAGGAGAATGGTACCCGGATGAAGGAGAATGGTACCTGGGTGAAGGAGGATGGTATCTGGGTGAAGGAGAATGGTACCTGGGTGAAGGAGAATGGTACCTGGGTGAAGGAGAATGGTACCCGGATGAAGGAGAATGGTACCCGGGTGAAGGAGAATGGTACCTGGGAGAATGAGAATGGTATCTGGGGGAAGGAGAATGGTATCTGGGTGAAGGAGAATGGTACCTGGGTGAAGGAGAATGGTACCCAGGTGAAGGAGAATGGTATCTGGGTGAAGGAGAATGGTACCTGGGTGAAGGAGAATGGTATCTGGGTGAAGGAGAATGGTACCCGGGTGAAGGAGAATGGTATCTGGGTGAAGGAGAATGGTACCCGGGTGGAGGAGAATGGTATCTGGGTGAAGGAGAATGGTATCTGGGTGAAGGAGAATGGTATCTGGGTGAAGGAGAATGGTATCTGGGTGAAGGAGAATGGTATCTGGGTGAAGGAGAATGGTACCAGGGTGAAGGAGAATGGTACCCGGGTGAAGGAGAATGGTATCAGGGTGAAGGAGAATGGTATCTGGGTGAAGGAGAATGGTACCTGGGTGAAGGAGAATGGTATCTGGATGAAGGAGTATGGTATCTGGGTGAAGGACAATGGTATCTGGGTGAACGACAATGGTATCTGGGTGAAGGAGAATGGTATCTGGGTGAAGTAGATTGGTACCTGGGTGAAGGACAATGGTATCTGGGTGAAGGAGAATGGTATCTGACTGAAGGAGAATGGTACCTGGGGGAAGGTGAATGGTACCTGGGTGAAGGAGAATGGTACATGGGTGAAGGAGAATGGTGTCTGGGTGAAGGGGAATGGTACCTTTGTGAAGGAGAATGATATCTGGGTGAAGGAGAATGGTATCTGGGTGAAAGAGAATGGTACCCAGGTGAAGGAGAACGGTATTTGGGTGAAGGCGAATGGTACCTGGGTGAAGGAGAATGGTACCTGGGCGAAGGTGAATGGTACCTGGGTGAAGGAGAATGGTACATGGGTGAAGGAGAATGGTATCTTGGTGAAGGAGAATGGTGCCTGGGTGAAGGAGAATGGTATCTGGGTGAAGGAGAATGGTATCTGTGTGAAAGAGAATGGTACCCGGGTGAAGGAGAATAGTACCTGGGTGAAGGAGAGTGGTACCCGGGTGAAGGAGAATGGTATCTGGGTGAAGGAGAATGGTACCCGGGTGAAGGAGAATGGTATCTGGGTGAAGGAGAATGGTACCCGGGTGGAGGAGAATGGTATCTGTGTGAAGGAGAATGGTATCTGGGTGAAGGAGAATGGTATCTGGGTGAAGGAGAATGGTATCTGGGTGAAGGAGAATGGCATCTGGGTGAAGGTGAATGGCATCTGGGTGAAGGAGAATGGTATCTGGGTGAAGGAGAATGGTATCTGGGTGAAGGGGAATGGTATCTGGGTGAAGGAGAATGGTGTCTGGGTGAAGGAGAATGGTACCTGGGTGAAGGAGAATGGTATCTGGGTGAAAGAGAATGGTACCCGGGTGAAGGAGAACGGTATCTGGGTGAAGGAGAATGGTACCTAGGTGAAGGAGAATGGTACCTGGGCGAAGGTGAATGGTACCTGGGTGAAGGAGAATGGTATCTGGGTGAAGGCGAATGGTACCCAGGTGAACGAGAATGGTACCTGGGTGAAGGAAAATGGTATCTGGGTGAAGGAGAATGGTACCCGGATGAAGGAGAATGGTATCTGGGTGAAGGAGAATGGTATCTGGGTGAAGGAGAATGGTACCTGTGTGAAGGAGAATGGTATCTGGGTGAAGGAGAATGGTACCCGGGTGAAGGAGAATGGTATCTGGGTGAAGGAGAATGGTACCTGGGTGAAGGAGAATGGTACCTGGGAGAAGGAAAATGGGACCCGGGTAAAGGAGAATGGTACCTGCGTGAAGGAGAATGGTACCTGGGTGAAGGAGAATGGTACCTGGGCGAAGGTGACTCGTACCTGGGTGAAGGAGAATGGTACCCAGGTGAAGGAGAATGGTACCTGGGTGAATGAGAATGGTATCTGGGTGAAGGAGAATGGTACCCGGATGAAGGAGAATGGTATCTGGGTGAAGGAGACTGGTGTCTGGGTAAAGGAGAATGGTATCTGGGTGAAGGAGAATGCTGCCTGAGTGAAGGAGAATGGTACCTGGGAGAAGGAAAATGGGACCCGGGTGAAGGAGAATGTTACCTGGGTGAAGGAGAATGGTACCCGGATGAAGGAGAATGGTACCTGGGTGAAGGAGGATGGTATCTGGGTGAAGGAGAATGGTACCTGGGTGAAGGAGAATGGTACCTGGGTGAAGGAGAATGGTACCCGGATGAAGGAGAATGGTACCCGGGTGAAGGAGAATGGTACCTGGGAGAATGAGAATGGTATCTGGGGGAAGGAGAATGGTATCTGGGTGAAGGAGAATGGTACCTGGGTGAAGGAGAATGGTACCCAGGTGAAGGAGAATGGTATCTGGGTGAAGGAGAATGGTACCTGCGTGAAGGAGAATGGTATCTGGGTGAAGGAGAATGGTACCCGGGTGAAGGAGAATGGTATCTGGGTGAAGGAGAATGGTACCCGGGTGGAGGAGAATGGTATCTGGGTGAAGGAGAATGGTATCTGGGTGAAGGAGAATGGTATCTGGGTGAAGGAGAATGGTATCTGGGTGAAGGAGAATGGTATCTGGGTGAAGGAGAATGGTACCAGGGTGAAGGAGAATGGTACCCGGGTGAAGGAGAATGGTATCAGGGTGAAGGAGAATGGTATCTGGGTCAAGGAGAATGGTACCTGGGTGAAGGAGAATGGTATCTGGGTGAAGGAGTATGGTATCTGGGTGAAGGACAATGGTATCTGGGTGAACGACAATGGTATCTGGGTGAAGGAGAATGGTATCTGGGTGAAGTAGATTGGTACCTGGGTGAAGGACAATGGTATCTGGGTGAAGGAGAATGGTATCTGACTGAAGGAGAATGGTACCTGGGCGAAGGTGAATGGTACCTGGGTGAAGGAGAATGGTACATGGGTGAAGGAGAATGGTATCTGGGTGAAGGAGAATGGTACCTTTGTGAAGGAGAATCATATCTGGGTGAAGGAGAATGGTACCTGGGTGAAGGAGAATGGTACCTGGGAGAAGGAAAATGGGACCCGGGTGAAGGAGAATGGTACCTGCGTGAAGGAGAATGGTACCTGGGTGAAGGAGAATGGTACCTGGGCGAAGGTGAATGGTACCTGGGTGAAGGAGAATGGTACCCATGTGAAGGACAATGGTATCTGGGTGAACGAGAATGGTATCTGGGTGAAGGAGAATGGTATCTGGGTGAAGTAGAATGGTACCTGGGTAAAGGACAATGGTATCTGGGTGAAGGATAATGGTATCTGGGAGAAGGAGAATGGTACCTGGGCGAAGGTGAATGGTACCTGGGTGAAGGAGAATGGTACATGGGTGAAGGAGAATGGTATCTGGGTGAAGGAGAATGGTACCTTTGTGAAGGAGAATGATATCTGGGTGAAGGAGAATGGTATGTGGGTGAAAGAGAATGGTACCCAGGTGAAGGAGAACGGTATTTGGGTGAAGGCGAATGGTACCGGGGTGAAGGAGAATGGTACCTGGGCGAAGGTGAATGGTACCTGGGTGAAGGAGAATGGTACATGGGTGAAGGAGAATGGTATCTGGGTGAAGGAGAATGGTGCCTGGGTGAAGGAGAATGGTATCTGGGTGAAGGAGAATGGTATCTGGGTGAAAGAGAATGGTACCCGGGTGAAGGAGAATAGTACCTGGGTGAAGGAGAGTGGTACCCAGGTGAAGGAGAATGGTATCTGGGTGAAGGAGAATGGTACCCAGGTGAAGGAGAATGGTACCTGGGTGAAGGAGAATGGTATCTGGGTGAAGGAGAATGGTACCCGGATGAAGGAGAATGGTATCTGGGTGAAGGAGAATGGTATCTGGGTGAAGGAGAATGGTATCTGCGTGAAGGAGAATGGTGCCTGGGTGAAGGAGAAAGGTACCTGGGAGAAGGAAAATGGGAACCGGGTGAAGGAGAATGGTACCTGGGTGAAGGAGAATGGTACCCGGATGAAGGAGAATGGTATCTGGGTGAAGGAGAATGGTACCTGGGTGAAGGAGAATGGTATCTGGGTGAAGGAGAATGGTATCTGGGTGAAGGAGAATGGTACCTGGGCAAAGGTGAATGGTACCTGGGTGAAGGAGAATGGTACATGGGTGAAGGAGAATGGTATCTGGGTGAAGGAGAATGGTACCTTTGTGAAGGAGAATGATATCTGGGTGAAGGAGAATGGTATCTGGGTGAAAGAGAATGGTACCCGGGTGAAGGAGAACGGTATTTGGGTGAAGGAGAATGGTACCTGGGTGAAGGAGAATGGTACCTGGGCGAAGGTGAATGGTACCTGGGTGAAGGAGAATGGTACACAGGTGAAGGAGAATGGTACCTGGGTGAAGGAGAATGGTATCTGGGTGAAGGAGAATGGTACCCGGATGAAGGAGAATGGTATCTGGGTGAAGGAGAATGGTACCTGGGTGAAGGAGGATGGTATCTGGGTGAAGGAGAATGGTACCTGGGTGAAGGAGAATGGTACCTGGGTGAAGGAGAATGGTACCCGGATGAAGGAGAATGGTACCCGGGTGAAGGAGAATGGTACCTGGGAGAATGAGAATGGTATCTGGGGGAAGGAGAATGGTATCTGGGTGAAGGAGAATGGTACCTGGGTGAAGGAGAATGGTACCCAGGTGAAGGAGAATGGTATCTGGGTGAAGGAGAATGGTACCTGGGTGAAGGAGAATGGTATCTGGGTGAAGGAGAATGGTACCCGGGTGAAGGAGAATGGTATCTGGGTGAAGGAGAATGGTGTCTGGGTGAAGGAGAATGGTACCTGGGTGAAGGAGAATGGTATCTGGGTGAAAGACAATGGTACCCGGGTGAAGGAGAACGGTATCTGGGTGAAGGAGAATGGTACCTAGGCGAAGGAGAATGGTACCTGGGCGAAGGTGAATGGTACCTGGGTGAAGGAGAATGGTATCTGGGTGAAGGCGAATGGTACCCAGGTGAACGAGAATGGTACCTGGGTGAAGGAAAATGGTATCTGGGTGAAGGAGAATGGTACCCGGATGAAGGAGAATGGTATCTGGGTGAAGGAGAATGGTATCTGGGTGAAGGAGAATGGTACCTGTGTGAAGGAGAATGGTATCTGGGTGAAGGAGAATGGTACCCGGGTGAAGGATAATGGTATCTGGGTGAAGGAGAATGGTACCTGGGTGAAGGAGAATGGTACCTGGGAGAAGGAAAATGGGACCCGGGTGAAGGAGAATGGTACCTGCGTGAAGGAGAATGGTACCTGGGTGAAGGAGAATGGTACCTGGGCGAAGGTGAATCGTACCTGGGTGAAGGAGAATGGTACCCAGGTGAAGGAGAATGGTACCTGGGTGAAGGAGAATGGTATCTGGGTGAAGGAGAATGGTACCCGGATGAAGGAGAATGGTATCTGGGTGAAGGAGACTGGTGTCTGGGTAAAGGAGAATGGTATCTGGGTGAAGGAGAATGCTGCCTGAGTGAAGGAGAATGGTACCTGGGAGAAGGAAAATGGGACCCGGGTGAAGGAGAATGTTACCTGGGTGAAGGAGAATGGTACCCGGATGAAGGAGAATGGTACCTGGGTGAAGGAGGATGGTATCTGGGTGAAGGAGAATGGTACCTGGGTGAAGGAGAATGGTACCTGGGTGAAGGAGAATGGTACCCGGATGAAGGAGAATGGTACCCGGGTGAAGGAGAATGGTACCTGGGAGAATGAGAATGGTATCTGGGGGAAGGAGAATGGTATCTGGGTGAAGGAGAATGGTACCTGGGTGAAGGAGAATGGTACCCAGGTGAAGGAGAATGGTATCTGGGTGAAGGAGAATGGTACCTGGGTGAAGGAGAATGGTATCTGGGTGAAGGAGAATGGTACCCGGGTGAAGGAGAATGGTATCTGGGTGAAGGAGAATGGTACCCGGGTGGAGGAGAATGGTATCTGGGTGAAGGAGAATGGTATCTGGGTGAAGGAGAATGGTATCTGGGTGAAGGAGAATGGTATCTGGGTGAAGGAGAATGGTATCTGGGTGAAGGAGAATGGTACCAGGGTGAAGGAGAATGGTACCCGGGTGAAGGAGAATGGTATCAGGGTGAAGGAGAATGGTATCTGGGTGAAGGAGAATGGTACCTGGGTGAAGGAGAATGGTATCTGGGTGAAGGAGTATGGTATCTGGGTGAAGGACAATGGTATCTGGGTGAACGACAATGGTATCTGGGTGAAGGAGAATGGTATCTGGGTGAAGTAGATTGGTACCTGGGTGAAGGACAATGGTATCTGGGTGAAGGAGAATGGTATCTGACTGAAGGAGAATGGTACCTGGGCGAAGGTGAATGGTACCTGGGTGAAGGAGAATGGTACATGGGTGAAGGAGAATGGTATCTGGGTGAAGGAGAATGGTACCTTTGTGAAGGAGAATCATATCTGGGTGAAGGAGAATGGTACCTGGGTGAAGGAGAATGGTACCTGGGAGAAGGAAAATGGGACCCGGGTGAAGGAGAATGGTACCTGCGTGAAGGAGAATGGTACCTGGGTGAAGGAGAATGGTACCTGGGCGAAGGTGAATGGTACCTGGGTGAAGGAGAATGGTACCCATGTGAAGGACAATGGTATCTGGGTGAACGAGAATGGTATCTGGGTGAAGGAGAATGGTATCTGGGTGAAGTAGAATGGTACCTGGGTAAAGGACAATGGTATCTGGGTGAAGGATAATGGTATCTGGGAGAAGGAGAATGGTACCTGGGCGAAGGTGAATGGTACCTGGGTGAAGGAGAATGGTACATGGGTGAAGGAGAATGGTATCTGGGTGAAGGAGAATGGTACCTTTGTGAAGGAGAATGATATCTGGGTGAAGGAGAATGGTATGTGGGTGAAAGAGAATGGTACCCAGGTGAAGGAGAACGGTATTTGGGTGAAGGCGAATGGTACCGGGGTGAAGGAGAATGGTACCTGGGCGAAGGTGAATGGTACCTGGGTGAAGGAGAATGGTACATGGGTGAAGGAGAATGGTATCTGGGTGAAGGAGAATGGTGCCTGGGTGAAGGAGAATGGTATCTGGGTGAAGGAGAATGGTATCTGGGTGAAAGAGAATGGTACCCGGGTGAAGGAGAATAGTACCTGGGTGAAGGAGAGTGGTACCCGGGTGAAGGAGAATGGTATCTGGGTGAAGGAGAATGGTACCCAGGTGAAGGAGAATGGTACCTGGGTGAAGGAGAATGGTATCTGGGTGAAGGAGAATGGTACCCGGATGAAGAAGAATGGTATCTGGGTGAAGGAGAATGGTATCTGGGTGAAGGAGAATGGTATCTGGGTGAAGGAGAATGGTGCCTGGGTGAAGGAGAAAGGTACCTGGGAGAAGGAAAATGGGAACCGGGTGAAGGAGAATGGTACCTCGGTGAAGGAGAATGGTACCCGGATGAAGGAGAATGGTATCTGTGTGAAGGAGAATGGTACCTGGGTGAAGGAGAATGGTATCTGGGTGAAGGAGAATGGTATCTGGGTGAAGGAGAATGGTACCTGGGCGAAGGGGAATGGTACCTGGGTGAAGGAGAATGGTACATGGGTGAAGGAGAATGGTATCTGGGTGAAGGAGAATGGTACCTTTGTGAAGGAGAATGATATCTGGGTGAAGGAGAATGGTATCTGGGTGAAAGAGAATGGTACCCGGGTGAAGGAGAACGGTATCTGGGTGAAGGAGAATGGTACCTGGGCGAAGGTGAATGGTACCTGGGTGAAGGAGAATGGTACCCAGGTGAAGGAGAATGGTACCTGGGTGAAGGAGAATGGTATCTGGGTGAAGGAGAATGGTACCCGGATGAAGGAGAATGGTATCTGGGTGAAGGAGAATGGTACCTGGGTGAAGGAGGATGGTATCTGGGTGAAGGAGAATTGTACCTGGGTGAAGGAGAATGGTACCTGGGTGAAGGAGAATGGTACCCGGATGAAGGAGAATGGTACCCGGGTGAAGGAGAATGGTACCTGGGAGAATGAGAATGGTATCTGGGGGAAGGAGAATGGTATCTGGGTGAAGGAGAATGGTACCTGGGTGAAGGAGAATGGTACCCAGGTGAAGGAGAATGGTATCTGGGTGAAGGAGAATGGTACCTGGGTGAAGGAGAATGGTATCTGGGTGAAGGAGAATGGTACCCGGGTGAAGGAGAATGGTATCTGGGTGAAGGAGAATGGTACCCGGGTGGAGAAGAATGGTATCTGGGTGAAGGAGAATGGTATCTGGGTGAAGGAGAATGGTATCTGGGTGAAGGAGAATGGTATCTGGGTGAAGGAGAATGGTATCTGGGTGAAGGAGAATGGTGCCAGGGTGAAGGAGAATGGTACCCGGGTGAAGGAGAATGGTATCAGGGTGAAGGAGAATGGTATCTGGGTGAAGGAGAATGGTACCTGGGTGAAGGAGAATGGTATCTGGGTGAAGGAGTATGGTATCTGGGTGAAGGACAATGGTATCTGGGTGAACGACAATGGTATCTGGGTGAAGGAGAATGGTATCTGGGTGAAGTAGATTGGTACCTGGGTGAAGGACAATGGTATCTGGGTGAAGGAGAATGGTATCTGACTGAAGGAGAATGGTACCTGGGCGAAGGTGAATGGTACCTGGGTGAAGGAGAATGGTACATGGGTGAAGGAGAATGGTATCTGGGTGAAGGAGAATGGTACCTTTGTGAAGGAGAATCATATCTGGGTGAAGGAGAATGGTACCTGGGTGAAGGAGAATGGTACCTGGGAGAAGGAAAATGGGACCCGGGTGAAGGAGAATGGTACCTGCGTGAAGGAGAATGGTACCTGGGTGAAGGAGAATGGTACCTGGGCGAAGGTGAATGGTACCTGGGTGAAGGAGAATGGTACCCATGTGAAGGACAATGGTATCTGGGTGAACGAGAATGGTATCTGGGTGAAGGAGAATGGTATCTGGGTGAAGTAGAATGGTACCTGGGTAAAGGACAATGGTATCTGGGTGAAGGATAATGGTATCTGGGAGAAGGAGAATGGTACCTGGGCGAAGGTGAATGGTACCTGGGTGAAGGAGAATGGTACATGGGTGAAGGAGAATGGTATCTGGGTGAAGGAGAATGGTACCTTTGTGAAGGAGAATGATATCTGGGTGAAGGAGAATGGTATGTGGGTGAAAGAGAATGGTACCCAGGTGAAGGAGAACGGTATTTGGGTGAAGGCGAATGGTACCGGGGTGAAGGAGAATGGTACCTGGGCGAAGGTGAATGGTACCTGGGTGAAGGAGAATGGTACATGGGTGAAGGAGAATGGTATCTGGGTGAAGGAGAATGGTGCCTGGGTGAAGGAGAATGGTATCTGGGTGAAGGAGAATGGTATCTGGGTGAAAGAGAATGGTACCCGGGTGAAGGAGAATAGTACCTGGGTGAAGGAGAGTGGTACCCGGGTGAAGGAGAATGGTATCTGGGTGAAGGAGAATGGTACCCAGGTGAAGGAGAATGGTACCTGGGTGAAGGAGAATGGTATCTGGGTGAAGGAGAATGGTACCCGGATGAAGGAGAATGGTATCTGGGTGAAGGAGGATGGTATCTGGGTGAAGGAGAATGGTATCTGGGTGAAGGAGAATGGTGCCTGGGTGAAGGAGAAAGGTACCTGGGAGAAGGAAAATGGGAACCGGGTGAAGGAGAATGGTACCTAGGTGAAGGAGAATGGTACCCGGATGAAGGAGAATGGTATCTGTGTGAAGGAGAATGGTACCTGGGTGAAGGAGAATGGTATCTGGGTGAAGGAGAATGGTATCTGGGTGAAGGAGAATGGTACCTGGGCGAAGGTGAATGGTACCTGGGTGAAGGAGAATGGTACATGGGTGAAGGAGAATGGTATCTGGGTGAAGGAGAATGGTACCTTTGTGAAGGAGAATGATATCTGGGTGAAGGAGAATGGTATCTGGGTGAAAGAGAATGGTACCCGGGTGAAGGAGAACGGTATCTGGGTGAAGGAGAATGGTACCTGGGCGAAGGTGAATGGTACCTGGGTGAAGGAGAATGGTACCCAGGTGAAGGAGAATGGTACCTGGGTGAAGGAGAATGGTATCTGGGTGAAGGAGAATGGTACCCGGATGAAGGAGAATGGTATCTGGGTGAAGGAGAATGGTACCTGGGCGAAGGAGGATGGTATCTGGGTGAAGGAGAATGGTACCTGGGTGAAGGAGAATGGTACCTGGGTGAAGGAGAATGGTACCCGGATGAAGGAGAATGGTACCCGGGTGAAGGAGAATGGTACCTGGGAGAATGAGAATGGTATCTGGGGGAAGGAGAATGGTATCTGGGTGAAGGAGAATGGTACCTGGGTGAAGGAGAATGGTACCCAGGTGAAGGAGAATGGTATCTGGGTGAAGGAGAATGGTACCTGGGTGAAGGAGAATGGTATCTGGGTGAAGGAGAATGGTACCCGGGTGAAGGAGAATGGTATCTGGGTGAAGGAGAATGGTACCCGGGTGGAGAAGAATGGTATCTGGGTGAAGGAGAATGGTATCTGGGTGAAGGAGAATGGTATCTGGGTGAAGGAGAATGGTATCTGGGTGAAGGAGAATGGTACCAGGGTGAAGGAGAATGGTACCCGGGTGAAGGAGAATGGTATCAGGGTGAAGGAGAATGGTATCTGGGTGAAGGAGAATGGTACCTTGGTGAAGGAGAATGGTATCTGGGTGAAGGAGTATGGTATCTGGGTGAAGGACAATGGTATCTGGGTGAACGACAATGGTATCTGGGTGAAGGAGAATGGTATCTGGGTGAAGTAGATTGGTACCTGGGTGAAGGACAATGGTATCTGGGTGAAGGAGAATGGTATCTGACTGAAGGAGAATGGTACCTGGGCGAAGGTGAATGGTACCTGGGTGAAGGAGAATGGTACATGGGTGAAGGAGAATGGTATCTGGGTGAAGGAGAATGGTACCTTTGTGAAGGAGAATCATATCTGGGTGAAGGAGAATGGTACCTGGGTGAAGGAGAATGGTACCTGGGAGAAGGAAAATGGGACCCGGGTGAAGGAGAATGGTACCTGCGTGAAGGAGAATGGTACCTGGGTGAAGGAGAATGGTACCTGGGCGAAGGTGAATGGTACCTGGGTGAAGGAGAATGGTACCCATGTGAAGGACAATGGTATCTGGGTGAACGAGAATGGTATCTGGGTGAAGGAGAATGGTATCTGGGTGAAGTAGAATGGTACCTGGGTAAAGGACAATGGTATCTGGGTGAAGGATAATGGTATCTGGGAGAAGGAGAATGGTACCTGGGCGAAGGTGAATGGTACCTGGGTGAAGGAGAATGGTACATGGGTGAAGGAGAATGGTATCTGGGTGAAGGAGAATGGTACCTTTGTGAAGGAGAATGATATCTGGGTGAAGGAGAATGGTATGTGGGTGAAAGAGAATGGTACCCAGGTGAAGGAGAACGGTATTTGGGTGAAGGCGAATGGTACCGGGGTGAAGGAGAATGGTACCTGGGCGAAGGTGAATGGTACCTGGGTGAAGGAGAATGGTACATGGGTGAAGGAGAATGGTATCTGGGTGAAGGAGAATGGTGCCTGGGTGAAGGAGAATGGTATCTGGGTGAAGGAGAATGGTATCTGGGTGAAAGAGAATGGTACCCGGGTGAAGGAGAATAGTACCTGGGTGAAGGAGAGTGGTACCCGGGTGAAGGAGAATGGTATCTGGGTGAAGGAGAATGGTACCCAGGTGAAGGAGAATGGTACCTGGGTGAAGGAGAATGGTATCTGGGTGAAGGAGAATGGTACCCGGATGAAGGAGAATGGTATCTGGGTGAAGGAGAATGGTATCTGGGTGAAGGAGAATGGTATCTGGGTGAAGGAGAATGGTGCCTGGGTGAAGGAGAAAGGTACCTGTGAGAAGGAAAATGGGAACCGGGTGAAGGAGAATGGTACCTGGGTGAAGGAGAATGGTACCCGGATGAAGGAGAATGGTATCTGGGTGAAGGAGAATGGTACCTGGGTGAAGGAGAATGGTATCTGGGTGAAGGAGAATGGTATCTGGGTGAAGGAGAATGGTACCTGGGCGAAGGTGAATGGTACCTGGGTGAAGGAGAATGGTACATGGGTGAAGGAGAATGGTATCTGGGTGAAGGAGAATGGTACCTTTGTGAAGGAGAATGATATCTGGGTGAAGGCGAATGGTACCGGGGTGAAGGAGAATGGTACCTGGGCGAAGGTGAATGGTACCTGGGTGAAGGAGAATGGTACATGGGTGAAGGAGAATGGTATCTGGGTGAAGGAGAATGGTGCCTGGGTGAAGGAGAATGGTATCTGGGTGAAGGAGAATGGTATCTGGGTGAAAGAGAATGGTACCCGGGTGAAGGAGAATAGTACCTGGGTGAAGGAGAGTGGTACCCGGGTGAAGGAGAATGGTATCTGGGTGAAGGAGAATGGTACCCAGGTGAAGGAGAATGGTACCTGGGTGAAGGAGAATGGTATCTGGGTGAAGGAGAATGGTACCCGGATGAAGGAGAATGGTATCTGGGTGAAGGAGAATGGTATCTGGGTGAAGGAGAATGATATCTGGGTGAAGGAGAATGGTGCCTGGGTGAAGGAGAAAGGTACCTGTGAGAAGGAAAATGGGAACCGGGTGAAGGAGAATGGTACCTGGGTGAAGGAGAATGGTACCCGGATGAAGGAGAATGGTATCTGGGTGAAGGAGAATGGTACCTGGGTGAAGGAGAATGGTATCTGGGTGAAGGAGAATGGTATCTGGGTGAAGGAGAATGGTACCTGGGCGAAGGTGAATGGTACCTGGGTGAAGGAGAATGGTACATGGGTGAAGGAGAATGGTATCTGGGTGAAGGAGAATGGTACCTTTGTGAAGGAGAATGATATCTGGGTGAAGGAGAATGGTATCTGGGTGAAAGAGAATGGTACCCGGGTGAAGGAGAACGGTATTTGGGTGAAGGAGAATGGTACCTGGGTGAAGGAGAATGGTACCTGGGCGAAGGTGAATGGTACCTGGGTGAAGGAGAATGGTACCCAGGTGAAGGAGAATGGTACCAGGGTGAAGGAGAATGGTATCTGGGTGAAGGAGAATGGTACCCGGATGAAGGAGAATGGTATCTGGGTGAAGGAGAATGCTACCTGGGTGAAGGAGAATGGTATCTGGGTGAAGGAGAATGGTATCTGGGTGAAGGAGAATGGTACTCGGGTGAAGGAGAATGGTATTTCGGTGAAGGAGAATGGTACCCGGATGAAGGAGAATGGTACCTGGGTGAAGGAGAATGGTATCTGGGTGAAGGAGAATGGTCCTGGGTGAAGGAGAATGGTACCCGGATGAAGGAGAATGGTACCTGTGTGAAGGAGAATGGTATCTGGGTGAAGGAAAATGGTACCTGGGAGAATGAGAATGGTATCTGGGTGAAGGAGAATGGTATCTGAGTGAAGGAGAATGGTACCTGGGTGAAGGAGAATGGTACCCAGGTGAAGGAGAATGGTATCTCGCTGAAGGAGAATGGTACCCGGGTGAAGGAGAATGGTACCTGTGTGAAGGTGAATGGTATCTGGGTGAAGGAGAATGGTATGTGGGTGAAGGAGAATGGTACCCGGGTGAAGGAGAATGGTATCTGGGTGAAGGAGAATGGTACCCGGGTGAAGGAGAATGGTATTTGGGTGAAGGAGAATGGTACCTGGGTGAAGGAGAATGGTACCTGGGTGAAGAAGAATGGTATCTGGGTGAAGGAGAATGGTACCCGGGTGGAGGAGAATGGTATCTGGGTGAAGGAGAATGGTATCTGGGTGAAGGAGAATGGTATCTGGGTGAAGGAGAATGGTATCTGGGTGAAGGAGAATGGTACCAGGGTGAAGGAGAATGGTATCTGGGTGAAGGAGAATGGTACCCGGGTGAAGGAGAATGGTATCTGGGTGAAGGAGAATGGTATCTGGGTGAAGGAGAATGGTACCTGGGTGAAGGAGAATGGTATCTGGGTGAAGGAGTATGGTATCTGGGTGAAGGACAATGGTATCTGGGTGAACGAGAATGGTATCTGGGTGAAGGAGAATGGTATCTGGGTGAAGTAGAATGGTACCTGGGTGAAGGACAATGGTATCTGGGTGAAGGAGAATGGTATCTGGGTGAAGGAGAATGGTACCTGGGCGAAGGTGAATGGTACCTGGGTGAAGGAGAATGGTACATGGGTGAAGGAGAATGGTATCTGGGTGAAGGAGAATGGTACCTTTGTGAAGGAGAATGATATCTGGGTGAAGGAGAATGGTACCTGGGTGAAGGAGAATGGTACCTGGGAGAAGGAAAATGGGACCCGGGTGAAGGAGAATGGTACCGGCGTGAAGGAGAATGGTACCTGGGTGAAGGAGAATGGTACTGGGCGAAGGTGAATGGTACCTGGGTGAAGGAGAATGGTACCCAGGTGAAGGACAATGGTATCTGGGTGAAGGAGAATGGTATCTGGGTGAAGGAGAATGGTATCTGGGTGAAGGAGAATGGTGCCTGGGTGAAGGAGAATGGTATCTGGGTGAAGGAGAATGGTATCTGGGTGAAAGAGAATGGTACCCGGGTGAAGGAGAATAGTACCTGGGTGAAGGAGAGTGGTACCCGGGTGAAGGAGAATGGTATCTGGGTGAAGGAGAATGGTACCCAGGTGAAGGAGAATGGTACCTGGGTGAAGGAGAATGGTATCTGGGTGAAGGAGAATGGTACCCGGATGAAGGAGAATGGTATCTGGGTGAAGGAGAATGGTATCTGGGTGAAGGAGAATGGTATCTGGGTGAAGGAGAATGGTGCCTGGGTGAAGGAGAAAGGTACCTGGGAGAAGGAAAATGGGAACCGGGTGAAGGAGAATGGTACCTGGGTGAAGGAGAATGGTACCCGGATGAAGGAGAATGGTATCTGGGTGAAGGAGAATGGTACCTGTGGTGAAGGAGAATGGTATCTGGGTGAAGGAGAATGGTATCTGGGTGAAGGAGAATGGTACCTGGGTGAAGGAGAATGGTATCTGGGTGAAGGAGAATGGTACCTTTGTGAAGGAGAATGATATCTGGGTGAAGGAGAATGGTATCTGGGTGAAAGAGAATGGTACCCGGGTGAAGGAGAACGGTATTTGGGTGAAGGAGAATGGTACCTGGGTGAAGGAGAATGGTACCTGGGCGAAGGTGAATGGTACCTGGGTGAAGGGGAATGGTACCCAGGTGAAGGAGAATGGTACCTGGATGAAGGAGAATGGTATCTGGGTGAAGGAGAATGGTACCCGGATGAAGGAGAATGGTACCTGGGTGAAGGAGAATGGTATCTGGGTAAAGGAGAATGGTATCTGGGTGAAGGGGAATGGTGCCTGAGTGAAGGAGAATGGTATCTGGGTGAAGGAGAATGGTATCTGGGTGAAGGAGAATGGTACTCGGGTGAAGGAGAATGGTATTTGGGTGAAGGAGAATGGTACCCGGATGAAGGAGAATGGTACCTGGGTGAAGGAGAATGGTATCTGGGTGAAGGAGAATGGTCCTGGGTGAAGGAGAATGGTACCCGGATGAAGGAGAATGGTACCTGTGTGAAGGAGAATGGTATCTGGGTGAAGGAGAATGGTACCTGGGAGAATGAGAATGGTATCTGGGTGAAGGAGAATGGTATCTGAGTGAAGGAGAATGGTACCTGGGTGAAGGAGAATGGTACCCAGGTGAAGGAGAATGGTATCTCGCTGAAGGAGAATGGTACCCGGGTGAAGGAGAATGGTACCTGCGTGAAGGAGAATGGTATCTGGGTGAAGGAGAATGGTATCTGGGTGAAGGAGAATGGTACCCGGGTGAAGGAGAATGGTATCTGGGTGAAGGAGAATGGTACCCGGGTGAAGGAGAATGGTATTTGGGTGAAGGAGAATGGTACCTGGGTGAAGGAGAATGGTACCTGGGTGAAGGAGAATGGTATCTGGGTGAAGGAGAATGGTACCCGGGTGGAGGAGAATGGTATCTGGGTGAAGGAGAATGGTATCTGGGTGAAGGAGAATGGTATCTGGGTGAAGGAGAATGGTATCTGGGTGAAGGAGAATGGTACCAGGGTGAAGGAGAATGGTATCTGGGTGAAGGAGAATGGTACCCGGGTGAAGGAGAATGGTATCTGGGTGAAGGAGAATGGTATCTGGGTGAAGGAGAATGGTACCTGGGTGAAGGAGAATGGTATCTGGGTGAAGGAGTATGGTATCTGGGTGAAGGACAATGGTATCTGGGTGAACGAGAATGGTATCTGGGTGAAGGAGAATGGTATCTGGGTGAAGTAGAATGGTACCTGGGTGAAGGACAATGGTATCTGGGTGAAGGAGAATGGTATCTGGGTGAAGGAGAATGGTACCTGGGCGAAGGTGAATGGTACCTGGGTGAAGGAGAATGGTACATGGGTGAAGGAGAATGGTATCTGGGTGAAGGAGAATGGTACCTTTGTGAAGGAGAATGATATCTGGGTGAAGGAGAATGGTACCTGGGTGAAGGAGAATGGTACCTGGGAGAAGGAAAATGGGACCCGGGTGAAGGAGAATGGTACCTGCGTGAAGGAGAATGGTACCTGGGTGAAGGAGAATGGTACTGGGCGAAGGTGAATGGTACCTGGGTGAAGGAGAATGGTACCCAGGTGAAGGACAATGGTATCTGGGTGAAGGAGAATGGTATCTGGGTGAAGGAGAATGGTATCTGGGTGAAGGAGAATGGTGCCTGGGTGAAGGAGAATGGTATCTGGGTGAAGGAGAATGGTATCTGGGTGAAAGAGAATGGTACCCGGGTGAAGGAGAATAGTACCTGGGTGAAGGAGAGTGGTACCCGGGTGAAGGAGAATGGTATCTGGGTGAAGGAGAATGGTACCCAGGTGAAGGAGAATGGTACCTGGGTGAAGGAGAATGGTATCTGGGTGAAGGAGAATGGTACCCGGATGAAGGAGAATGGTATCTGGGTGAAGGAGAATGGTATCTGGGTGAAGGAGAATGGTATCTGGGTGAAGGAGAATGGTGCCTGGGTGAAGGAGAAAGGTACCTGGGAGAAGGAAAATGGGAACCGGGTGAAGGAGAATGGTACCTGGGTGAAGGAGAATGGTACCCGGATGAAGGAGAATGGTATCTGGGTGAAGGAGAATGGTACCTGTGGTGAAGGAGAATGGTATCTGGGTGAAGGAGAATGGTATCTGGGTGAAGGAGAATGGTACCTGGGCGAAGGTGAATGGTACCTGGGTGAAGGAGAATGGTACATGGGTGAAGGAGAATGGTATCTGGGTGAAGGAGAATGGTACCTTTGTGAAGGAGAATGATATCTGGGTGAAGGAGAATGGTATCTGGGTGAAAGAGAATGGTACCCGGGTGAAGGAGAACGGTATTTGGGTGAAGGAGAATGGTACCTGGGTGAAGGAGAATGGTACCTGGGCGAAGGTGAATGGTACCTGGGTGAAGGGGAATGGTACCCAGGTGAAGGAGAATGGTACCTGGATGAAGGAGAATGGTATCTGGGTGAAGGAGAATGGTACCCGGATGAAGGAGAATGGTATCTGGGTGAAGGAGAATGGTATCTGGGTAAAGGAGAATGGTATCTGGGTGAAGGGGAATGGTGCCTGAGTGAAGGAGAATGGTACCTGGGAGAAGGAAAATGGGACCCGGGTGAAGGAGAATGGTACCTGGGTGAAGGAGAATGGTACCCGGATGAAGGAGAATGGTACCTGGGTGAAGGAGGATGGTATCTGGGTGAAGGAGAATGGTACCTGGGTGAAGGAGAATGGTACCTGGGTGAAGGAGAATGGGAGAATGGGACCCGGATGAAGGAGAATGGTACCTGTGTGAAGGAGAATGGTATCTGGGTGAAGGAGAATGGTACCTGGGAGAATGAGAATGGTATCTGGGTGAAGGAGAATGGTATCTGGGTGAAGGAGAATGGTACCTGGGTGAAGGAGAATGGTATCTGGGTGAAGGAGAATGGTATCCGGGTGAAGGAGAATGGTACCTGTGTGAAGGAGAATGGTATCTGGGTGAAGGAGAATGGTATCTGGGTGAAGGAGAATGGTACCCGGGTGAAGGAGAATGGTATCTGGGTGAAGGAGAATGGTACCCGGGTGAAGGAGAATGGTATTTGGGTGAAGGAGAATGGTACCTGGGTGAAGGAGAATGGTACCTGTGTGAAGGAGAATGGTGTCTGAGTGAAGGAGAATGGTATCTGGATGAAGGAGAATGGTACCCGGGTGAAGGAGAGTGGTATCTGGGTGACGGAGAATGGTATCTGGGTGAAGGGGAATGGTATCTGGGTGAAGGAGAATGGTACCCGGGTGAAGGAGAATGGTACCTGTGTGAAGGAGAATGGTACCCGGGTGAAGGACAATGGTATCTGGGTGAAGGAGAATGGTCCCCCGGTGAAGGAGAATGGTATCTGGGTGAAGGAGAATGGTACCCGGGTGGAGGAGAATGGTATCTGGGTGAAGGAGAATGATATCTGGGTGAAGGAGAATGGTATCTGGGTGAAGGAGAATGGTATCTGGGTGAAGGAGAATGGTACCAGGGTGAAGGAGAATGGTATCTGGGTGAAGGAGAATGGTACCAGGGTGAAGGAGAATGGTACCCGGGTGAAGGAGAATGGTATCTGGGTGAAGCAGAATGGTATCTGGGTGAAGGAGAATGGTACCTGGGTGAAGGAGAATGGTATCTGGGTGAAGGAGAATGGTATCTGGGTGAAGGACAATGGTATCTGGGTGAAGGAGAATGGTACCCGGGTGAAGGAGAATGGTATCTGGGTGAAGGAGAATGGTATCTGGGTGAAGGAGAATGGTATCTGGGTGAAGGAGAATGGTATCTGGGTGAAGGAGAATGGTACCTGGGTGAAGGAGAATGGTATCTGGGTGAAGGAGAATGGTATCTGGGTGAAGGAGAATGGTATCTGGGTGAAGGTGAATGGTATCTGGGTGAAGGAGAATGGTATCTGGGTGAAGGAGAATGGTACCCGGGTGAAGGAGAATGGTATCTGGGTGAAGGAGAATGGTACCCGGGTGGAGGAGAATGGTATCTGGGTGAAGGAGAATGGTACCTTTGTGCTGGAGAATGATATCTGGGTGAAGGAGAATGGTATCTGGGTGAAAGAGAATGGTACCCGCGTGAAGGAGAACGGTATTTGGGTGAAGGAGAATGGGACCCGGATGAAGGAGAATGGTACCCGGATGAAGGAGAATGGTATCTGGGTGAAGGAGAATGGTATCTGGGTAAAGGAGAATGGTATCTGGGTGAAGGAGAATGGTGCCTGAGTGAAGGAGAATGGTACCTGGGAGAAGGAAAATGGGACCCGGGTGAAGGAGAATGGTACCTGGGTGAAGGAGAATGGTACCCGGATGAAGGAGAATGGTACCTGGGTGAAGGAGGATGGTATCTGGGTGAAGGAGAATGGTACCTGGGTGAAGGAGAATGGTACCTGGGTGAAGGAGAATGGGACCCGGATGAAGGAGAATGGTACCTGTGTGAAGGAGAATGGTATCTGGGTGAAGGAGAATGGTACCTGGGAGAATGAGAATGGTATCTGGGTGAAGGAGAATGGTATCTGGGTGAAGGAGAATGGTACCTGGGTGAAGGAGAATGGTATCTGGGTGAAGGAGAATGGTATCCGGGTGAAGGAGAATGGTACCTGTGTGAAGGAGAATGGTATCTGGGTGAAGGAGAATGGTATCTGGGTGAAGGAGAATGGTACCCGGGTGAAGGAGAATGGTATCTGGGTGAAGGAGAATGGTACCCGGGTGAAGGAGAGTGGTATTTGGGTGAAGGAGAATGGTACCTGGGTGAAGGAGAATGGTACCTGTGTGAAGGAGAATGGTGTCTGAGTGAAGGAGAATGGTATCTGGGTGAAGGAGAATGGTACCCGGGTGAAGGAGAGTGGTATCTGGGTGACGGAGAATGGTATCTGGGTGAAGGGGAATGGTATCTGGGTGAAGGAGAATGGTACCCGGGTGAAGGAGAATGGTACCTGTGTGAAGGAGAATGGTACCCGGGTGAAGGAGAATGGTATCTGGGTGAAGGAGAATGGTACCCGGGTGAAGGAGAATGGTATCTGGGTGAAGGAGAATGGTACCCGGGTGGAGGAGAATGGTATCTGGGTGAAGGAGAATGGTATCTGGGTGAAGGAGAATGGTATCTGGGTGAAGGAGAATGGTATCTGGGTGAAGGAGAATGGTACCAGGGTGAAGGAGAATGGTATCTGGGTGAAGGAGAATGGTACCAGGGTGAAGGAGAATGGTACCCGGGTGAAGGAGAATGGTATCTGGGTGAAGGAGAATGGTATCTGGGTGAAGGAGAATGGTACCTGGGTGAAGGAGAATGGTATCTGGGTGAAGGAGAATGGTATCTGGGTGAAGGACAATGGTATCTGTGTGAAAGAGAATGGTACCCGGGTGAAGGAGAATGGTATCTGGGTGAAGGAGAATGGTATCTGGGTGAAGGAGAATGGTATCTGTGTGAAGGAGAATGGTATCTGGGTGAAGGAGAATGGTACCTGGGTGAAGGAGAATGGTATCTGGGTGAAGGAGAATGGTATCTGGGTGAAGGAGAATGGTATCTGGGTGAAGGTGAATGGTATCTGGGTGAAGGAGAATGGTATCTGGGTGAAGGAGAATGGTACCCGGGTGAAGGAGAATGGTATCTGGGTGAAGGAGAATGGTACCCGGGTGGAGGAGAATGGTATCTGGGTGAAGGAGAATGGTATCTGGGTGAAGGAGAATGGTATCTGGGTGAAGGAGAATGGTATCTGGGTGAAGGAGAATGGTATCTGGGTGAAGGGGAATGGTATCTGGGTGAAGGAGAATGGTACCAGTGTGAAGGAGAATGGTATCTGGGTGAAGGAGAATGGTACCCGGGTGGAGGAGAATGGTATCTGGGTGAAGGAGAATGGTATCTGGGTGAAGGAGAATGGTATCTGGGTGAAGGAGAATGGTATCTGGATGAAGGAGAATGGTATCTGGGTGAAGGAGAATGGTACCCGGGTGAAGGAGAATGGTATCTGGGTGAAGGAGAATGGTTCCTCAGGACACACACTCCCTGGATGTACACCAAGTCACAGCTGCGACTCTCAACCTCACTATTCTCATCGGCAGGAATCTTCTTCCTTTATTGGAGTCCTGATAACCCATCATCCAACTGGGCGGCACAGTGGCACAGTGTTACTTCACAGCGCCAGGGTCCCAGGTTCGATTCCCGGCTTTGGTCACTGTCTGTGCGGAGTCTGCACGTTCTCCCTGTGTCTGCGTGGGTTTCCTCCGGGTGCTCCGGTTTCCTCCCACAAGTCTCGAAGGACGTGCTGTTAGGTGAATTGGACATTCTGAATTCTCCCTCTGTGGCCCGAACAGGCGCTGAAATGTGGCGACTAGGGGATTTTCACAGTAACTTCATTGCAGTGTCAATGTAAGCCTACTTGTGACACTAATAAAGATTATTATTATTACCAGAGGGCTCAGCATTTGCCGGCCATTCTGAAAATATTCAGGCAGCTGCTATCGACCCACCAACCCGATGGACAGATGGATTCAGCATAAACAACCAACAGCTCATCACCGATGCTCCCTTGGCGACCTGTTTAGCTCAGTTGGCTGGACAGCTGGTTCGCGATGAGGAGCGATGCCAGCAGCGTGGGTTCAATTCCTGAACCGGCTGAGATTATTCATGAAGGCTCCGCCTTCTCAGCCTTGCCCCTTGCCTGAGGTGTGGTGGTCCTCAGGTTAAATCAGTCAGCTTTCCCCCTCAAAGCAGCCTGTGGTGCCCTGGGCCTACGACAACTTTACCTTACGCTACATTACTGATCCTGCCATTAAGGCAATGGGCATCTTGCAGCCAATCAGTTGATGATGCAGACATCTGCTCCACTAGTGGAAGATGAAATTGTGATCGTGGCCACGAATCCCATTAGTTGCGGGAAGCATCTAATTAATGGACAGATAACCAAACTTCACATCTCAAGATAAGCTTATCCCACCATGAGAATTAATGGTAATGGTGGAGTCTGCAACTAAGATGCATCTAGAAACTAGCTGGTGCCTCCACCCCCACAGAAGCAAAGACCACAGCTATGGAGGCAATAAGGTAAGAAATAGATTGAACCCTCCCTCTGTGCTTCCAGACCCTGGAGCTCAGCATGTTGTCCCTCAGATTTTCCCTGCATTATAATGGTAACTAACCTTCAAAAGAACTTCACTGGCTGTAAAGGGTTAATGTGGAACTGGCAAACTGTGAGATACTTTGGGGTATCGCGAGGATACAAAAAAACATATAAAATTCAATCTTATTATCTTTCTTTCCAGGCCGAATGATTCGTAAAAACCCGTTCCCACAGCAGTGTGTTAATCGTTGATGCTCAAATATCTTCAGGTTTCAATTCTCCTCACCCCCTCCTATCTCAGTCAGTCCAGGTCACAGATGTACCTCAGATTGCCTTTTCCAGCTGGTTACCTGACTGCAGTAACTGGCTGTTGTATTGAGAGCACTGCTCCTCAGGCTGGACTGATTGGCCTCGGAGGGAGTGCGGTGCAGATGTGTCGGAACGCCACCAGCTCCAAAGGGGGTTACATTTTGAGGCCAGATTGCATAGACTCAGCTTGGAAGCCCTTTGAATATAAAAGATTAAGGAATGAAACAATCGTGATGTTTACGTTGATGAAAGGGGTTGATAATGCAGAGAGGGAGAGAGAGAGATTGCCTCCCCTGCTGGAGAGTCCAGAAAGAGAATTAGATACAAATCAGAGCTAGGTGGTGTTAGGAAGCATCTTTTCAGACTTAAGGTAGTGGAATTCTGTAACCCGCTCCCCAAAAAGCTGTTATGCATGAGGTTCAATTGTAAATTGATGGCATTTTGCTGGGCAAGGGTCGGATTAAGGGCGACGGAATCAAGGAGTGTAGGTGGAGTTAAGATCCAGCTCAACTGTGATCTGATCGGATGGTGATAAAGGCTCACGGTGCTGAATGGCTTCCACTTATTCCTGTGATTAAATCACCCCAATCCTCTAAACTCAGGCAAATGCAAACCCAGCTTGAGCTACTTTCATGATTTAACTCTTTAAGCCCCTGTTTCATCCAGACGAGGTACGTGAAGACTAGCAGCACTCTCAAACAGTCCCCTCGTAACAGTCAGAATCTTGGTGATTGTATAACAAAGGTGTCTGACACAGCAAGGGTTAATGTGGGAGTGGCAAACTGTGATGTAAAGAGACACATGGCCCGAGACTGGAGAGAGTTGTGAAATGAACAGAGACCTGCGTAGAAACAAGCATGGAGTTAGCTCATAGCTTAAGCTGTATACAAAGAGAAAATGCTGTAAAAGCTTTGACAAAGGGTCATTGGACTCGAAACGTTAGCTCTTTTCTCTCCCGATAGATGCTGCCAGACCTGAGATTTTCCAGCATTTTCTCTTTGGTTTCAGATTCCAGCATTCGCAGTGATTTGTTTTAATTAAGCTGTATACATATATATATATATGAATATACACCTCAGGTGAAATTTTATGGCCCATCCCATTGGTGGGATTTTCCAGTACCCCCATTGGCAACCCACCTCCCCCCAGGGAATATGTCAAAGAACAAAGAACAAAGAAAAGTACTGCACAGGAACAGGCCCTTCGGCCCTCCAAGCCTGCGCCGATCATGCAGCCCGTCTAAACTACAATCTTCTACACTTCCTGGGTCCGTATCCCTCTATTCCCATCCTATTCATGTATTTGTCAAGATGTCCCTTAAACGTCTCTATCGTCCCTGCTTCCACCACCTCCTCCGGTAGCGAGTTCCAGGCACCCACTGCCCTCTGCGTAAAAAACCTGCCATGTACATCTCCTCTAAACCTTGCCCCTCGCACCTTAAACCTATGCCCCCTAGTAATTGACCCCTCTACCCTGGGAAAAAGTCTCTGACTATCCACTCTGTCTATGCCCCTCATAATTTTGTAGACTTCTATCAGGTCGCCCCTCAACCTCTGTCGCTCGAACAAACCGAGTTTATTCAACCGCTCCTCATAGCTAATGCCCTCCATACCAGGCAACATCCTGGTAAATATCTTCCGCACCCTCTCTAAAGCCTCCACATCCTTCTGGTAGTGTGGCGATCAGAATTGAACACTATATTCCAAGTATGGTCTAACTAAGGTTCTATACAGCTGCAACATGACTTGCCAATTTCTATACTCAATGCCCCGGCCAATGAAGGCAAGCATGCCGTATGCCTTCTTGACTACTTTCTCCACCTGTGTTGCCCCTTTCAGTGACCTGTGGACCTGTACACCTAGATCTCTCTGACTGGTCAATACTCTTGAGGGTTCTACCATTCACTGTATATTCCCTACCTGCATTAGACCTTCCAAAATGCATTACCTCACATTTGTCCGGATTAAACTCCATGTCCGGATTAAACTCCATGTCATTGGGGGGGGGGGGGGGGGGGGGGGGGGGGTGTAACGACGCCAGTTCCAATTATGATTGGATTTGGGCGACATGGTGTTTCCACTTGTACGGGAAACCGACCCTTGAGATCCTCAATGTAAGATTGTCACCAAGAAAGCAAATAGGGAATTCAAAAGAAGTTTCTTTATCCAGAGGTTGGTGGTTCTGGCTGCCACAGGGAGTATTGGAGGAGACGTCAGATAAACACATTTAGAATCATAGAATTTACAGTGCAGAAGGAGGCCATTCAGCCCATCGAGGCTGCACCGGCCCTTGGAAAGAGCCCCCTACCCAAGCCTCCACCCTATACCCAGAACCCAGTAACCCCACCCAACCTTTTTGGACACTAAGGGCAATCCAAAAGTGCCAATCCCCCTAACCCGCACATCTTTGGACTGTGGGAGGAAACCGGAGCTCCCGGAGGAAACCCACGCAGACACGGGGAGGATGTGCAGACTCCGCACAGTGACCCAGCGGGGAATCAAACCTGGGACCCTGGGGCTGCGAAGCAACTGTGCTAACCACTATACTACCGTGCTGCCCTACTATGCTACCGTGCTGTTGGAGAAAGGTAGAGAGGTCTGCTACTGAGGAAGAGTGGCAGGAGGCTTGAATGGGACATAAATGGTGGCATGAATTCGCTCGGACAAATGTGCTGTGTGCAATGCGATGTAATTCTGCGGAATTAATGTTGCTGCGCTTCAACCTTAAACTGCACTTTTGACATTTTGCAGTTTGCTGAACAACGCTACCATCTACTGGGCAATGTGGAGAACTGCACCATTGGCAACCTCCACAAAGCCTCTTCACTTTACTCCAATTCCACACGTAGTCAGTGTTGGCCTGCGTCCAAAGCCAAAGTCATGAGACTCAACAGCTGACAAAGGAATATTCAACAAAGGGTATTTTTTGCCGAAGTTAAGTAGATGTTGTCACTAATATGGCATCCAAAAGCTGGACAAGCTCTGGGCAACTGAACTCCGGTTAATAAAATACCATTTTTGTCAATGAAGAAAACCTTGTTCTTTTTAGCAGGCCTTGTATTTTTTTTTAAGGGGTGTGTGTTGCCATGACAACAGACAATGGAGGCCACGCTGATGCCATCAGAGATGCAGTGGCTTCCCCAGCCACATCCAGCAGTGCACAAGAGAATTATTTTGTTTAAATCACTGGATTGAATTTTAACGATTAAAATTGTTTTTCAATAAATAGGCCAGCTTAAAGGGAGAGCTTCTGTCAAAGCACCCCCCCCCCCCCCTCCCCTCCCCCATGCTCCATTCCCCAGACTGCTAACCAGGTCAGCTCTGAGGTGGAGTGGGAAATAGGCCGCTCTTCGTGGGCTGTGGTTCAGGCCTTACCCGCTGCCCCATGCCTCCTCCTAATCATGCTGATGTCCACACTGGCTTTGGCGCTGAAAAGCAGTAGCGGATAAATAAAGTGAGCAATCGATGGTGGCGCAATCAGCGCACGTTCACGTGCCAGCCGCCGTTGTTTGGAAATAAACAAGGAATGGGAAATGTAACTTGGCGCCTTCAAAGACAGGGGAAACTTTCAAGTCGACTAGATTATGAGGGGCATGGACAGAGTGGATAGTCAGAAGCTTTTTCCTAGGTTGGAACAGTCAGCTACTAGGGGGCAGAGGTTTGAGGTGCGAGGGGCAAAGTTTAGAGGAGATGTGCGAGGGAATGTTTTTTACACAGAGGGTGGTGGGAGCCTGGAACTCGCTGTCGGAGGGAGTGGTGGAAGCAGACACAAAAGTGACATTTAAGGAGTATCTTGACAAATGCAAGAATAGGATTGGACTAGAGGGACATGGGCCCTGGAAGTGTCGAAGATTTTAGTTTAGACGGGCAGCATGGTCGGCGTAGGCTTGGAGGGCCGAAGGGCCTGTTCCTGTGCTTTATTCTTTGCTGTTCTTTAAATAATAATAATCTTTATCAGCATCACAAGTAACTTACATTAATGCTGCAATGAAGTTACTGTGAAAATCCCCTCGTCGCCACATTCCGGCGCCTGTTCGGGTCACAGAGGGAGAATTCAGAATGTCCAATTCACCCAACAAGCACGCCTTTCGGGACTTGTGGGAGGAAACCGGAGCACCCGGAGGAAACCCACGCAGACACGGGGAGCACATGCAGACTCCGCAGAGCCAGTGACCCAAGTCAGGAATCAAACCCGGGTTCTTGGCGCTGTGAAGCAACAGTGCTAACCACAGTGCTGGACTAGAAAAGCGAGCCAGAGTATTGAAGGACGAAAGCAGGTAACTGTAGATGAGGGGCAGATCAGACATGAGCTAATTAAATGGCGGAGCAAGCCTGAGGCACCACAGCGGCCCATTCATATTCCGATGTAGAAGATTCTAGAAGCCTAGCAGCAGGACAACAATGACAACATGAATTTATATAGCACCTTTAACACAGTAAAGCCTCCCAAGGCACTTTGCTGGATCGCTATCAAACATAATTTGATACGTGAGACAATCGGTATCTGTAAAAAGGGCAGTTGACGTATATTCTGAAACACCCTAAATGAACGGGGTTACACACACCCGAATCACTGTAACTTGGTTTGATTAACTTTCTCTTTCAGGTCTGGCCTGCAGCATTTGTTCAATTCCTTCATTAAAGAAAACCCTTTATATAAGATCCATGCTCGGGCGCCTTCCCCCTGCTCACACAGACAGCCAAAGCCGCGTCTGCACATTTAAAATATCTTTCAGCCTCACAGGATGGAGGGAATAAAAACGAGCTGGCATTCAAAGAATCCCGTGCATGCTCAGGAGGGGCGAGTGGTGTGCGAGCTGGAGGGAGGCAGGAGGGGCGAGTGGTGTGCGAGCTGGAGGGAGGGAGGCTGGGGAATGAGTTGGCGGCAGAGAATGCCTATAATAGGGGAGCCGACACATTGAGGTATGCGATGGGGCAGGTCCTGCAGGGGAGAGGAGGGGAGGGGAGGAGGGAGGGCCTGAATGGCTGCTTCATTCAGGCGTGTTGTACACAGTACTCATTTCATTATCCCTTCCCTCAGCCTGGGTGACCTTGACCTATATACATGTAGATCCAATAAGCAGCTAACTGAGGTGGCTTGATTCCCACAAGTGAATGACTAACAGAATCAACAGGAGCCAACGTGCATTCTGACATGTAGTGCAGGGAGGCAAAGACTTTGCAACGCTGCCTCAGTGAGAGAGAGAGAGGGAGAGGGAGAGAGCTGAGCAGATGTAAAGTCAGCTTTTTGCACAATGCCGCTCTCTCAATCTCATTCAGCTGCTCAACGCCATTCATTATTCATCGCGGACTCATTAATTATTCATCATTCTCTCATTCATTATTTTTCACTGTTGGAATATCTCTTACACCTCTCCTGACTGTTTGTGGCCACTTTTTGTGGGGAGCACCTCCTTTCTCTATTAACCCTTTGCCCTCCCCCCCCCCCCCCCCCAAGGTTTACGGTCACGCAGTAGCGCTCACTGGGTGGAATGGAAGAGGCCCATTCTGAGCCCACCTTTCAAGTGCAGCCACCACAAAGGGTCATGAGAAAGAATAAGCAGTTCTCCACGTTGCCTTTCATAACCTCAGCGCAGTCCAGAGAGCGCCAGAGTCAACAAAGTACACTTGACATGTCGCCATTGTTTCAATGTAGAAAGTGAGGTAGTCAATTCACACACAGCAAGTTCCCACCAGTGAGGTAAATGGTCAGAAAACACCTCTTAGCTGATTTCCCATCGAATTCAGCCGCCCCGCCGACAGGAAACCGACAGCCGCGGGTCACCATCGGCAGGGCTGGAACATCCCGCTGGCGAATGGCCGGAAACCCTCCCCCTCTCCCCCCCCACCGTCTCCAGGAAGGATAGTGGGGACAAAGGGTGGGATTGAGCGACCGCATTGCGCCCAGTGCGGATAGGGCAATGCCAGGTGAAGGTCGGAAAAAAGGCCAAAATAGAGACTCGCGCCGTGAGCCAACCATTATGTGATTCACCCGAACCGCTACCGATGGTGAGTTCCGGATCACGGCCCGTTCCCAATGGCGAGTTCCGGATGCCAACCCACTCCCGATGGTGAGTTCCGGATCCCGACCCACTCCCGATGGCGAGTTCCGGATCCCAGCCCGCTCCCGATGGTGAGTTCCGGATCCCAACCCGCTCCCGATGGTGAGCTCCGGATCCCGACCCACTCCCGATTGCGAGTTCCGGATCCCGACCCGCTCCAGATGGTGAGTTCCGGATCCCAGCCTGCTCCCGATGGCGAGTTCCGGAGACCAGCCCGCTCTCGATGGAGAGTTCTGGATCCCAGCCCGCTCCCGATGGCGAGTTCTGGATCCCAGCCTGCTCCCGATGGCGAGTTCCGGATCCCAGCCTGTTCCCGATGGGGAGTTCCGGATCCCAGCCTGCTCCCGATGGCGACTTCCGGATCCCAGCCTGCTCCCGATGGCGACTTCCGGATCCCAGCCTGCTCCCGTTGGCGACTTCCGGACCCCAGCCTGCTCCCGATGGGGAGTTCCGGATCCCAGCCTGCTCCCGATAGCGACTTCCGGATCCCAGCCTGCTACCGATGGGGAGTTCCGGATCCCAGCCCGCTCCCGATGGTGAGTTCCGGATCGCAGCATGCTCCCGATGGCGAGTTCTGGATCCCAGCCTGCTCCCGATGGTGAGTTCCGGATCCCAGCCTGCTCCCAATGGCGAGTTCAGAATCGCAGCCTGCTCCCAATGGCGACTTCCGGATCCCAGCCTGCTCCCGATGGGGAGTTCCGGATCCCAGCCTGCTCCCGATGGGGAGTTCCGGATCCCAGCCTGCTCCCGATGGTGAGTTCTGGATCCCAGCCTGCTCCCGATGGCGAGTTCCGGATCCCAGCCTGGTCCCGATGGCGAGTTCCGGATCCCAGCCAGCTTCCGATGGCGAGCTCCGGATCCCAGCCTGCCCCCGATGGCGAGTTCCGGATTGCAGCCTGCTCCCGATGGTGAGTTCCGGATCCCAGCCAGCTCCCGATGGCGAGTTCCGGATCCCAGCCAGCTTCCGATGGCGAGTTCCAGATCCCAGCCTGCTCCCGATGGCGAGTTCCGGATCCCAGCCTGCTCCTGATGGCGAGTTCTGGATCCCAGCCTGCTCCCGATGGCGAGTTCCGGATCCGAGCGTGCTCCCAATGGCGAGTTCCGGATCGCAGCCTGCTCCCGATGGCGAGTTCCGGATCCCAGCCTGCTCCCGATGGGGTGTTCCGGATCCCAGCCTGCTCCCGATGGCGACTTCCGGATCCCAGCCTGCTCCCGATGGGGAGTTCCGGATCCCTGCCTGCTCCCGATGGCGACTTCCGGATCCCAGCCTGCTCCCGTTGGCGAGTTACGGATCCCAGCCCTCTCCCAATGGCGAGTTCCGGATCCCAGCCCGCTCCCGATGGCGAGTTCCTGATCCCAGCACGCCCCCGATGGGGAGTTCCAGATCCCAGCCCTCTCCCGATGGCGAGTTCCGGATCGCAGCCTGCTCCCGATGGCGAGTTCTGGATCCCAGCATGCTCCCGATGGCGAGATCCGGATTGCAGCCTGCTCCCGATGGTGAGTTCCGGATCCCAGCCAGCTTCCGATGGCGAGTTCCGGATCCCAGCCTGCTCCTGATGGCGAGTTCCGGATCCCAGCCAGCTTCCGATGGCGAGTTCCAGATCCCAGCCTGCTCCCGATGGCGAGTTCCGGATCCCAGCCTGCTCCTGATGGCGAGTTCTGCATCACAGCCTGGTCCCGATGGCGAGTTCCGGATCCGAGCGTGCTCCCAATGGCGAGTTCCGGATCGCAGCCTGCTCCCGATGGCGAGTTCCGGACCCCAGCCTGGTCCCGATGGGGAGTTCCGGATCCCAGCCTGCTCCCGATGGCGACTTCCGGATCCCAGCCTGCTCCCGATGGGGAGTTCCGGATCCCAGCCCGCTCCCAATGGCGAGTTCAGAATCGCAGCCTGCTCCCAATGGCGACTTCCGGATCCCAGCCTGCTCCCGATGGGGAGTTCCGGATCCCAGCCTGCTCCCGATGGGGAGTTCCGGATCCCAGCATGCTCCCGATGGCGAGATCCGGATTGCAGCCTGCTCCCGATGGTGAGTTCCGGATCCCAGCCAGCTTCCGATGGCGAGTTCCGGATCCCAGCCTGCTCCTGATGGCGAGTTCCGGATCCCAGCCAGCTTCCGATGGCGAGTTCCAGATCCCAGCCTGCTCCCGATGGCGAGTTCCGGATCCCAGCCTGCTCCTGATGGCGAGTTCTGCATCACAGCCTGGTCCCGATGGCGAGTTCCGGATCCGAGCGTGCTCCCAATGGCGAGTTCCGGATCGCAGCCTGCTCCCGATGGCGAGTTCCGGACCCCAGCCTGGTCCCGATGGGGAGTTCCGGATCCCAGCCTGCTCCCGATGGCGACTTCCGGATCCCAGCCTGCTCCCGATGGGGAGTTCCGGATCCCAGCCCGCTCCCGATGGTGAGTTCCGGATCGCAGCATGCTCCCGATGGCGAGTTCTGGATCCCAGCCTGCTCCCGATGGTGAGTTCCGGATCCCAGCCTGCTCCCAATGGCGAGTTCAGAATAGCAGCCTGCTCCCAATGGCGACTTCCGGATCCCAGCCTGCTCCCGATGGGGAGTTCCGGATCCCAGCCTGCTCCCGATGGTGAGTACTGGATCCCAGCCTGCTCCCGATGGCGAGTTCCGGATCCCAGCCTGCTCCCGATGGCATGTTCCGGATTACCAGCCTGCTCCCGATGGCGAGTTCCGGATTGCAGCCTGCTCCCGATGGTGAGTTCCGGATCCCAGCCAGCTTCCGATGGCGAGTTCCGGATCCCAGCCTGCTCCCGATGGCGAGTTCCGGATCCCAGCCAGCTTCGGATGGCGAGTTCCAGATCCCAGCCTGCTCCCGATGGCGAGTTCCGGATCCCATCCGGCTCCTGATGGCGAGTTCTGGATCCCAGCCTGCTCCCAATGGCGAGTTCCGGATCCGAGCGTGCTCCCAATGGCGAGTTCCGGATCGCAGCCTGCTCCCGATGGCGAGTTCCGGATCCCAGCCTGCTCCCGATGGGGAGGTCCGGATCCCAGCCTGCTCCCGATGGCGACTTCCGGATCCCAGCCTGCTCCCGATGGGGAGTTCCGGATCCCAGCCCGCTCCCGATGGTGAGTTCCGGATCGCAGCATGCTCCCGATGGCGAGTTCTGGATCCCAGCCTGCTCCCGATGGTGAGTTCCGGATCCCAGCCTGCTCCCAATGGCGAGTTCAGAATCGCAGCCTGCTCCCAATGGCGACTTCCGGATCCCAGCCTGCTCCCGATGGGGGGTTCCGGATCCCAGCCTGCTCCCGATGGGGAGTTCCGGATCCCAGCCTGCTCCCGATGGTGAGTTCTGGATCCCAGCCTGCTCCCGATGGCGAGTTCCGGATCCCAGCCTGCTCCCGATGGCATGTTCCGGATTACCAGCCTGCTCCCGATGGTGAGTTCCGGATCCCAGCCTGTTCCCGATGGCGGCTTCGGGATCCCAGCCAGCTCCCGATGGCGAGTTCCAGATCCCAGCCTGCTCCCGATGGCGAGTTCCGGATCCCAGCACGCCCCCGATGGGGAGTTCCAGATCCCAGCCTGCTCCCGATGGCGAGTTCCGGATCCCAGCCCGCTCCTGATGGCGAGTTCCGGATCCCAGCCAGCTCCCGATGGCGAGTTCCAGATCCCAGCCTGCTCCCGATGGCGAGTTCCGGATCCCAGCCCGCTCCTGATGGCGAGTTCTGGATCCCAGCCTGCTCCCGATGGCGAGTTCCGGATCCCAGCCTGCTCCCGATGGCGAGTTCCGGATCGCAGCCTGCTCCCAATGGTGAGTTCCAGATCCCAGCCTGCTCCCGATGGTGGGTTCCGGATCCCAGCCTGCCCCCGATGGCGAATTCCAGATCCCAGCCTGCTCCCGATGGCGAGTTCCGGATCCCAGCCTGCTCCTGATGGCGAGTTCTGGATCCCAGCCTGCTCCCGATGGCGAGTTCCGGATCCAAGCGTGCTCCCAATGGCGAGTTCCGGATCGCAGCCTGCTCCCGATGGCGAGTTCCGGATCCCAGCCTGCTCCCGATGGGGTGTTCCGGATCCCAGCCTGCTCCCGATGGCGACTTCCGGATCCCAGCCTGCTCCCGATGGGGAGTTCCGGATCCCTGCCTGCTCCCGATGGCGACTTCCGGATCCCAGCCTGCTCCCGTTGGCGAGTTACGGATCCCAGCCCTCTCCCGATGGCGAGTTCCGGATCCCAGCCCGCTCCCGATGGCGAGTTCCTGATCCCAGCACGCCCCCGATGGGGAGTTCCAGATCCCAGCCCTCTCCCGATGGCGAGTTCCGGATCCCAGCCAGCTCCCGATGGCGAGTTCCAGATCCCAGCCTGCTCCCTAGTGGCGAGTTCCGGATCCCAGCCCGCTCCTGATGGCGAGTTCTGGATCCCAGCCTGCTCCCGATGGCGAGTTCCGGATCCCAGCCTGCTCCCGATGGCGAGTTCCGGATCCCAGCCCGCTCCCGATGGCCAGTTCCGGATCGCAGCCTGCTCCCGATGGCGAGTTCTGGATCCCAGCATGCTCCCGATGGCGAGATCCGGATTGCAGCCTGCTCCCGATGGTGAGTTCCGGATCCCAGCCAGCTTCCGATGGCGAGTTCCGGATCCCAGCCTGCTCCTGATGGCGAGTTCCGGATCCCAGCCAGCTTCCGATGGCGAGTTCCAGATCCCAGCCTGCTCCCGATGGCGAGTTCCGGATCCCAGCCTGCTCCTGATGGCGAGTTCTGCATCACAGCCTGCTCCCGATGGCGAGTTCCGGATCCCAGCCTGCTCCCGATGGGGAGTTCCGGATCCCAGCCTGCTCCCGATGGCGACTTCCGGATCCCAGCCTGCTCCCGATGGGGAGTTCCGGATCCCAGCCCGCTCCCGATGGTGAGTTCCGGATCGCAGCATGCTCCCGATGGCGAGTTCTGGATCCCAGCCTGCTCCCGATGGTGAGTTCCGGATCCCAGCCTGCTCCCAATGGCGAGTTCAGAATCGCAGCCTGCTCCCAATGGCGACTTCCGGATCCCAGCCTGCTCCCGATGGGGGGTTCCGGATCCCAGCCTGCTCCCGATGGGGAGTTCCGGATCCCAGCCTGCTCCCGATGGTGAGTTCTGGATCCCAGCCTGCTCCCGATGGCGAGTTCCGGATCCCAGCCTGCTCCCGATGGCATGTTCCGGATTACCAGCCTGCTCCCGATGGTGAGTTCCGGATCCCAGCCTGTTCCCGATGGCGGCTTCGGGATCCCAGCCAGCTCCCGATGGCGAGTTCCAGATCCCAGCCTGCTCCCAATGGCGAGTTCCGGATCCCAGCACGCCCCCGATGGGGAGTTCCAGATCCCAGCCTGCTCCCGATGGCGAGTTCCGGATCCCAGCCCGCTCCTGATGGCGAGTTCCGGATCCCAGCCAGCTCCCGATGGCGAGTTCCAGATCCCAGCCTGCTCCCGATGGCGAGTTCCGGATCCCAGCCCGCTCCTGATGGCGAGTTCTGGATCCCAGCCTGCTCCCGATGGCGAGTTCCGGATCCCAGCCTGCTCCCGATGGCGAGTTCCGGATCGCAGCCTGCTCCCAATGGTGAGTTCCAGATCCCAGCCTGCTCCCGATGGTGGGTTCCGGATCCCAGCCTGCCCCCGATGGCGAATTCCGCATCCCAGCCTGCTCCCGATGGTGAGTTCCAGATCCCAGCTCGCTCCCGATGGCGAGTTCCGGATCCCAGCCTGCTCCCGATGGCGAGTTGCGGATCCCAGCCAGCTCCCGATGGCGAGTTCCGGATCCCAGCCTGCTCCCGATGGCGAGTTCTGGATCCCAGCACGCCCCCAATGGGGAGTTCCAGAACCCAGCCCTCTCCCGATGGTGAGTTCCGGATCCCAGCCTGCTCCCGATGGCGAGTTCCGGATCCCAGCCAGGTCCCGATGGCGAGTTCCAGATCCCAGCCTGCTCCCGATGGCGAGTTCCGGATCCCAGCCCGCTCCTGATGGCGAGTTCTGGATCCCAGCCTGCTCCCGATGGCGAGTTCCGGATCCCAGCCTGCTCCCGATGGCGAGTTCCGGATCCCAGCCCGCTCCCGATGGCCAGTTCCGGATCGCAGCCTGCTCCCGATGGCGAGTTCTGGATCCCAGCCTGCTCCCGATGGCGAGTTCCGGATTGCAGCCTGCTCCCGATGGTAAGTTCCGGATCCCAGCCTGCTCCCGATGGTGAGTTCCGGATCCCAGCCTGCTCCCGATGGTGAGTTCCGGATCCCAGCCTGCTCCCGATGGCGAGTTCCAGATCCCAGCCTGCTCCCGATGGCGAGTTCCGGATCCCACCCTGCTCCTGATGGCGAGTTCTGGATCCCAGCCTGCTCCCGATGGCGAGTTCCGGATCCGAGTCTGCTCCCAATGGCGAGTTCCGGATCGCAGCCTGCTCCCGATGGTGAGTTCCGGATCCCAGCCTGCTCCCGATGGGGAGTTCCGGATCCCAGCCTGCTCCCGATGGCGACTTCCGGATCCCAGCCTGCTCCCGATGGGGAGTTCCGGATCCCAGCCCGCTCCCGATGGTGAGTTCCGGATCGCAGCATGCTCCCGATGGCGAGTTCTGGACCCCAGCCTGCTCCCGATGGTGAGTTCCGGATCCCAGCCTGCTCCCGATGGCGAGTTCAGAATCGCAGCCTGCTCCCTATGGCGACTTCCGGATCCCAGCCTGCTCCCGATGGGGAGTTCCGGATCCCAGCCTGCTCCCGATGGGGAGTTCCGGATCCCAGCCTGCTCCCGATGGTGAGTTCTGGATCCCAGCCCGCTCCCGATGGCGAGTTCCGGATCCCAGCCTGCTCCCGATGGCATGTTCCGGATTACCAGCCTGCTCCCGATGGTGAGTTCCGGATCCCAGCCTGTTCCCGATGGCGGGTTCGGGATCCCAGCCTGCCCCCGATGGCGAGTTCCGGATCGCAGCCTGCTCCCAATGGCGAGTTCCGGATGCCAACCCACTCCCGATGGTGAGTTCCGGATCCCGACCCACTCCCGATGGCGAGTTCCGGATCCCAGCCCGCTCCCGATGGTGAGTTCCGGATCCCAACCCGCTCCCGATGGTGAGCTCCGGATCCCGACCCACTCCGGATTGCGAGTTCCGGATCCCGACCCGCTCCAGATGGTGAGTTCCGGATCGCAGCATGCTCCCGATGGCGAGTTCTGGATCCCAACCTGCTCCCGATGGTGAGTTCCGGATCCCAGCCTGCTCCCAATGGCGAGTTCAGAATCGCAGCCTGCTCCCAATGGCGACTTCCGGATCCCAGCCTGCTCCCGATGGGGAGTTCCGGATCCAAGCCTGCTCCCGATGGGGAGTTCCGGATCCCAGCCTGCTCCCGATGGTGAGTTCTGGATCCCAGCCTGCTCCCGATGGCGAGTTCCGGATCCCAGCCTGCTCCCGATGGCATGTTCCGGATTATCAGCCTGCTCCCGATGGCGAGTTCCGGATTGCAGCCTGCTCCCGATGGTGAGTTCCGGATCCCAGCCTGCTCCCGATGGCGAGTTCCGGATCCCAGCCTGCTCCCGATGGTGAGTTCCGGATCCCAGCCTGCTCCCGATGGCGAGTTCCAGATCCCAGCCTGCTCCCGATGGCGAGTTCCGGATCCCAGCCTGCTCCTGATGGCGAGTTCTGGATCCCAGCCTGCTCCCGATGGCGAGTTCCGGATCCGAGCCTGTTCCCAATGGCGAGTTCCGGATCGCAGCCTGCTCCCGATGGTGAGTTCCGGATCCCAGCCTGCTCCCGATGGGGAGTTCCGGATCCCAGCCTGCTCCCGATGGCGACTTCCGGTTCCCAGCCTGCTCCCGATGGGGAGTTCCGGATCCCAGCCCGCTCCCGATGGTGAGTTCCGGATCGCAGCATGCTCCCGATGGCGAGTTCTGGACCCCAGCCTGCTCCCGATGGTGAGTTCCGGATCCCAGCCTGCTCCCGATGGCGAGTTCAGAATCGCAGCCTGCTCCCAATGGCGACTTCCGGATCCCAGCCTGCTCCCGATGGGGAGTTCCGGATCCCAGCCTGCTCCCGATGGGGAGTTCCGGATCCCAGCCTGCTCCCGATGGTGAGTTCTGGATCCCAGCCCGCTCCCGATGGCGAGTTCCGGATCCCAGCCTGCTCCCGATGGCATGTTCCGGATTACCAGCCTGCTCCCGATGGTGAGTTCCGGATCCCAGCCTGTTCCCGGTGGCGGGTTCGGGATCCCAGCCTGCCCCCGATGGCGAGTTCCGGATCGCAGCCTGCTCCCAATGGCGAGTTCCGGATGCCAACCCACTCCCGATGGCATGTTCTGGATTACCAGCCTGCTCCCGATGGTGAGTTCCGGATCCCAGCCTGTTCCCGATGGCGGCTTCGGGATCCCAGCCAGCTCCCGATGGCGAGTTCCAGATCCCAGCCTGCTCCCGATGGCGAGTTCCGGATCCCAGCACGCCCCCGATGGGGAGTTCCAGATCCCAGCCTGCTCCCGATGGCGAGTTCCGGATCCCAGCCCGCTCCTGATGGCGAGTTCCGGATCCCAGCCAGCTCCCGATGGCGAGTTCCAGATCCCAGCCTGCTCCCGATGGCGAGTTCCGGATCCCAGCCCGCTCCTGATGGCGAGTTCTGGATCCCAGCCTGCTCCCGATGGCGAGTTCCGGATCCCAGCCTGCCCCCGATGGCGAGTTCCGGATCGCAGCCTGCTCCCAATGGTGAGTTCCAGATCCCAGCCTGCTCCCGATGGTGGGTTCCGGATCCCAGCCTGCCCCCGATGGCGAATTCCGGATCCCAGCCTGCTCCCGATGGTGAGTTCCAGATCCCAGCTCGCTCCCGATGGCGAGTTCCGGATCCCAGCCTGCTCCCGATGGCGAGTTGCGGATCCCAGCCAGCTCCCGATGGCGAGTTCCGGATCCCAGCCTGCTCCCGATGGCGAGTTCCGGATCCCAGCACGCCCCCAATGGGGAGTTCCAGAACCCAGCCCTCTCCCGATGGTGAGTTCCGGATCCCAGCCTGCTCCCGATGGGGAGTTCCGGATCCCAGCCTGCTCCCGATGGGGAGTTCCGGATCCCAGCCTGCTCCCGATGGTGAGTTCTGGATCCCAGCCCGCTCCCGATGGCGAGTTCCGGATCCCAGCCTGCTCCAGATGGCGAGTTCCGGATCCCAGCCTGCTCCCGATGGCGAGTTCCGGATCCCAGCCCGCTCCCGATGGCCAGTTCCGGATCGCAGCCTGCTCCCGATGGCGAGTTCTGGATCCCAGCCTGCTCCCGATGGCGAGTTCCGGATGGCAGCCTGCTCCCGATGGTAAGTTCCGGATCCCAGCCTGCTCCCGATGGTGAGTTCCGGATCCCAGCCTGCTCCCGATGGTGAGTTCCGGATCCCAGCCTGCTCCCGATGGCGAGTTCCAGATCCCAGCCTGCTCCCGATGGCGAGTTCCGGATCCCAGCCTGCTCCTGATGGCGAGTTCTGGATCCCAGCCTGCTCCCGATGGCGAGTTCCGGATCCGAGCCTGCTCCCAATGGCGAGTTCCGGATCGCAGCCTGCTCCCGATGGTGAGTTCCGGATCCAAGCCTGCTCCCGATGGGGAGTTCCGGATCCCAGCCTGCTCCCGATGGGGAGTTCCGGATCCCAGCCTGCTCCCGATGGGGAGTTCCGGATCCCAGCCTGCTCCCGATGGTGAGTTCTGGATCCCAGCCCGCTCCCGATGGCGAGTTCCGGATCCCAGCCTGCTCCCGATGGCATGTTCCGGATTACCAGCCTGCTCCCGATGGTGAGTTCCGGATCCCAGCCTGTTCCCGATGGCGGGTTCGGGATCCCAGCCTGCCCCCGATGGCGAGTTCCGGATCGCAGCCTGCTCCCAATGGCGAGTTCCGGATGCCAACCCACTCCCGATGGTGAGTTCCGGATCCCGACCCACTCCCGATGGCGAGTTCCGGATCCCAGCCCGCTCCCGATGGTGAGTTCCGGATCCCAACCCGCTCCCGATGGTGAGCTCCGGATCCCGACCCACTCCGGATTGCGAGTTCCGGATCCCGACCCGCTCCAGATGGTGAGTTCCGGATTGCAGCATGCTCCCGATGGCGAGTTCTGGATCCCAGCCTGCTCCCGATGGTGAGTTCCGGATCCCAGCCTGCTCCCAATGGCGAGTTCAGAATCGCAGCCTGCTCCCAATGGCGACTTCCGGATCCCAGCCTGCTCCCGATGGGGAGTTCCGGATCCAAGCCTGCTCCCGATGGGGAGTTCCGGATCCCAGCCTGCTCCCGATGGTGAGTTCTGGATCCCAGCCTGCTCCCGATGGCGAGTTCCGGATCCCAGCCTGCTCCCGATGGCATGTTCCGGATTATCAGCCTGCTCCCGATGGCGAGTTCCGGATTGCAGCCTGCTCCCGATGGTGAGTTCCGGATCCCAGCCTGCTCCCGATGGCGAGTTCCGGATCCCAGCCTGCTCCCGATGGTGAGTTCCGGATCCCAGCCTGCTCCCGATGGCGAGTTCCAGATCCCAGCCTGCTCCCGATGGCGAGTTCCGGATCCCAGCCTGCTCCCGATGGTGAGTTCCGGATCCCAGCCTGCTCCCGATGGTGAGTTCCGGATCCCAGCCTGCTCCCGATGGCGAGTTCCAGATCCCAGCCTGCTCCCGATGGCGAGTTCCGGATCCCAGCCTGCTCCTGATGGCGAGTTCTGGATCCCAGCCTGCTCCCGATGGCGAGTTCCGGATCCGAGCCTGCTCCCAATGGCGAGTTCCGGATCGCAGCCTGCTCCCGATGGTGAGTTCCGGATCCCAGCCTGCTCCCGATGGGGAGTTCCGGATCCCAGCCTGCTCCCGATGGGGAGTTCCGGATCCCAGCCTGCTCCCGATGGGGAGTTCCGGATCCCAGCCTGCTCCCGATGGTGAGTTCTGGATCCCAGCCCGCTCCCGATGGCGAGTTCCGGATCCCAGCCTGCTCCCGATGGCATGTTCCGGATTACCAGCCTGCTCCCGATGGTGAGTTCCGGATCCCAGCCTGTTCCCGATGGCGGTTTCGGGGCCCAGCCTGCCCCCGATGGCGAGTTCCGGATCGCAGCCTGCTCCCAATGGCGAGTTCCGGATGCCAACCCACTCCCGATGGTGAGTTCCGGATCCCGACCCACTCCCGATGGCGAGTTCCGGATCCCAGCCCGCTCCCGATGGTGAGTTCCGGATCCCAACCCGCTCCCGATGGTGAGCTCCGGATCCCGACCCACTCCGGATTGCGAGTTCCGGATCCCGACCCGCTCCAGATGGTGAGTTCCGGATCGCAGCATGCTCCCGATGGCGAGTTCTGGATCCCAGCCTGCTCCCGATGGTGAGTTCCGGATCCCAGCCTGCTCCCAATGGCGAGTTCAGAATCGCAGCCTGCTCCCAATGGCGACTTCCGGATCCCAGCCTGCTCCCGATGGGGAGTTCCGGATCCAAGCCTGCTCCCGATGGGGAGTTCCGGATCCCAGCCTGCTCCCGATGGTGAGTTCTGGATCCCAGCCTGCTCCCGATGGCGAGTTCCGGATCCCAGCCTGCTCCCGATGGCATGTTCCGGATTATCAGCCTGCTCCCGATGGCGAGTTCCGGATTGCAGCCTGCTCCCGATGGTGAGTTCCGGATCCCAGCCTGCTCCCGATGGCGAGTTCCGGATCCCAGCCTGCTCCCGATGGTGAGTTCCGGATCCCAGCCTGCTCCCGATGGCGAGTTCCAGATCCCAGCCTGCTCCCGATGGCGAGTTCCGGATCCCAGCCTGCTCCTGATGGCGAGTTCTGGATCCCAGCCTGCTCCCGATGGCGAGTTCCGGATCCGAGCCTGCTCCCAATGGCGAGTTCCGGATCGCAGCCTGCTCCCGATGGTGAGTTCCGGATCCCAGCCTGCTCCCGATGGGGAGTTCCGGATCCCAGCCTGCTCCCGATGGCGACTTCCGGATCCCAGCCTGCTCCCGATGGGGAGTTCCGGATCCCAGCCCGCTCCCGATGGTGAGTTCCGGATCGCAGCATGCTCCCGATGGCGAGTTCTGGACCCCAGCCTGCTCCCGATAGTGAGTTCCGGATCCCAGCCTGCTCCCGATGGCGAGTTCAGAATCGCAGCCTGCTCCCAATGGCGACTTCCGGATCCCAGCCTGCTCCCGATGGGGAGTTCCGGATCCCAGCCTGCTCCCGATGGGGAGTTCCGGATCCCAGCCTGCTCCCGATGGTGAGTTCTGGATCCCAGCCCGCTCCCGATGGCGAGTTCCGGATCCCAGCCTGCTCCCGATGGCATGTTCCGGATTACCAGCCTGCTCCCGATGGTGAGTTCCGGATCCCAGCCTGTTCCCGATGGCGGGTTCGGGATCCCAGCCTGCCCCCGATGGTGAGTTCCGGATCGCAGCCTGCTCCCAATGGCGAGTTCCGGATGCCAACCCACTCCCGATGGTGAGTTCCGGATCCCGACCCACTCCCGATGGCGAGTTCCGGATCCCAGCCCGCTCCCGATGGTGAGTTCCGGATCCCAACCCGCTCCCGATGGTGAGCTCCGGATCCCGACCCACTCCGGATTGCGAGTTCCGGATCCCGACCCGCTCCAGATGGTGAGTTCCGGATCGCAGCATGCTCCCGATGGCGAGTTCTGGATCCCAGCCTGCTCCCGATGGTGAGTTCCGGATCCCAGCCTGCTCCCGATGGGGAGTTCCGGATCCCAGCCTGCTCCCGATGGTGAGTTCTGGATCCCAGCCTGCTCCCGATGGCGAGTTCCGGATCCCAGCCTGCTCCCGATGGCATGTTCCGGATTACCAGCCTGCTCCCGATGGCGAGTTCCGGATTGCAGCCTGCTCCCGATGGTGAGTTCCGGATCCCAGCCAGCTTCCGATGGCGAGTTCCGGATCCCAGCCTGCTCCCGATGGCGAGTTCCGGATCCCAGCCAGCTTCGGATGGCGAGTTCCAGATCCCAGCCTGCTCCCGATGGCGAGTTCCGGATCCCATCCGGCTCCTGATGGCGAGTTCTGGATCCCAGCCTGCTCCCAATGGCGAGTTCCGGATCCGAGCGTGCTCCCAATGGCGAGTTCCGGATCGCAGCCTGCTCCCGATGGCGAGTTCCGGATCCCAGCCTGCTCCCGATGGGGAGTTCCGGATCCCAGCCTGCTCCCGATGGCGACTTCCGGATCCCAGCCTGCTCCCGATGGGGAGTTCCGGATCCCAGCCCGCTCCCGATGGTGAGTTCCGGATCGCAGCATGCTCCCGATGGCGAGTTCTGGATCCCAGCCTGCTCCCGATGGTGAGTTCCGGATCCCAGCCTGCTCCCAATGGCGAGTTCAGAATCGCAGCCTGCTCCCAATGGCGACTTCCGGATCCCAGCCTGCTCCCGATGGGGGGTTCCGGATCTCAGCCTGCTCCCGATGGGGAGTTCCGGATCCCAGCCTGCTCCCGATGGTGAGTTCTGGATCCCAGCCTGCTCCCGATGGCGAGTTCCGGATCCCAGCCTGCTCCCGATGGCATGTTCTGGATTACCAGCCTGCTCCCGATGGTGAGTTCCGGATCCCAGCCTGTTCCCGATGGCGGCTTCGGGATCCCAGCCAGCTCCCGATGGCGAGTTCCAGATCCCAGCCTGCTCCCGATGGCGAGTTCCGGATCCCAGCACGCCCCCGATGGGGAGTTCCAGATCCCAGCCTGCTCCCGATGGCGAGTTCCGGATCCCAGCCCGCTCCTGATGGCGAGTTCTGGATCCCAGCCTGCTCCCGATGGCGAGTTCCGGATCCCAGCCTGCTCCCGATGGCGAGTTCCGGATCGCAGCCTGCTCCGAATGGTGAGTTCCAGATCCCAGCCTGCTCCCGATGGTGGGTTCCGGATCCCAGCCTGCCCCCGATGGCGAATTCCGGATCCCAGCCTGCTCCCGATGGTGAGTTCCAGATCCCAGCTCGCTCCCGATGGCGAGTTCCGGATCCCAGCCTGCTCCCGATGGCGAGTTGCGGATCCCAGCCAGCTGCCGATGGCGAGTTCCGGATCCCAGCCTGCTCCCGATGGCGAGTTCCGGATCCCAGCACGCCCCCAATGGGGAGTTCCAGAACCCAGCCCTCTCCCGATGGTGAGTTCCGGATCCCAGCCTGCTCCCGATGGCGAGTTCCGGATCCCAGCCAGGTCCCGATGGCGAGTTCCAGATCCCAGCCTGCTCCCGATGGCGAGTTCCGGATCCCAGCCCGCTCCTGATGGCGAGTTCTGGATCCCAGCCTGCTCCCGATGGCGAGTTCCGGATCCCAGCCTGCTCCCGATGGCGAGTTCCGGATCCCAGCCCGCTCCCGATGGCCAGTTCCGGATCGCAGCCTGCTCCCGATGGCGAGTTCTGGATCCCAGCCTGCTCCCGATGGCGAGTTCCGGATTGCAGCCTGCTCCCGATGGTAAGTTCCGGATCCCAGCCTGCTCCCGATGGTGAGTTCCGGATCCCAGCCTGCTCCCGATGGTGAGTTCCGGATCCCAGCCTGCTCCCGATGGCGAGTTCCAGATCCCAGCCTGCTCCCGATGGCGAGTTCCGGATCCCAGCCTGCTCCTGATGGCGAGTTCTGGATCCCAGCCTGCTCCCGATGGCGAGTTCCGGATCCGAGCCTGCTCCCAATGGTGAGTTCCGGATCGCAGCCTGCTCCCGATGGTGAGTTCCGGATCCCAGCCTGCTCTCGATGGGGAGTTCCGGATCCCAGCCTGCTCCCGATGGCGACTTCCGGATCCCAGCCTGCTCCCGATGGGGAGTTCCGGATCCCAACCCGCTCCCGATGGTGAGTTCCGGATCGCAGCATGCTCCCGATGGCGAGTTCTGGACCCCAGCCTGCTCCCGATGGTGAGTTCCGGATCCCAGCCTGCTCCCGATGGCGAGTTCAGAATCGCAGCCTGCTCCCAATGGCGACTTCCGGATCCCAGCCTGCTCCCGATGGGGAGTTCCGGATCCCAGCCTGCTCCCGATGGGGAGTTCCGGATCCCAGCCTGCTCCCGATGGTGAGTTCTGGATCCCAGCCCGCTCCCGATGGCGAGTTCCGGATCCCAGCCTGCTCCCGATGGCATGTTCCGGATTACCAGCCTGCTCCCGAAGTTGAGTTCCGGATCCCAGCCTGTTCCCGATGGCGGGTTCGGGATCCCAGCCTGCCCCCGATGGCGATTTCCGGATCGCAGCCTGCTCCCAATGGCGAGTTCCGGATGCCAACCCACTCCCGATGGTGAGTTCCGGATCCCGACCCACTCCCGATGGCGAGTTCCGGATCCCAGCCCGCTCCCGATGGTGAGTTCCGGATCCCAACCCGCTCCCGATGGTGAGCTCCGGATCCCGACCCACTCCGGATTGCGAGTTCCGGATCCCGACCCGCTCCAGATGGTGAGTTCCGGATCCCAGCCTGCTCCCGATGGCGAGTTCCGGAGACCAGCCCGCTCTCGATGGAGAGTTCTGGATCCCAGCCTGCTCCCGATGGCGAGTTCTGGATCCCAGCCTGCTCCCGATGGCGAGTTCTGGATCCCAGCCTGATCCCGATGGCGAGTTCCGGATCCCAGCCTGCTCCCGATGGGGAGTTCCGGATCCCAGCCTGCTCCCGATGGCGACTTCCGGATCCCAGCCTGCTCCCGATGGCGACTTCCGGATCCCAGCCTGCTCCCGTTGGCAACTTCCGCACCCCAGCCTGCTCCCGATGGGGAGTTCCGGATCCCAGCCTGCTCCCGATGGCGACTTCCGGATCCCAGCCTGCTCCCGATGGGGAGTTCCGGATCCCAGCCCGCTCCCGATGGTGAGTTCCGGATCGCAGCATGCTCCCGATGGCGAGTTCTGGATCCCAGCCTGCTCCCGATGGTGAGTTCCGGATCCCAGCCTGCTACCAATGGCGAGTTCAGAATCGCAGCCTGCTCCCAATGGCGACTTCCGGATCCCAGCCTGCTCCCGATGGGGAGTTCCGGATCCCAGCCTGCTCCCGATGGGGAGTTCCGGATCCCAGCCTGCTCCCAATGGTGAGTTCTGGATCCCAGCCTGCTCCCGATGGCGAGTTCCGGATCCCAGCCTGCTCCCGATGGCATGTTCCGGATTACCAGCCTGCTCCCGATGGCGAGTTCCGGATTGCAGCCTGCTCCCGATGGTGAGTTCCGGATCCCAGCCAGCTTCCGATGGCGAGCTCCGGATCCCAGCCTGCCCCCGATGGCGAGTTCCGGATTGCAGCCTGCTCCCGATGGTGAGTTCCGGATCCCAGCCAGCTCCCGATGGCGAGTTCCGGATCCCAGCCAGCTTCCGATGGCGAGTTCCGGATCCCAGCCTGCTCCCGATGGCGAGTTCCGGATCCCAGCCTGCTCCTGATGGCGATTTCTGGATCCCAGCCTGCTCCCGATGGCGAGTTCCGGATCCGAGCGTGCTCCCAATGGCGAGTTCCGGATCGCAGCCTGCTCCCGATGGCGACTTCCGTATCCCAGCCTGCTCCCGTTGGCAACTTCCGGACCCCAGCCTGCTCCCGATGGGGAGTTCCGGATCCCAGCCCGCTCCCGATGGTGAGTTCCGGATCGCAGCATGCTCCCGATGGCGAGTTCTGGATCCCAGCCTGCTCCCGATGGTGAGTTCCGGATCCCAGCCTGCTACCAATGGCGAGTTCAGAATCGCAGCCTGCTCCCAATGGCGACTTCCGGATCCCAGCCTGCTCCCGATGGGGAGTTCCGGATCCCAGCCTGCTCCCGATGGGGAGTTCCGGATCCCAGCCTGCTCCCGATGGTGAGTTCTGGATCCCAGCCTGCTCCCGATGGCGAGTTCCGGATCCCAGCCTGCTCCCGATGGCATGTTCCGGATCACCAGCCTGCTCCCGATGGCGAGTTCCGGATTGCAGCCTGCTCCCGATGGTGAGTTCCGGATCCCAGCCAGCTTCCGATGGCGAGCTTCGGATCCCAGCCTGCCGCCGATGGCGAGTTCCGGATTGCAGCCTGCTCCCGATGGTGAGTTCCGGATCCCAGCCAGCTCCCGATGGCGAGTTCCGGATCCCAGCCAGCTTCCGATGGCGAGTTCCAGATCCCAGCCTGCTCCCGATGGCGAGTTCCGGATCCCAGCCTGCTCCTGATGGCGAGTTCTGGATCCCAGCCTGCTCCCGATGGCGAGTTCCGGATCCGAGCGTGCTCCCAATGGCGAGTTCCGGATCGCAGCCTGCTCCCGATGGCGAGTTCCGGATCCCAGCCTGCTCCCGATGGGGTGTTCCGGATCCCAGCCTGCTCCCGATGGCGACTTCTGGATCCCAGCCTGCTCCCGATGGGGAGTTCCGGATCCCAGCCTGCTCCCGATGGCGACTTCCGGATCCCAGCCTGCTCCCGTTGGTGAGTTACGGATCCCAGCCCTCTCCCGATGGCGAGTTCCGGATCCCAGCCCGCTCCCGATGGCGAGTTCCTGATCCCAGCACGCCCCCGATGGGGAGTTCCAGATCCCAGCCCTCTCCCGATGGTGAGTTCTGGATCCCAGCCAGCTCCCGATGGCGAGTTCCGGATCCCAGCCTGCTCCCGATGGCATGTTCCGTATTACCAGCCTGCTCCCGATGGCGAGTTCCGGATTGCAGCCTGCTCCCGATGGTGAGTTCCGGATCCCAGCCAGCTTCCGATGGCGAGTTCCGGATCCCAGCCTGATCCCGATGGCGAGTTCCGGATCCCAGCCAGCTTCGGATGGCGAGTTCCAGATCCCAGCCTGCTCCCGATGGCGAGTTCCGGATCCCATCCGGCTCCTGATGGCGAGTTCTGGATCCCAGCCTGCTCCCAATGGCGAGTTCCGGATCCGAGCGTGCTCCCAATGGCGAGTTCCGGATCGCAGCCTGCTCCCGATGGTGAGTTCCGGATCCCAGCCTGCTACCAATGGCGAGTTCAGAATCGCAGCCTGCTCCCAATGGCGACTTCCGGATCCCAGCCTGCTCCCGATGGGGAGTTCCGGATCCCAGCCTGCTCCCGATGGGGAGTTCCGGATCCCAGCCTGCTCCCGATGGTGAGTTCTGGATCCCAGCCTGCTCCCGATGGCGAGTTCCGGATCCCAGCCTGCTCCCGATGGCATGTTCCGGATTACCAGCCTGCTCCCGATGGCGAGTTCCGGATTGCAGCCTGCTCCCGATGGTGAGTTCCGGATCCCAGCCAGCTTCCGATGGCGAGCTTCGGATCCCAGCCTGCCGCCGATGGCGAGTTCCGGATTGCAGCCTGCTCCCGATGGTGAGTTCCGGATCCCAGCCAGCTCCCGATGGCGAGTTCCGGATCCCAGCCAGCTTCCGATGGCGAGTTCCAGATCCCAGCCTGCTCCCGATGGCGAGTTCCGGATCCCAGCCTGCTCCTGATGGCGAGTTCTGGATCCCAGCCTGCTCCCGATGGCGAGTTCCGGATCCGAGCGTGCTCCCAATGGCGAGTTCCGGATCGCAGCCTGCTCCCGATGGCGAGTTCCGGATCCCAGCCTGCTCCCGATGGGGTGTTCCGGATCCCAGCCTGCTCCCGATGGCGACTTCTGGATCCCAGCCTGCTCCCGATGGGGAGTTCCGGATCCCAGCCTGCTCCCGATGGCGACTTCCGGATCCCAGCCTGCTCCCGTTGGCGAGTTACGGATCCCAGCCCTCTCCCGATGGCGAGTTCCGGATCCCAGCCCGCTCCCGATGGCGAGTTCCTGATCCCAGCACGCCCCCGATGGGGAGTTCCAGATCCCAGCCCTCTCCCGATGGTGAGTTCTGGATCCCAGCCAGCTCCCGATGGCGAGTTCCGGATCCCAGCCTGCTCCCGATGGCATGTTCCGTATTACCAGCCTGCTCCCGATGGCGAGTTCCGGATTGCAGCCTGCTCCCGATGGTGAGTTCCGGATCCCAGCCAGCTTCCGATGGCGAGTTCCGGATCCCAGCCTGCTCCCGATGGCGAGTTCCGGATCCCAGCCAGCTTCGGATGGCGAGTTCCAGATCCCAGCCTGCTTCCGATGGCGAGTTCCGGATCCCATCCGGCTCCTGATGGCGAGTTCTGGATCCCAGCCTGCTCCCAATGGCGAGTTCCGGATCCGAGCGTGCTCCCAATGGCGAGTTCCGGATCGCAGCCTGCTCCCGATGGTGAGTTCCGGATCCCAGCCTGCTACCAATGGCGAGTTCAGAATCGCAGCCTGCTCCCAATGGCGACTTCCGGATCCCAGCCTGCTCCCGATGGGGAGTTCCGGATCCCAGCCTGCTCCCGATGGGGAGTTCCGGATCCCAGCCTGCTCCCGATGGTGAGTTCTGGATCCCAGCCTGCTCCCGATGGCGAGTTCCGGATCCCAGCCTGCTCCCGATGGCATGTTCCGGATTACCAGCCTGCTCCCGATGGCGAGTTCCGGATTGCAGCCTGCTCCCGATGGTGAGTTCCGGATCCCAGCCAGCTTCCGATGGCGAGCTCCGGATCCCAGCCTGCCCCCGATGGCGAGTTCCGGATTGCAGCCTGCTCCCGATGGTGAGTTCCGGATCCCAGCCAGCTCCCGATGGCGAGTTCCGGATCCCAGCCAGCTTCCGATGGCGAGTTCAGGATCCCAGCCTGCTCCCGATGGCGAGTTCCGGATCCCAGCCTGCTCCTGATGGCGATTTCTGGATCCCAGCCTGCTCCCGATGGCGTGTTCCGGATCCGAGCGTGCTCCCAATGGCGAGTTCCGGATCGCAGCCTGCTCCCGATGGTGAGTTCCGGATCCCAGCCAGCTCCCGATGGCGAGTTCCGGATCCCAGCCAGCTTCCGATGGCGAGTTCCGGATCCCAGCCTGCTCCCAATGGCGACTTCCGGATCCCAGCCTGCTCCCGATGGGGAGTTCCGGATCCCAGCCTGCTCCCGATGGGGAGTTCCGGATCCCAGCCTGCTCCCAATGGTGAGTTCTGGATCCCAGCCTGCTCCCGATGACGAGTTCCGGATCCCAGCCTGCTCCCGATGGCATGTTCCGGATTACCAGCCTGCTCCCGATGGCGAGTTCCGGATTGCAGCCTGCTCCCGATGGTGAGTTCCGGATCCCAGCCAGCTTCCGATGGCGAGCTCCGGATCCCAGCCTGCCCCCGATGGCGAGTTCCGGATTGCAGCCTGCTCCCGATGGTGAGTTCCGGATCCCAGCCAGCTCCCGATGGCGAGTTCCGGATCCCAGCCAGCTTCCGATGGCGAGTTCCGGATCCCAGCCTGCTCCCGATGGCGAGTTCCGGATCCCAGCCTGCTCCTGATGGCGATTTCTGGATCCCAGCCTGCTCCCGATGGCGAGTTCCGGATCCGAGCGTGCTCCCAATGGCGAGTTCCGGATCGCAGCCTGCTCCCGATGGCGACTTCCGTATCCCAGCCTGCTCCCGTTGGCAACTTCCGGACCCCAGCCTGCTCCCGATGGGGAGTTCCGGATCCCAGCCCGCTCCCGATGGTGAGTTCCGGATCGCAGCATGCTCCCGATGGCGAGTTCTGGATCCCAGCCTGCTCCCGATGGTGAGTTCCGGATCCCAGCCTGCTACCAATGGCGAGTTCAGAATCGCAGCCTGCTCCCAATGGCGACTTCCGGATCCCAGCCTGCTCCCGATGGGGAGTTCCGGATCCCAGCCTGCTCCCGATGGGGAGTTCCGGATCCCAGCCTGCTCCCGATGGTGAGTTCTGGATCCCAGCCTGCTCCCGATGGCGAGTTCCGGATCCCAGCCTGCGCCCGATGGCATGTTCCGGATTACCAGCCTGCTCCCGATGGCGAGTTCCGGATTGCAGCCTGCTCCCGATGGTGAGTTCCGGATCCCAGCCAGCTTCCGATGGCGAGCTTCGGATCCCAGCCTGCCGCCGATGGCGAGTTCCGGATTGCAGCCTGCTCCCGATGGTGAGTTCCGGATCCCAGCCAGCTCCCGATGGCGAGTTCCGGATCCCAGCCAGCTTCCGATGGCGAGTTCCAGATCCCAGCCTGCTCCCGATGGCGAGTTCCGGATCCCAGCCTGCTCCTGATGGCGAGTTCTGGATCCCAGCCTGCTCCCGATGGCGAGTTCCGGATCCGAGCGTGCTCCCAATGGCGAGTTCCGGATCGCAGCCTGCTCCCGATGGCGAGTTCCGGATCCCAGCCTGCTCCCGATGGGGTGTTCCGGATCCCAGCCTGCTCCCGATGGCGACTTCTGGATCCCAGCCTGCTCCCGATGTTGAGTTCCGGATCCCAGCCTGCTCCCGATGGCGACTTCCGGATCCCAGCCTGCTCCCGTTGGCGAGTTACGGATCCCAGCCCTCTCCCGATGGCGAGTTCCGGATCCCAGCCCGTTCCCGATGGCGAGTTCCTGATCCCAGCACGCCCCCGATGGGGAGTTCCAGATCCCAGCCCTCTCCCGATGGTGAGTTCTGGATCCCAGCCAGCTCCCGATGGCGAGTTCCGGATCCCAGCCTGCTCCCGATGGCATGTTCCGTATTACCAGCCTGCTCCCGATGGCGAGTTCCGGATTGCAGCCTGCTCCCGATGGTGAGTTCCGGATCCCAGCCAGCTTCCGATGGCGAGTTCCGGATCCCAGCCTGCTCCCGATGGCGAGTTCCGGATCCCAGCCAGCTTCGGATGGCGAGTTCCAGATCCCAGCCTGCTCCCGATGGCGAGTTCCGGATCCCATCCGGCTCCTGATGGCGAGTTCTGGATCCCAGCCTGCTCCCAATGGCGAGTTCCGGATCCGAGCGTGCTCCCAATGGCGAGTTCCGGATCGCAGCCTGCTCCCGATGGTGAGTTCCGGATCCCAGCCTGCTACCAATGGCGAGTTCAGAATCGCAGCCTGCTCCCAATGGCGACTTCCGGATCCCAGCCTGCTCCCGATGGGGAGTTCCGGATCCCAGCCTGCTCCCGATGGGGAGTTCCGGATCCCAGCCTGCTCCCGATGGTGAGTTCTGGATCCCAGCCTGCTCCCGATGGCGAGTTCCGGATCCCAGCCTGCTCCCGATGGCATGTTCCGGATTACCAGCCTGCTCCCGATGGCGAGTTCCGGATTGCAGCCTGCTCCCGATGGTGAGTTCCGGATCCCAGCCAGCTTCCGATGGCGAGCTCCGGATCCCAGCCTGCCCCCGATGGCGAGTTCCGGATTGCAGCCTGCTCCCGATGGTGAGTTCCGGATCCCAGCCAGCTCCCGATGGCGAGTTCCGGATCCCAGCCAGCTTCCGATGGCGAGTTCCGGATCCCAGCCTGCTCCCGATGGCGAGTTCCGGATCCCAGCCTGCTCCTGATGGCGATTTCTGGATCCCAGCCTGCTCCCGATGGCGTGTTCCGGATCCGAGCGTGCTCCCAATGGCGAGTTCCGGATCGCAGCCTGCTCCCGATGGTGAGTTCCGGATCCCAGCCAGCTCCCGATGGCGAGTTCCGGATCCCAGCCAGCTTCCGATGGCGAGTTCCGGATCCCAGCCTGCTCCCGATGGCGAGTTCCGGATCCCAGCCTGCTCCTGATGGCGATTTCTGGATCCCAGCCTGCTCCCGATGGCGAGTTCCGGATCCGAGCGTGCTCCCAATGGCGAGTTCCGGATCGCAGCCTGCTCCCGATGGCGACTTCCGTATCCCAGCCTGCTCCCGTTGGCAACTTCCGGACCCCAGCCTGCTCCCGATGGGGAGTTCCGGATCCCAGCCCGCTCCCGATGGTGAGTTCCGGATCACAGCATGCTCCCGATGGCGAGTTCTGGATCCCAGCCTGCTCCCGATGGTGAGTTCCGGATCCCAGCCTGCTACCAATGGCGAGTTCAGAATCGCAGCCTGCTCCCAATGGCGACTTCCGGATCCCAGCCTGCTCCCGATGGGGAGTTCCGGATCCCAGCCTGCTCCCGATGGGGAGTTCCGGATCCCAGCCTGCTCCCGATGGTGAGTTCTGGATCCCAGCCTGCTCCCGATGGCGAGTTCCGGATCCCAGCCTGCTCCCGATGGCATGTTCCGGATTACCAGCCTGCTCCCGATGGCGAGTTCCGGATTGCAGCCTGCTCCCGATGGTGAGTTCCGGATCCCAGCCAGCTTCCGTTGGCGAGCTTCGGATCCCAGCCTGCCGCCGATGGCGAGTTCCGGATTGCAGCCTGCTCCCGATGGTGAGTTCCGGATCCCAGCCAGCTCCCGATGGCGAGTTCCGGATCCCAGCCAGCTTCCGATGGCGAGTTCCAGATCCCAGCCTGCTCCCGATGGCGAGTTCCGGATCCCAGCCTGCTCCTGATGGCGAGTTCTGGATCCCAGCCTGCTCCCGATGGCGAGTTCCGGATCCGAGCGTGCTCCCAATGGCGAGTTCCGGATCGCAGCCTGCTCCCGATGGCGAGTTCCGGATCCCAGCCTGCTCCCGATGGGGTGTTCCGGATCCCAGCCTGCTCCCGATGGCGACTTCTGGATCCCAGCCTGCTCCCGATGGGGAGTTCCGGATCCCAGCCTGCTCCCGATGGCGACTTCCGGATCCCAGCCTGCTCCCGTTGGCGAGTTACGGATCCCAGCCCTCTCCCGATGGCGAGTTCCGGATCCCAGCCCGCTCCCGATGGCGAGTTCCTGATCCCAGCACGCCCCCGATGGGGAGTTCCAGATCCCAGCCCTCTCCCGATGGCGAGTTCCGGATCCCAGCCTGCTCCCGATGGCATGTTCCGTATTACCAGCCTGCTCCCGATGGCGAGTTCCGGATTGCAGCCTGCTCCCGATGGTGAGTTCCGGATCCCAGCCAGCTTCCGATGGCGAGTTCCGGATCCCAGCCTGCTCCCGATGGCGAGTTCCGGATCCCAGCCAGCTTCGGATGGCGAGTTCCAGATCCCAGCCTGCTCCCGATGGCGAGTTCCGGATCCCATCCGGCTCCTGATGGCGAGTTCTGGATCCCAGCCTGCTCCCAATGGCGAGTTCCGGATCCGAGCGTGCTCCCAATGGCGAGTTCCGGATCGCAGCCTGCTCCCGATGGTGAGTTCCGGATCCCAGCCTGCTACCAATGGCGAGTTCAGAATCGCAGCCTGCTCCCAATGGCGACTTCCGGATCCCAGCCTGCTCCCGATGGGGAGTTCCGGATCCCAGCCTGCTCCCGATGGGGAGTTCCGGATCCCAGCCTGCTCCCGATGGTGAGTTCTGGATCCCAGCCTGCTCCCGATGGCGAGTTCCGGATCCCAGCCTGCTCCCGATGGCATGTTCCGGATTACCAGCCTGCTCCCGATGGCGAGTTCCGGATTGCAGCCTGCTCCCGATGGTGAGTTCCGGATCCCAGCCAGCTTCCGATGGCGAGCTCCGGATCCCAGCCTGCCCCCGATGGCGAGTTCCGGATTGCAGCCTGCTCCCGATGGTGAGTTCCGGATCCCAGCCAGCTCCCGATGGCGAGTTCCGGATCCCAGCCAGCTTCCGATGGCGAGTTCCGGATCCCAGCCTGCTCCCGATGGCGAGTTCCGGATCCCAGCCTGCTCCTGATGGCGATTTCTGGATCCCAGCCTGCTCCCGATGGCGAGTTCCGGATCCGAGCGTGCTCCCAATGGCGAGTTCCGGATCGCAGCCTGCTCCCGATGGCGACTTCCGGATCCCAGCCTGCTCCCGTTGGCAACTTCCGGACCCCAGCCTGCTCCCGATGGGGAGTTCCGGATCCCAGCCCGCTCCCGATGGTGAGTTCCGGATCGCAGCATGCTCCCGATGGCGAGTTCTGGATCCCAGCCTGCTCCCGATGGTGAGTTCCGGATCCCAGCCTGCTACCAATGGCGAGTTCAGAATCGCAGCCTGCTCCCAATGGCGACTTCCGGATCCCAGCCTGCTCCCGATGGGGAGTTCCGGATCCCAGCCTGCTCCCGATGGGGAGTTCCGGATCCCAGCCTGCTCCCGATGGTGAGTTCTGGATCCCAGCCTGCTCCCGATGGCGAGTTCCGGATCCCAGCCTGCTCCCGATGGCATGTTCCGGATTACCAGCCTGCTCCCGATGGCGAGTTCCGGATTGCAGCCTGCTCCCGATGGTGAGTTCCGGATCCCAGCCAGCTTCCGATGGCGAGCTCCGGATCCCAGCCTGCCCCCGATGGCGAGTTCCGGATTGCAGCCTGCTCCCGATGGTGAGTTCCGGATCCCAGCCAGCTCCCGATGGCGAGTTCCGGATCCCAGCCAGCTTCCGATGGCGAGTTCCAGATCCCAGCCTGCTCCCGATGGCGAGTTCCGGATCCCAGCCTGCTCCTGATGGCGAGTTCTGGATCCCAGCCTGCTCCCGATGGCGAGTTCCGGATCCGAGCGTGCTCCCAATGGCGAGTTCCGGATCGCAGCCTGCTCCCGATGGCGAGTTCCGGATCCCAGCCTGCTCCCGATGGGGTGTTCCGGATCCCAGCCTGCTCCCGATGGCGACTTCCGGATCCCAGCCTGCTCCCGATGGGGAGTTCCGGATCCCAGCCTGCTCCCGATGGCGACTTCCGGATCCCAGCCTGCTCCCGTTGGCGAGTTACGGATCCCAGCCCTCTCCCGATGGCGAGTTCCGGATCCCAGCCCGCTCCCGATGGCGAGTTCCTGATCCCAGCACGCCCCCGATGGGGAGTTCCAGATCCCAGCCCTCTCCCGATGGTGAGTTCTGGATCCCAGCCAGCTCCCGATGGCGAGTTCCGGATCCCAGCCTGCTCCCGATGCCATGTTCCGGATTACCAGCCTGCTCCCGATGGCGAGTTCCGGATTGCAGCCTGCTCCCGATGGTGAGTTCCGGATCCCAGCCAGCTTCCGATGGTGAGTTCCGGATCCCAGCCTGCTCCCGATGGCGAGTTCCGGATCCCAGCCAGCTTCGGATGGCGAGTTCCAGATCCCAGCCTGCTCCCGATGGCGAGTTCCGGATCCCATCCGGCTCCTGATGGCGAGTTCTGGATCCCAGCCTGCTCCCAATGGCGAGTTCCGGATCCGAGCGTGCTCCCAATGGCGAGTTCCGGATCGCAGCCTGCTCCCGATGGCGAGTTCCGGATCCCAGCCTGCTCCCGATGGGGAGTTCCGGATCCCAGCCTGCTCCCAATGGCGACTTCCGGATCCCAGCCTGCTCCCGATGGGGAGTTCCGGATCCCAGCCCGCTCCCGATGGTGAGTTCCGGATCGCAGCATGCTCCCGATGGCGAGTTCTGGATCCCAGCCTGCTCACGATGGTGAGTTCCGGATCCCAGCCTGCTCCCAATGGCGAGTTCAGAATCGCAGCCTGCTCCCAATGGCGACTTCCGGATCCCAACCTGCTCCCGATGGGGAGTTCCGGATCCCAGCCTGCTCCCGACGGTGAGTTCTGGATCCCAGCCTGCTCCCGATGGCGAGTTCCGGATCCCAGCCTGCTCCCGATGGCATGTTCCGGATTACCAGCCTGCTCCCGATGGTGAGTTCCGGATCCCAGCCTGTTCCCGATGGCGGCTTTGGGAACCCAGCCAGCTCCCGATGGCGAGTTCCAGATCCCAGCCTGCTCCCGATGGCGAGTTCCGGATCCCAGCACGCCCCCGATGGGGAGTTCCAGATCCCAGCCTGCGCCCGATGGCGAGTTCCAGATCCCAGCCCGCTCCTGATGGCGAGTTCCGGATCCCAGCCAGCTCCCGATGGCGAGTTCCAGATCCCAGCCTGCTCCCGATGGCGAGTTCCGGATCCCAGCCCGCTCCTGATGGCGAGTTCTGGATCCCAGCCTGCTCCCGATGGCGAGTTCCGGATCCCAGCCTGCTCCCGATGGCGAGTTCCGGATCGCAGCCTGCTCCCAATGGTGAGTTCCAGATCCCAGCCTGCTCCCGATGGTGGGTTCCGGATCCCAGCCTGCCCCCGATGGCGAATTCCGGATCCCAGCCTGCTCCCGATGGTGAGTTCCAGATCCCAGCTCGCTCCCGATGGCGAGTTCCGGATCCCAGCCTGCTCCCGATGGCGAGTTGCGGATCCCAGCCAGCTCCCGATGGCGAGTTCCGGATCCCAGCCTGCTCCCGATGGCGAGTTCCGGATCCCAGCACGCCCCCAATGGGGAGTTCCAGAACCCAGCCCTCTCCCGATGGTGAGTTCCGGATCCCAGCCTGCTCCCGATGGCGAGTTCCGGATCCCAGCCAGGTCCCGATGGCGAGTTCCAGATCCCAGCCTGCTCCCGATGGCGAGTTCCGGATCCCAGCCCGCTCCTGATGGCGAGTTCTGGATCCCAGCCTGCTCCCGATGGCGAGTTCCGGATCCCAGCCTGCTCCCGATGGCGAGTTCCGGATCCCAGCCCGCTCCCGATGGCCAGTTCCGGATCGCAGCCTGCTCCCGATGGCGAGTTCTGGATCCCAGCCTGCTCCCGATGGCGAGTTCCGGATTGCAGCCTGCTCCCGATGGTAAGTTCCGGATCCCAGCCTGCTCCCGATGGTGAGTTCCGGATCCCAGCCTGCTCCCGATGGTGAGTTCCGGATCCCAGCCTGCTCCCGATGGCGAGTTCCAGATCCCAGCCTGCTCCCGATGGCGAGTTCCGGATCCCAGCCTGCTCCTGATGGCGAGATCTGGATCCCAGCCTGCTCCCGATGGCGAGTTCCGGATCCGAGCCTGCTCCCAATGGCGAGTTCCGGATCACAGCCTGCTCCCGATGGTGAGTTCCGGATCCCAGCCAGCTCCCGATGGGGAGTTCCGGATCCCAGCCTGCTCCCGATGGCGACTTCCGGATCCCAGCCTGCTCCCGATGGGGAGTTCCGGATCCCAGCCCGCTCCCGATGGTGAGTTCCGGATCGCAGCATGCTCCCGATGGCGAGTTCTGGACCCCAGCCTGCTCCCGATGGTGAGTTCCGGATCCCAGCCTGCTCCCGATGGCGAGTTCAGAATCGCAGCCTGCTCCCAATGGCGACTTCCGGATCCCAGCCTGCTCCCGATGGGGAGTTCCGGATCCCAGCCTGCTCCCGATGGGGAGTTCCGGATCCCAGCCTGCTCCCGATGGTGAGTTCTGGATCCCAGCCCGCTCCCGATGGCGAGTTCCGGATCCCAGCCTGCTCCCGATGGCATGTTCCGGATTACCAGCCTGCTCCCGATGGTGAGTTCCGGTTCCCAGCCTGTTCCCGATGGCGGGTTCGGGATCCCAGCCTTACCCCGATGGCGAGTTCCGGATCGCAGCCTGCTCCCAATGGTGAGTTCCGGATCCCAGCCTGCTCCCGATGCTGGGTTCCGGATCCCAGCCTGCTCCAGATGGCGGGATCCGGATCCCAGCCCACTCCCGATGGCGAGTTCCGGATCCCAGCCTGCTCCCGATGGCGAGTTCCGGATCCCAGCCTGCTCCCGATGGTGACTTCCGGATCCCAGCCTGCTCCCGATGGCGAGTTCCGGATCCCAGCCTGCCTCCGATGGCGAGTTCCGGATCCCTGCCTGCTCCCGATGGCTTGTTCCTGATCCCAGCCCGCTCCCGATGGTGAGTTCTGGATCCCAGCCTGCTCCAGATGGCGAGTTCCGGATCCCAGCCTGCTCCCGATGGCGAGTTCCGGATCCCAGCCTGCTCCCGATGGCATGTTCCGGATTACCAGCCTGCTCCCGATGGTGAGTTCCGGATCCCAGCCTGTTCCCGATGGCGGGTTCGGGATCCCAGCCTGCCTCCGATGGCGAGTTCCGGATCGCAGCCTGCTCCCAATGGTGAGTTCCGGAACCCAGCCTGCTCCCGATGCTGGGTTCCGGATCCCAGCCTGCTCCAGATGGCGGGATCCGGATCCCAGCCCACTCCCGATGGCGAGTTCCGGATCCCAGCTTGCTCCCGATGGCGAGTTCCGGATCCCAGCCTGCTCCCGATGGCGAGTTCCGGATCCCAGCCTGCTCCCGATGGTGACTTCCGGATCCCAGCCTGCTCCCGATGGCGAGTTCCGGATCCCAGCCTGCCTCCGATGGCGAGTTCCGGATCCCTGCCTGCTCCCGATGGCTTGTTCCTGATCCCAGCCCGCTCCCGATGGTGAGTTCCGGATCCCAGCCTGCTCCCGATAGCGAGTTCCGGATCCCAGCCTGCTCCCTATGGCAAGTTCCGGATCCCAGCCTGCTCCCGATGGCGAGTTCCGGATCCCAGCCTGCTCCCGATGGCGAGTTCCGGATCCCAGCCCGCTCCCGATGGCGAGTTCTGGATCCCAGCCAGCTCCCGATGGCGGGTTCCGGATCTCAGTCTGCCTCCGATGGCGAGTTCCGGATCCCAGCCTGCTCCAGATGGTGAGTTCCGGATCAGAGCCCGCTCCCAATGGTGAGTTCCGGAGCCCAGCCTGCTCCAGATGGCGGGTTCCGGATCCCAGTCTGCCTCCGATGGCGAGTTCCGGATCCCAGCCTGCTCCAGATGGTGAGTTCCGGATCGCAGCCCGCTCCCAATGGCGAGTTCCGGATCGCAGCCTGCTCACGATGGTGAGTTCCGGATCCCAGACCACTCCCGATGGCGAGTTCCGGTCCCAGCCCGCTCCCGATGGCGAGTTCCGGTCCCAGCCTGCTCCCGATGGCGAGTTCCGGAGACCAGCCCGCTCTCGATGGAGAGTTCTGGATCCCAGCCTGCTCCCGATGGCGAGTTCTGGATCCCAGCCTGCTCCCGATGGCGAGTTCTGGATCCCAGCCTGCTCCCGATGGCGAGTTCCGGATCCCAGCCTGCTCCCGATGGGGAGTTCCGGATCCCAGCCTGCTCCCAATGGCGACTTCCAGATCCCAGCCTGCTCCCGATGGCGACTTCCGGATCCCAGCCTGCTCCCGTTGGCAACTTCCGGACCCCAGCCTGCTCCCGATGGGGAGTTCCGGATCCCAGCCTGCTCCCGATGGCGGCTTCCGGATCCCAGCCTGCTCCCGATGGGGAGTTCCGGATCCCAGCCCGCTCCCGATGGTGAGTTCCGGATCGCAGCATGCTCCCGATGGCGAGTTCTGGATCCCAGCCTGCTCCCGATGGTGAGTTCCGGATCCCAGCCTGCTACCAATGGCGAGTTCAGAATCGCAGCCTGCTCCCAATGGCGACTTCCGGATCCCAGCCTGCTCCCGATGGGGAGTTCCGGATCCCAGCCTGCTCCCGATGGGGAGTTCCGGATCCCAGCCTGCTCCCGATGGTGAGTTCTGGATCCCAGCCTGCTCCCGATGGCGAGTTCCGGATCCCAGCCTGCTCCCGATGGCATGTTCCGGATTACCAGCCTGCTCCCGATGGCGAGTTCCGGATTGCAGCCTGCTCCCGATGGTGAGTTCCGGATCCCAGCCAGCTTCCGATGGCGAGCTCCGGATCCCAGCCTGCCCCCGATGGCGAGTTCCGGATTGCAGCCTGCTCCCGATGGTGAGTTCCGGATCCCAGCCAGCTCCCGATGGCGAGTTCCGGATCCCAGCCAGCTTCCGATGGCGAGTTCCGGATCCCAGCCTGCTCCCGATGGCGAGTTCCGGATCCCAGCCTGCTCCTGATGCCGAGTTCTGGATCCGAGCGTGCTCCCAATGGCGAGTTCCGGATCCGAGCGTGCTCCCAATGGCGAGTTCCGGATCGCAGCCTGCTCCCGATGGCGACTTCCGGATCCCAGCCTGCTCCCGTTGGCAACTTCCGGACCCCAGCCTGCTCCCGATGGGGAGTTCCGGATCCCAGCCTGCTCCCGATGGCGACTTCCGGATCCCAGCCTGCTCCCGATGGGGAGTTCCGGATCCCAGCCCGCTCCCGATGGTGAGTTCCGGATCGCAGCATGCTCCCGATGGCGAGTTCTGGATCCCAGCCTGCTCCCGATGGTGAGTTCCGGATCCCAGCCTGCGACCAATGGCGAGTTCAGAATCGCAGCCTGCTCCCAATGGCGACTTCCGGATCCCAGCCTGCTCCCGATGGGGAGTTCCGGATCCCAGCCTGCTCCCGATGGGGAGTTCCGGATCCCAGCCTGCTCCCGATGGTGAGTTCTGGATCCCAGCCTGCTCCCGATGGCGAGTTCCGGATCCCAGCCTGCTCCCGATGGCATGTTCCGGATTACCAGCCTGCTCCCGATGGCGAGTTCCGGATTGCAGCCTGCTCCCGATGGTGAGTTCCGGATCCCAGCCAGCTTCCGATGGCGAGCTCCGGATCCCAGCCTGCCCCCGATGGCGAGTTCCGGATTGCAGCCTGCTCCCGATGGTGAGTTCCGGATCCCAGCCAGCTCCCGATGGCGAGTTCCGGATCCCAGCCAGCTTCCGATGGCGAGTTCCAGATCCCAGCCTGCTCCCGATGGCGAGTTCCGGATCCCAGCCTGCTCCCGTTGGCAACTTCCGGACCCCAGCCTGCTCCCGATGGGGAGTTCCGGATCCCAGCCTGCTCCCGATGGCGGCTTCCGGATCCCAGCCTGCTCCCGATGGGGAGTTCCGGATCCCAGCCCGCTCCCGATGGTGAGTTCCGGATCGCAGCATGCTCCCGATGGCGAGTTCTGGATCCCAGCCTGCTCCCGATGGTGAGTTCCGGATCCCAGCCTGCTACCAATGGCGAGTTCAGAATCGCAGCCTGCTCCCAATGGCGACTTCCGGATCCCAGCCTGCTCCCGATGGGGAGTTCCGGATCCCAGCCTGCTCCCGATGGGGAGTTCCGGATCCCAGCCTGCTCCCGATGCTGGGTTCCGGATCCCAGCCTGCTCCAGATGGCGGGATCCGGATCCCAGCCCACTCCCGATGGCGAGTTCCGGATCCCAGCTTGCTCCCGATGGCGAGTTCCGGATCCCAGCCTGCTCCCGATGGCGAGTTCCGGATCCCAGCCTGCTCCCGATGGTGACTTCCGGATCCCAGCCTGCTCCCGATGGCGAGTTCCGGATCCCAGCCTGCCTCCGATGGCGAGTTCCGGATCCCTGCCTGCTCCCGATGGCTTGTTCCTGATCCCAGCCCGCTCCCGATGGTGAGTTCCGGATCCCAGCCTGCTCCCGATAGCGAGTTCCGGATCCCAGCCTGCTCCCTATGGCAAGTTCCGGATCCCAGCCTGCTCCCGATGGCGAGTTCCGGATCCCAGCCTGCTCCCGATGGCGAGTTCCGGATCCCAGCCCGCTCCCGATGGCGAGTTCTGGATCCCAGCCAGCTCCCGATGGCGGGTTCCGGATCTCAGTCTGCCTCCGATGGCGAGTTCCGGATCCCAGCCTGCTCCAGATGGTGAGTTCCGGATCAGAGCCCGCTCCCAATGGTGAGTTCCGGAGCCCAGCCTGCTCCAGATGGCGGGTTCCGGATCCCAGTCTGCCTCCGATGGCGAGTTCCGGATCCCAGCCTGCTCCAGATGGTGAGTTCCGGATCGCAGCCCGCTCACAATGGCGAGTTCCGGATCGCAGCCTGCTCACGATGGTGAGTTCCGGATCCCAGACCACTCCCGATGGCGAGTTCCGGTCCCAGCCCGCTCCCGATGGCGAGTTCCGGTCCCAGCCTGCTCCCGATGGCGAGTTCCGGAGACCAGCCCGCTCTCGATGGAGAGTTCTGGATCCCAGCCTGCTCCCGATGGCGAGTTCTGGATCCCAGCCTGCTCCCGATGGCGAGTTCTGGATCCCAGCCTGCTCCCGATGGCGAGTTCCGGATCCCAGCCTGCTCCCGATGGGGAGTTCCGGATCCCAGCCTGCTCCCGATGGCGACTTCCAGATCCCAGCCTGCTCCCGATGGCGACTTCCGGATCCCAGCCTGCTCCCGTTGGCAACTTCCGGACCCCAGCCTGCTCCCGATGGGGAGTTCCGGATCCCAGCCTGCTCCCGATGGCGGCTTCCGGATCCCAGCCTGCTCCCGATGGGGAGTTCCGGATCCCAGCCCGCTCCCGATGGTGAGTTCCGGATCGCAGCATGCTCCCGATGGCGAGTTCTGGATCCCAGCCTGCTCCCGATGGTGAGTTCCGGATCCCAGCCTGCTACAAATGGCGAGTTCAGAATCGCAGCCTGCTCCCAATGGCGACTTCCGGATCCCAGCCTGCTCCCGATGGGGAGTTCCGGATCCCAGCCTGCTCCCGATGGGGAGTTCCGGATCCCAGCCTGCTCCCGATGGTGAGTTCTGGATCCCAGCCTGCTCCCGATGGCGAGTTCCGGATCCCAGCCTGCTCCCGATGGCATGTTCCGGATTACCAGCCTGCTCCCGATGGCGAGTTCCGGATTGCAGCCTGCTCCCGATGGTGAGTTCCGGATCCCAGCCAGCTTCCGATGGCGAGCTCCGGATCCCAGCCTGCCCCCGATGGCGAGCTCCGGATTGCAGCCTGCTCCCGATGGTGAGTTCCGGATCCCAGCCAGCTCCCGATGGCGAGTTCCGGATCCCAGCCAGCTTCCGATGGCGAGTTCCGGATCCCAGCCTGCTCCCGATGGCGAGTTCCGGATCCCAGCCTGCTCCTGATGCCGAGTTCTGGATCCCAGCCTGCTCCCGATGGCGAGTTCCGGATCCGAGCGTGCTCCCAATGGCGAATTCCGGATCGCAGCCTGCTCCCGATGGCGACTTCCGGATCCCAGCCTGCTCCCGTTGGCAACTTCCGGACCCCAGCCTGCTCCCGATGGGGAGTTCCGGATCCCAGCCTGCTCCCGATGGCGACTTCCGGATCCCAGCCTGCTCCCGATGGGGAGTTACGGATCCCAGCCCGCTCCCGATGGTGAGTTCCGGATCGCAGCATGCTCCCGATGGCGAGTTCTGGATCCCAGCCTGCTCCCGATGGTGAGTTCCGGATCCCAGCCTGCTACCAATGGCGAGTTCAGAATCGCAGCCTGCTCCCAATGGCGACTTCCGGATCCCAGCCTGCTCCCGATGGGGAGTTCCGGATCCCAGCCTGCTCCCGATGGGGAGTTCCGGATCCCAGCCTGCTCCCGATGGTGAGTTCTGGATCCCAGCCTGCTCCCGATGGCGAGTTCCGGATCCCAGCCTGCTCCCGATGGCATGTTCCGGATTACAAGCCTGCTCCCGATGGCGAGTTCCGGATTGCAGCCTGCTCCCGATGGTGAGTTCCGGATCCCAGCCAGCTTCCGATGGCGAGCTCCGGATCCCAGCCTGCCCCCGATGGCGAGTTCCGGATTGCAGCCTGCTCCCGATGGTGAGTTCCGGATCCCAGCCAGCTCCCGATGGCGAGTTCCGGATCCCAGCCAGCTTCCGATGGCGAGTTCCAGATCCCAGCCTGCTCCCGATGGCGAGTTCCGGATCCCAGCCTGCTCCTGATGGCGAGTTCTGGATCCCAGCCTGCTCCCGATGGCGAGTTCCGGATCCGAGCGTGCTCCCAATGGCGAGTTCCGGATCGCAGCCTGCTCCCGATGGCAAGTTCCGGATCCCAGCCTGCTCCCGATGGGGTGTTCCGGATCCCAGCCTGCTCCCGATGGCGACTTCCGGATCCCAGCCTGCTCCCGATGGGGAGTTCCGGATCCCAGCCTGCTCCCGATGGCGACTTCCGGATCCCAGCCTGCTCCCGTTGGCGAGTTACGGATCCCAGCCCTCTCCCGATGGCGAGTTCCGGATCCCAGCCCGCTCCCGATGGCGAGTTCCTGATCCCAGCACGCCCCCGATGGGGAGTTCCAGATCCCAGCCCTCTCCCGATGGTGAGTTCTGGATCCCAGCCAGCTCCCGATGGCGAGTTCCGGATCCCAGCCTGCTCCCGATGGCATGTTCCGGATTACCAGCCTGCTCCCGATGGCGAGTTCCGGATTGCAGCCTGCTCCCGATGGTGAGTTCCGGATCCCAGGCAGCTTCCGATGGCGAGTTCCGGATCCCAGCCTGCTCCCGATGGCGAGTTCCGGATCCCAGCCAGCTTCGGATGGCGAGTTCCAGATCCCAGCCTGCTCCCGATGGCGAGTTCCGGATCCCATCCGGCTCCTGATGGCGAGTTCTGGATCCCAGCCTGCTCCCAATGGCGAGTTCCGGATCCGAGCGTGCTCCCAATGGCGAGTTCCGGATCGCAGCCTGCTCCCGATGGCGAGTTCCGGATCCCAGCCTGCTCCCGATGGGGAGTTCCGGATCCCAGCCTGCTCCCGATGGCGACTTCCGGATCCCAGCCTGCTCCCGATGGGGAGTTCCGGATCCCAGCCCGCTCCCGATGGTGAGTTCCGGATCGCAGCATGCTCCCGATGGCAAGTTCTGGATCCCAGCCTGCTCCCGATGGTGAGTTCCGGATCCCAGCCTGCTCCCAATGGCGAGTTCAGAATCGCAGCCTGCTCCCAATGGCGACTTCCGGATCCCAGCCTGCTCCCGATGGGGAGTTCCGGATCCCAGCCTGCTCCCGATGGTGAGTTCTGGATCCCAGCCTGCTCCCGATGGCGAGTTCCGGATCCCAGCCTGCTCCCGATGGCATGTTCCGGATTACCAGCCTGCTCCCGATGGTGAGTTCCGGATCCCAGCCTGTTCCCAATGGCGGCTTTGGGATCCCAGCCAGCTCCCGATGGCGAGTTCCAGATCCCAGCCTGCTCCCGATGGCGAGTTCCGGATCCCAGCACGCCCCCGATGGGGAGTTCCAGATCCCAGCCTGCTCCCGATGGCGAGTTCCGGATCCCAGCCCGCTCCTGATGGCGAGTTCCGGATCCCAGCCAGCTCCCGATGGCGAGTTCCAGATCCCAGCCTGCTCCCGATGGCGAGTTCCGGATCCCAGCCCGCTCCTGATGGCGAGTTCTGGATCCCAGCCTGCTCCCGATGGCGAGTTCCGGATCCCAGCCTGCTCCCGATGGCGAGTTCCGGATCGCAGCCTGCTCCCAATGGTGAGTTCCAGATCCCAGCCTGCTCCCGATGGTGGGTTCCGGATCCCAGCCTGCCCCCGATGGCGAATTCCGGATCCCAGCCTGCTCCCGATGGTGAGTTCCAGATCCCAGCTCGCTCCCGATGGCGAGTTCCGGATCCCAGCCTGCTCCCGATGGCGAGTTGCGGATCCCAGCCAGCTCCCGATGGCGAGTTCCGGATCCCAGCCTGCTCCCGATGGCGAGTTCCGGATCCCAGCACGCCCCCAATGGGGAGTTCCAGAACCCAGCCCTCTCCCGATGGTGAGTTCCGGATCCCAGCCTGCTCCCGATGGCGAGTTCCGGATCCCAGCCAGGTCCCGATGGCGAGTTCCAGATCCCAGCCTGCTCCCGATGGCGAGTTCCGGATCCCAGCCCGCTCCTGATGGCGAGTTCTGGATCCCAGCCTGCTCCCGATGGCGAGTTCCGGATCCCAGCCTGCTCCCGATGGCGAGTTCCGGATCCCAGCCCGCTCCCGATGGCCAGTTCCGGATCGCAGCCTGCTCCCGATGGCGAGTTCTGGATCCCAGCCTGCTCCCGATGGCGAGTTCCGGATTGCAGCCTGCTCCCGATGGTAAGTTCCGGATCCCAGCCTGCTCCCGATGGTGAGTTCCGGATCCCAGCCTGCTCCCGATGGTGAGTTCCGGATCCCAGCCTGCTCCCGATGGCGAGTTCCAGATCCCAGCCTGCTCCCGATGGCGAGTTCCGGATCCCAACCTGCTCCTGATGGCGAGTTCTGGATCCCAGCCTGCTCCCGATGGCGAGTTCCGGATCCGAGCCTGCTCCCAATGGCGAGTTCCGGATCACAGCCTGCTCCCGATGGTGAGTTCCGGATCCCAGCCAGCTCCCGATGGGGAGTTCCGGATCCCAGCCTGCTCCCGATGGCGACTTCCGGATCCCAGCCTGCTCCCGATGGGGAGTTCCGGATCCCAGCCCGCTCCCGATGGTGAGTTCCGGATCGCAGCATGCTCCCGATGGCGAGTTCTGGACCCCAGCCTGCTCCCGATGGTGAGTTCCGGATCCCAGCCTGCTCCCGATGGCGAGTTCAGAATCGCAGCCTGCTCCCAATGGCGACTTCCGGATCCCAGCCTGCTCCCGATGGGGAGTTCCGGATCCCAGCCTGCTCCCGATGGGGAGTTCCGGATCCCAGCCTGCTCCCGATGGTGAGTTCTGGATCCCAGCCCGCTCCCGATGGCGAGTTCCGGATCCCAGCCTGCTCCCGATGGCATGTTCCGGATTACCAGCCTGCTCCCGATGGTGAGTTCCGGATCCCAGCCTGTTCCCGATGGCGGGTTCGGGATCCCAGCCTTCCCCCGATGGCGAGTTCCGGATCGCAGCCTGCTCCCAATGGTGAGTTCCGGATCCCAGCCTGCTCCCGATGCTGGGTTCCGGATCCCAGCCTGCTCCAGATGGCGGGATCCGGATCCCAGCCCACTCCCGATGGTGAGTTCCGGATCCCAGCTTGCTCCCGATGGCGAGTTCCGGATCCCAGCCTGCTCCCGATGGCGAGTTCCGGATCCCAGCCTGCTCCCGATGGTGACTTCCGGATCCCAGCCTGCTCCCGATGGCGAGTTCCGGATCGCAGCCTGCCTCCGATGGCGAGTTCCGGATCCCTGCCTGCTCCCGATGGCTTGTTCCTGATCCCAGCCCGCTCCCGATGGTGAGTTCTGGATCCCAGCCTGCTCCCGATGGCGAGTTCCGGATCCCAGCCTGCTCCCGATGGCGAGTTCCGGATCCCAGCCTGCTCCCGATGGTGACTTCCGGATCCCAGCCTGCTCCCGATGGCGAGTTCCGGATCCCAGCCTGCCTCCGATGGCGAGTTCCGGATCCCTGCCTGCTCCCGATGGCTTGTTCCTGATCCCAGCCCGCTCCCGATGGTGAGTTCCGGATCCCAGCCTGCTCCCGATAGCGAGTTCCGGATCCCAGCCTGCTCCCTATGGCAAGTTCCGGATCCCAGCCTGCTCCCGATGGCGAGTTCCGGATCCCAGCCTGCTCCCGATGGCGAGTTCCGGATCCCAGCCCGCTCCCGATGGCGAGTTCTGGATCCCAGCCAGCTCCCGATGGCGGGTTCCGGATCTCAGTCTGCCTCCGATGGCGAGTTCCGGATCCCAGCCTGCTCCAGATGGTGAGTTCCGGATCAGAGCCCGCTCCCAATGGTGAGTTCCGGAGCCCAGCCTGCTCCAGATGGCGAGTTCCGGATCCCAGCCTGCTCCCAATGGTGAGTTCCGGAGACCAGCCTGCTCCAGATGGCGGGTTCCGGATCCCAGTCTGCCTCCGATGGCGAGTTCCGGATCCCAGCCTGCTCCAGATGGTGAGTTCCGGATCGCAGCCCGCTCCCAATGGCGAGTTCCGGATCGCAGCCTGCTCACGATGGTGAGTTCCGGATCCCAGACCACTCCCGATGGCGAGTTCCGGTCCCAGCCCGCTCCCGATGGCGAGTTCCGGTCCCAGCCTGCTCCCGATGGCGAGTTCCTGATCGCATCCCGATGCCGATGCCGAGTTCGGGATCCCAGCATCGCTCCCGATGGGGAGTTCCTGATCGCAGCCTGTTCCCGATGCCGTTTTCCGGATCCCAGCCTGCTCCCGATGGCGAGTTCCGGATCCCAGCCTGCTCCCGATGGCGAGTTCCGGATCACAGCCTGCTCCCGGTGGCGAGTTCTGGATCACAGACCGCTCCCGATGGCGAGTTCCGGATCCCAGCCTGCTCCCGATGGCGAGCTCCGGATCACAGCCTGCTCCCGATGGTGTGTTCCGGATCCCAGACCACTCCCGATGGCGAGTTCCGGATCGCAGCCTGCTCCCGATGGTGAGTTCCGGATCCCAGACCGCTCCTGATGGCGAGTTCCGGATCCCGGCCTGCTTCCGATGGCGAGTTCCGGATCCCGGCCCGCTCCCGATGGTGAGTTCCGGATCCCAGCCTGCTCCCGATGGCGAGTTCCGGATCCCGGCCTGCTCCCGATGGTGAGTTCCGGATCCGAGCCAGCTCCCGATGGTGAGTTCCAGGTCCCAGCCTGCTCCTAATGGCGAGTTCCGGATCACGGCCTGCTCCCGATGGTGAGTTCCGGATCGCAACCTGCTCCCGATGGCGAGTTCCGGATCCCAGCCTGCTCCCGATGGTGAGTTCCGGATCGCAACCTGCTCCCGATGGCGAGTTCCGGATCCCAGCCCGCCCCCAATGGTGAGTTCCGGATCCCAGCCTGCTCCCTATGGCGAGTTCCGGATCGCAGCCTGATCCCGATGGTGAGTTCCGGATCCCAGACCACTCCCGATGGCGAGTTCCGGATCGCAGCCTGCTCCCGATGGTGAGTTCCGGATCCCAGACCGCTCCTGATGGCGAGTTCCGGATCCCGGCCTGCTTCCGATGGCGAGTTCCGGATCCCGGCCCGCTCCCGATGGTGAGTTCCGGATCCCAGCCTGCTCCCGATGGCGAGTTCCGGATCCCGGCCCGCTCCCGATGGCGAGTTCCGGATCGCAGCCTGCCCCCGATGGCGGGTTCCGGATCGCAGCCTGCTCCCGATGGTGAGTTCCGGATCCGAGCCAGCTCCCGATGGTGAGTTCCATGTCCCAGCCTGCTCCCAATGGCGAGTTCCGGATCCCGGCCTGCTCCCGATGGCGAGTTCCGGATCGCAACCTGCTCCCGATGGCGAGTTCCGGATCCCAGCCTGCTCCCGATGGTGAGTTCCGGATCGCAACCTGCTCCCGATGGTGAGTTCCGGATCCCAGCCTGCTCCCGATGGCGAGTTCCGGATCGCAACCTGCTCCCGATGGCGAGTTCCGGATCGCAGCCTGCTCCCAATGGCGAGTTCCGGATCCCTGCCCGCTCCCGATGGTGAGTTCCGGATCGCAGCCTGCTCCCGATGGTGAGTTCCAGTTCCCAGCTCGCTCCCGATGGCGAGTTCCAGATCCCAGCTCGCTCCCGATGGCGAGGTCCGGATCCCAGCCCGCTCCCGATGGTGAGTTCCGGATCGCAGCATGCTCCCGATGGTGAGTTCCGGAACCCAGCCCGCTCCTGATGGCGATTTCTGGATCCCAGCCTGCTCCCGATGGTGAGATTGGGACCCCAGCCTGCTCCCGATGGTGAGTCCCGGATCGCAGCCTGCGCCCGATGGTGAGTTCCACATCCCGGCCCGCTCCCGATGGCGAGTTCCGGATTGCAGCCTGCTCACGATGGTGAGTTCCGGATTGCAGCCTGCTCCCGATGGCGAGTTCCGGATCCCAGCCTGCTCCCGATGGTGAGTTCTGGATACCAGCCTGCTCCCGATGGCGAGTTCCGGATCCCAGCCTGCTCCCGATGATGAGTTCTGGATCCCAGCCCGCTCCCGATGGCGGGTTCCGGATCCCATCCTGCTCCCGATGGCGAGTTCCGGATCCCAGCCCGCTCCCGATGGTGAGTTCCGGATCCCACCCTGCTCCCGATGGCGAGTTCCGGATCCCGGCCCGCTCCCGATGGCGAGTTCCGGAACGCAGCCCGCTCCCGATGTTGAGTTCCGGATCCTAGCCTGCTCCCGATGGTGAATTCCGGTTCCCAGCCCGCTCCCGATGGTGAGTTCCGGATCGCAGCCTGCTCACGATAGTGAGTTCCGGATCCCAGTCTGCTCCCGATGGTGAGTTCCGGATCCCAGTCTGCTCCCGATGGCGAGTTCAGGATACCAGCCTGCTCCCGATGGTGAGTTTCGGATCGCAGCCTGCTCCCGATGGTGAGTTCCGGACCCAAGCCCGCTCCTGATGGCGAGTTCCGGATTCCAGACCGCTCCAGGTGGCGAGTTCCGGATCCCAGCCCGCTCCCGTTGGCGAGTTCCGGTCCCAGCCTGCTCCCGATGGCGAGTTCCTGATCGCAGCCCAATGCCGATGGCGAGTTCGGGATTCCGGCCCGCTCCCGATGGTGAGTTCCGGATCGCAGCCCGCTCCCGATGGTGATTTCCAGATCCCAGACCGCTCTCGATGGCCACTTCCGGATCAATGCCTGCTCCCGATGGTGAGTTCCGGATCGCAGCCTGCTCCCGATGGCGAGTTCCGGATCCCAGCCTGCTCCAGGTGGTGAGTTCCGGATCGCAGCCCGCTCCCGATGGTGATTTCCAGTTCCCAGACCGCTCTCGATGGCCACTTCCGGATCAATGCCTGCTCCCGATGGTGAGTTCCGGATCGCAGCCTGCTCCCGATGGCGAGTTCCGGATCCCAGCCTGCTCCAGGTGGTGAGTTCCGGATCGCAGCCTACTCCCGATGGCGAGTTCTGGATCTCGGCCCGCACCCGATGCCGAGTTCCGGAACGCAGCCCGCTCCCGATGGTGAGTTCCGGATCCGAGCCTGCTCCCGATGGTGAATTCCGGTTCCCAGCCCGCTCCCGATGGTGAGTTCCGGATCGCAGCCTGCTCACGATAGTGAGTTCCGGATCCTAGTCTGCTCCCGATGGTGAGTTCCGGATCCCGGCCCGCTCCCGATGGTGAGTTCCGGATCGCAGTCTGCTCCCGATGGCGAGTTCCGGATCGCAGCCTGCTCCCGATGGTGAGTTCCGGATCCCAGCCCGCTCCCGATGGCGAGTTCCTGATCCCAGCCCGCTTCCGATGGCGAGTTCCGGATCCCAGCCTGCTCCCTATGGCGAGTTCCGGATCCCAGCCCGCTCCCGATGGCGAGTTCCGGATCCCAGCCTGCTCCCGATGGCGGGTTCCGGATCCTGGCCTGCTCCCGATGGTGAGTTCCGGATCCCGGCCCGCTCCCGCTGGCGAGTTCCGGATCCCGGACTGCTCCTGATGGCGAGTTCCGGATCCCAGCCCGCTCCCGATGGTGAGTTCCGGATCGCAGCCCGCTCCCAATGGCGAGTTCTGGACCCCAGCCTGCTCCCGATGGTGAGTTCTGGATCCCTGCCTGCTCCCGATGTGAGTTCCGGATTCCAGCCTGCTCCCGATGGTGAGTTCCGGATCCCAGCCTGCTCCCGATGGTGAGTTCTGGATCCCTGCCTGCTCCCGATGTGAGTTCCGGATTCCAGCCTGCTCCCGATGGTGAGATCTGGATCCCTGCCTGCTCCCGATGTGAGTTCCGGATTCCAGCCTGCTCCCGATGGTGAGTTCCGGATCCCGGCCCACTCCCGATGGCGAGTTCTGGATCCCAGGCTGCTCCCGATGGTGAGTTCCGGATCCCAGCCTGCTCCCGATGGTGAGTTCCGGATCCCGGCCCGCTCCCGCTGGCGAGTTCTGGATCCCGGCCTGCTCCTGATGGCGAGTTCCGGATCGCAGTCCGCTCCCAATGGCGAGTTCCGGACCCCAGCCTGCTCCCGATGGTGAGTTCTGGATCCCTGCCTGCTCCCGATGGTGAGTTCCGCATCCCGGCCCGCTCCCGCTGGCGAGTTCCGGATCCCGGCCTGCTCCCGATGGCGAGTTCCGGATCGCAGTCCGCTCCCAATGGCGAGTTCTGGATCCCGGCCCGCTCCCGATGGTGAGTTCTGGATCCCGGCCCGCTCCCGATGGTGAGTTCCGGATCCCAGCCTGCTCCCGATGGCGAGTTCCCGATCGTGCCCACAAATGGGGTGAATATCAATAACTCTCATTTGCATTCATTTCGATCTCATGAACGAGATTGAAGTCGAAAGCAGTGGCCTCCCTGGAATTATCCGATCTCCTGCGGGAAGTCACACCGCCATCATTTAGTGCTCCTTTTCAATAATGTGAAGCTGCCGCAATGGCTGTTGGTGGGAAGTGAGGAGGTGAGGAGCCATCTCCATTTTCCAGCATGTCGCTGAAGGGCGCCAGAGCTGCTGCCCCAGTGCTCGGGTGGGGTGGGGGAGGTGGGGACCCCTCAGGGGGTTGCACTTCGTCAGGGGGCTGAAGCATTCCAGGTCGGGAGTCGTCACTGGGCCGTGGGATGAGAGGTTTTGTGTCCGCGAGGCCTCCAATCCATCTTTCAATACTGTGGAGACCCATAACAGGGACAACCACAGCTGTGGCCTGTCCGTCCCACCAAACTCTCCCAGGGCCGAATCCTGCTGCAGCTTCTATCCTGAAAGTCAACTTCACTCCCTTTGCCTGTGAGCAGCCTCTAGCTTCACAACTGAAGGTTACTGCAAATGAGGAATTAGCCTTGTTAGTTGTGACAGCACTTCACTCTCCTCAAGTCTCAAGTGCCTCCTCGAGGGCACACATACCATGCCTCAGAGGTTGATTAGTGCATTGCATGTCCAACAAACTTTAATGCCTGGACTCTAGAAGTGTCAGCACCATTGAGGCAGCTTCCAACAATCGAACACTAAAGAGCAGGGCTTCAGCACTGAGGATCCTCTCGTGACCAAAGGGTAAGTGTGTGCATCAGGGGAGGAGTCCTGAGCACATCCTCCCTTATGTTCCCAGCAGAGATCTGGGGTCTTGGGGCTCCTGATGTGGCCGGGGGAGGGGGGAGAGTACAGAACGAGGTTTGCTAGCACAACTGGCTCGCTGGATGGTACTCTGAGAAAAGGCGGAACACTTAAGGGTGGGGGAGGCTTGAGGGAATATGAGGGTCCCGCGGTGGAAGTCTTAATGGATAGTTGGTCTCACTCCTTCTCCAGTTCCTTGCAGATATCACGATGTCTGCTGGAATCAATTCCGAGGAAGCTGCCCTTGTGTTACTTGTGGCAGCCATGGGGGACAGGCGCCAGAGAAGGCAGCAGCAACACCAACACAGGCTGGAGGCAGACCCCATGAACAGGGGGCCACCGCATACCCTGAAGACCCGGTCACCCATCAGGCTGGGGTGAAGAGGAGGCCCAAGGTGTACAGGCATCGTTGGTCATTCAATGAGATAACGAACATCATGTGCCTCAGAAGACTGTCTTAGCAGAGAGAGAGTGTGGACAGGGCACCCTCATGGAGGAGAACACCCCCTCCTGATAGTCGTGAATGTCACTGCAGCCACTGGGTCATTACAGGGCTCGAGAGGGGACCTGTGTGGCATATCACAATTTACAGCCCACATGTGCCTCTGGGAGGTTGCGGATGCTCTGTATGCCCGGGCTGCAGGATTTGCTGCCATCATTGGGATGCCCCAGGTCCAGGGGGGGTGCGATTGATGGCATGCATATTGCCCTGCGAGTACCGGGGAATCAGGGAGTGCCCTATATTAACAGGAAGGGGTCCAACTCCCTGAATGTTCACACTGTGTGCAACCACCACCTCCGAATCGTGCACGTGTGTGCTCGCTACCCTGGGAGCACGTGACAGCTACATCCTGGGGCACTCAGAGATCCCCGTGTCTTAGGGGACCACCGCAGGATGACGAGTTCGCTTGTGAGGGACAAGGGATATCCACTGGGGACATGGCTGATGATGCCGGAGCGGAGGCCTGAGACCGAGGTGGAGACCAGTTACAATGAGGCCCACCCTGCCTCCCGTGCTGATGAGCGGCGTATCGGCCTGCTGAAAATGTGGTTCCGATGCCTGGACCATTCTAGCGGTGCCCGGCAGTGCACCCCCCCCCTGAGGGCCTCCTGCTTTGCGATGGCCTGCTGTGCCCTCCACAACCTGACACAGCAGCGGGGCGACAAGCTGGGGGAGGAGCAGAAGGAGGAGGAGGGACATGCAGCCTCGTCTGAAGAGGAGGATAAGGAGGCGGTTCAGGAGGAGCTGGAGGATGACGAGGAGAAGTAGAAGGATGGAGGAGGGGCAGCGGCAAGGCTCCGACATGCGAAGAAGGTCAAGGAGGTCCTCATTGTCTCCAGATTCTCCGAGGATGAGGCTGTATCCGTGTAGCGCACAATGACTTACGAGAGAGACGAGAAGTGATGAAGTCGATTCAGGCTTTATCAAGCGAGACTTGTCCCCAGCAGCTCAGCAACAGAATGAAGCTGCGGGGAGAAGCTCGGGTTCTTATACTCCGCCTTCAGGGCGGAACCAGGAGTCGGCAGCCAACCAGGACCCGGGATCTGTCAGCCAATAGCATCATGGCTTCACAGTCCCACATGACCCCTAATACATACCACCACATTCACCCCTTGTTAAAAAGGAACCCGGCGGGGTGGTGGTTCGCATGGTGGTAGGGGTTTACAAGGCTGGCCCTGGAAGGAAAATTTCGGACATGTTACTACAGTTTTAGCCCTACACTGGGCTCGGGATCTGTCAGCCAATAGCATCATGGCTTCACAGTCCCACATGACCCCTAATACATACCACCACATTCACCCCTTGTTAAAAAGGAACCCGGCGGGGTGGTGGTTCGCATGGTGGTAGGGGTTTACAAGGCTGGCCCTGGAAGGAAAATTTCGGACATGTTACTACAGTTTTAGCCCTACACTGGGCTATGTACAAGTTTGTGAAAACTATTTACAATATTAGCAAAAAAAAATTTTTTTTTGTTCCAACAACATTCTTGGTGTCACGCGGTTTCCACGAGTCGAGCGGGCGGTCTGGTCTTCCTCGTCGATCGCCTCAGCCCCGGTGGTGGTGCAGGTGCTTGTTCAGGCGTTGTCGTCTCCGGGAGCGTTTCCGTGTTTGTTCCCGTTTTACTCCTGGGCGGGCACGGGAGGAGGACCGATCCTCCCGGGAAGGGGGCGGTCGCGGGGTGTGCCGGTGGCAGGGAGGGGATGATCGGTGTCGGGGGGGTAGTGTGTGTTGCCGGCGGGCGCCAGGTCCCGCAGGGAGACCGTGTCCTGTCGGCCGTCGGGGTACGCCACGTAGGCGTACTGCGGGTTCGCGTGGAGAAGGTGAACCCTCTCGACCAACGGGTCCTGGGGCCGCCAGCCAGGTCGGCAGCGACGTTCCGGAGGAGGACTTCCTAGGGAAGACAAGGAGGCGCTCGTGGGGCGTTTGGTTAGTGGTGGTACACAGCAGCGACCGGATGGAGTGGAGAGCGTCCGGGAGGACCTCCTGCCACCGGGAAACTGGGAGATCCCTGGACCGTAGGGCCAGTAGGACGGTCTTCCAGACCGTGCCGTTCTCCCTCTCTACTTGCCTGATCCCCCGGGGGTTGTAGCTGGTCGTCCTGCTCGAGGCTATGCCCTTGCTGAGCAGGAACTGGCGCAGCTCGTCACTCATGAAGGAGTGTCACCCCTGTCGCTATGGATATACGCGGGGCAACCGAACAGTGTGAATATGGTGCCAAGGGCTTTAATGACTGTGGCCGCTGTCATGTCGGGGCAGGGGATGGCGAAGGGGAAACGTGAGTACTCGTCCACCACGTTCAGGAAGTATGCGTTGCGGTCAGTGGAGGGGAGGGGCCCTTTGAAGTCCAAACTGAGGCGTTCAAAGGGGCGGGAAGCCTTGATCAGGTGCGCTCTATCCGGCCTGAAAAAGTGCGGTTTGCACTCTGCGCAGATAGAACATAGAACATAGAACATAGAACAATACAGCGCAGTACAGGCCCTTCGGCCCACGATGTTGCACCGAAACAAAAGCCATCCAACCTACACTATGCCATTATCATCCATATGTTTATCCAATAAACTTTTAAATGCCCTCAATGTTGGCGAGTTCACCACTGTAGCAGGTAGGGCATTCCACGGCCTCACTACTCTTTGCGTAAAGAACCTACCTCTGACCTCTGTCCTATATCTATTACCCCTCAGTTTAAAGTTATGTCCCCTCGTGCCAGCCATATCCATCCGCGGGAGAAGGCTCTCACTGTCCACCCTATCCAACCCCCTGATCATTTTGTATGCCTCTATTAAGTCTCCTCTTAACCTTCTTTTCTCCAACGAAAACAACCTCAAGTCCATCAGCCTTTCCTCATAAGATTTTCCCTCCATACCAGGCAACATCCTGGTAAATCTCCTCTGCACCCGCTCCAAAGCCTCCACGTCCTTCCTATAATGCGGTGACCAGAACTGTACGCAATACTCCAAATGCGGCCGTACCAGAGTTCTGTACAGCTGCAACATGACCTCCCGACTCCGGAACTCAATCCCTCTACCAATAAAGGCCAACACTCCATAGGCCTTCTTCACAACCCTATCAACCTGGGTGGCAACTTTCAGGGATCTATGTACATGGACACCTAGATCCCTCTGCTCATCCACACTTTCAAGAACTTTACCATTAGCCAAATATTCCGCATTCCTGTTATTCCTACCAAAGTGAATCACCTCACACTTCTCTACATTAAACTCCATTTGCCACCTCTCGGCCCAGCTCTGCAGCTTATCTATATCCCTCTGTAATCTGCTACATCCTTCCACACTATCGACAACACCACCGACTTTAGTATCGTCTGCAAATTTACTCACCCACCCTTCTGCGCCTTCCTCTAGGTCATTGATAAAAATGACAAACAGCAACGGCCCCAGAACAGATCCTTGTGGTACGCCACTTGTGACTGTACTCCATTCTGAACATTTCCCATCAACCACCACCCTCTGTCTTCTTTCAGCTAGCCAATTTCTGATCCACATCTCTAAATCACCCTCAATCCCCAGCCTCCGTATTTTTTGCAATAGCCTACCGTGGGGAACCTTATCAAACGCTTTGATGTGGCAGTTCCTGGTGACTGTACGACCCCTAATACACACCACCACAATCCGTCAGCTCAACTACCCCTCCTCCATCATTTCCCTCCCTCCCCCCCCACCATTTTCCTCCCTCCCCCCAGTCCTCCCGTCCTACCCCATCACACTACCCCCTCCCCGACCACTCTATTCCCCTCGCCAAGAGTCTGTTCACTCCGGGTGGTGGGTCTGTGTCGACACTGTCAGCGGGTCACCATGCAAGGCAGGAGAGCGATGATCACTCGCTGTGAGGAAAGCTCTGGTGCTCCTCAGTTTCTGCTCAGTCTGACTCCTGTTGTTCTGTGGACAGCGCGCTCACACCCATCCTTTGAATGGGGCCTGCATCGGATGCCTTTGATCTTCTACCACTGAGCCTGGGGCGGAGGGTGTGGGGGGAGTGGAGGGGAATGGAGTGGAGGTGCGGGCAGCCTCGTTGTGAAGATGTGACAGAGTTTCCACATAGAACATAGAAAATAGAACATAGAAAATACAGCACAGAACAGGCCCTTCAGCCCACGATGTTGTGCCGAACCTTTGTCCTAGATTAATCATAGATTATCATAGAATTTACAGTGCAGAAGGAGGCCACTCGGCCCCTTGAGTCTGCACCGGCTCTTGGAAAGAGCACCCTACCCAAGGTCAACACCTCCACCCTATCCCCATAACCCAGCAACCCCACCCAACACTAAGGGCAATTTTGGACACTAAGGGCAATTTATCACGGCCAATCCACCTAACCCGTACATCTTTGGACTGTGGGAGGAAACCGGAGCACCCGGAGGAAACCCACGCACACACAGGGAGGATGTGCAGGTTGTGACTGCACAGACAGTGACCCAAGCCGGACTCGAACCTGGGACCCTGGAGCTGTGAAGCAATTGTGCTCTCCACAATGCTACCATGCTGCCCTTAAAAACAAATTAATCTACACTATATCATTCTACTGTGATCCATGTACCTATCCAATAGCTGCTTGAAGGTCCCTAATGTTTCCGACTCAACTAATTCCACAGGCAGTGCATTCCATTCCCCCAATACTCTCTGGGTAAAGAACCTACCTCTGACATCCCCCCTATATCTTCCACCATTCACCTTAAATTTATATCCCCTTGTAATGGTTTGTTCCACCCAGGGAAAAAGTCTCTGACTGTCTCCTCTATCTATTCCCCTGATCATCTTATTCCCCTGATCATCTTATAAACTTCTATCAAGTCGCCCCTCATCCTTCTCCGTTCTAATGAAAAAAGGCCTAGCACCCTCAACCTTTCCTCGTAAGACCTACTCTCCATTCCAGGCAACATCCTGGTAAATCTCCTTTTGCACCTTTTCCAAAGCTTCCACATCCTTCCTAAAATGAGGTGACCAGAACTGTACACAGTACTCCAAATGTGACCTTACCAAGGTTTTGTACAGCTGCATCATCACCTCACAGCTCTTAAATTCAATCCCTCTGTTAATGAACGCTAGCACACCATAGGCCTTCTTCACAGCTCTATCCACTTGAGTGGCAACTTTCAAAGATGTATGAACATAGACCCCAAGATCTCTCTGCTCCTCCACATTGCCAAGAACTCTACCGTTAACCCTGTATTCCGCATTCATATTTGTGCTTCCAAAATGGACAACCTCACACTTTTCAGGGTTAAACTCCATCTGCCACTTCTCAGCCCAGCTCTGCATCCTATCTATGTCTCTTTGCAGCCGACAACAGCCCGCCTCACTATCCACAACTCCACCAATCTTCGTATCGTCTGAAAATTTACTGACCCACCCTTCAACTCCCTCATCCAAGTCATTAATGAAAATCACAAACAGCAGAGGACCCAGAACTGATCCCTGCGGTACGCCACTGGTAACTGGGATCCAGGCTGAATATTTGCCATCCACCACCACTCTCTGACTTCTATCGGTTAACCAGTTTGTTATCCCACTAGCCCATGCCTTCGCACTTTCTGCATAAGCCTACCATGGGGAACCTTATCAAATGCCTTACTAAAATCCATGTACACTACATCCACTGCTTTACCTTCATCCACATGCTTGGTCACCTCCTCAAAGAATTCAATAAAATTTGCAAGGCAAGACCTACCCATCACAAATCCGTGCTGACTATCCCTAATCAAGCAGTGTCTTTCCAGATGCTCAGAAATCCTATCCCTCAGTACCCTTTCCACTACTTTGCCTACCACTGAAGTAAGACTAACTGGCCTGTAATTCCAGGGTTATCCCTATTCCCTTTTTTGAACAGGGGCACGACATTCGCCACTCTCCAATCCCCTGTTACCACCCCTGTTGACAGTGAGGACGAAAAGATCATTGCCAACGGACTTCAATTTCATCTCTTGCTTCCCATAGAATCCTTGGACATGTGTTGGTGTGACATGTTTTAATAGTGAACATTTGACGTTGACAGATTTTGATTTCCCCCAGCTACAAGAGTGACCCTACCAGTGTGATGCTCGATCAATAACTCGAGAAGCGAGATTGGAGACAATTGAAGGCTTTAGTACACTAGGTTTTTCCCCCAGAGGCGCAGGTACAGAAGGCAGCTGCTGGGGCAGCACGGGCTCTTATACCCCACCTTGCTGGGCGGAGCCAGCAGACAGGCTTAACCAATGAGAACAGAGTACCTTCTACACCAATGGTCTTCCGGCATTACAGAGTACCGTAATATGACTAATCCTGACTACCACATTCACCCCCTATTAAAAAAGAGTCCGGCAGGGGTGGTGGCTCCAGCGGGGCCTCGCATTACAGAGTGGTAGAAGTTAAGGTTATGATGGTACCTGGTATACCTCCGTACAGTGTTTCGCCTCGTTACATCGTAACTATTTACAAAATTTATTTACAGTTCAGAATGAAGTAATTAGTCAATCGGGGGCCCTGGTCATCCTCTGTGATCGTCGTAGCTTTGGTGGTGATACAGGCGCCGGCTCGGGTGTCTGTGGCTCCGGGAGCATGGTTTTGACTTCTTCGGCGGCTTCATCACACCTAGATGGGACCGGTGGGAGGACCGATCCACCTGGGAAGGGGGCAATGTGGGGTGCGCCGGTGGGAGGGAAGGTGGGATTGGTTGTGGGTGTGTGTGTGGGGCGCCAGGTCCCGTAGGGAGACCGTATCCTGTCGGCCGTCGGGGTACGCAACATAGGCGCACTGAGGGTTAGCGTGGAGGAGATGAACCCTCTCGACCAATGGGTCCGATTTGTGCGCCCCCACATGTTTGCAGAGCAGGATGGGTCCGGGTGCTGCCAGCCAGGTCGGGAGCGAGGTCCCAGAGGAGGACTTCCTGGGGAAGACAAGGAGACGTTCGTGAGGTGTTTGGTTGGTTGTGGTACACAGCAGTGACCGGATGGAGTGGAGGGCATCCGGGAGGACCTCCTGCCAGGGAGACTGGGAGATTCCTGGACCGTAGGGCCAGTAGGACGGTCTTCCAGACCGTCCCGTTCTCCCTCTCTTCCTGTCCGTTTCCCCGGGGGTTGTAACTGGTCGTCCTGCTCGAGGCAATGCCCTTGCTGAGCAGGAATTGACGCAGTTCGTCGCTCATAAAGGAGGACCCCCTATCGCTGTGTATGTAGGAGGGGAAACCGCACAGCGTAAAGATACTATGGAGGGCTTTTATGACGGTGGCTGCGGTCATGTCGGGGCAGGGGATGGCGAATGGGAACCGGGAGTACTCGTCAATCACGGTCAGGAAGTACGTGTTGCGGACGGTGGAGGGGAGGGGCCCTTTGAAGTCCATACTGAGGCGTTCAAAGGGACGGAAAGCCTTTATCAGGTGCGCTTTCTCTGGCCTGTAGAAGTGCGGCTTGCACTCCGCGCAGATTTGGCAGTTCCTGGTGGCTGTCCTGACCTCCTCGATGGAGGAGGAAGATTGTGGGTCTTGATGAAATGGAAGAATCAAATGACCCCCAGGTGGCAGAGGTCCTCGTGGAGGGCTCGGAGGCGGTTCACTTGTTCGTTGGCACATGTGCCGCGGGATAGGGCATCAGGAGGCTCGTTTAGCTTCCCGGGGCGATACAAGATCTCATAGTTGTAGGTGGAGAGTTCGATCCTCCACCATAAGATCTTGTCATTCTTTATCTTGCCCCGCTGTGCATTATCGAACATGAAAGCAACCGACTATTGGTCAGTGAGAAGAGAGAATCTCCTGCTGGCCAGGTAATGCCGCCAATGCCACACAGCTTCTACTATGGCCTGGGCCTCTTTTTCAACTGAGGAATGGCGGATTTCGGAAGCGTGGAGGGTGCGTGAGAAGAAGGCCATGGGTCTGCCCGCTTGGTTGAGGGTGGCCGCCAGAGCTACGTCAGATGCGTCGCTCTCGACCTGGCAGGGGAGGGACTCATCGATGGCATGCATTGTGGCCTTTGCAATGTCTGCTTTGATGCGGCTGAAGGCCTGGCGGGCCTCTGTCGACAGGGGAAAAACCGTGGATTGGATCAGCGGGCGGGCCTTGTCCGCATAGTTGGGGACCCACTGGGCATAATAAGAGTAAAACCCAAGGCAGTGTTTCAGGGCCTTGGGCAGTGAGGGTGAGGGAACACCAGAAGGCGGCGCATGCGTTCAGGGTCTGGGCCTATAACTCCATTATGCACTACGTAGCCGAGGATGGCTAGGCGGTCGGTGCTGAACACGCATTTGTCCTTGTTATACGTGAGGTTAAGGATTTTTGCGGTGTGGAGGAATTTTCGGAGGTTGGTGTCGTGGTCCTGCTGGTCGTGGTCGCAGATGGTGATGTTATTGAGGTCCGGGAATGTGGCCTGCAAACCGTACCGGTCAACCATTCAGTCCATCTCACGCTGGAAGACCGAGACTCCATTAGTGACACCGAAGGGAACCCTTAGGAACTGGTAGAGCCACCCATCTGCTTCGAAAGCAGTGTATTTGCGGTCGCTCGGGCGGATGGGGAGCTGGTGGTAGGCGGACTTTAGATCCACCGTGGAAAAGACCTTGTATTGTGCGATCCTGTTGACCAGATCAGATATGCAGGGGAGAGGGTACACGTCCAGCTGCGTATATCTGTTGATGGTCTGGCTATAGTCTATGACCATCCTATGTTTCTCCTCGGTCTTTACAACCACTACTTGAGCTCTCCAGGGGCTGTTGCTAGCCTCAATGACACCTTCCCTCAGTAATCGCTGGACCTCCGACCTAATAAAGATCCGGTCCTGGGCACTGTACCGTCTGCTCCTGGTGGCGACGGGTTTGCAATCCGGGGTGAGGTTCGCAAATAGGGAAGGCGGATCGATCTTGAGGTTCGCGAGGCTGCAGACAGTGAGGGGGGTATAGGGCCGCCGAATTTGAAAGTTAAGCTTTGGACGTTGCACTGAAAATCTAACCCTAGGAGTGTGGCAGCGCAGAGGTGGGGAAGGACGTAGAGCCGGTAGTTTTTAAACTCCTTTCCCTGGACCGTGAGGTTCGCTATGCAAAACCCCTTGATCTCTCCTGAATGAGACCCGGAGGCCAAGGAGACTTTTTGGTTAACGAGGTGAACGGGGAGAGAACAACGCCTTACCGTGTCGGGGTGTATGAAGCTCTCCGTGCTCCCAGAGTCGATCGAACAGGACGTTTCATGTCCATTGATGAGCACAATCGTCGTTGCAGTCGAGAGTGTTCGGGGCCGAGACTGATCCAGGATCACCGAGGCTAGTCATGGCAGCAGTTGGATGTTCTCCTCGGGCGGTGTGTGGTCATCCGAATTGGGGTCCTGAGAGTCCAGCCAAGATGGCGGCGCCCACTGGTCGCACACGGCTGGGGGTTCACAAGATGGCGGCACCCATCCATCGCACGTGGTGTCCAAGAGACAAGATGGCGGTGCCCGGAGGCCACACGGGGCCCTGGAGGAGGAAGATGGCGGCGCCCGCTGGCTGCACGGGGCCCATGGAGAGTGTTGTGGTGGCGGTCCGTATTCGCCTCCTGAGACCGCAGCGACTGCCCGGGCCTGGCATACCGCCACGAAGTGGCCCTTTTTGCCGCATCCTTTGCAAAGGGATGAGCGGGCCGGACAGCGCTGTCAGGGGTGCTTTGCTGGCCCGCAAAAATTGCAGCGGGGCCCGCCGGGGTTGCCAGGCCGTCTCGCAGCACAATCTTGGGATGGGAGGTGCATCGGGGTCGGCCGCGGGAGGGTTCCACGCTGCCCAGGGGCCTGCCGCACGGTCGGGGTCGTAAGTGCGGGCGTTTCGGGAGGCCACATCCAGGGAGCTGGCAAGGACCCGTGCCTCCTTGAGGCCTAGTGTCTCTTTCTCCAACAATCGCTGGCGGATTTGGGAGGACAGCATACCTGCAACAAAAGCATCCCGGATCAAAGGTTCTGTGTGGTCCCTGGCCGAAATTTGCGGGCAGCTGCAGTTTCTCCCCAACACCAGGAGCGCACGTTAGAACTCCTCCAGCGATTCCCCAGGGATCTGTCACCTCGTCACTAGTAGATGTCGGTCGTAGACCTGCTTTATAGGGCGAATATACTTTCCTTTCAGCAGATCCATTGCGGCCTCAAAGTCGTCTGTGTCCTCGATGAGGGTGTAGATCTCTGGGCTCACCCTCGAGTGCAGAATTTGTAGTTTCTGATCTTCCGTGGGTGTGTTTTCGGCCGTCCCGAGTATCCATTGAAACACGCCAGCCAGTGCTTGAAGGTTGCCGCTGAGTTTTCCGCGTGGGGGCTGAGTTGCAGACACTCCGGCTTGATTCGGAGCTCCATTCTTTAAAATCTAGTCCAATAAATTGATGCTCGATCAATAACTCCAGAAGCGAGATTGGAGACAATTGAAGGCTTTATTATATTAGATGTTTCCCCCAGCAGCGCAGATACAGAAGGCAGCTGCTGGGGCGACACAGGCTCTTATACCCCGCCTTGTTGGGCGGAGCCAGTAGGCAGGCTTATCCAATGAGAACAGAGTGCCTTCTACACCAATGGTCTTCTGGCATTACAGAGTACTGTAATACCTCTAATACTGACTACCACACAGTGCCCACTCACTGCTCCTCACTCTTCTTGATCTTTCTATCCTGCACATCAGAGGTGGATGCACTTGGCTGAAGTCCTCTAGACGGCTTGGAGACAAGGGGCCCCATCCGACTTATTGGTATCACTGGCATCGCTGTGCCACCCGGTCCTGCCCACTGCCCTTGAAATGCGCCGATGTCAGGAGAGGGGATTTGGAAGAAATGGAGACCGCTGTCGTCTCCTTGGTGACAGGTCCCAGATTGGTCTCCAGAGCTTCCCCCTCCCTGGCAGTGCCGCCCGGGCCCTGGGGAACGCCATGGGATGGAGGGGCAGCTGGAGTGAGTTACAGAGGCCTCTGTGTCATCTGGCTCTGCCAATCCTGGAGGCTCCTCATTGGCTGCACCATTGATGCCCTCAGTAACTTGGCCTCACTAATGTCCACCTGCATCTGGGACACATCCCTCCGCGACAGTGCTATGATGTCGCGTACTAAGCCATGGCCACCTCAGACTGAGCCATGCCTTGGGCATCACCACTCAAGGTGTGGAGAGGACATTGACCTCCAGGTTTTCCACTGCGGTCGCCACCCTAGCAGTATTGGCCTCAGTGCCACACACTGTCAGCATCATCTCCTGCACGTGAAGTCTTTGGGACTCCTCCAATTGGCCTTGCAGTCGCTGGGCAGCGTAGTAGCATAGTGGTTAGCGCTGTTGCTTCACAGCGCCAGGGCCGCTGGTTCAATTCCCGGCTTGGGTCACAGTCTGGCGGAGTCTGCACGTTCTCCCCGTGTCTACGTGGGTTTCCTCCGTGTGCTCCGGTTTCCTCCCACTAGTCCCAAAAGACGTGTTTTTTGGTGAATTGGGCATTCTGAATTCTCCCTCTGTGACCCGAACAGGCGCCGGAATGTGGCGACTAGGGGATATACATAAGATAACATAAGAACTAGGAACAGGAGTAGGCCATCTGGCCCCTCGAGCCTGCTCCGCCATTTAATGAGATCATGGCTGATCTTTTGTGGACTCAGCTCCACTCTCCGGCCCGTACACCATATCCCCGAATCCCTTTATTCTTTAGAAAGGTATCTATCTTTTTCTTAAAAACGTTTAAAGAAGGAGCCTCAACTGCTTCACTGGGCAAAGAATTCCAGAGATTCACAATCCTTTGGGTGAAGAAGTTCCTCGTACACTCCGTCCTAAATCTACCTCCCCTCATTTTGAGGCTATGGCCCCTAGTTCTGTTTTCCCGGGCCAGTGGAAACAACCTGCCCGCATCTATCCTATCTATGCCCTTCATAATTTTATATGTTTCAATAAGATCCCCCGGCATCCTTCTAAACTCCAATGAGTACAGTCCCAGTCTACTCAACCTCTCGTCATAATCTAATCCCCTCAACTCTGGGATCAACCTAGTGAATCTCCTCTGCACTCCCTCCAGAGCCAATATGTCCTTTCTCAGGTAAGGAGACCAAAACTGAACACAATACTCCAGATGTGGCCTCACCAACACCCTATACAATTGCAGCATAACCTCACTAGTCTTGAACTCCATCCCTCTAGCAATGAAAGACAAAACTCGATTAGCCTTCTTAATCACCTGTTGCACCTGCACACCAACTTTTTGCGACTCGTGCACCAGCACACCCAGGTCCCTCTGCACAGCAGCATGTTTTAACATCTTACCATTTAAATAATAATCCATTCTGCTGTTATTCCTCCCAAAATGGATAGCCTCATACTTGGCAACATTTAATTCCATCTGCCAGATCCTAGCCCATTCACCTAACCTATCCAAATCCTTCTGCAGACTTCCGGTATCCTCTGCCCTTTTTGCTTTACCACTCATCTTAGTATCGTCTGCAAACTTTGACACATTGCACTTGGTCCCCAACTCCAAATCGTCTATGTAAATTGTGAACAACTGCAGACCCAACACTGATCCTTGAGGGACCCCACTAGTTACAGGTTGCCAACCAGAGAAACACCCATTTATCCCCACTCTCTGCTTTCTGTTAGTTAACCAATCCTCTACCCATGCTACCACTTTACCCTCAATGCCATGCATCTTTAGTTTATGCAGCAACTTTTTGTGTGGCACCTTGTCAAAAGCTTTCTGGAAATCCAGATATACCACATCCATTGGCTCCCCGTTATCTACTGCACTGGTAACGGCCTCAAAAGATTCTACCAAATTAGTCAGACACGACCTACCCTTTGTGAACCCAATGGGACAATTTCCCTCCAGGTGCCCCGCTATTTCCTCCTTAATGATAGATTCCAGCATTTTCCCCACAACCGAAGTTAAGCTTACCGGCCTATAATTACCCGCTTTTTGCCGACCTCCTTTTTTAAACAGTGGTGTCACATTTGCTAATTTCCAATCCTCTGGACCACCCCAGAGTCTAGTGAATTTTGATAAATTATCACTAGTGCGTTTATAATTTCCCTAGCCATCTCTTTTAACACTCTGGGATGCATCCCATCAGGGCCAGGAGACTTGTCTACCTTTAGCCCCATTAGCTTGCCCAATACTGCCTCCTTAGTGATTACAATCATCTCAAGGTCCTCACCTATCATATCCTTATTTCCATCAGTCACTGGCATGTTATTTGTGTCCTCCACTGTGAAGACTGACCCAAAAAACCTGCTCAGCTCCTCAGCCATTTCCCCGTCTCCTATTATTAAATCTCCCTTCTCATCTTCCAAAGGACCAATATTTACCTTAGCCACTCTTTTTTGTCTTATATATTTGTAAAAGCTTTTACTATCTGCTTTTATGTTCTGAGCCAGTTTACTTTCATAGTCTACCTTACTCTTCTTTATGGCTTTTTTATGTAGCTTTCTGTTGTCCCCGAAAGACTTCCCAGTCCTCTAGTCTCCCACTAGTTTTTGCCACTTTGTATGTTTTTTCCTTCAATTTGATACTCTCCCTCACCTCCTTAGATATCCACGGTCGATTTTTCCCCTTTCTACCGTCTTTCTTTTTTGTCGGTATGAACCTTTTCTGAACACTGTGAAAGATCGCTCGGAAGGTTCTCCACTGTTCCTCAACTGCTTCACCATGAAGTCTTTGCTCCCAGTCTACCTTAGCTAGTTCTTCTCTCAACCCATTGTAATCGCCTTTGTTTAAGCACAAAACACTAGTGTTTGATTTTACCTTGCCATCCTCCAACTGTATTTTAAATTCCACCATATTGTGGTCGCTCCTTCCAAGAGGATCCCGAACTATGAGATCATTAATCAATCCTGCCTCATTACACAGGACCAGATCTAGGACCGCTTGTTCCCTTGTAGGTTCCATTACATACTGTTCCAGGAAATTATCCCGGGCACATTCTATAAACTCCTCCTCAAGGCTGCCTTTACCAACCTGGTTAAACCAATCGATATGCAGATTAAAATCTCCCATGATAACCGCTGTACCATTTCTACATGCATCCGTTATTTCTTTGCTTATTGCCTGCCCTACCATCCTGTTACTATTTGGTGGCCTATAGACTACTCCTATCAGTGACCTTTTCGCCTTACAATTCCTGATTTCCACCCAAATTGATTCAACCTTGTCCTCCATAGCACCAATATTATCCCCTACTATTGCCCGGATGCCATCCTTAAACAACACAGCTACACCACCGCCCTTCCCGTCCATTCTATCCTCTCGTATAGTCTGATACCCTTGGATATTTAACTCCCAGTCGTGACCATCTTTTAACCATGTTTCAGTAATGGCCACTAAATCATAGGCATTCACGATGATTTGCGCCATCAACTCATTTACCTTATTTCGTATACTACGAGCATTCAGGTAAAGTACACTTCTGCTGTTTTTTATGTCTTTGTTATGAATCATAACACCTTGATCACTAACTTTTCGCAATTTATTTTTCCTCTTACCCTTTCTCCTACTTTTCCTTGTCTTTGAACCCATATCTCTACATAATAACCTGTCACGTAACCTGCTGCCTTGATCTCCATTAACCATTATACTGTCCATAGCTTTACCCTTCCCTTCCCCCCCCAACTTGCTAGTTTAAAGTCCTTGTGACCAACCTATTTATCCTATTCGCTAGAACACTGGTCCCAGAATGGTTCAGGTGAAGACCGTCCCAACGGTACAGGTCCCTCCTGCCCCAGTACTGATGCCAATGCCCCATGAAATGGAATCCCTCTTTCCCGCACCTGGGGCTGGTTTAGCACACTGGGCTAAATCGCTGGCTTTTAAAGCAGACCAAGCAGGCCAGCAGCACGGTTCAATTCCCGTACCAGCCTCCCCAAACAGGCGCCGGAATGTGGCGACTAGGGGCTTTTCACAGTAACTTCATTGAAGCCCACTTGTGACAATAAGCGATTTTCATTTCATTTCATTTCATTTCATTCCTTTAGCCACGTGTTAACTTCTCTAATTTTCTCAACCCTATGCCAATTGGCACGTGACTCGGGTAGTAATCCAGAGATTATAAGGTCAAGGGCTGAGGCTCCTCAACTCCTAAACTCAGGATCCCCCTACCTGCCTCACTTGCAGTCACACCACTCTGTCCCTGACCATTGTCCGAATTAACAGAACTTATTCTACCGGGTGTGACTGCCTCCTGAAACAAAGTGTCCAGGTAATGTTCCCCCTCCCTGATGTGCCGCAGTGTGTGCAGCTCGGTCTCCAGCTCGGTCTCCAGCTCATCAATTCTGAGCCGAAGTTCCTCGAGCAGCCAACACTTGCTGCAGATGTGGTCACTGACGGTCTCAATGGGATCCACCAGTTCCATCATCATACAGCAACAGCACATCACCTGTCCAGCCATATTCAACTAGTTAATTAATTTAAATATATATTTTTTAAATTTTCTTTATAGAACCTCAAGGATAAACCCGAACACCAACAAAAAGACAGCCACTCACCCGAACTCGGTCACTCACCTAAACTCAGATGCACTCTGTTCCAGTCAGCACTCCGTGACTAAAGGCACTCCTGCCACACCTTTTGTGCACTCACCTCTCCCAGCACTGTCCCGGCTCTCTCTGCTCCCGCGCTGTTTTCGCTGTCCCGGCTCTCTCCTCCTGCGCTTTTTAAATCTCCCGGCTCTCTCCTCCGGCGCTGTTTTCGCTGTCCCGGCTCTCTCTGCTCCCGCGCTGTTTTCGCTGTCCCGGCTCTCTCTCCTCTCGCGCTGTTTTCGCTGTCCCGGCTCTCTCCTCCCGCGCTTTTTAAATCTCCCGGCTCTCTCCTCCGGCGCTGTTTTCGCTGTCCCAGCTCTCTCTGCTCCCGCGCTGTTTTCACTGTCCCGGCTCTCTCCTCCCACGTTTTTTAAATCTCCCGGCTCTCTCCTCCGGTGCTGTTTTCGCTGTCCCGGCTCTCTCCTCCCGCGCTTTTTAAATCTCCCGGCTCTCTGCTCCGCCGCTGTTTTCGCTGTCCCGGCTCTCTCCTCCCGCGCTTTTTAAATCTCCAGGCTCTCTCCTCCGGCGCTGTTTTCGCTGTCCCGGCTCTCTCTGCTCCCACGCTGTTTTCGCTGTCCCGGCTCTCTCCTCCCGTGCTTTTTAAATCTCCCGGCTCTCTCCTCCGGCGCTGTTTTCGCTGTCCTGGCTCTCTCTGCTCCCGCGCTGTTTTCATTGTTAACATTGCAGTGTTAATGTAAGCCTACTTGTGACACTAATAAAGATTATTAAGACTGTCGCTGAAACCCCCTCCTGAATGGCACGGCTGTTTCCTTTCATTTACATCAGCTCTGAGAGAATCTTGTCCAGAGGCTCAGTATCTGGCTGGGACCCAGCTGTGTCCTGGGATCCAGCAGCCCCCTGACTGGATTGGATTGGATTGGATTTGTTTATTGTCACGTGTACCGAGGTACAGTGAAAAGTACTTTTCTGCGAGCAGCTCAACAGATCATTAAGTACATGAGAAGAAAAGGGAATAAAAGAAAATACATAATAGGGCAACACAAGGTACACAATGTAACTACATAAGCACTGGCATCGGATGAAGCATACAGGGTGTAGTGTTATTCCATTGTATGTTCCTACCTCCACCTAATGTATATCACATAAGCGTGTATATGTATATCAGGTTGCGTGTTCAAGCCCCCTTCCAGAGGAGTTGAACTCATGATCCAGGTGAATGCTCAGGTTCAGCATGTGGAAGGTACCAATTTTCAGATAACTGAGGTCTTGTCTGAAATATAGAAACATAGAAAATAGGTACAGGAGTAGGCCATTCGGCTCGTCGAGCCTGCACTAACATTCAATATGATCATGGCTGATCATGCAAATTCAGTATCCCACTCCCGCTTTCTCTCCATACCCCTTTGTGGTGTTCCTTGTGTTGCTTATTTAGGATGGCTGGCGTAGAGTTCCACAAAGGCCACAGTATAGCTTTTACTTAAACAAGGCTACAATTTTATTTACACTACTAAACTGGGTTTCGACACTTAGTCCTTTTAGAATACAGAATTGATCAGTAACGTCTAATTACACTCACCTACTGCTAATCTCACTCGCTGGTATAAACTATAATCTAACCTTCTCACACTATCTGCTCTTCTGACCTTCATTAGCTGGTTCCTGCATACACTCCTCCCCTAAGGTCTATCTGGTTTAGCTCAGTGGGCTAGACAGCTGTTTTTTGATGCAGAATAAGGCCAGCAGCACGGGTTCAATTCCCATGCCAGCTTACCCGAACAGGTGCCGGAATGTGGCGACTAGGGGATTTTCACAGTAACTTCATACTTGTGACAATAAAAAATTCTTATTATTATCACTGCTTTATATAGTAGTATCTGCAGCTCCCTCTATTGGCTATTCATGGGACTACATTAACCCTTGTAATGCTGATAGTTGATCCCTTTAGCCGCAAGGGCCACGTCCTGCTCCCCCTTGAATATATCCAACGAGTGGCGGTCTTCGGGGTATCAGACCAGCCAGATCTATTCCTGGGGAGGAGGGCGGACACCCTCGCCTTTGCCTCCCTGATCGCCCGCCGTAGAATCCTGTTCGGCTGGCGGTCAGCAGCACCACCCAAAGCTGCAGACTGGCTGTCCGACCTCTCGGAATCTCTCCAAATGGAGAAAATCAAATTCCCCATCCGAGGGTCAGACGACGGCTTCCACAGAACGTGGGAGCCATTCACCCAATTGTTCCGGGACCTGTTTGTCGCCAGCGAACAAGCGGAAGAATCGCCAGGTAGCCAAGAAACAGGGGAAAGTAGCCAAGGTGTGAGAGAGAGGGATAGACCGGGAGAGGGGGAACAGCTAATCCTATGAAAAAAGAAAGGCAAACCACAGGGGAAGGGGAGGGAGGAAGGGGGGAAGGGGAAAGGTGGCAGAAGGGGGAGGGGGGGGAAAGAGAGAACATAGAACATACAGTGCAGAAGGAGGCCATTCCACCCATCGAGTCTGCACCGACCCACTTAAGTCCTCACTTCCACTCTATCCCCATAACCCAATAACCCCTCCTAACCTTTTTGGTCACTAAGGGCAATTTAGCACGGCCGCCAATCCACCAAACCTGCACGTCTTTGGACTGTGGGAGGAAACCGGAGCACCCGGAGGAAACCCATGCAGACACGGGGAGAACGTGCAGACTCCGCACAGACAGTGACCCAGCAGGGAATCGACCCTGGGACCCTGGTGCTGTGAAGCCACAGTGCTAACCACTTGTGCTACTGTGCTGCCCAAGAGACAGGGAACAATAGAGGGGAACTTCCCAGCTCCGGCCCTGCCCCTTCAGCCCTAAAGGCGGGGGAAAAAAGCCCGCGCTTTCCACTCACCCGGCCCCGCCTCCCCTGGCGCAGCACCCTTTCCAGGCCCGGTCCCACTAGCCCCAACTCAGGCCTCTCCCCCCCTCTCCGCGGGGCCCCATCTCCCCTACCGACCATCAACCCTCCAAGCAGTTTACCTCCACCCCCACGAGTCCGCCCGGCAGACCTAATTAAAACAATGCCCAATCAACCCCCAAAAAACAAAGAACCCCCCCCTCGAAACACAACCCAACAATCCCCAACCATCCCTCCACCGCGACCCCTCATCTCCGACCCTTAGTCTGAGTCCAGTTTTTCGTCCTGAACAAAGGCCCACGCCTCCTCCGGGGACCCGAAGGCCCCCGCTCCCATCAGCGAATTCAGCATGGTGGCCACGTAGGCCCCCACGTCCGATCCCTCCAGCCCCCTCCGAGAGACCCAGGATCCGCAGGTTTTTCCGCCTCGACCGGTTCTCCATCTCCTCGAACCTCTCCTGCCATTTCTTGTGGAGCGCCTCGTGCGCCTCCACCTTCTGCCGGACCTCCCAGATCGCCGCCCCTTGGGCCGTCTGGGTCTCCAGCAGCTTGAAGCCTTCATCGGCTCCAGCAGCTCTGCTTTCAGTTCCTTAAAACAGCGCTGGAGAAGCTCCTGCTGCTCTTGCGCCCACTGCCTCCACGCTGCCTGGTCTCTGCCCGCCGCCATCTTGGTCCTCCTCCCTCGCACCTTTCTTTCCTTCAATGCCACTTTTTTAATCGCCCTGGTCCACTCCATACACTATCGGGGGAATGTTGCTCTCCCCTTCCCACACCGGGAAACATCGAACAAGCGCCGTTACGGGCCCTAAAAGAGCCCAAAAGGTTTTTAGCGGGAGCAGCTGACCGTGCGACTTAGCTCCGCACAGCCGCAACCGGAAGTCCGTGACAATGCAGTTGAACTGCATCGCCCCTTCACCTGGAGGTTGGTACATCTGTGAGGTATGAGTCTCTGTCATCGTGCCTGGTTCGTGTATTGCTGATTCCGGCAGCCTTGCCTGGGTTCCGCTCTTCTGCAGAACTTGCAACAGCCCAGCGCCTGACACATGCTTTCCTCCGGAGAGGTTTCTTGGGCATACCTGGGTCGTATTGTTGTTTCTTAGACCACCAGGGCATCAACTCCGGAATATTAGCTTGAGAATGAGTGATGCGCACGGGCACCTTCACCTCCCCCCCAACCTGAGGACACTACTGTCTGGCGTCCCTTGAAGTTCTCCTTTTAAGCACTATACAGGGACAAGGCCTTTTTCAGGTCTAGGTTGGGCTCCGCCACTAATTTCTTTTCGCTTGTGACATTATTAATCCCACATACCAGTCAATTGCACAGCATCTAGGTTAGGGATGGGCCAGATTCTCAATACTCTGCCAGTTTCCGTAACCAACTCAGGAATTCCGTAACAGGTTCCCCCGGAATTCTCCCAGCCAAATTAAAATGGTAATGTTGGGGGATGATTGACGGCTTTGGGTCAAATTGATTTTGCATTAAGTTCTACAAACTCGTTTTGGAGTTGGGGCCGCTGGGTAAATTAGGCTTTTTAGGATGCTGAACAGCAGGGTCCCACACGCAGTCAGGAGAGTTAGATTCCACTTTTCATCCCCTTCAATGCTGTTGGCGTGAAAGGAATAGCACATGCGCTCAGCATAATGGGCCCAGTCTTCTACCTTTGTGTCGTACGGCTAGAGTTTACCAAAGAAGGGTATTTTTGCTTTATTTTCTTTACTTTAAGGCCGCTTGGAATCCGGGGCGTCATTCTCCGACCCCCCGCCGGGTCGGAGAATGGCCGTTGGCCGCCGTGAATCCCGCCCCCGCCCCCGCCGAAGTCTCCGAAGGGAGAAAAGTCGGCGGGGCGTTAATGGCGCCGCTGCCGCGGAGAATGTCACGGGTCTGCGCAAAGCAGCCGATTTTCGGCCTGCCGATATTCTCCCTTCCGGATGGGCCGAAGTCCCGTCGACGTGATGACCGTTCACGTCGACGTGAATCAAACCTCCTTTTCATCGGCGTGACCCGGTGCTCCAGGCTCACGCCGACCAGCGAGGAGGTGAGTGACGGCCTGGGGGGTTGGCTCTGGGCAGGAAATGGCGTGGCCGCAGACTGATTGCCTGAGGAGAGGTGTGTCTCGGCTTGTGTGTGTGTGCGGCGGGGGGGGGGGGGTGGTTAGAGTAGGCTGGGCTCCGGGGGAGTGCCGGGAGGGGGTCCGTGCCGGGGTGGAGGTTGGGGGTTGTGGAGGGGGTCCGTGCCGGGGTGGAGGTTGGGGGGGGGGTCCGTGCTGGGGTGGAGGTTGGGGGTTGGCGAGGGGGTCCGTGCCGGGGTGGAGGTTGGGGAGGGGGTCCGTGCCGGGGTGGAGGTTGGGGAGGGGGTCCGTGCCGGGGTGGAGGTTGGGGACGGGGTCCGTGCCGGGGTGGAGGTTGGGGAGGGGGTCCATGCCGGGGTGGAGGTTGGGGGGGGTCCGTGCCGGGGTGGAGGTTGGGGAGGGGGTCCGTGCCGGGGTGGAGGTTGGGGAGGGGGTCCGTGCCGGGGTGGAGGTTGGGGAGGGGGTCCGTGCCGGGGTGGAGGTTGGGGGGGGTCCGTGCTGGGGTGGAGGTTGGGGGTTGGGGAGGGGGTCCGTGCCGGGGTGGAGGTTGGGGGGGGGTCCGTGCTGGGGTGGAGGTTGGGGGTTGGGGAGGGGGTCCGTGCCGGGGTGGAGGTTGGGGGGGGGTCCGTGCTGGGGTGGAGGTTGGGGGTTGGGGAGGGGGTCCGTGCCGGGGTGGAGGTTGGGGAGGGGGTCCGTGCCGGGGTGGAGGTTGGGGAGGGGGTCCGTGCCGGGGTGGAGGTTGGGGAGGGGGTCCGTTCCGGGGTGGAGGTTGGGGGGGGTTCCGTGCTGGGGTGGAGGTTGGGGGTTGGGGAGGGGGTCCGTGCCGGGGTGGAGGTTGGGGAGGGGGTCTGTGCCGGGGTGGAGGTTGGGGGGGGGTCCGTGCTGGGGTGGAGGTTGGGGGTTGGGGAGGGGGTCCGTGCCGGGGTGGAGGTTGGGGGTTGGGGAGGGGGTCCGTGCCGGGGTGGAGGTTGGGGGGGGGGTCCGTGCTGGGGTGGAGGTTGGGGGTTGGGGAGGGGGTCCGTGCCGGGGTGGAGGTTGGGGAGGGGGTCCGTGCCGGGGTGGAGGTTGGGGGGGGGTCCGTGCTGGGGTGGAGGTTGGGGGTTGGGGAGGGGGTCCGTGCCGGGGTGGAGGTTGGGGGTTGGGGAGGGGGTCCGTGCCGGGGTGGAGGTTGGGGGGGGGTCCGTGCTGGGGTGGAGGTTGGGGGTTGGGGAGGGGGTCCGTGCCGGGGTGGAGGTTGGGGAGGGGGTCCGTGCCGGGGTGGAGGTTGGGGAGGGGGTCCGTGCCGGGGTGGAGGTTGGGGGTTGGGGAGGGGGTCCGTGCCGGGGTGGAGGTTTGGGGGGGGTCCGTGCTGGGGTGGGTGTTGGGGAGGGGGTCCGTGCCGGGGTGGAGGTCGGGGGGGGGGGGGGGGGGGTCCGTGCCGGGGTGGGTGATGGGAGGGCAAATGAGTTGGTCCACCTGGCCAGGTGCCAGCCTCCAACAGTTGGACCCATGCGGTCCATGCCACCTGGCTGGGGGGAGGAGGGGATATGGGCAATGATGACATGTCGTCGTTCCCCTCCCCCCCACCAGGCCGTCATGTTTTCAGACCATCCAGCGATGTTGGCCGCCGTGGTGGCAGCCGCTCATGTCTATGTTGCCCTGGATGAGGAGGAGGAGGAGGAGCGTGCCAGAGAGGCGGCGCAGGCTGCCGCAGAGGGGCAGGCGGCAGCCGCCCAGGCTGGAGGGACACCTGACCGACAGGACGAGGAGGGGGAGGAGGACGTCGCGGCACCACGGCAACGGAGGCACCCGAGGGCGCCCCGTGTGTACCGGCCCCGGCAGTCATACCAGGACCTCACGGACCGGGAATGCAGGAGGAGACTCCCCTCATATGGGGGAGGGGGGATATGGGGGATATGGGGATGGGGGATATGGAGGAGGGGGGATATGGGGGATATGGGGGAGGGGGGATATGGGGGAGGGGGGAATATGGGGGATATGGGGGAGGGGGGATATGGGGGATATGGGGGAGGGGGGGATATGGGGGAGGGGGGGATATGGGGGAGGGGGGGATTTGGGGGAGAGGGGATATGGGGGATATGGGGGACGCTCACCCTGCCTGCTCTGACGAGGTCGTTCACCTTCTTGTGGCACTGGGTGCCTGTCCGTGGTGTCAGGGCCACAGCGGTGACGGCCTCTGCCACCTCCCTCCACAGACGCCGGCTGTGGCATGGGGCAACTCTGCGGCCGTGCCCGGGATACAGGGCGTCCCTCCTCTGCTCCACCGCATCCAGGAGCACCTCCACATCGCGTGACTCGAACCTCGGGGCTGAGCGACGGCCAGCCATCAAGTCGGGTGTTGCGGTCGGCTGTTCCGGTCGGATGGGGGGGAGCTGCGCGGCCTTATGAGCCGTCACGCCGTGCAGCGCGTATGACGCTGCACGGCGTGAACCACTGCGCAAGCGCGGATCCCGTTACATCGCTGCTAGCCCATTTCGGGCCGCAGACTATCGGCCCATTTTTATGACGTGACGCAAGTGGGATTTGCGCCGTTTTTTGCGCCGATCGGCGGAGTTTCCGCCGATAACGGAGAATTTCGCCCCCTGTTCTTGCTCCTTGTCACCAGGGTAATAACTCCATGGGAGGCCAGGCTCGACCTAACAAAGGGGGCAGGATTCTCTCACCCTGGGGCCGGGCCGGAGAATCGCCGGGACGTGCACGAATTGCACTACGGCGCCCGACGTCAGTCCGCTGATTCTCCAGAGAGCGGAGAATCGGCGCCATTGGCGCCGGCGCAGCGCCGGTCGGGGGCCGCTCTATGGCCCCCCCCCCCCGCCCCCCCCGCCCCCCCCCCCCCAGCAGCGATTCTCGGCCCGGGATGGGCCGAGCGGCCACACAAAAAAGGCCGAGTCCCGCAGGCGCCGTTCACACCTGCTCTTACCCGGCGGGACCTCAGCGTGGATTCATCCAGAGGCGGCCTGGTGGGGGGAAGGGGGGTCCGACCCCAGGGGGGGCATCCGCTGTGGCCTGGCCCATGGTCGGGGCCTACCGATCGGTGGGCCGGCCTTGACGAATGTGATATAAAATAGTTACTTTAGAGTTACTAGTTAATGTAATGTAGAAATAAGCCACTTTGATTTTTGCAGTTAGGGACAAAGGAATTTGAGACCGCATGGAAAAAGCAGGAAGAGGTGTGTCTATGAGAGTGAGACTGCATTGATAGGGGCCAGAGAAAGGGATTGGAAGTGAGCCAATCAGAATAGATCGAACAGGTCAGGAGGGACATAGGCTGACCTATGTCCGTCGAGTATGTGAAACTTGATACCATTTGAATTGATTTTGCAGAGATCTCTTTGTCTTTTCGTCAGTCGTTTTCTGGAGTGTAAGAGGCAGGATGTCCTGTTACATTTCTGTAAGATGATTCAAGCTTGCAAGCTAAATAAATAACTTCTGTTTACGTGCGAATCCGTCTCAACTTTTATTGAGGCCAGACTGACAGAGAAAGAAATTTGGGGATCAACATTTGGTGCCGAAAACCGGGATTTCTCTGGGCGATCCTGATCCAACTGCGAAATCAGAATTAGACTGATTATGAACAGGAGGACGGGAACAAAGGGCCCTCAATGTAGAAATGGAAAACGACCAGCATTGATTGTTCCCCTCTTCTTATCGTCTGATTAGTCTGGTCACTCGCGGTTGGCACAGAAAGACCGCCTCGACGAAATCACAGGTCAGTCTGGGGATTAGCACTTTAATTGATGGGATTTCATATTGTTGTTTCGGCTTGGGTTAGGGTTTTGGGCTGATGGGACTTTAAATAATAAAGGTTCAGTCTATTATTAGGGTTCAGAGGCTGATGTGACTTAAATAATCAAGGTTCAGTCTATTATTAGGGTTCAGAGGCTGATGTGACTTAAATAATAAAGGTTCAGTCTATTATCGGGGTTCAGAGGCTGATGTGACTTAAATAATAAAGGTTCAGTCTATTATCAGGGTTCAGAGGCTGATGGGACTTTAAATAATAAAGGTTCAGTCTATTATATGGGTTCAGGGGCTGATGGGACTTCAATAGATGGGGGTTCAGTCCAGGATAACTGTTTTTAAATCTGAAGATGGTTCAACTCTATGTGTGAGTGTTTTAAATATATAGTTGATTAAGCTAAAATTGTCTCCTTGGACTGTAAAGTTCCGAGGCCTAGTTGAGATTGTGAGGTTGAAGCAGAAGTCTCTCAAAGGGTTAACAGCAGCAGGCGGAGTTGAAAACAGACAGTGCTTCTCACTCAGGCCTTGAGATAACAGCACCAGTCTGCAGTGTAATCGGATACCTTTCCTTTGAGTCAGTGAACACCAGCAAAGTTACGTTTTGAATTAATTAAAGGAAACCAGTGGGTTTCTCCACCTCTTTGATAAAAGTTATTATTTTCGAAAGCAATTGATTGAAATTGCCAGAATCTTAAATTTTACTTACTTGAAATAAGGTTTATCTCATTTTATCTGGAGATTAATAGAAACTTAAAGAAGATCATGGACACCATTTTAAAAAGTGTCAATCTGGAGATGATAATTGATTTTGCTAATACTTATGATAGTTGATTTTGCTAATACTTATGTGTATGTAACAGAAAAAAAACTTGTTAAAAGAAAAAATTGTTAAGATAAAGAAATAATTAAGTTGTAAATGTTATACAAGTTTGTGTTAAGCAAATTGTAAATTTAGTTCTGAGTTGAGATCAGAGCTAAGCTTGCAAGTTGCAGTAATTCAATTTGAATTTTCAAACATTTTTAAGTTTAAAAAAAAAAAGAGAGCAAATAGAGAAAAGAAGGACACAGATCTTGAATGCGTTGAATAGCACATTTCAAAGGCCCATAAATCTTTCTGTTATCTTAGACCTAAAACCTAGGAAGATTGACGAGCCATAGGAATGTCTGGGGCGTTTTAATGAAATCTACCGGGGGCAGTCAGGCGATTTGCTGTATCAAACTGGTCAGAATTCCCCTCAATACTGTGCTATGTTAATGCATTGCCTACCACCTTCTGTGGTTACTGCTGTGAAATGTAATAACATGAATTGGACGGAGAACGACCCTTCCCAGATGGCAAGGGCAGTCAGATTTTACTGGAAGGAGGGTGTAGGCCAAGAAGGAGGCTCAGTTACAAAGGTTAAGACTGAGTATGTAATGAAAAAGGATGATCTGCGATCCCAACAAGCGGCAGAAATGGTAGTTTACCAGCAGGAGCTCCAATATAGTGACTTTGGGTGGGTGGATCAGCGAAGAGGAGGATGAGACAACAGTGCTATATTTCTATCACCCCCCAGTGGTGGACGTTAGACATTGAACAGCCACTATCACTGCATCACGTTACCCTGGCCTATGACAGAACTGGACGAAACAGGGAGTTGGAGGACAAATACCGGCCATTACTTGAGACCGAATGGCCAGTCAAGGTTACAGCCACAGTCACGGGAAAAGAAGGTACAGCCGATTTTGTTACAATATCACCACATTTATGGCCACAGTCAGCTTCGGTAAGCCCTCATATTACACGTCAGGTCCATGACCAGTACCATGCCAGGGATATGGGGCGAATGGTCAGCATCTTACCGCAGCTCGTCAGAATAGGTATGAGATATACCTTTTGAACAATCCACGTCTGACATTTAAACACTGTACCACTATCAATCCAGCCTGTTTTCTTAGTGGTCCCCCTGTCCATGAAGACGCACCTGGCCACGACTGTTTAGCCTTGATTCAGGAAACTACCACAATAAGGGGCGATTTGAGTGACATTTCGTCAGAACAACCTGACATGATTATGTGTGGTCAAATATCCCACCGGGGTTTAGTTAATGACCTACTGCAGGCCCTCCTTCTGCCAGCGCAGATTTCCGTTATTAAATGCGCTGCCCACACGAATGGTACAACCCCAGTTGACGTTGGTAATGAACGAGCAGATTGTGCAGCGCGCACAGCCGCACAAATTCAGCAAGTGATGGTGCCTAAAATGTTTAGTCAGACTAAACGATCTACTATGAATGTGTCTGCTTCTGACAAGCCAATGCCAGACGTCATAAGGTTACAGGAGGACGCTCCTGAGAGTGATAAACAAATGTGGAAACGGTTAGGTTGTACATATGATTCTGTTTCCTCTTTATGGACCACGCCTGCACATCAGACTTGTATGTCTGATGTACTGGCTTTATGGGTCATCGAATGTGTACACTTTGCAACTCATTGTGGGGCTCGAGGGACTAGTGATTTGTTGCTGGACACTTGGTGGCACCCTAAAATGCAGGGGTTGGCCCAAAGTATCAGTAATCGGTGTTTGATTTGTCAGCAATATAACACCGGAAAAGGTATCCCTTGTGGGAAGGGGCAAACCCCGTTGCCCAGTGGTCCCTTTGAGACGCTCCAAATGGATTACATTGAGTTGGAAAGGTGTCAATGTTACAAATATGTTTTGGTCATTGTGGATGTGTTCAGCAGATGGGTTGAGGCGTATCCGACTATCTATAGTAAAGCTGTTACTGTGATTAAAGTCTTGATGAGGGAAATCATTCCCCGGTACGGTATACCAACTCAGTTAAGTTCTGATAATGGGCCTCATTTTATTGGACAAATTAACAAGGAGTTTTGCTCCCAGTTGGGCATACGCCAGCAGTTACACTGTGCTTACAGACCGCAGGCAGCCGGGGTGGTTGAGAGACACAATCAGACCCTCAAAACTAAATTGGCTAAATTAAGAGCAGACACGGGACTGACATGGCTTAAGTTGCTCCCCGTTGCCCTCTTCCAGCTGCGGGTTACACCTGCGGGACCAGCCCGGCTCTCTCCCGCCGAGATTCTTTATGGCAGGCCTCTTAGAACTCCTTGGAGCCTGCAGGTTCCCAGACGGGTTCAGTTTCATCAGATGACTGAAGAAATGACCACCTATGTTCTAGCCTTTACGCAAGTGCTCAAGGAACTCCATGGCCCAGTCCGTGCGGCTCACCAGCCATTGCCCAGTACCTAGCTCACTTTCAGTCCAGCCCGGTAGTTATGTAATGGTCAAAAATTGGACTAGGAAGGGGTCGGAGCCGCGATGGGACGGGCCCTTCCAAGTTCTCCTTACCACCCCCACAGCAGTTAAAGTGGAGGGGCGAAGTGCTTGGGTCCACCTACATCACTGTAAATTGAGTCCATCTCCACTACTGTAAAAGGTCGGATACTAACCTGCCTCCCTTCTCCAGTGCTATTTTACAGGTGTGGAGCATGATGGAGTGGCTACGCATCGTCTGTCTGATATTTGGCCTCACTTCGCTTGGCGTGTTATTGGCGATGGACATGGAAAAGGGGAATATTATGTATCTGTGTAGCCCCAACCAATCTACAAGGATACATCACCTATGCACAGGTGATGTTCTTCACTGCCCCCATATACGAGGACATGGTATCGACTCATGGAAGGTCATCAAAGTTAAGGAGAATGCGGGAGTCATGAAGCAGCTGCACCGGTCCCGGCGATGGGAAGGGAACATTATATGGACATTGCCTTGTTTTTGGAATACATGTAAATTTGATTTTGGATGTGTTAAAAGTGGTACAATAAAGGTAACATCAGGCTGTCAGAAGAGTGTAGGAAGAGACCATGAGAAAGAGAAAGGGACTAGAGAGAGGACGGGGCGTGTGAGAAGGGAAGTACAGCTAGAACGTAGGTTACCGGGAGATGCACTTAAGTTAATTAAAGGCCAAACTGAGGAAAACCCGGGTAGTATGAATCTCTTCTACCAGATTTACCACCGTCTGTATGGCCAGGGATGGGTTGTCTGCTACCCAAACCCCGCAGCGGTGTCTAGGTTATTTTCTGTTTCACCGCTTTGGGGCACTCCCCAAACGGTGGTTCATTGTCAGCGTTCCGAGCCATTGCCCGAGCACGTCACTCTTCCTTACGATCCGGGTTCAGCACCACCGGCTATTTGCCTTCCCCTCCCTCGGGATAATTCCCATTCACAGTATGATAGGCTGCGACGGTGGAGGGCGTACATACCTAGCCACTTCACTCCCAATAGGGATTCCCGGTCGTACGAGAATTGCTTCAGCAGTGAAGGGTACGGCTGTTTGCTGGTAGAGGTGGACACAAATATAACATATCTGTTTCCCACCTGTACGGACAGGAGGTGCCATATCACCCAGGCGTCTGGCCAATGCGTTTGTTATAGCACCACTTGCGTTCCATTGAACGCTGGCCTCCAGCTCCTTTGTGGCTGGGCGAATGTCTCTCATATCACTGTCGGGAATAGGGCTTTCCGCATTGCTGGGCGGCCCGAATGGGCATTTCAAAATTGGATAAACTGGGCTACTGGGAGGTCCTTACGCAACCGATATGCTGATTGTGATGCTAGTCTCCACACGGAACAAGGATACTACTTTTTATTTAATGGTACGGCGACCAACGTTTTGTCACCCCATTTCCCCACCGAATTGCTAAAGGGACTCTAGTCCCTACCACAGTCCCCTGCCCTTCGGCGTGGAACCTGCATAATCAGTTAGCACGCCGGGCAGTCTCTGCTGAATTTTGCGAGAACTGGAAAAAAACCTCAGGTTCTTGCACCCAACCGGGGCCACTCAGCCGGGTGGGGCATTCTGAGCGTATTGACACTGGGAGGTGTGGGGGGTTCCTTGGCTGTTAGTGATCGGAATTATTTTATTTGCGGCCTTACCATTTTGGGAAATGAAACCTTGGGAGCCCTCGGGGCAATAACTAAGGAGTTGTCTCAGCTACGGTTGTTTGCAATGCAGAACCGGTATGCTCTTGACTATCTTCTGGCCCGTGAGGGTGGGGTATGCGCCATAGTGCAGGGCAAGTGTATCATGGGAGTTCAAGACTTGACCGCTAACATTACTAAATTTATGGATCGCATACGGGATCACTTGGACGGGATGCAGGATCCTGACTCTTGGGGTAACTGGGGATCTGGAGGATGGAAGGACTGGTTGATAAATATGGCCATGTATCTAGTGGTAGCTATCGGCTGTATCTTTGTGGGCCTGGCCATCCTTAAATGTGTGATGGGTAGAATGCTGGGTGCACTGGATCAGATCACCGCCCCAATCACCGAGAAAAAAAATTTAACTGTTAAAATCCATGAGGGTGAAGCAGATGAAGGGGGGCTAAGACAGGAATTGGAAATGCAGCGACGAATCTTTTTAGATGAGGAACCGTAGCTATAGATTGGATAGTTCGGTTATCATGGAATGATAAAAGGAGGGAATGACGAATGTGATATAAAATAGTTACTTTAGAGTTACTAGTTAATGTAATGTAGAAATAAGCCACTTTGATTTTTGCAGTTAGGGACAAAGGAATTTGAGACCGCATGGAAAAAGCAGGAAGAGGTGTGTCTATGAGAGTGAGACTGCATTGATAGGGGCCAGAGAAAGGGATTGGAAGTGAGCCAATCAGAATAGATCGAACAGGTCAGGAGGGACATAGGCTGACCTATGTCCGTCGAGTATGTGAAACTTGATACCATTTGAATTGATTTTGCAGAGATCTCTTTGTCTTTTCGTCAGTCGTTTTCTGGAGTGTAAGAGGCAGGATGTCCTGTTACATTTCTGTAAGATGATTCAAGCTTAATAAATAACTTCTGTTTACGTGCGAATCCGTCTCAACTTTTATTGAGGCCAGACTGACAGAGAAAGAAATTTGGGGATCAACAGCCTCTCGGGCAGGGGGGCCTCTTATGTTCCGCGTCGGCCCCTGTAGCCCTACGCCATGTTGCGTCGGGTGCCAGTGTGGAGAAGGGAGCCACTGCACATGCGCGCATTGGCGCCAGTTCCACTGCGCATGCGCAGACCCGCGCCGCCCATCTGACGCCGGGGATCAGCAGCTGGAGCGGCGTGGGTCACTCCAGTGCCGTGCTGACCCCCTGTAGGGGTCACAATTGCTGCTCCTGAAGCAATGTTGACGCCATCGGGAAACGCGACGCAGTTTACGACGGCGTCAACACTTAGCCTCAGGATCAGAGAATCCCGCCCAGGGTTATTCTTGAACAGACAGGAAGCCACGGCTGCAGCATACAACATTATTGTCCCAGCCTGGGACCATCGGGAACTCTGGTCCGGGTCTGGCTCACTGTATTCAAGGTCCCGCTAGGAAGCTCCTATTGGGTAGGCCTCCACCCTCTCATTATTGGAACTTGTACTCCATGAACCCCCATGGGGATATCAATCGATGCTCCTCCTCCACGGGGGTTATAACAAGTTGCAGTGTTCTTATTCAAAGAATTACAAAATTATAGGATAGGTTACTTGTCGCCCATTGAAATGGGCAGTATCCATGGGTTCAAAGGACATCCAGGGTATTCAGAAAGAAAGGAATGAAGGGAAGAAGGGGGGAAGTAAGTAAAGCAGCTCTGGTCACCATACCTAAGGATGGCTATGGTGGCCTTGGAGGAAGTGCAGAATAGATTTACGAGAATTTTACCTGGACACTCACCTGGTTAAATTATGAGAGATTTGGTGCTAGAGAAGGGGGCAGCGCAGAGACCGGGGTGGAAACTGGATGTGGGGCTTTTGGGGAAACAAGTATTCTGTGAGAAAATTGAAAAGGTAATTAAGGAATATGTAGGTTTCAATTGTACGGGTGAGGTGTCGAAGGCAGTCGTCTGGGAGGCTCTAAAGGCGGTGGTGAGAGGTGAGGTAATTTTGTTTAAGGCTAGGGTGGATAAGGAGGAGAGGTTGGAGAAGCAGAGGGTAATAGATGAGATGTTGGAGGTAGATAGGAGGTATGCAGAGGATGGGGACCCGGTGAAGCTGGAAAAGAGGAAGGAACTACAGGCGAGCTTCGACCGACTGTCCACCAGGAAGGCGGTGCGCCAACTGAGACGAGCAAGGGGTGCAGTTTATGAACATGGAGATAAGGTGGGGGTAGGTTAGAAGGTCAGCTCCGGAGGGAGGCAGCGGCAAGGGAAATTCTTCAGGTGAAGAATAGGGCAGGGAAGTTGGTGGTGGCCCCACTGCTGATTAACAAGGTTTTTGAGGAATTTTATGAGAGGTTGTACAAGTCAGAGCCACTCGGAGGAGACCGTGAGATGCAGGAATTTCTAGATGGGTTGGAGTACCCGAGGCTAGGGGAGGGGGACAGGGCTACATTAGAAGGAGCGATAGTGGAGCAGGAGATAAAGGATGCGATTGGGAGGATGCAGTCGGGGAAGGTGGCAGGGCCGGATGGGTTTCCGGTGGAATATTATAAAAAATTCAAGGATAAGCTGGCACCCCTGATGGTGGGGATGTTTGAGGAGGCGATAGGGAAGGGGGTGTTACCGCAAACCTTGGGGCAGGCATCGATTTCCCTGTTACTAAAAAAAGATAAGGATCCGACGGAGTGTGGGTCGTATAGGCCCATATCACTTCTGAATGTGGACGTAAAAGTGTTGGCGAAGGTACTGGCGGGTAGGCTGGAGGAGTGCCTCCCGAAGGTGATAGGGGAGGATCAGACAGGGTTCGTGAGAGGGAGGCAGCTGTTTTCGAACATTAGGAGGGTTTTGAACGTTGTTATGGCACCGGCAGAAAGAAAGGAAACAGAGGTAGTTGTGGCATTGGACACCGAGAAGGCGTTTGATCGGGTAGAATGGGGGTACCTGATGGCAGTGCTGGAGCGGTTTGGGATTGGACCAAGCTTTGTGAACTGGGTAAAGCTATTATATAAGGAACCAAAGGCGAGTGTCCGCACAAATAATGTCAGTTCGAGATACTTTTCTCTCCACCGTGGGATGAGACAGGGATATCCTATGTCCCCCCTGCTGTTTGCACTCGCGATTGAGCCGTTGGCCATCGCATTGAGAAGTTCGGGAGCATGGAAAGGAATAGTGCAGGAGGGGGATAGAGCATAGGGTGTCCTTATATGCCGACGACTTGCTGCTGTATGTGTCGGAGCCGAGTGCGTCGATAGGAGGAATATTGGAGCTACTGCGGATATTTGGGTCTTTCTCGGGGTGCAAGCTGAACCTGGACAAGAGTGAGTACTTTGTGGTGTCTCGGCCGGGGGTGGGGGGGCTGCCATTCCGTAGAGCAGGGACTCATTTTAGGTATCTGGGGGTGCAGGTTGCCCGGGAGTGGGGGAGGCTTCGCAGGTACAACATCACTAGTTTGGTGGGGAGAGTGAAAGCCGATCTGGCAAGGTGGGACAGCCTTCCTCTGTCACTGGCGGGTCGGGTACAGGCGGTTAAAATGAATGTGTTGCCGCGATTCCGGTTTATTTTTCAATGCCTACCGATTTTCCTGCCAAAGACTTTTTTCAGGGAGATTGAGGGAAAGATTACCTCATTCATATGGGGAGGGAAGGTGGCCAGAGTGAGAAAGGTGCTTCTACAGAGGGGAAGGCAGGCAGGGGGTTTGGGTCTTCCGAACCTGTTGTACTACTGGGCGGCGAACGTGGAGAAAGTGCGGAGCTGGGTCAGAGGGGTTGATTCTCAGTGGGTCAGAATGGAGGAGAGTTTGTGCAGGGGGTCGGGGCTGAAGGCACTTGCAACAGTGCCGCTCCCGATAGCTCCGGGGAAATATTCAGGGAGTCCGGTAATAATAGCTTCATTGAAAATCTGGAGGCAGTTTCGCCAACACTTTGGGTGTCAAGGGAAATGCCGATTCGGGGGAACCACAGATTTGAGCCAGGGAGGTGGGATGGAAGTTTTCGGAAATGGGAAGAGAAGGGGATTAAGACGCTAAAAGATTTGTTTCTTCTGGGTCGGTTTGCAGGATTGAGGGAGCTGGAAGCGAAGTATGGGCTAGAGCAGGGAGAAGTGTTTAGGTACATGCAGGTTCGGGATTTTGCCAGGAAGGAGATACAGAGCTTCCCAGAGGAACCGGCCTCCACATTGCTGGAGGAGGTGCTGACGACAAGGGGACTGGAGAAGGGGGCAGTGTCAGCTGTGTACTGAGCTATTCTGGAAGAGGATAAGTCACCACTGGAAAGGATCAAAGTCACCACTGGAAGGGAGGAAGAGCTGGGAGAGGTTAAAGAGGAGGGGGTCTGGTGTGAGGTGCTCCGGAGAGTGAATGCCTCCACCTCATGTGCGAGGTTGGGGCTGATACAGCTGGAGGTGGTATATAGAGCGCACCTCATGAGGGCGAGGATGAGCCGATTTTTTTGAAGGAGTAGAGGATGTGTGTGAGCGTTGCGGGGGGGCGGGCCTGCTAATCACGTTCATATGTTTTGGTCCTGTCCAAAGCTAGGGGAGTACTGGAAGGAGGTGTTGTTTCGGGTAATTTCCAAGGTGGTGCGTGTGAAACTGGACCCGGGTCCCCAGGAGGCCATATTCAGGGTGTCGGACCAGCCAGGGTTGGAAACGGGTGCGGAGGCAGATATCATAGCCTTCGCCTCGTTGATCGCCCAAAGGCGGATCCTGTTGGGATGAAGAGCAGCCTCTCCACCCAGTGCCCTGGCATGGCGGGGGGGCCTGTTGGAATACTTGACCCTTGAGAAGGTTAAGTTTGAACTGAGGGGAAGCTCGGAGGGGTTCTACATGTCATGGGCACTATTTATTATGCACCTTCAAGAACTGGATAACATTGAACATTGGGGGCGGGGGGGGGAGGGGCTGTGTAGATTAAGGGTGACTACGGGTAATCCCTGATTCCTTTTTGTCATTTGTTTATGTAAACATGCGGGTTGAGGTTTGGGGGTTGGTGGGCGGATGGGATCGTTGTCATGATGGGGATTGACATATCTTGCTGATTATTGTTTATTGTTGATGGGTGTAAATGTGGGAGAAAATGTGAAAAAGGAGAATTTAAAAAAAAATGTTTTTAATTATGAGAGATTATGGGCGCGACTTAACAGGAAAAACAGTCCTGATTGGATATATTTGGCAGGGTGTTTCTGCCCGCCTGCTGCGCCGAGAATGGCCCCGCTATCAAACAGGACTCTATTTTATTTTGGACTTGATGAGGAACGGCCCAGGAAGAGATTAGTGCCCCTGTTAGCCTGGCAATGCCACCCTAGTGGTGCCACATTGTCAGGTTGGCAGTGCCAACGTGCCATCATGGCAGTGGGAATGTCAGGGTAACACTCTGCCCAGGACCCAACCACCTGGGGGCCACCAATGACTTGGGAGACCCCCACAGGTGCCGTTACACCTGGTGTGGACCAGTGCTAAATGACGTCATGGCGAGGTCTCCCAGGCACGCCCATTCATCCCCAGGACTCGGGAGCATAGGGCACCAACATATTTAAGTGAGCCTAGCTGCCCACTTAAATAGGTAAATATGATCCCGCTGGTCCAGATCTAGGTCACAATGTCTCTTGAGATCTCGCTAGATCACCAAGTCGGGCACAACAAGGCCGTTTGATCACGCCCTATATAAACTAGGGAGGCAGTGTGATAGACAGCTGGTTTGTGATGCAGAGCGGGTCCAGCAACAGCTTATTTTCAGTCAGAGACAGTCCTTGTACTTACTCAGCAGGGCCATTGAGGATGCCCCGACTGCTAGGGGCTGTTTAGCACAGGGCTAAATCGCTGGCTTGAAAAGCAGACCAAGGCAGGCCAGCAGCACGGTTCAATTCCCGTACCAGCCTCCCCGAAGCCTGCTTGTGACAATAAGTGATTTTCATTTTCATTTCATTCAGCAGGACACCCCCCCCCCCCAGAGTCCCAGGATTGTAGAGTGACCCAAGCCACAGTTAAATGATGTTGGGGGGTGGGGGGGAAGATCACAGTGCGGGCCGTCAGCAAAGGTAGAGGGTGTAGCACTGAGGGAACCCCTCGTTTCCCTACATCCTGGCCTGAAATCAGGCACTGAGGGCATTTGATTGAGGGACCACATCACCCCCACCCATACCCCACACCCCTGCCCTGAGGTGACAGGCAGGCCACTCAGACTCACCTGTCGTGCATGCCACATGGTGTCCTAGCAGCTGGTGGTCATTAATTACCCACTCCAGGGCCTCAATTGGTGCTGGAGCAGGAAGATCACCCCTGGGCCTTCCCGCCCAAAACATACTTTATTTATTTACCATTATTTAGCCAGATGAGTCAATTGGGAACCAATTCACGTTCACAATAACCACGCAGCCAGCTGGCTAATGCTGCAGCAACAAAAAATGCCCAATACCACTCAATGAAACACAAAAACAGGAAAATATATATTGGCAATTATTTGTTTTTTATTTATATTCCCATTTATCCCATTCTGGTGGAGGCAAAAGATGGCAGGATTCGAGGAAACACTTTGATTCACAAATGGTGGTATGAATTTAAAACTCTCTTCTGCAAGTGATGAGTGGTGCAATATCGTTAATTTTAAATCTGGGATTTACAGATTCTTTTAAACCAAAGATATTAAGGAGTAATGAGGAAAAGGTGGGTATGTTGAGTTAAGACCATAAGACCATAAGACATAGGAGCAGAATTAGGCCACTCGGCCCATCGAGTCTGCTCCGCCATTCAATCATGGCTGATATTTTTCTCATCCCCATTTTCCTCCCTTCTCCCCATAACCCCTGATCCCCTTATTAATCATGAACCTATCTATCTCTGTCTTAAAGACACTCCGTGATTTGGCCTCCACAGCCTTCTGCAGCAAAGAGTTCCACAGATTCACCAGCCTCTGGCTGAAGAAACTCCTCCTCATCTCTGTTTTAAAGGATCGTCCCTTTAGTCTGAGATGGTGTCCTCTGGTTCTAGTTTTTCCTACAAGTGGAAACATCCTCTCCACGTCCACTCTATCCAGGCCTCACAATATCCTGTAAGTTTCAATAAGATCCCCCCTCATCCTTCTAAACTCCAACGAGTACAGACCCAGAGTCCTCAACCGTTCCTCATACGACAAGTTCTTCATTCCAGGGATCATTCCTGTGAACCTCCTCTGGACATTTTTAGAAATTGAGAGTTAAGTTGGCGATCAGCCATGACCTCATTGAAAGAGGACGTCTCCTGTTCCTGTGCTCCGACATTTCTAAATGAGGGATAGCCTCAGGAATTTCTATCAGGGTTTCCCGTTCTCCTGTCACATCAACAGTGGACATATTGAAGCGATGATGTGTACAGGCATTTGAGCTTTCTGCAGTGTTTCTTCTGACATTCCACTAAAATTACATTGTGTGGTAGAGAGAACTACACAGAAATTCTAACCCATTGAAAAGGTAAAGGAAATGTTGCATTGAATGATCCCTTTCTGTCTAGGAAAGTCTTAATTTCTTGCTCTTATGACCTAACTAACCACCCTTCCTTCCTTATTGGCTCAGTGTTGCTTACTTTTTTTAATATAAATTTTGAGTACCCAATTTTTTTTTCCAATTAAGGGCCAGTTTTAGTGTGGCCAATCCACCTACCCTGCACATCTTTGGGTTGTGGAGGTGAGACCCTCGCAGGCACAGGGAGAATGTGCAAACTCCACACGGACAGTGACCCGGGGCCGGGATCGAACACGGACCTCAGTGCCGTGAGGCAGCAATGCTATCCACTATGCCACCGTGCTGCCTGGCTCAGTGGTGTTTACATGGCAACCAAGCTCAAATGCTAAAACATCACTTCATAAGACCATAAAACATAGGAGCAGAATTAGGCCACTCGGCCCATCGAGTCTGCTCCGCCGTTCAATTATGACTGATATTTTTCTCATCCCCATCCTCCTGCCTTCTCCTAATAAGCCTGAATCCCTTATTAATCAAGAACCTATCTACCTCTGTGATGCACGATCAATTGAACAAAGACTAGAGTTGGATACAACTGAGGCTTTATTGCTCTAAGATGTGTGGCCTCCCACAGCAGCTGGCGAAATGGCTGCTGAATGCAGGACACGCATATTTATACTCCTCCTACTGGGCGGAGCCAGCAGGCAGGGACTACTGGTGAACCTGTAGTACAGGTCCTACCTTACATCACCTAATATAGGTGCAACAGTGGTTTACCAATTGGATTGGATTGGATTGGATTTGTTTATTGTCAGGTGTACCGAGGTACAGTGAAAAGTATTTTTCTGCGAGCAGCTCAACAGATCAGTAAATACATGAGAAGAAAAGGGAATAAAAGAAAATACATAATAGGGCAACACAACATATACAACGTAACTACATAAGCACTGGCATCGGATGAAGCATACAGGGTGTAGTGCTAATGAGGTCAGTCCATAAGAGGGTCATTTAGGAGTCTGGTGACAGTGGGGAAGAAACTGTTTTTGAGTCTGGTCGTGCGTGTTCTCAGACTTCTGTATCTCCAGCCCGATGGAAGAAGTTGGAAGAGTGAGTAAGCCGGGTGGGAGGGATCTTTGATTATGCTGCCCGCTTTCCCCAGGCAGCGGGAGGTGTAGATGGAGTCAATGGATGGGAGGCAGGTTCGTGTGATGGACTGGGCGGTGTTCACGACTCTCTGAAGTTTCTTGCGGTCCTGGGCCGAGCAGTTGCCATACCAGGCTGTGATGCAGCCTGATAGGATGCATTCTATGGTGCATCTGTAAAAGTTGGTAAGGATTAATGTGGACATGCCGAATTTCCTTAGTTTCCTGAGGAGGTATAGGCGCTGTTGTGCTTTCTTGGTGGTAGCGTCGACGTGGGTGGACCAGGACAGATTTTTGGAGATGTGCACTCCTAGGAATTTGAAACTGCTAACCATCTCCACCTCGGCCCCGTTGATGCTGACAGGGGTGTGTACAGTACTTTGCTTCCTGAAGCCAATGACCAGCTCTTTAGTTTTGCTGGCATTGAGGGAGGGATTGTTGTCGCTACACCACTCCACTAGGTTCTCAATCTCCCTTCTGTATTCGGACTCATCGTTATTCGAGATCCGGCCTACTGTGGTCGTATCGTCAGCAAACTTGTAGATGGAGTTGGGACCAAGTTTTGCACACCCTGTTAAAATTGAGCCCGGCGGGGCTGGTGGAGAACTATATACAGCAATGAATCTATATTTACAGTAGTTGAGCAGAAATAAAAATGTCTTTTGAAGTCCGGTGGACCAGTTAAAGGTTTAACCGGTCCGGGGCCTTGATGTGCCGCTGGGAGCGACGTAGTGGTGGCGGCGATGTCGATGCTGGCTCGATGTTCGGTGACTCGGGAGCGTGCCGAAATCCTCTTCATCCTCGGGCGTGGGCAGGGGAAGGACGGATGGTCCGGGTGGGGTTAATGCTGGGAGGGCCGGGGGAGGGGAGGGTGGCATCAGGCCGGAAGGGTGTGTGTGTGGGGAACCTGCTGGTGCCAGGTCCCTGAGGGAGACAGTATCCTGGCGGCCGTCAGCATGTAGGCATACTGGGGGTTGGCATGGAGCAATTGCTGGGAGGGCCGGGGGAGGGGAGGGTGGCATCAGGCCGGAGGGGTGTGTGTGTGGGGAACCTGCTGGTGCCAGGTCCCTGAGGGAGACAGTATCCTGGCGGCCGTCGGCATGTAGGCATACTGGGGGTTGGCATGGAGCAATTGCACCCTCTCCACCAATGGATCCGCCTTGTGGAGTCGGACGTGCCTACGGAGCAGGACTGGTCCTGGAGCCACGAGCCAAGTCGGGAGCGACACCCCGGATGTGGACTTCCTGGGCAAGGCAAAAAGACGTTCATGGGGTGTGTTGTTAGTGGTGGTGCACAGCAGTGACCGAGTGTTAGTGGAGTGCATCAGGGAGGACCTCCTGCCAGCGAGAGGCTGGGAGGTTCCTGGACCGTAGGGCCAACTGGACGGCCCTCCACACCGTCCCGTTCTCCCTCTCTACCTGCCCGTTTCCCCGGGGGTTATAGCTTGTCGTCCTGCTGGAGGCGATACCCCTGCTGAGCAGGGACTGACACAGCTCATCACTCATGAATGAGGATCCCCTGTCACTGTGGATGTAGGCGGGGAAACCGAACAGAGTGAAGATTGTGTTTAGGGCTTTGATGACGGTGGCAGATGCCTTGGCGATATTGGCTCTGATATGGGCGAAAGCATGTTGTGCCTCAGCCGCCAGGGGAAAGTGTGTGGACTGTATGAGTGGGCGGGCCTTGTCCGCATAGTTTGGGACCCACTGGGCGCAGTATGAGAAGAACCCCAGGCAGAGTTTGAGGGCCTTGGGGCAGTGGGGAAGGGGGAGTTCCATGAGGGAGCGCATGCGGTCAGGATTGGGCCCCAGAACTCCGTTCTGGGCCACATAGCCGAGGATGGTGAAGCGATTCATGCTGAACACGCACTTCTCCTTGTTGTAGGTGAGGTTTGGGAGAGTGGCGGTGTGGAGAAATTTAGCACGGTTGGCATCGTGGTCCTGCTGGTCATGGTCGCAGATGGTGAAGTTGTCTAGGTACGGGAAGGTGGCCCGCAAACCGTACTGGTCGACCATTCGGTCCATCTCCCTTTGGAAGACCGAAACCCCGTTAGTGACGCCGAAGGGAACCCTGAGGAAGTGATAGAGACGACCGTCCGCCTCGAAAGCGGTGTATGGACGGTCTGATTTACGAATGGGGAGCTGGTGGTAGGCGGATTTCAGGTCTACCGTTGAGAAGACCCGGTACTGTGCAATCTGATTGACCATGTCAGATATGCGTGGGAGGGGGTACGCGTCGAGCTGCGTGTACCAATTGATGGTCTGACTGTCGTCCACAACCATTCTGTGTTTCTCCCCAGTTTTAACGACTACCACTTGGGCTCTCCAGTGGCAGTTGCTGGCCTCGATGATACCTTCCCGATGCAGCCGCTGGACCTCAGGCCTGATGAAGGTCCTGTCCTGGGCGCTGTACTGTCTGCTCCTGGTGGCAACGGGTTTGCAATCCGGGGTTAGATTTGCAAACACAGAAGGTGGTTCGACCTTTACGGTCGCGATGCCGCACACAGTGAGGGGTGATAGGGGCCCACCGAATTTGAGGGTGAGGCTCTGGAGATTGCACTGGAAGTCCTGGCCTAGTAACAGGGCAGCGCAGAGGTTAGGGAGGATGTAGAGGCAGAAGCCGCTGAATTCTACGCCCTGGACCATGAGTGTGACCGTACAGTACCCCCGGATCGTGACGGAATGGGATACGGAGGCCAGGGAGATTCTTTGGTTGGCGGGGTGTACCGTGAGGGCGCAGCGCCTTACCGTATCTGGATGTATGAAGTTTTCGGTGCTCCCGGAGTCCAGCAGGCAAGAGGTCACGTGGCCGTTGATTTTCACGCTGGTCGCTGCGGTGGTCAGGTTGTGCGGACGAGACTGGTCGATCATCACTGAGGTGAGTCGTGGTCGGTCGTCGCTGGCGTCGGATGATGGGGAGCCTGGTGGGCCCAGGTCCTGGAATGCTGTCGGTGTCCATGCCCCGTGGGGGAGACAAGATGGCGGTGCCTGAAGATCCTGCAGGGGACAAAATGGCAACGCCCATGGGCCGCACGTTGCGAGGATTGGACAAGATGGTGGCACCCATGGGCCCCACGTGGACTGAGGGGGGGGGAAGATGGCGGTGCCCACTGGTCGCGCGTGGTCCGGGAAGATGAAGATGGCGGCGCCCATTGTGTGTAGACTAGGGGGTGGGAGCAATAGCAGCGACTGCACGGGGCTGGCACACCACGGCAAAGTGCCCCTTTTTGCCGCTAGCCTTGCAAAGGACCGCGTGGACCGGGCAGCGTTGGCGAGGGTGTTTCTGCTGACTGCAGAAGTAACATCGGGGACCCCCGGGGTGCGCGGGCTGGTGCGTGGCGCAGGCGTACTGGCTGGGTATGGCCCCGCTGGGGCGGCAGTCTGTGGGGTCCACAATGCGTAGGAGGGGTGGGCCGCGCGGCTGGGGGCTCGGCCTGACTGTTGTGTGAAGCAACCGTCATAGAGAGCGCTAGCTTCTTTGTCTCAGCTAGATCGAGCATGGCCCCTTCTAACAGTCTTTGGCGTATGAGGTCCGACCCAATCCCCGTAACGAACGCGTCCCGCATAAGGAGATTTGAATGTTCAGTGGCCATAATGACCTGACAGTCACAGTCCCGGACGAGTGGGATTAGGGCCCGCCAGAAGTCTTCTCTGGACCCACCAGGGCGTTGAGAGCGAGTAGCGAGTACGTGCCTGACGAAGAGCGCGTTCGTCTTCTGTGCGTAGTTTTCTTTGAGAAGCGCCATGGATTCAGCGTAGTTTGGGGTGTCCTGGATCAGCGGAAACACGTTGGAGCTCAACCTTTAGTACAGGATCTGTATCTTCCGAGCCTCCAGAACAGGGGTGATCGCTGAGTTGATATACGCCTCAAAGCAAGCTAGCCAGTGATTAAAGTCCTTTTTGGCGTCGCTTGATTGTGGATCCAGCTGCAGGCGATCTGGCTTGATCTGGAGGTCCATCTTTTAGAAAACCTAAGAGCAATAAATTGGTGCACGATCAATTGAACAAAGACTAGAGTTGGATACAACTGAGGCTTTATTGCTCTAAGATGTGTGGCCTCCCACAGCAGCTGGCGAAATGGCTGCTGATTGGAGGACACGCATATTTATACTCCTCCTACTGGGCAGAGCCAGCAGGCAGGGACTACCGGCGAACCTGTAGTACACGTCCTACCTTACATCACCTAATATAGGTGCAACAGTGGTTTACCACATTCTGGCTCAAAGACACTCAGTGATTTGGCCTCCACAGCCTTCGGCAACAGAGTTCCACAGATTCACCACCCTCTGGCTGAAGAAATTCCTCCTCATGGCAGTTTTAAAGGATCGTCCCTTCAGTCTGAGGTGGTGTCCTCTGGTTCTAGTTTCTTCTACAAGTGGAAACTTCCTCTCCACGTCCACTCTGTCCAGGCCTTGCAGTATACTGTACGGTTCAATGAGATCCCCCTCATCCTTCTAAACCCGATCGAATATAGACGCAGAGTGCTCAACTGCTCCGAATATGACACGTTTGTTTTGGGACCAGGGAATCAGCTGAAGATCCACGTTCATTCTGATGAATCGGCCTTGTGATTTTGATTAAATGCCAGAAAGGCTGTGAATCAGGCTGGGGTCCCAAGCTGCACTCACAACAGGAGCTGACAAGCTCTCACAAACCCAACCTGCACTGAGACGTTAACTGGGATCATTTGGAGAAGTAAAGCAGTCATCATCCAACCAATGTGTCAACCATTTATTTATACCAGCGCACTGATTCAGCTGTTTCTCAGCACAGTATGAGACTGGCACAATTATTGGTTTGGTTACTATCTGGAAACCACATTCATTGGGGAAAGTTATTAAAATAACATTTTGCAACCATTTCTGAGCACGAATCATTACAGTAGTGGGTGACGGTTAACCCTACAGAGACAAATAGAGTGGCAATGCATGCGTGCCTCAGTCACAGGGTCCAACCACAGGCAGCAACGCCACAGCATTCCTCACCCATGAATTCATCGTCTTTCCTTTCCATTGCTATGGCTCAGCAAGTAGCTCACTTGCCTCTGAGTCAGAAGCCAGTGGATTCAAGTCCCACCTCCATGATATCGAACACAAAATTCAAGGCTGACACTCCAGTGTTGCACCATCAGTTTCCTTTTGAAAGGGACATTAAGCCAAGCCCCGCCTGCCCTTTCAGTGGGGAGTTAGGGTTGGGCTTTGACTGAGAGCAGGGCAGTTGTACCCATTGCCCTGGCTATCTTTATCTCTCAAAACCAGCATCACTAAAAAAGATGATCTGACCATTATCGCATTGCTGTTTGTGAGGTCTCTCTGTGTCTAACCTGATTGCAGTGTGTCTCGTTGTAACCGTACTTCATCGCCGAGCATGTGCTTTGGAACATCCAGAGCTTGTGAAAAGCGTTATATAAATGCAGAATCCTTCACTGCTGACGGTGTGTGGGATGGGGAAGGCGGCACAGCAAGTATAGATTGAAACATAAACAGAACACAATGCTGGAAAAACTCAGCGAGTCCGACAGCATCTCTGGAGAGAGAAATCCAGAAGTTGTGCTGAGTGATGGATTACGTGGGAAAAACTGTGTGAAGCCCGCTGGCTGAACGGATGCCTTTTCTCGCCTGATTAAGTGACACTCTGTGCAATGTCAAAGTGCTGGCGAGGGGGATCACACAGCCAGCTGCGAGGGGGGGGTCCTAAACACAGCGGCAAAGCCAGGATTCTGAGATCAGGGCGCCCTTTTTAAAGGGACACCGACATCAAAATTAAAGGCCCCTGTCCCCCAGAGATCGGGAACCCCTCCCGCGTACGCACACACACACACACACACACACAAAGGTGATCGGATCCCCTGGCAGACAAGAGGAACATCGCCCAACCCCCACATGCAGAAGTACCCCCCACCCCCCCACACCAACTGGCACCATCTCCAACCTCTTCCACATTCTCCAGCCTGCTCCACCTCAATGTATCCACAAACCCCCCCCCCCAACGCCACTAATGGGGGTACGTGTCCCCCCCTCCTCCCCCGGCTTGGTCATCGTGACTGGTTCTGATTTTTGAAAACCAATAGCGTGTTGAGCCGCTGGGACGCCGCGCTGCCCGGATGGGAGGGTAAGGCATTGGCGGACGTTATGTCATCAAACCATTTAAGTATATTTAAATTTATTAAAGTTCATGGAAATCAGGTTCACACCGTCATATCACCGAGGTAGGGGCGGGGGTGAGATCGCGAATCGAGATTTAACCGACGCAAATTCCATTATGGCTCTTTCACGTAGCGCCGATAATGGGATTTGCGCCTGAGGCGACAGGGTCCTCTGAATTCCGCCCAACGTTTCGAGAGTGGGGGAAATGGGTGATTGAAGCCAGGCAATACAATGTCCACCTTGGATCTCCATGATCGGTAAGCCTCAGAATCGGCTAACTTAGCCCAGTCTTTGCTGGGACTTTGTAAATTCCTGTTCCAAAAAGCTTAATGTCTGAGTGGGAAGCAGCGCATCTAATCCCGGAGTTCAGCCCTGGAAATCCATATTATGGTGGGCTGGGTCCAGAAGGTGGTTCTTCTGCCACTCAGGCAGCGCCGTGGCAGCTGATGTAAATCGATGGAATATTGCAGGAGTGATTTCTCCACCTTTGCATTCCAAGTGAAACACAGGACACCAAGAAAATCAATTTCCCCACTCGTCCGTCCTGGCAAAGGTTCCTTGGTGAAGCAGAATATGGAACACGGTGGATTTGGTCTGGATCCAGACAGAGGCCTAAAACCTCTGTCCGAGCTGCTTCATCACTAATCCACAGGAATGTCAGTCAGGAAAAAGAGTTCCAGCCTAAAGCTCAGGGGGAATTGAGGAATTGCAGGCAAAATTTTGCTGAGAATCACTTTCAAGATGGAAGAGAGTGGGGGGGGGGGGGGGGCGGGGGGGGGGGGGGGGGGGGGCTGTGGTTACTTCAGCTTTGCTCGGTGCCTCATGCATGACATGGATTAAGCCCTCCTGTGCACTCTGGCAAAAAAAATAAAACCCTTGCTAGGTTTGCTCAGAGTATCTAACAGTGCAAGGCTATCATTTTGAACTTGAACAAAGTACCTTTAATTATAGAGCCCTCTGCTCTTTGAAACCCCCATAAGGCAATGCCGCCTCCTCAGAAAAGGGGTCATTAAGAAATCCCGATGTCCATAGAAGATACAAAACAGATGGTCAAGGCTTATTTCAAAGACGCCTGCTGTTCACTGCTAGTTTTAGACTTGGGTGGTGGATTATGGTTAACCTCCGAATGGTTCATTGCCACCAAACAGGCCAGCATGCATAAGAACATTAGTCAAAGATGAGAAACAGCTCTTTGGCCCACAGAATGTCATTATTTTTACTATCCCAAAGTTTCAACCGAGCATCTACCTTTTTCATTCCTACTCTCTCATACCCGACATTCCAAACATAGGAACAGGAGTAGGCCATTCAGCCCCTCGAGCCTGTCCCGTCATTCAATGAGATCATGGCTGATCTGTGACCTGACTCCATATACCTGCCTTTGGCTCATATCCCTTAATATTTTTGCTTCGCAAAAATATATCGATCTCAGATTTAAAATTAACAACTGATCGAGCTTCAACTGTTGTTTGTGGGAGTGAGTTCCAAATCTCTAACACCCTTTACATGAAGAAGGTCTTCCCAACATCTCTCCTGAACACTCTAGCCCTAATTTTTAGACTCTAAATGTCCCTCAGTTTGAGAATCTCCAATTCTATTGGAAATAGTTTCTTTATCGACCCTGTCTTTTCCTGTTAATATCTGTTTTCTGTGCCTGTTAATATCTCACTAATTGAGGGGCGCCACGGTGGCGCAGTGGTTAGCACTGCTGCCTCACGGCAACGGGGTCCCAGGTTCGATCCCGGCTCTGGGTTACTGTACCTGTGAAGTTTGCACATTCTCCCCGTGTGTGCTTTACTGTGGGGTTTCGCTCCACAAGCCAAGATGTGCAGGGTAGGTGGATTGGCCACGCTAAATTGTCCCTTAATTGGAAAAAATGAATTGGGCGCTTGAAATTGATTTTTTAAAATCTCACTTATCGTCCAAAGATATTGGGCGTGATCGAATGGCCTTGTCGCGCCCAACTCGGTGACACAACAAGGCCGATAAATCGCGAGATAGGTTTCTCACATGATTTGCGACGTTTGGAGCCCCTCGCGAGAACACTGGGTGAAATCCAGATTTGCACATTTAAGTGAGCCATGAGGCTCACTTAAGTATGTCGCCGTCCGATTCTCCCCAGGCCCAGGAACGAACGCCTGCGCCAATGGTGCTGTTTAACACTGGTCCACACAAGCATGGACCAGCACATACCAGCATCTGGAGGGGAGCTCTCCCAGGCCAACGGAGGACCCCAGGTGGTCGGGTGGTACCCTGGCACTCCCGCTGCCACCTGGGCACCTTGACACTGCCAGTCTGGCAATTTGGCCCTGCCGCCTGGGCACCTTGTCACTGCCAGCCTGGCACTGCCAGCCTGGCACCCTGGTGCCAGGTTGCCCATGCTTGGGATCGGGCCCAGGTGTGCCCTGCCTTTAAGGGGTGGGGTGAGGGGGGAGCTCGAGGGCCCCACAAGAGGTAAGTCAAGGCATTGAGGGGGGGTCCGGAGAGTTGGAGAAATCGTGGCGACATTTAAAAAGGGGCGTCCCGATCGATTCCTGCACTGGTGCCGTAAGTGAGGTAAGTGCGACCTCGTTGGGGCGTTCCTGGCCGAGGCCAGAAAGAAAACAGAGTCCCGTTCGATAGTGGAGCTGTGCACCACAAAAGACTCCGCTACTCGCGTCCAAAATGGGAATCTGTTCTTCGGCATTAAATCGCACCCATTATTTCTGATTTCTGTTTTAAATTTATCTTTCCTTCTGTCCTGTCTTAATTTGGGGTCGCAATTCAGCTGCATTATCAACCCCATTTAATACATTAGAGTTAATATCAGAACAACACCATGGCTGGTTTAAAGTCACGCGTTACGCAATGACATCACCAGAGCGTTCCGCGGGCTATTCTGGAGTTCACCATTGATCCCTGTTTGCGCAGCATCTTCGAAGTAAACCCCCTGCACGATGTTATACAAACTCGACGGGTGACACTTCTGATTCTTTCCCTTTGCGGCTACAGCAAAGAATATAACAAGTAGAAAACGCCCTCTGAAGCTTCCCTTCTTAAGCACTTTCTCCCTTAGCTGTAAGTTTGACTTTCTGTCCTGTTGCCTCATGGTCATCGGTTTCATACGTGTCTTCACTCTAATGCTCTTTCTTCCCATCATTCCCAAAACATTTTTGAGGTGAAGTGGCCACAAGTGAACCCAGTATTTCCAAGAATACCAGCCGCATTTCCCTAAATTACAACAGTGGCTACATTTCAAAACTGTTTCATTGGTTGTGAAGTGCATCAGAAGGTTGGCAGCACAGTGGCGCAGTGGTTAACACCGCTGCCTCACAGCGCCGAGGTCCCAGGTTCAATCCCGGCTCTGGGTCACTGTCCGTGTGGAGTTTGCACATTCTCCCCGTGTCTGCGTGGGTTTCGCCCCCACAACCCAAAGATGGGCAGGGTAGGTGGATTGGTAGCACTAAAGTCCCCATAATTGGAAAAAATTAATTGGGTACTCTAAATTTATTTTTAAAAAGATATCAGAAGGATGTGAAAAGTGCTGTTGAAATACAAGGTCTTATTTTGACGAAAGTTTCTCAATTGAAATAAAATTACAAAGCTCAAGAGTAACCTTCTGTGGTCAGTCACCTTGTGTTCTGACCAAATATCACATCATTCTGCTTTCTTAATTGCTTTGCTGGAATGATGGGAGGATGAAGTACTTTGACATCAGATCCCATTCTAACCAGTTCTAACGGACTTTCCTACAATGTGACCTGGATTTTCACCAAGTTGGGATGACGCGGAAGCCCTTTGAAAATGGCTGGCAGGACCCAATTCTGGAATTTTCAACCCAATTCCCCAGCTGTTCGATTTTCGGGCCTGCCTTTAAAGGGTGGGAGATAGTCCCTATCAAAAGCATGCATCTGGCACTCTCAACCTTTGCCGGCTCCTTTGCGGAGTTAGGAATGTCCTACTTGCCAGCAGTTTTCATGGAGTCAGTCCAGCTTTTGCAATAATAATAAAAAGATTTGTACTTCACGGTGCCTCAGAACAGTTGTGAATCTTAGTAAGCATGTCGCCTTTGCCAGTCTCTGCCATTCCACCAACCTCCTATGGCCCCCACATGCCCCCTAAGCTAATCTCTGCCCCCCCCACCCCCACCCCTCGCCAAGGCTCCTCATGACCCCAATACCAACCGGATTGGATTGGATTGGATTGGATTTGTTTATTGTCACGTGTACCGAGGTACGGTGAAAATAATTTTTCTGCGAGCAGCTCAACAGATCGTTAAGTACATGAGAAGAAAAGGGAATAAAAGAAAATACATAATAGGGCAACACAACATATGCAATGTAACTACATAAGCACTGGCATTGGATGAAGCATACAGGGTGTAGTGTTAATGAGGTCAGTCCATAAGAGGGTCATTTAGGAGTCTGGTGACAGTGGGGAAGAAGCTGTTTTTGAGTCTGTTCGTGCGTGTTCTCAGACTTCTGTATCTCCTGCCCGATGGAAGAAGTTGGAAGAGTGAGTAAGCCGGGTGGGAGGGATCTTTGATTATGCTGCCCGCTTTCCCCAGGCAGCAGAAGGTGTAGATGGAGTCAATGGATGGGAGGCAGGTTTGTGTGATGGACTGGGCGGTGTTCACGACTCTCTGAAGTTTCTTGCGGTCCTGGGCCGAGCAGTTGTCATACCAGGCTGTGATGCAGCCCGATAGGATGCTTTCTATGGTGCATCTGTAAAAGTTGGTAAGGGTTAATGTGGACATGCCGAATTTCCTTAGTTTCCTGAGGAAGTATAGGCGCTGTTGTGCTTTCTTGGTGGTAGCGTCGACGTGGGTGGACCAGGACAGATTTTTCGAGATGTGCACCCCTAGGAATTTGAAACTGCTAACCATCTCCACCTCGGCCCCGTTGATGCTGACAGGGGTGGGTACAGTACTTTGCTTCCTGAAGTCAATGACCAGCTCTTTAGTTTTGCTGGCATTGAGGGAGAGATTGTTGTCACTGCACCACTTCACTAGGTTCTCTATCTCCCTCCTGTATTCTGACTCGTCGTTAATCGAGATCCGGCCCACTATGGTCGTATCGTCAGCAAACTTGTAGATGGAGTTGGAATCAAGTTTTGCCACGCAGTCGTGTGTGTACAGGGAATAGAGTAGGGGGTTAAGTAGGCAGTCTTGCGGGGCGCCGGTGTTGAGGACTATTGTGGAGGAGGTGTTGTTGTTCATTCTTACTGATTGTGGCATTTCCATGTCCATTAGAAATAGTGAATCTTGTCGTGTAGAGTGAAATATTTTTTTTTTAAAGCTTTAAAAAAGGCAACTCTTTCAAAAACCTTGTGCAACGAATGTTGTGAAATTGGCAGCAGATGTCAGAGAGCCTGGGTTGTCAATCAAACAATGTTTCCTCTGCAGTACAGGGATTTCAGTACCATACTTAGCCCTGGGGAGGCAGTGGCGTAGTGGTATTGTTGCTGAATTAGATGCCCAAAGACAGCTCTGGGGACCTGGGTTTGAATCCTGTCATGGTAGATGGTGAAATTTTAATTCAATTGTTAAAAATCTGGAATTAAAAGTCTAAATTTTATCATAAAAACCCATCTGGTTCAGTTATGTCCTTTAGGGCAGGAAATCTGTTGCGTTTACCTGGTCTGGCCTCCAGCTCCACAGCACTACCCTTGGGGCTGGTTTAGCTCAGTGGGTAGGCCAGATTCAGCAGAGGCTGTGTGGGTTCAGTTCCTGCACTGGCTGATGTTATTCACAGAGACCCTGCCCCTCACCTGATGTGTGGTGATCCTCAGGTTAAACCACCACCAGTCAGCCTGCCCCCTCAAAGGAAAGCATCTAACATCATGTGGGACAATTTACCTTACCTGCCCTCCAAGAATGGACAATAAATGTTGGCCCAGCCAGCGACAGCCATATCCGATGAACAAATTTTTAAAAGTGGATGACTGGTCTCTCAGCCAAGCCTCGATTTGTATGCTTGGTTGCGAGCCCAAACATCTATTAGATTACCAGAACACCTAGTCCCCATTTTCAAAAGGCAAAATGAGGATAAATGTTTCGGCAGTCCCGTCAGGGGGCACTTACCATGCAATAACCTGCTCACTTGGTTTGGGTTATGCAAGGGTCACTCAGCCTTGGTCCAAACATGGACAAAAGAGCTGAACTCAAGAGGTGACAGCCCTTGACATTGAGGCAGCGTTTGACCAAGTATGGCATAAAGAGGTCCCAGCAAAACTGAAGTCAATGGGAATCAGGGGGAAAACTCTTCTTTTGTTGGAGTCAAACCGAGCATCTCAGTCCCAAGACTTCACAGCAGGAGTTCCTCAGGGAGCTCCTCGGTAATTCACCTCCTGACACCGAAGCTTGTCCACCATCTTCAGCTGTTTCTATAACACCATAAGACATAATAATAATAATCGCTTATTGTCACAAGTAGGCTTCAATGAAGTTACTGTGAAAAGCTCCTAGTTGCCACATTCCGGCACCTGTTCAGGGAGGCTGGTACAACATAGGAGCAGAATTAGGCCATTCGGCCCATCGGGTCTGCTCCGCCATTCAATCATAGCTGATATTTTTCTCATCCCCATTCTCCTGCCTTCTTCCCATAACCCCTGATCCCCTTTTAATCAAGAAACTAGCTATCTCTATCTTAAAGACACTCAGTGATTTGGCCTCCACAGCCTTCTGCGGCAAAGAATTCCACAGATACACTACCCTCTGGCTGAAGAAATTCCTCCTCATCTCAGTTTTAAAGGATCGAACCTTCAGTCTGAAGCCGTGCGCTCTAGTTCTAGTTTTTCCTACAAGTGGAAACATCCTCTCTACGCCCACTCTATCCAGGCCTCACAATATCCTGTAAGTTTCAATAAGATCTTCCTCATCCTTCTAAACTCCAACGAGTACAGATCCAGAGTCCTCAACCGTTCCTCATACAACAAGCTCTTCATCCCAGGGAACATTCTTGTGAACCTCCTCTGGACCCTTTCCAAGTCCAGCACATCCTTCCTTAGATACAGGGCCCAAAACTGCTCACAATACTCCAAAAGGGGTCTGACCAAAGCTTTTTGCAGCCTCAGAAGTACATCCCTGGTCTTGTATTCTAGCCCTCTCGACATGAATACTAACATTTCATTTGCCTTCCTAACTACTGACTGAACCTGCACGTTAACCTTAAGAGAATCGTGAACAAGGACGCCCATGTCCCTTTGTGCTTCTAATTTCCTAAGCATTTCCCCATTTAGAAAATAGTCTATGCCTCCATTCCTCCTGCCAAAGTGCATAACCTCACACTTTTCCACATTGTATTCCATCTGCCACTTCTTTGCCCACTCTCCTAGTCTGTCCAAGTCCTTCTGAAGCCTGCCTACTTCCTCAATACTACCTGTCCCTCTGCATATCTTTGTATCATCTGCAAACTTAGCAATAGTGCCCTTGGTTTCTTCTTCCAGATCATTAATGTATATTGTGAAAAGTTGTGGTCCCAGCACCGACCCCTGAGGCACACCACTAGTCACTGGTTGCCATCCTGAAAAAGACCCCTTCATCCCCACTCTCTGGGTGAGATTCTCCACTCCCGCGCCGGTTGGGAGAATCGCCTGGGCCGCCAAAATTTCCTGGGACGCCGGTCCAACGCCCTCCTGCAATTCTCCCAAGCGGTGGGAATGGCCCGGTCGAGTTCCGCGGGCCGCAGGCCGGAGAATCGCCGGAGATACCCAAAGTGGCGATTCTCCGGCACTCCCGCTATTCTCAGGCCCGGATGTGCCGAGCGGCCAGGCCAAAACGGCGGGTTCCCCCCGGCGGCGTCCGCACCTGCTCGTTGCCGTCGGGAACAGCGTGGGAACGCTGGGGGGGGGGCGGCCTGCAGGGAGGCGAGGGGGGAATCCTGCACCGGGGGGAACCTCAAATGTGGGATGGCCCGCGATCGGTGCCCACCGATCGTCGGGCCGTCCTCTCTGAAGGAGGACCTCCTTCCTTCCGCGGCCCCACAAGATCTGTCCACCATCTTCTTGCGGGGCAGACTTAGAGAGGACGGCAACCACGCATGCGCTGGTTACGCCAGTTATGCGGCGCCGGCCGCGTCATCTATGCGGCGCCGCCTTTATGCAGCGACAAGGCCTGGCGCGTGTAGATGACGCGGCCCCGATCCTAGCCCATTGTCGGGGCCTCAATCGGTCGGGAACGGGGCCGTTTCGCACCGTCGTGAACCTCAACGGCATTCACAACGGTGTGGGCACTTCGGCGCGGGAGTGGATAATCCCGCCCAATGTCTTCTGCCAGTCAGCCAATCCTCTATCCATGCCAGTATCTTATCCTTAATACCATGGGCTCTTAACTTATTTAACAGTCTCCTGTATGACACCTTGTCAAAGGCCTTCTGGAAATCTAAATAGATCACATCTACATTTCATTAATAACCTTATCTCCATCATAAAGTCAGAAGTGGGGATGTTTGTGGATGATTGCATGATGTTCAGCACCATTCACAACTCCTCAGATACTGAAGCAGCCCATACCCACCTGGAACAAGATCTGGACAATATCCAGAGGTGATAAGTGGCAAGTTACATTCATGCCACACAAGTGCCAGGCAATGGCCATTGTCAATGAGAGAGAATCTAACCAATGGCATTACCATCACTGAATCCCCCACTATCAACATCTTGGAGATTCCCATTGACCAGAAACTGAACTAGACTAGCCATATAAATACTGTGGCTACAAGAGCAAGTTAGAGGGTGGGAATTCTGCAGCGAGTAACTCACCTCCTGACTCCCAAAGCCTGACCACTATCTAAAAGAGCCCAAATCAGGAGTGTGATGGACTACTCTCCCCTTACCTGGATGAGACCCTCAAGAAGTTTAACACCATCCAGGACAAAGCAACCTGTTTGATTAGCATCCCAACGACCCTACGACATTCACTCCATCCACCACCAAGTCACAGTGGCAGCCGTGTGTACCATCTACAAGATAGACTGCAGCAACTTGCCAAAGTTCCTTCAACAGCCCCTTCCAAACCTGCGACCACTACCACCCTGAAAGACAATGGCAGCCGATGCATGGAAGCAAAACAACCTGGAGGTTCCCCTCCAAGTCACTCACCACCCTGACTTGGACATATATCGCCGCTCCTTCACTGTCGCTGGGGCAACATCCTGGATCCACTCCCTAACAGCACAGTGGGTGCACCTACACCACATAAACTGCAGTGGTTCAAGAAGGCAGCTCACCACCATCTCCTCAGGAGCAATTAGAGATGGGCAACAAATGCTGGCCGGGCCAGCCACGCCCACAAGCCATGAGCAAATATTGGAAAAATAGGAATGGGGGCAATTCGGGTTTGTGGTAGAACCATAGAATTCACAGCGCAGATTGAGAGCTGTGCTCTTAAGTTCATGCATTACACAGGATCACATGGAATAAATGATACAGAAACAGTCCAGATGTTCCACTTGATCCCCTACCCCTCTTTTCTTATCTAAATCCAGCATTGTAACCCTGTTTCCTTCTCCCTCAAATGCATGCCCAGCCTCCCCTTGAATACACCCACACTCGCACCAACCACTCTGCTGTGGTAGCGGGCCACATTCTCACCACTCTTTAGGTGAAATCTTCAGATTTCCCAAATGCATTTCTTGGTGACTATCTTACATTGTTTGCTACTAGTTATGCCCTTCCCCACAAGTGGAAACATTTTCTCTGTACGCAGCTTGTCTGTTAATCAGCCCACCTTTTCAAATGCTGAAAAACCCATAGTCTAACTCCGGCATTCAGTGCTATTTTTCAATCGCAGTGCTCGCTGTTCTTGTCACTGTTATCTCCGCTCTTTGATCCATTGCCACTTCCTCCTCCAGGTCTAACTGCACATTCTGGTGCTCCATTTGTTGTGATTGCAGTTGCTCCCTTTTATCCTGCTCGCCGTTTTTCCTGACGGCCCTGACCTTGAGGTCGGCAGCTGGGAAGACTTCAATAAAGCGAAGGCAGGGGGGATCCTCCCAACCTCCGGCCTTGGCGAGAGGCTGTGAGCTTACCTTTGTTGCTGCCGACAGCTGCGCGAAGTCAGCACCCAGGAGCTGGTTGCAATTTGGTTCAATTCAAGAGCGGTCTGGCACTGCCGGCACTGTGCCCGACTGCAGGCAGTGGATTGCCTCCGGCCCACTCCTGCTCCACTGACCTACTATCGACGGAAGAATGCCGGAGACTTCACCTTGAGCGCATGGCTTTCCAGTGAGGGTATGTTGCCCAAATCCGTGGGCCCCCACCAACCATCCCCAAGCAGTTGGCCCACTGTTACCTTGGATCAATCACTCTTGCCTCTGGGACAAAATGCCTGAGGTTCAAGTCCCAGTTTGTCCATAATCTACGCTGATGCTGCAGTAGAGTGCTTTCAGGTGAAAATTTTTTTAAATTTGTTCTTGGGGTGTGGACTCTGCCGAATTTATTGCCCATCCCTAATTGCCCTTGAGGGGCCATTTAAGAGTCAACCATATTCCTGTGGGTCTGGAGTAAGGATGGCAGATTTCCTTCCCTAAAGGGCATTAGTGAACCAGGTTGGTTTTTTCGACAATGGTTTCATGGCCATCATTAGACATATGGAGCGGGATTCTCCCCTACCTAGCGGGGCGGGGGTCCCAGCGAGATGGGGTGGCGGGAACTACTCCGGCGTCGGGTGGCCCCAATTGTGTGGATTTCTCCACACCTTTAGGGGCCAAGCCCTCACCTTGAGGGGCTAGGCGCGCGCCAGAGTGGTTGGGGCGCCGCCGGCCAGTGGGAAAGGCCTTTGGCGCCACGCCAGCCGGGGCCGAAAGGACTTCGCCGGCAGGCGGAAGTCCTTGCATGCGCGGGAGCCACAGCGGCTGCTGCCGTCATCCCCGCGCATGCGGGGCGTGGGGGGGGGTCACTTCCGCATCGGCCACGGTGAAAACTGTGGCCGAGGTGGAGGGAAAAGAGTGCCCCCACGGCACAGGCCCGCCCGCCGATCAGTCGGCCCCGATCGCGGGCCAGGCCACTGTGGAGGCACCCCCGGGGCCAGATCGCCCCACTCACCCCCCCCCACCCCCACCCCCCCCCCCCCCCCAGGACCCCGGAGCCTGCTCCCGCTGCCTTGTCCCGCCGATAAGAAATGTGGTTTAATCCACGTCGGCGGGACAGGCATTCCAGCAGTGGGACTTTGGCCCATCGCGGGCCGGAGAATCGCCGGGGGGGGGGGGGCCCGCTGACCGGCGCGGCGCGATTCCCGCCCCCGCTGAATATCCGGTGCCGGAGAATTCGGCAACCGGCAGGGGTGGGGTTCACGCCAGCCCCTGCCGATTCATCGACCCGGCGGGGGGTCAGAGAATCCCGCCCCTGATTCCAGATTTCTATTGAATTAAAATTTCACCATTGGCAGTGGGACCCCAAAGCATTCCTCTGGATCTCTGGATTACTAGTCCAGTGACAATACCATTATGCCACTGCCTCCCCTGTATGAGATATCAAAATGAGGCTCAGGCTACCCGTTCAGGTGGGCGTCAGATACACTACGCCAATTTTTCAGAGTGCTGCCCGTAGTTTGGTCAACATTCAACCTTCAGACAGCAGCAACCAGATTAATTACCATTCATCTCATTCACTGCTGGCGGAACCTCACAAATTGGCTGCCATTTCATCTCGCAAAGCAACATTGACTACACCTCAAAGCAATTCATTAGATGCAAAGTGTCCTAGGTTACGTTTTGAAAGGTGCTGTGCAAGCTCTTGCTTACTAACTCTCAGGTCCCAGAACCTGGCCCTGTGTCAAACACAGCAATTTACTCAGCATACAGTTTAGGGGAGGCAGTGGTGTAGTGGTATTGTCAATGGACTAGATCATCCAGAGACCCAGGGCAAGGTCTAGGGACCTGGGTTCAAATGCTGCCATAGCAAATGGTGAAATTAAATAAAAATCTATAATTAAAATGTCCATTGTCGATTGTTCACTATCTGCCGTTCCTTACCCGGTCTGGCCTACATGTGACCCCAAATCCACAGCAATGAGGCCGTCTCTCAAATGCCCTCTGAAATGGAGAGCAGTTAGGGATGGGTAATAAATGCTGGCACTGCCAGTGATGCCCACAGAGGCTTGTTTAGCACACTGGGCTAAACCACTGGCTTTTAAAGCAGACCAAGGCAGGCCAGCAGCATGGTTCAATTCCTGTGCCAGCCTCCCGAACAGGCGCCGGAATGTGGCGACTAGGGGCTTTTCACAGTAACTTCATTTGAAGCCTACTTGTGGCAATAAGCGATTTTCATTTTTTTTTCCAGTTAAACAATGAGAGATATGCTCGAGGTTACAACTAACTTATGTTTACTAAGTGACAGTAACAACGAACAGTTGGTCTGAAAGGCACAACGAGAGGTGCATACAGGGATTGTGTACTCATGAGCATTGGCGTGAGGACCACTCTCCTGGAGGTGTACCTCGTTCAGACACACAATGGCTGCAAATGCTCCTGGACATGGCCAATCTATGGCAACAAAGCAGAATTAGACTTTCGGGATTCATGTGACAACATTTCTATGGGAATCTCCCCGTCTCTCACAGGAATTTCAGCAGATGGCCAGCGTAACCGCCTGAGAAATAAGTAAAAGTCCAATTAACCGAGGATGACTGACTGACATTGGGTACAGGTCAGCTGCCTGGGGATGGCCCCCTTGCTGCAAATGGGAGGGAGGCCTGTGGTGATATGCATCACTGTATATACAGAAGGGGTTAATGTAAATACACTACAACTAAGTAAACATTAGAGGGAGCACCGGAGATGTTATGATATGCAAACATGCAGCCAATGAACAGCTAATGAGCAGTCAAGACACCCAGAGGTGACACGACCACAAGGGGGCATTACACAACCCATATAAAAGGACGGGGTGGAGTTTGTAAGGAGCATCCAGGAGGGCTTCTTAAAACAATATGTAGACAGTCCAACTAGGGAAGGGGCGGTACTGGACCTGGTATTGGGGAATGAGCCCGGCCAGGTGGTAGATGTTTCAGTGGGGGAGCATTTCGGTAACAGTGACCACAATTCAGTAAGTTTTAAAGTACTGGTGGACAAGGATAAGAGTGGTCCTAGGATGAATGTGCTAAATTGGGGGAAGGCTAATTATAACAATATTAGGCGGGAACTGAAGAACATAGATTGGGGGCGGATGTTTGAGGGCAAATCAACATCTGACATGTGGGAGGCTTTCAAGTGGCAGTTGAAAGGAATACAGGACCGGCATGTTCCTGTGAGGAAGAAAGATAAATACGGCAATTTTCGGGAACCTTGGATGACGAGTGATATTGTAGGCCTCGTCAAAAAGAAAAAGGAGGCATTTGTCAGGGCTAAAAGGCTGGGAACAGACGAAGCCTGCGTGGAATATAAGGAAAGTAGGAAGGAACTTAAGCAAGGAGTCAGGAGGGCTAGAAGGGTTCATGAAAAGTCATTGGCAAATAGGGTTAAGGAAAATCCAAAGGCTTTTTACACGTATATAAAAAGCAAGAGGGTAGCCAGGGAAAGGGTTGGCCCACTGAAGGATAGGCAAGGGAATCTATGTGTGGAGCCAGAGGAAATGGGCGAGGTACTAAATGAATACTTTGCATCAGTATTCACCAAAGAGAAGGAATTGGTAGATGTTGAGTCTGGAGAAGGGGGTGTAGATAGCCTGGGTCACATTGTGATCCAAAAAGACGAGGTGTTGGGTGTCTTAAAAAATATTAAGGTAGATAAGTCCCCAGGGCCTGATGGGATCTACCCCAGAATACTGAAGGAGGCTGGAGAGGAAATTGCTGAGGCCTTGACAGAAATCTTTGGATCCTCGCTGTCTTCAGGGTTTGTCCCGGAGGACTGGAGAATAGCCAATGTTGTTCCTCTGTTTAAGAAGGGTAGCAAGGATAATCCCGGGGACTACAGGCCGGTGAGCCTTACTTCAGTGGTAGGGAAATTACTGGAGAGAATTCTTTGAGACAGGATCTACTCCCATTTGGAAGCAAATGGACGTATTAGTGAGAGGCAGCACGGTTTTGTGAAAGGGAGGTCGTGTCTCACTAACTTAATAGAGTTTTTCGAGGAGGTCACTAAGATGATTGATGCAGGTAGGGCAGTAGATGTTGTCTATATGGACTTCAGTAAGGCCTTTGACAAGGTCCCTCATGGTAGACTAGTACAAAAGGTGAAGTCACACGGGATCAGGGGTGAGCTGGCAAGGTGGATACAGAACTGGCTAGGCCATGGAAGGCAGAGAGTAGCAATGGAGGGATGCTTTTCTAATTGGAGGACTGTGACCAGTGGTGTTCCACAGGGATCAGTGCTGGGACCTTTGCTCTTTGTAGTATATATAAATGATTTGGAGGAAAATGTAACTGGTCTGATTAGTAAGTTTGCAGACGACACAAAGGTTGGTGGAATTGCGGATAGCGATGGGGACTGTCGGAGGATACAGCAGGATTTAGATTGTCTGGAGACTTGGGCGGAGAGATGGCAGATGGAGTTTAATCCGGACAAATGTGAGGTAATGCATTTTGGAAGGTCTAATGCAGGTAGGGAATATACAGTGAATGGTAGAACCCTCAAGAGTATTGAAAGTCAAAGAGATCTAGGAGTACAGGTCCACAGGTCATTGAAAGGGGCAACACAGGTGGAGAAGGTAGTCAAGAAGGCATACGGCATGCTTGCCTTCATTGGCCGGGGCATTGAGTATAAGAATTGGCAAGTCATGTTGCAGCTGTATAGAACCTTAGTTAGGCCACACTTGGAGTATAGTGTTCAATTCTGGTCGCCACACTACCAGAAGGATGTGGAGGCTTTAGAGAGGGTGCAGAAGAGATTTGCCAGAATGTTGCCTGGTATGGAGGGCATTAGCTATGAGGAGCGGTTGAATAAACTCGGTTTGTTCTCACTGGAACGAAGGAGGTTGAGGGGAGACCTGATAGAGGTATACAAAATTATGAGGGGCATAGACAGAGTGGATAGTCAGAGGCTTTTCCCCAGGGTAGAGGGGTCAATTACTAGGGGGCATAGGTTTAAGGTGAGAGGGGCAAGGTTTAGAGTAGATGTACGAGGCAAGTTTTTTACGCAGAGGGTAGTGGGTGCCTGGAACTCGCTACCGGAGGAGGTAGTGGAAGCAGGGACGATAGGGACATTTAAGGGGCATCTTGACAAATATATGAATAGGATGGGAATAGAAGGATACGGACCCAGGAAGTGTAGAAGATTGTAGTTTAGTCGGGCAGCATGGTCGGCACGGGCTTGGAGGGCCGAAGGGCCTGTTCCTGTGCTGTACATTTCTTTGTTCTTTGTTCTTTGTTGACAGGGCACGCATGCTCTGACTCTTTCCACAGGCGACACTTAGAGAGTAGGACAGGGGCAGATCAGAAGCATCACACCCACCACGTGGCTTAGAGCAGACTGGTTAGTTAGACTGAGTTACTATAGCAAGATTAGCAGGAGAGTCGAAATCATAGAGAACTGTGCTAATGGTTCAATAAATCACATTGAACTCACTTCAATGTCTGGAGTATCCTTTGGTCAAAGCTGCATCACGTTGCAGCCTGTGTTATCCCAGAGTACATAACACAACAAGGCCAACAATCGAGGCAGGCCTGGAGGCCTTCCTCACCTACCCTTTTTAATTTAAAAAAGTTTTAAAAGTGCTCAAAGTGAAGATACCTTCTGCGTCCCTTACCTGCAACAAGGGGATTTCACCTGCTTCCATATAGGAGGGTCTCCTATTGGCCATCCGCCTGCCCTCTTTAATAGGGGCACACCTTCTGAACATTAACTGGGTGTCTGCCACGGGCACAGGCCTGGATTGGGACCCCCATTTAACCCTGAATCTGGGGCCCCAACCCGAAAACCTAAAATACTGCCCAATGTCTGAGTGTTTCATTCCGATTCATGGAATCACAGAAATTGCAGCACTGAAGGAGACCATTTGGCCCATCGAGCCTCTGCTAGCATCTGTTCTAACCTAGCTCCTCACTTTAACTTTTTAAAATTCATTATTCTCATGTTCCGATCTGTCCCATCAAAACCTATTCATAATTTTGAAAACTCCCTTGTGATTTCCTTTAATCTTATCACCTTAATCTTAAAATTCTCATCCTGGTTCCCAAAGTGCTCCAGGACCTTACCCCTCCCCATCTCCATAATCTCCACCAGCCCCACAACCTTGCGAGAGCCTGTACGTCTCCAAGCCTCGGCCTTTGCCTATCACTGATTTTAATCACCTCGCCATTGGTCATTGTTCCTTAAGTTGCCTGGGCCCCAAGCTCTAGAATTCCTTCCCAAAACCTGCCTCTGCTTCTCTATCTTCCTTAAAACGTATTGAATCAGCTTCTTGTCAAATATCCTATTTCCCTATGTGACTCGGTGTCAGAGTTTGGCTGTTAATGCACCTGTGAAGTGCCTTGGAACATATTAACAGGACAATATAAATACAATTTATTGTGGTTGCCAAACCTCAGCCCCGGCCACGACATCGTCCATCTAAGCAGAACCTTCTGTGTCCATATCCCAGCCAGAATCATCTTCCCCCTGCTAGGTCGGTGGATGGGTCATGGCCGGTTGGGTCCCCTGGCTGAGGGGTGGTTCTTGGCCTGATGGAAGCATTGACTTCATCGGTTGGGCATTGTGTAGCGCGGGATCCCACTTCGTGACCACATGTTTTCGTTGGACTTTCCCTTGGATCTTGATTTTATAGGAGACCGGCCCAGTTCTCTCGATCACAAATCCAGGGAGCCAGAGGGCCCCATCTCCAAAGTTGCGGGTGTAGACTGTGTCTCCTGATAGAAACTTCCACCCTGGCGTCCGATGGTCATGGTGCCGTTCCTGTGCTTTCTGCTGCACCGCCACTTTCCCATACAGCTTCGGGAAAGTCAGGCTTGACCTGGTCTTGAGCCTGCGGCCCATCAGCAGTTCTGCTGGTGTCACCCTGTTGTCACATGCAGCGACATCCTCTGGTTAAAGAGGAACTGTGCCAGTCGCATGTCTATGGAGCCTGGGGTCTGTTTCTTTATACCCCACTGAATGTCTGAACCGCCCTTTCCACCAGACCGTTAGATGAGGGATGGTACGGGGTGGTTGTGATGTGCCGGATGCCCTTCCGTTTATCAAATGTGGCAAACTCCTCACACATGAATGGCGTCCCATTGTCCCTCACCAGGACCTTGGGTATCCCATAGGTGCTGAACAAGCACCTCAGCTTTTTGATGATGTCAAGGGCGTTTTACAAACATCAAGCCATCTTGTGTGGGCATCCACGATAATGAGGAACATGGATCCCATGAAAGGCCTGACGAAGTCGGCGTGCAGTCTCACCCATGGCCATCCTGGCCATTTCCAGGGATGCAGGGACGCGGCTGGAGGGAGCTTTAGGCGCTCCTGACAAGTTGGACAACTGCATATGATTCGCTCTATGTCCCCAAAGATGCCAGGCCACCAGATATACATCTTTGAGCCAGCATCTTCATCTTCGGGACGCCCGGGTTCCCACTGTGCAGATCCTTCAGGAGGGACTCCTGACCCTGCAGGGGGCTGACCATCCGAGCGCCCCACAGTATGATACCATCACCCACACTTAGGTCCTGGGTTTTTGGGTCATTGGGCTGCAAGTCTACTGGGTGGGGGGGAGAGGTCCCCTGCTTACTGCCATTTACAAGCATGTGGCGGAGCTTGGCTAGTTTTGGATTCCGCTGAGTCCATGTTCGCACCTGAGCAGCCATCACCGGCAAAGTGTCCATAAACGTGAGGGTGTCTACCGCTTCATCAGCCATTGGTGGAGACAATGGGAGACAACTCGGGGCATCAGCGTATCCTATCTGTGTGCCCGGACGAACGAATATTTGTATGCTGCGAGCAGTGCCCAAAGCTGAATCCGGGCTGTAGCAATGGGGGGATTCCCCTCGCCCTCTCTAAAAAGGCCCAACAGAGGCTTGTGGTCAGTCACTATGTGTCGCCCATAGACGTACTGATGGAATTTCTGAACTTCAAATATCATCACCAAGCCTGTCTTCTTTATTTGAGCCAACTTTTGTTCTGCATCTGCCAGTGTCCTTGAAGCAAAAGCAATATGTGTTCTGTGCCATCATCCCAACTGTGGACCACTGGTGCCCCAATGCCACAGGGGGAGGCATCACACGTCAGGACCACTGGCCGAGCTGGGTCAAAATGAGTGAGGAGCTGCGAGGGCGATAGATGCTTTTTCACCCCGGCCAATGCTTCACCCTGTAAGACGTCCCAAACCCACTTCTGGTCCTTCTTAGGCAGTCTGCGGAGGGGTGCCAATAAGCTTGGCCAAATTTGAGATGAATTTCCCATAATAATTCACCAGGCCTAAGAACGATCGGGATTCTGTCACGTTCCTCAGAGTTGAGGCCCCTTTTTATGGCTTGCGCTTTCTCCTCCTCAGGGTGTAGGTCATCCCAGTCCACCCTTTACCCCAAATATGTCACCACTTGGGAGAACCATCTGAGCACTTCCTGCAGGTTATCCATGTGCTCCTTATCGGTGGCACCTGTGATGAGCACCTCGTCTAAGTGGTACCTTCGGCAGACCCTGAAGAATGCCCTCCATCATTCACTGGAAGATTACTGCAGCAGATGAGACCCTGAACCTGAATCGATATAACCCTCTATTGGTGTTTATGGTTGCATATTTCCTGGGTCCAGCGTTACTTGTACATACGCATGGCTCATGTTGAGCTTCGGAAAGGAACACCCTCCAGCCAGTTTTGTGCATAAATATTCCACTCTGGGCATTGGGTAATGATCCAGGTGTGAAGATTGATTCACCGTGAGATTGTACTCCCCAAAGAACCGGACAGATTTGTCCAGCTTCATAACCGGTACAACAGATACGGCCCACTCCGCAAGCTGTCCCGGGCGTATGATTCCTAGATCCTTCAGAAGCTGTAGTTCTGCATCAACTATGATGAGTAGGGTATAGAGAACAGGCCTCGTCCTCAAATATCTTGGTTGAGCCTCTGGGTTCACGTCAATATGAACCTTGGCCCCTTTATTCTACCCAAACCTTCCTGGAACTCTTCTGGGTATTTGCCCAGAACATCATATAAATTACCGGTGCCCATCCAGAAATGTCATTGCCAGCCAAAAAGAAGGACTCATAAACAGCCCCAGCAGATTAGGTCCCGGTTCCTGTACCACAACCAAGGGAAGCCTGACCGATAATGATAATAATCTAATTTTGATTAATGTCAGAATTAGGCTTACATTAACACTGCAATGAAGTTACTGTGAAAAGCCCCAAGTCGCCACATTCCGGCGCCTGTTCGGGTCACAGAGGGAGAATTCAGAATGTCCAATTCACCTAATGAATACGTCTTTCTGGACTTGTAGGAGGAAACCGGAGCAGCCGGAGGAAACCCACGCAGACACGGGGAAAATGTGCAGACAATGGCCCAAGCCGGGAACTGAACCCAGATCCCTGACGCTGTGAAGCAACAGTGCTAACCACTGTGCTACCGTGCCGCCATTGCTGTCCATTGCATGGATTGCTGTCCATATGGCACCGGAGTCATGGGAGTCTCCACAATGTTCAGTGATTCACCACTATAGGTTGCTAACCTTGCCCTGCCCTCTCGCAATGTCAGTGGTAAGATCCCTGCGCAAAGTCAGCGACAGGTCTGTTAATCGACAATGGAGACAGCAGCTGCCATGTCCACCTCTGGGGATGGGTGCCGCAGGTCTGCAGTGGCTCCTGAATACTGGGCCCGACTGCGGAATTGTGCCTTAGGTTGTCTCTTGGTGGGGGGCGGGGGGGATCCGTCCAGACCGGTGCTGCCCCGTGATGCTGAAAGAGTCCACTGTCCAGTACAGAGGGCGGGTCAAACTATGGACGCCAGAATCCATGGATCCCTAAAGCTCCTGTACCCCTTCCTCTGCATTTTCGCAAGATAGCAACAACTGGATGGCCCGAGACAAGTCACACGTGGGCTCCGTCAACAGCTTCCTCTATGTGGCCGTATTATTTATTCCACAAACAAGCCTATCCCTCAACACCTCTGCGAAGGACGGCCCAATCTCGCCAGCAGCCGAAGGCGGGTCAAAACATCAGTCACCAATACCTCCAGAGACCTCACAGCTGTGTCGAACCTGTAACGTTGCATTATAACAGAAGATTTCGGATCATAGTGTTCAGCCATTAGTGCAGCCAACTCTCGAACAACTTGGAGACCGGTGCAGCTGGGTAAGTAAGACTTTTTATAATTTCAAAAATTAGGGCCCTGCAGGCGGTTAGGAGGATAATTTTCTGACTGTCTTCCCCTAATATACCATTTGCCTGAAGGATGAATCGCGCATGCTCTGTATATTGGCTCCAATCTTCCAGAACCACGTCGAACGCCTTTAGCTTACCAAACAGCGGCATTTTCAGATTTGATGTCCCCATGTTCCTGCATGGTAGCCATCCAGGGTGGCTGGGCGTTTTAACAAAAGTTAACCCGGAGCCAGGGCAGCACGGTGGCGCAATGGTTAGCACTGCTGCCTCACGGCACCGAGGACCCGGGTTCGATCCCGGCCCCGGGTCACTGTCCGTGTGGAGTTTGCACATTCTCCCCGTGTCCGCGTGGGTCTCACCCCCACAACCCTAAAGATGTGCAGGGCGGGTGCAAGATAGGCTACGCTAAATTGCCCTTTAATTGGAAAAAAAGAATTGGGTACTTTAAATTTTAAAATAATTAATTAATTGATTGATTTTCAAAACAAATCCGGAGGCTCTTTGGTCCTCATCGACAGTTTAATGGCTAACGAAGCCAGTGGCTTCCTGGGGGCAATGACAGATACCCACAGTGGCAGTAGGTAAATGCAGCAGGAAGTAAGCAACACAGTTATGGGGAAAGTCCCTATGTTGGCCTTAGTTAGGCCACCTACAACTGTCCTGGGTTAGAGGGGGGAACTTATATCACTGTTCCTCCACTATCACTGGGTCAAAGTCTTGGAAGTCCCCTCCTAACAGCACTGTGGGTGTACCTACACCACACGGACTGTAACAGATCAAGAAGGCGACTCACCACCACCTTCTAGAGGGTATTAAAGGACAGGCAATAAATTCTTGCCTGCCCGGTAAATAAAACTCGAGATGGATTTGTAGGTATAGTATTATTTATTTTAACCAAATTGCAAGGCAGACTCGCTTCACAGGGACACAGAACACAGAAACTGTCTCCTGGACCCCTTGCAAATCGAATGAGGTCGGAGACAAAGGGATCTCTGCAAATACATTCAAATGGCATCAAGTTTCACATACACGATTCCCATAGGTCATCCTATACCCCTCCTGAAATGAAATGAAAAATGAAATGAAAATCGCTTATTGTCACAAGTAGGCTTCAAATGAAGTTACTGTGAAAAGCCCCTAGTCACCACATTCCGGCACCTGTTCGGGGAGGGTGTTACGGGAATCGAACCGTGCTACTGGCCTGCCTTGGTCTGCTTTCAAAGCAGTGATTTAGCCCTGTGCTAAACAATCCCTGTTAGGATGTATGACCTGGCCATACATCCTAATTGGCTCACTTCGTATTCCTTAACCCTGGGCCTCTTGTTACCCAGCATCCTTTTCCCCTCCTCTACCAGACACCCCTTCCCCTTCCTTGCCATGCTTTCTGAAATCCTTTGTGCTTTGTCCTTTGTGAACTCACTAGAATTAAACTGGCCTACATCTACATTACTGTAACTAATATTTAAACGAAGTATTTTATATCACATTCGTCACTGGGATTCCCCTTGCTGGAAGGTGCTAATAGGAACAGAATCAGATTTAGTTGCTCTGACTCCCCTTTGTGCCTACCCATGATGGTCGGGTAAGATACCTGATGTTAAGCATCTGGCATTGCTGGTCAGCGAAATCATTGGAAGAAATAGTAAGTGAGGGGTAAACACGTATAAAATTCTGGTATTTGTATGACGTTTGGGTGGACAGGGTGGAGAACAGCTGAAGACAGCTACGTGATTGAGCTCAGGGAAATCAGGCCACTGACGTGGATTGAGACGTGCCTCAGCTCTGGAGACCTTGGCAATGTATACAGTGTCACCATCACTCCCACTGTGCAACTGGATTCCAAGTAAAACAATGTTCAGAGGGAGTGTATTGTGCAGAAAATAACAAACATCCTGTGGGTTAAGACGTTCACATTCTAACATAATGTAGACAGGGTGAGATTAATGTCTTTGGGTTTTCCCTCACCTCCCCCCCCCCCCCCCTCCCCCCCCCCCCCCCCCCCCCCACCAACGACACCGACCCCACCCTCAGTCACCCGAAACAAAACAAGAAACATACTGGAGGTATAAGTTTGAACGGTGTCTTCACACTGTTAGCAGTGCTGCCTTGCTAAACTGCCTCTAGACACTTCCCCGCGCTGTGACTGTCCCATAACCCAGGAGAGAGTGGCAGAGACATTAGTGCTGGATGTCTGCACCAGTGGTGATGCGACCTGGAATTTAGGAGTTGGACATAGCCGCTCGGTAGGGTTGCTGGAGACACAGAGATGAAGAGATGGACCAATAGGCCCATCCGAATGATTAAGGACAGGAGGACATCATTCAGTCCCTCGACCCGCCCTGTCAATCGTTTAGATCATGCTTCTCTCTGGCTCTGTTCATTTTCCTTGATTTACTCCTCCAAGAAAAATCTATCGCTCTCTGTCTCACAAGATCGATTTGACCCCAGTGTTCACTGCCTTTTCAAGCAGTAAGTTACCAGGTTACATGTCACCGTCTTCTGTGTGCAGGGAATGCAAGCCACGTTTGTGCAACCTGTCCTCGTAAGTTTAGCCCTTTAAATCCTAACATCACCGAGGTGGAATCTGACCAAATTCCCATTCAATTGAATCATAACTTCCTCTGCTTTGAGCTCCAGCCCTCTTGCTATGCAGAGCAACATTCCATTAGCCTTTTTGTTGATATTTTGTACCTGCCCACTATCTTTAGCCTAGTCATGCCAAACAGTCCAGGAAATTAACTTATTGTAAGTAGTTCTTAAGTTTGCTCTCAGAATGGGGCTGGTTTAGCATAGTGGGCTAAACAGCTGGCTTGTAATGCAGTACAAGTCCAGCTGGGCGTGTTCAATTCCCGTACCGGCCTCCCAGAACAGGCGCCAGAATATGGCGACTAGGGGCTTTTCACAGTAACTTCATTGAAGCCGACTTGTGACAATAAGCAATTTTTATTATTATAATGTGGGCAGAGCCGGCATGGTATTAAATGCCCATCACCTACTTGTATGACTCCCCCCCCCCCCCCCACACCCCCACCGCCCCCTCCACCCAGAGACATATGGGGCGCAATTCTCCCATCGGGAGAAAAAAGTCCCGACGCCAGAGTGAAAACCGGAGTGTTTCACTCCGGCGTCGGAGGCCACTCCCAGGCCCCTATTCTCCCGCCCCCGGGGGGCTAGGAGCGGCGTCGCATCATTTACGCGCGCCGGGCCTTGGTGCCGTGTAAAAGCGGCGCCACTTAAATGACGCGGCCAGCGCCTTGTAAATGACATCACCCGCGCATGCGCGGTGCCGTCCTCGCCGAGGCCTCCCTGCAAGAAGATGTCGGATGGATCTTGCGGGGCGGCGGAGGAAAGGAGTTCCTCCTTCAGAGAGGCCGGCCCGCCAATTGGTGGGCACCGATCGCGGACCAGACCCCATTTGAGGCCCCACCCCCGGTGCAGGAACCCCCCTCCCCCCCACAGGCCGTCCCCCCAGCGTTCCCGCGCTGTTCCCGCCGGCAGCGACCAGGTGTGGACGGCACCGGCGGGAACCTGTCATGTTGGGCAGGCCGCTCGCCCCATCCGGGCCGGGGACGGCGAGCGGCGATTCTCCCAGTGGCCAGCCGTGATTCTCGCCGCGCCGGTTTGTAATGGGGTGGGAAAATCGCGTGCGGGCGTCGGGGCGGCGTGGCGGGACACGCGCGGTGCCCCGGTGATTCTCCCACCTGGCGTGGGGGGGGAGAATTCCGCCCATGGTTATTCTATCATGTGTCAGAGCCGTGCATTGCTGACAGGCGAGTTGGCAATTAATCTACTTCGCCCTGCACAATGCCAATACTTTTGGAGGTGCCCATTGCCATGGGAACGCCAAGGCAATGGTATCTGAGAAGAGGTGGAGCAGGGTTGTTTCCAGCAATGCAAGCTGATATCAGCGAAAGGACATCCTCATAACCTCTGCCCTTTGCTCCCTCCACTCCCAAACTCCATCCCCATCCACCGGGCCTTTCCTGTTAGCTGCTCTTTTTTCACTTTGTTAGATACGGAGTGTGATGGTAGGAGGAATGGAAGGGTGAGATTGCCCTCTTCAACAGCAGAAAAAGGAGATTTTGGTTTGTGGTAGTCTGTGTAGAGGTATTACGGTACCTGGTAATGCTGGAACACCATTGGTAGATATTGTATGTTTCCTATTGGTCAAGCTGTATGGTAACTCCGCCCTGAAAGGCGGGGTACAAGAGCCCGTGCCGCCCCAGCAGCCTTCTTTCTGTATCTGAGCTGCTGGAGGAAACATCTAGATAATTAAAGCCTTCAGTTGGACTACAACCTCGCTTTAGTGGTCATTGATCGTGCATCATGGTTCCAATGGAATCACAGAATTATCATAACGGAAAAGGAGACCACTTAGCCCCTTGTAGCTGCACCATCTCTCTGAATGGGCAAATCACCTATCCCCGTCGTCACCCTGTATACCTGCATATTCTTCCTTTTCAGATCTCAGTCTAATTCACTTCTGGATGCTTCAAATGAACCAGCCTCCACAACACTCTCAGGCATTCCAGATCCGAACCACTCACTGTGTGAAAATGGTTTTCCTCACACCACCTTTGCTTCTTTTAATAATTACTTTAAATCTGTGCCCTCTCGTTCTTGATCCTTTCTTGAGTGGGAGCACTTTCTCCCTATCCACTCTGTCCAGACCCCGAATGATTTTGATGTCTCTATCAAAACTCCTCTCAACCTTCTTTTGTCAAAGAAAAACTGTCCTAACTTCTCCAATCTATCTTCATAACCTCATCCCTGGAATCATTCTTGTGAATCTTTTCTGCTGAACATTTCTCTCTCTAATGCCTTCAGTTCCTTCTTTACGTCCGACACCCTGAAATGGATTTGTGGATGGAGTGCCAATCAAGCGGGCTGCCTTGTCCTGGATGGTGTTAAGCTTCTTGAGTGTTGTTGAGAGTTTCTGCGTTTGGACATGGACTGCTTCATTATCTGAGGAGTTGTGAATGGTGCTGAACATTGTGCAGTCATCCGCAAACACCCCCACTTCTGACCTTATGATGGATGGGAGGTCATTGATGAAGCAGTTGAAGATGGTTGGGCCGAGGACACTACCCTGAGGAACTCCTGCAGTGATGTCCTGGAGCTGAGATGATTGGCCTTCAACCACCACAATCATCTTCCTTTGTGCCAGGTATGACTCCAACCAGTGGAGAGTTTCCCCCCTGATTCCCATTGACTCCAGTTTAGCTAGGGCTCCTTGATGCCATACTCGGTCAGGTGCTGGCTTGGTGTCCAGGGCAGTCACTCTCACCTCACCTCTGGAGCTCAGCTCTTTTGTCCATGTTTGGATTAAGTGTAATGAAGTCTGGAACTGAGTGCTCCAGGGGCACAAGTCTTCATTCAGCACCTTGACTCTGTTCTGCTGTCATTAAATTACATCTGAGAGATTGAAAACCATTGGCACGTGCTCTGGAGTTTTGAAGAACGAGAGATGATCTCAGTAAAATGAATAAGATTCAGAGATGATTTGACAGGTGAAGTGGTGAGCAGTTGTTTCTCCTGCCTGGAGAGTCTCGAACATAGCCGCTCGGTAGGGTTGCGGAGACACAGAGGTGAAGAGGTGGACCGATAGTCCCAGGATGGTCCCAGGCTAAAGGACTGAGATGAGGAAAAGTTTCTACAGTCATGGGATTGCAAATCTGTGGAAGTCTCTACCTCAGAAAACTCTGGATTCTCTTAATTTAAGGTTGTGATTGATAGAGCGTTAGGCACTTCATGGATTAAGGGATATGGGGAGTGAGCAGGAAAGTGGAGTTGGAAGTTGAAGATTAACAAGGATCTTATTGACTGGAGCAGGCCTAAGGGGCCGAGAGGCCTACTCCTGCGCTTATTTGTTATGTCTTGTGTTCTTAGGGCTGATCTGTATTGCAACGCCATTTACCTGCCTTTGCGCTATATCCATTGATACCCTTATCCAACAGAAATCTCTCAATCTCAGTCTTGAAAGTACTAATTGACCGCCAGAATTCACAGTCTTTTGGGGAAACAAGTTCGACACCCGTGGTGTACGTCCTGATTGGTCTATCTTACGTCAAGATTCAAGCTGAATCCAGGGACATTGAAGCCACTGTAATGTTTCAGGTCACGTATCATGGGCTGGCAACTGATCCTTGGTCCATGTCCCTCCCTCAGAACCATTGATGAAGCCGGTTTTCTTGCAAACACATATTGGGCTGAATTATCCCAGTCCTGCAGAGGTAGGTTAGGAGGCAGGACACAGGAACATAGGACTGAGGAGCAGGAGGAGACCATTCGGCCCCCCCGAGCCTGCTCCACCATCCAATAAGATCATGGCTGATCTGATTGTGGTGTCAAATCCACTTTCTTGTCTGTCCAGCACTGCCCCCATCCCCAACCCACCCTCTGTAACCCTTCGCTAATACTCTCCGAATCAGACGTGGTTAGATTCTCCACTGGGAAGAAAATTGAATGGACTAACAACCCCTGAGAGAAAGAAATTCTACTCATCTCCATCTTGAAGAGAGACCTCATTTTTAAACGGTATCCCATAGAATCCCGACAATGCAGAAGGAAGCCACTCGGCCCATCGAGTCCGTATCGACCCTTCGAAAGAGCACCCCACCTAGGCCCACACCCCCGCCCTATCCCCATAACCCCACCAACCTGCACATCTTTGGATTGTGGGTGGAAACCGGAGCAGCCGGACGAAACCCACGTACACACTGTGAGAATGTGCAAACTCCACACAGACAGTCACCGAAGGTCGGAACTGAACCTGGGACCCTGGCGCTGTGAGGCAGGAGTGCTAACCACTCTGTCACCTTATCCCCTGGTTAAAGTCTCCCCTGCAGCAGGAAACATCCAGCACCACGGTAACCACTCTGTCAAGTCCACTCGGGATCTTGTGGGCATGATCGACTGGCTGCATTGCGCTCTCGCTGGAGTGCAGTGTGGCTGGTCAATGCTGGGAGAGACCTCCCATGGGTTTCCCGGCAGCCATCACGGCTCATGGGATCCACGCAAGTCCCGAGAGGCATCGGAGTCAAGATCCCGCCCCGACCAAACGACGTGCACCGCAGCCAGTTTTAAACCGACTTTGGCGATCTTGCCAGGGATCTATTGGTATCCCGGGATCTCCCGCCTCCCCAGCAAGGCCGCAGCCAGGCGCCGTTCAGCACTAGTCTGCGCAAACATGGACCAGGCGCAGCGGCACCCGAGGAATTTCCCGGGTTATCGGAGACGCCTGGATGGTCAGGGATAGTGCAGGGTGGGCCCCTGGCCCTCCCCCTGGACGTGGGCACCTTGGCAAGTTGGCATTGTCACCATGGCACTGTCACATCCCCTTTCGAAATGACAGACCAATCTTGGAGTTCAGCTCCCCAGTGTGGGATAGAAATTCTAAGTGTCAGCTGAACCGGTGAGAAACTCCCTCGGGCCCAAAAGCATGACTGAGGCCTGGATTCTTCTGTCCCTCCCACTGCAAGATCACCATGGGCGGGACATAGACCATGCAAAGGCCTATTGACCTCGGGCAGGAATTGCCAGTCATCGGATGGACGCCCTCGGAGAATCCCATCCATGTGTCATTGGATAGTGATGGGGTACTCGCCGGCAGAGCTGGTGGGAAACTCCTGAAAAACCCGCCACAAATGAACTTAGAACTTTTTCTGATGAATCGCGACCTCATGTTGCAACAGGTTCACCTCTCATTCTTCCAAATTCCAATGGGCCCAACCAGTCCAAAGATCCGTAGTTTAATTGGGGCTATGGGAAATAGGGCGGGGAGTGGGTTTTTCAAAATGTCGGTGCAGACTCGATGGGCCGAATGGCCTCCACCAGCATTGTATGGATCCTATGGTCCTCCCTTCCTTCAAAGCATACTCTCTTCAGCCCAGGGATGAAATCATGAACGTAGGACTGTATTTCCAGCCTCAAGGTAGATATTGAGTCGGGCAAGTTCTTGGTTTGGGTAGCCCACCTCAGGAGAAAGTGCCTGCAGAATGTTCATTGCCGGGGAGTGGGTACAAGTTGGGTCAGGCCAGCTGACCCGGAAGCAGTGTTGCGAAACAGCACTTAATTTATTTCTGCATTAATTTTTCCCAATGCTGCAGACAGTGCCTCCATTTTGAGGCACCATTGCGATCTGCTGCCTGTCTCAGTGACATTCACCTCGCATCGCTGCAGGCTGTCCTATTGATCTGGCTCAGTCAGCGTTATTGCCCATCCCTGATAGCAATTAAGAGTCAACCACATTGCTGTGGATCTGGAGTCACATGTAGGCCAGACCAAGTAAGGATGGCGGATTTCCTTCCCTGAAGGACATTAGTGAGCCAGATGGGTTTTCACAACAATCGACAATGGTTTCATGGTCATCATTAGACTTTTAATTCCAGATTGTTATTGAATTCAAATTTCACCATCTGCAGTGGTGGGATTCGAACCCCCGCCTCCAGAGCTTTTCCCTGGGTTTCTAGAGAGATTACAAGACCAGCGGCAATATTGCTATGTCACTGCCACCCCCTGAACAGGATGGAGCTCCCGGAGGAAGCTTCTTAATTGTCCACTTCCCAGGAAGGCAACAACCAATGTCTCGCCATGGCCACACCCGGGATTCAGAACCAGAATTGTGGCCTACATCAGGATCATGACCTAACCTGGAAATTCAGCCCATTGTGTATATGTTGGACCAAAAATATTGTACCATAACTCATCAATTACAGCAGGAGATATCAATGTAATCAAGTGCAAGCAAATGGGGTCAGCTTAGATGGGCTTTTTGGTTGGCATGGATAACTAGTTTGGACCGAAGGGCCTGTCACCGTGCCGTAGATTCTATGATTCTGTGATTCTATGATCAAAACATCACACTTAACTCTTTGACCTCTTCTGTGCTCTGCCATTCAACAACACATTTTGTCAAATTCTTTCTTCATAAAGACAGTGCCCCTTTAAGAGAAAGTCGCTTGTAGCAGATCAACCAATTTGCTTAGTGAAGTGGACCATTTAGTGTTTACAGCACACACTATTCACACATGTAACAAGCTGTTCAAATGGACTATGGGGGTCAAAGGTGGAGGAATGTTAAGGACCCAAGACACCTGACTCTTATTTAGGATACACTTAAAATTCCTTCACCTTTGACCTTCAAAGGGCATTGTGACTTCCTGTTCTGATATCATGAATAGAGACGATTATGGTATAGCAATGTGTGGCGGTCAGAGACCACCAATTAGAAAATAATGAGATGTCAGACTGGATTTATAGGAATAATCAGTGTAATCGCCCCACTGGAAATGTGGCATTAATCTACTTGCACAATGTGGGCATTGGTTCTTTGAGCACTTAACTGGTCACATTAATGCATTATTCGGGCGGCACGGTGGCTCAGTGGTTAGCACTGCTACATCACAGCTCCAGGGACCCGGGTTCAATTCCGGCCTGGGGTGACTAGTCTGTGTGGAGTTTGCACTTTCTCCCCATGTCTGAGTGGGTTTCCTTCCACAGTCCAATGATTTGCAGGTTAGTTGGGGTTACGGGGACAGAGCGGGGGAGTGGGCCTAGGTGGGGTGCTCATTCAGAGGGTCGGTGCAGACTCGATGGGCCGAATGGACTCCTTCTGCACTGTAGGGATTCGATGAATTGAATTATTCCAAGAAAATTCTTGAACTAAATTACAATGACGTGCCATACACTTCAGCAACCCTTGTAGCCTGGAACAGGGTTGGAAGATTCCATGTTCAACCAGAGTTAACCCATCCCAACTGAGGTAACCAAAGTTGGACAACCATCTCAGTGGTAACAGAGAGATATAAAGCAACCAGTGCTGCTCCTGGCCTTGCCCGCATCCTCCATGCATCAATCTTCCTGGAGAGTGAGAGTCATTGTTGAGTGAGGCTAGGATAAGGCTGGAGGGAAATACCTCCTGGTGGTTGAATCCATCGCACACATCATCCAGCTCCACCCTTGAAGAATGGTCACGTGATCAAGAGATCCAGGAAGAATCTTATACTGTTCAGCTATGCCTCATTCCAGAAACTGAGCACAAAATTGTTTTTTTTGATTTGATTTTGATTTGATTTATTATTGTCACATGTATTATTAACAGTGAAAAGTGTTGTTTCTTGCATGCTGTACAAACAATGCATACCGTACAGAGGGAAGGAAGGAGAGACTGCAGAATACAATGTTACAGTTATAGCAAGGTGTAGAGAAAAGATCAACTTAATACGAGGTAGGTCCATTCAAAAGTCTGATGGCAGTAGTGAAGAAGCTGTTCTTGAGTCGGTTGGTATGTGATCTCAAACTTTGGTATCTTTTTCCTGACGGAAGAAGGTGGGAGAGAGCATGTCCGGGGTGCGTGGGGTCCTTAATTATGCTGGCTGCCTTTCCGAGGCAGCGGGAATTGTAGACAGAGTCAATGGATGGGAGGCTGGTTTGAGTGATGGACTGGGCTACATTCATGGCCTTTTGTAGTTTCCTGCGGTTTTGGGCAGAGCAGGCTCCATACCAAGCTGTGATACAACCAGAAAGAATGCTTTCTATGGTGCATCTGTAGAAGTTGGGGAGGGTCGTAGCTGACATGCCAAATTTCCTTAGTCTTCTGAGAAAGTAGAGTCGTTGGTGGGCTTTCTTAACTATAGTGTCGGCATGGGGGGACGAGGACAGGTTGTTGGTGATCTGAACACCTAAAAACTTGAAGCTCTCGACCCTTTCTACTTCCCATTGATGTAGACAGGGGCATGTTCTATGGCACAGAACTGTCAGTCTTTCAGCCGAGTTGTTAAACTGAACTGCCAGCTTCACTCTCAGGTGAACATATAAGGCCCAATGGTAATATTCAAAGAAGAAGTGGGGGTTAGGAGGGGGTTCTCCTGGTATCACACCCACCTCAACTAACATCACTGAAGCAAATGATCTGCCCATTTATTTCACTGCTCTTCGTGGGAGCTTGCTGTGTGTAAATTGGCTGCCTCTGGAAAGGCCTCTGTGTTTTGTATTTTTTCCCCTTGCGTTGTGGTAAATATAAAACTGCAGGTGTGAGCATTTATAAACATTTACTGATTTCATTCCAGAAGTAACAATCCCTACAGTGCAGAACATAGAACACAGAACAGTACAGCACAGAACAGGCCCTTCGGCCCTCGATGTTGTGCCGAGCATTGTCCGACACCAAACTCAAGCTTTCCCACTCCCTGTCATTCTGGTGAGCTCCATGTGCCTATCCAATAACCGCTTGAAAGTTCCTAAAGTGTCCGACTCCACTATCACAGCAGGCAGTCCATTCCACACCCTAACCACTCTCTGAGTAAAGAACCTACCTCGGACATCCCTCCCATATCTCCCACCATGAACCTCGTAGTTATGCCCCCTTGTAACAGTTACATCCACCTGAGGAAATAGTCTCTGAACGTCCACTCTATCTATCCCCTCATCATCTTATAAACCTCTATTAAGTCGCCTCTCATCCTCCTTCGCTCCAATGAGAAAAGCCCTAGCTCCCTCAACCCTTCCTCATAAGACCTACCCTCCAATCCAGGCAGCATCCTGGTAAATCTCCTTTGCACCCTTTCCAATGCTTCCACATCCTTCCTATAATGAGGTGACCAGAACTGCACACAATACTCCAAATGTGGTCTCACCAGGGTCCTGTACAGATGCAGCATAACCCCATGGCTCTTAAACTCAAGCCCCCTGTTAATAAGCGCTAACACACTATAGGCCTTCTTCTTCACGGCTCTATCCACTTGAGTGGACATGAACCCCAAGATCTCTCTGTTCCATCACATTCCTCAGAACCCTGCTGTTGACCCTGTAATCCACATTCAAATTTGTCCTACCAAAATGAATCACCTCGCACTTATCAGGGTTAAACTCCATAAACCTCCAGTGCAGAAGGAAGTCATTCAGCCCATCAAGTCTCCATCAATCCTCCAAAAGAGCACCCTAACTAGGCTCACTCCCCCACCCTATCCTCGTAACCCTAACTAACCTGCATATCATTGGACACAAAGGAAAAACTTAGCACAGCCAATAAGACCATAAGACCATAAGACATAGGAGCAGAATTAGGCCACTCGGCCCATCGGGTCTGCTCCGCCATTCAATCATGGCTGATATTTTCTCAGCCCCATTCACCTGCCTTCTCCCCATAACCCCTGATCCCCTTATTAATCATGAACCTATCTAACTCTGTCTTAAAGACACTCAGTGATTTGGCCTCCACAGCCTTCTGCGGCAAAGAGTTCCACAGATTCACCACCCTCTGGCTGAAGAAATTCCTCCTCATCTCTGTTTTAAAGGATCGTCCCTTTAGTCTGAGATGGTGTCCTCTGCTTCTAGTTTTTCATACAAATGGAAACATCCTCTCCACGTCCACTCTATCCAGGCCTCGCAGTATCCTGTACGTTTCAATAAGATCTCCCCCTCATCCTTCTAAACAATTCACCTAATAGCACGTCTTTGGACTGTGGGAGGAAACCAGAGCACCGGTGGTAGCCCACGCAGACATGGGGAGAACATGCCAGGGCAGAATCGAACTCGGGTCCCTGGTATTGTGAGGCAGCAGTGCTAACCATTGTGCCACCGTGTCAGCAGTGTGTGGTTAGAATTGAATTGAGATTTGGGTGGGATTTTCACCTGTGCCTCCAGAACCTCTGGCCATCTTCGGTCCAGTGACGTGACCACAATTGGATTTAGATTTGGGATTTGAGCCCGTGCCCCCGGATCACCAGTACAGTACAACCTTTCCTCATAAGACCTAACCTGCAAACCAGGCAGCATCCTGGTAAATCTCCTTTGCACCCTTTCCAATGCTTCCACATCCTTCCTATAATGAGGTGACCAGAACTGCACGCAATACTCCAAATGTGGTCTCACCAGGGTCATGTATAGTTGCAGCATAACCCCGCGGCTCTTAAACTCAAGCCCCGTTAATAAACGCTAACACACTATAAGCCTTCTTCACGGCTCTATCCACTTGAGTGGCAACCTTCAGAGATCTGTGGACATGAACCCCAAGATCTCTCTGTTCCTCCACATTCCTCAGAACCCTGCCGTTGACCCTGTAATCCGTATTCAAATTTTTTCTACCAAAATGATTCACCTCGCACTTATCAGGGTTAACTCCATCTGCCATTTTTCGGCCCATCTCTGCATCCTATCAATGTCTCTTTGCAGCCTGCAACAGTCCTCCACCTCATCCACTACTCCACCAATCTTGGTGTCATCAGCAAATTTACTGACCCACCCTTCAGCCCCCTCCTCCAAGTCATTGTTAAAAATCTCAAATAGCAGAGGACCCAGCACTGATCCCTGTGGTACACCGCTGGTAACTGGTCTCCAGTCTGAAAATTTTCCATCCACCACCACCCTCTGTCTTCTATGTGATAGCCAGTTACTTATCCAATTGGCCAAATTTCCCTCTATCCCACACCTCCTTACTTTCTTCATGAGCCGACCATGGGAAACCTTATCAAACGCCTTACTAAAATCCATGTATACGACATCAACTGCTCTACATTCATCTACACACTTAGTTACCTCCTCAAAGAATTCAGTCAAATTTCTGAGGCAAGACCTACCCTTCACGAATCCGTGTTGACTATCCTGGATTAAGCTGCATCTTTCCAAATGGTCATAAATCCTATCCTTCAGGACCTTTTCCATTATCTTCCCGACCACCGAAGTAAGACTAACTGGCCTATAATTACCAGGGTCATTCCTATTCCCTTTCTTGAACAGAGAAACAACATTCGCCACTCTCCAGTCCTCTGTCACTATCCCCGTGGACAGCGAGGACCCAAAGATCAAAGCCAAAGGCTCTGCAATCTCATCCCTTGCCTCCCAAAGAATCCTTGGGTATATCCCATCTGGCCCAGGGGACTTGTCGACCCCAGGTTTTTCAAAATTGCTAATACATCCTTCCTCAGAACATCTACTTCCTCCAGCCTACCCGCCTGAATCACACTCTCATCCTCAAAAACATGGCCCCTCTCCTTTGTGGACACTGAAGAAAAGTATTCATTCAACGCCTCTCCTATTTCTTCGGATTCCATGCACAAGTTCCCACTACTGTCCTTCACCGGCCCTACCCTCACCCTGCTCATTCTTTTATTTCTCACATAAGAGTAAAAGGCCTTGGGTTTTTCCTTGATCCGACCCACCAAGGACTTCTCATGCCCCCTCCTAGCTCTCCTAAGCCCTTTTTTTCAGCTCATTCCTTGCTACCTTGTAACCCTCAAGCGACCCTACTGAACCTTGTTTTCTCATCCTGACATACTCTTCCTTTTTCCTCTTGACAAGACATTCAACCTCTTTTGTGAACCATGGTTCCCTCACACAGCCATTTCTTCTCTGCCTGACAGGGACATGCTTATCATGGACATGCAGTATTTGTTCCTTGAACAAGCTCCACTTTTCATTTGTGCCTTTCCCTGACAGTTTCTGTTCCCATCTTATGCTCCCTAATTCTTGTCTAATCGCATCATAATTACCCCTCCCCCAATAATAAACCTTGCCCTGCCGTATGGCCCTATCCCTCTCCATTACAATAGTGAAAGACACCGAATTGTGGTCACTATCTCCAAAGTGCTCTCCCACAAATAAATCTAACACTTGGCCCGGTTCATTATCCAGTACCAAATCCAATGTGGCCCCTCCCTCTTGTCGGCCTATCCACATATTGTGTCAGGAAACCCTCCTGCACACACTGTACAAAAACTGCCCCATCCGAACTGTTCGATCTATAGAGGTTCCAATCAATATTTGGAAAGTTAAAGTCACCCATGACAACTACCCTGAGACCTCCACACCTATCCATAATCTGTTTTGCAATTTCTTCCTCCACATCTCTATTACTATAGAAATATCCTAACAATGTGACCGCTCTTTTCCTATTTCTAACTTCGGCCCATATTACCTCAGTAGGCAGATCCCCTTCAAACTGCCTTTCTGCAGCCGTTAAACTATCCTTGATTAACAATGCTACTCCTCCACCTCTTTTACCACGTTCCCTACACTTACTGAAACATCTATTCCCCGGAACTTTCAACAACCATTCCTGTCCCTGTTCTAACTATGTCTCCGTAATGGCCACAACATTGTAGTCCCAAGTACCAATCCACGATCCAAGTTCACCTACCTTATTCCGGATGCTCCTTGCATTGAAGTAGACACACTTCAACCCACCTTTCTGTCTGCTAGTACACTCCTCAGTACCTCACTACTCTCAACACTGGCTTCTGGAACACAGCTCGTTTTCCCAGCCCCCTGATAAATTAGTTTAAATTAGTTAATACAAGACCAGTTTAAACCATTTCCCAAGTTTTACTATTTTATCCTTCTGGGCTCCCCCCCCCAAACTGATTTCACACTGTTCGGGAAAGGCCCAGCAGTTCATCCACCCTCATCCCAATTGAGGCCAACTATTAAGCACTCTGGGCTACTTCCCACCCGGCCTCAATGTTGAGGCTTGCAGGAGGAGTTCAGAGGCAGGGGAGAAGCCTGTCCGTTCACCCTGCTCGGGCCTCAGACATGAAAGGGAGGTTGGGTCCCTCAAGGACCCTCTTTCCTCGTCAGACATCTCCCCCATCTGCCTCCTGTGGGGGCTTCCTCCCACCCGAGACTCTTCACCAAGAACATTTCTCTGGGCTTTGCCTCAACTCCCCAATGTGAGACTCCCCTACACTTCCATGGTACTGGACTCAAGGGACTTAGAATCTGAGAACTACGTGTAGACCCAGTCTTGGCGCTGCTGGGACTACAGAGCAACGGCCAATCTCTGAGGTGGGAGTCACCCGCAACTCTTCGGGTATCATCGCCTCTCGGCCTTTTGGCTAAGATCAAGCCCAAGATGAGATGCAAAGACTTTCCTTCTCAGCTTGAACCTTGTATGTCTCTCTTGTGGAGACCATGAATTTGCTTCAATTTGGATTGGTTTTTGGAGCAAGCAGTGAGAAGGATCAAGGCTTTGCCCTGTCCCTCTGTGCATTGGCTTTGTAACTTTCAGGATGGGGTACAAACATTTTAATAACTCTTCAGGTGGTAGGGCAGAAAAACCCAGCATCTATCGTGTTCTGGCCACACTCTGTACTCTCAACTCTGCAATCATCCTAATCTAGTCACGATGAAATTCCGAATGAAAGGAGCGAAACAAATCAAACGTTTTACAGTAACCTTAAAAACTCAAAATAGGAAATCAGGTCGGCACTGGCTTTCTGTGGGGAAGTCCCTTTCCTTAGAAAGCTGATCTGAGGCCCAGGATAAAGATATACCAGGATGACTCCTGGGCCCAGCTGACCTGAGTAAGAGGGAAAGGTTACGAATGTAACCTGTCGATCAGAGAAAACTGAAGGGAGAATTCAAGTCTTCAAACTTTCTGATAAAAAAAAGATAAGGGGCGGGATTCTCCGACCCCTCGCCGGATCGGAGAATCGCCGGGAGCTGGTGTGAATCCCACCCCCGCCAGTTGCCGAATTCACCGGCACCGGATATTCGGCGGGGGCGGGAATTGCGCCGCGCCGGTCGGCGGGCCCCGACCCGGCGATTCTCCGGCCCGCGATGAGCCAAAGTCCCACTGCTGTCATGCCTGTCCCGCCGGCGAGAAGCAAACCACCTCTCTTACCGGCGGGACTAGGCGGCGCGGGCGGGCTGCGGGGTCCTGGGGGGGGGGGGGGTGCGGAGGGATCCGACCCCAGGGGGGGGGCATCCACGGTGGTCTGGCCCGTAATCAGGCCCACCAATCTGCGGGCGGGCCTGTGTCGTGGGGGCACTTCTTTCTTCCGCGTCGGCCCCTGTAGGGCTCCGGCATGGCCGGCGCAGAGAAGACACCCCCCTGCGCATGCCCCAAAATACACCAGCCGATCTGTGCATGCCCGGAACCACGGCGGCGGTTCTGCGCATGCGCTAACTCACGCAGTCCCTTCGACGCCGGTTGGCGGATGCCAACCCCGCCACTGCCGGCCTAGCCACCGGAAGTGCGGAGAATTCCGCTACTTCCGGTCAGCCCGACGCCAGAGTGGTTCGCGCCGTTTTTGACGCCGGCGTGGGGCCATCACGCCGATCGGAGAGAATCCCGCCCCTTATTTCTATTGGCAGGGAAACAAAAGGATCAAGGCCATTAATTCAAGATACGCACGAGATACACAAAGAGAAATATTAGAAGAAATATTTATATCCATTATTAGCAGAATGGGTAATGCTTCCATCAGTGGAGCATGGTTACAATTCAAAATGCTACTGCTTAGATGTCTAAGGGAGGGTGCCAGGTGTGGGGGCAGCAGAAATAGAAAGATGGGACCGTGAAAAATCTGATCACAGGAGACAAATAAATTAATTGAAGACAAGAAATATGGTTGGTCTCTTTCAGCGTTTAAATATCAATATTCTTAAGCAGGCAATTCAACAGATCCAGATATCCATTATTCTCTCGAAAAACCATATTGTCCTCCCAATTACATTCCAGTCTGTAATCTAATTGGTATCCATTATTCAATATATAAATCATCTGAACCCCTCGATTAGATTCCAGTTTGTAATCACTCCCAGGTATCCATTATTCTGTATATAAACCATCTGAGCCACTCGATTAGATTCCAGTCTGTAATCACTCACAGGTATCCATTATTCTATATGACCATAAGACCATAAGACATAGGAGTGGAAGTAAGGCCATTCGGCCCATCGAGTCCACTCCACCATTCAATCATGGCTGATTTCAACTCCATTTACCCGCGCTCTCTCCATAGCCCTTAATTCCTCGAGAAATCAAGAATTTATCAACTTCTGTCTTAAAGACACTCAACGTCCCGTCCTCCACCGCCCTCTGTGGCAATGAATTCCACAGACCCACCACTCTCTGGCTGAAGAAATTTCTCCTCATCTCTGTTCTAAAGTGACTCCCTTTTATTCGAAGGCTGTGCCCCCGGGTCCTAGTCTCCCCTGCTAATGGAAACAACTTCCCTACATCCACCCTATCTAAGCAATTCATTATCTTGTAAGTTTCTATTAGATCTCCCCTCAACCTCCTAAACTCCAATGAATATAATCCCAGGATCCTCAGACATCCATCGTATGTTAGGCCTACCATTCCTGGGATCATCCGTGTGAATCTCCGCTGGACCCGCTCCAGTGCCAGTATGTCCTTCCTGAGGTGTGGGGCCCAAAATTGCTCACAGTATTCTAAATGGGGCCTAACTAATGCTTTATAAAGCTTCAGAAGTACATCCCTGCTTTTATATTCCAAGCCTCTTGAGATAAATGACAACATTGCATTTGCTTTCTTAATTACGGACTCAACCTGCAAGTTTACCTTTAGAGAATCCTGGACTAGGACTCCCAAGTCCCTTTGCACTTCAGCATTATGAATTTTGTCACCGTTTAGAAAATAGTCCATGCCTCTATTCTTTTTTCCAAAGTGCAAGACCTCGCACTTGCCCACGTTGAATTTCATCAGCCATTTCTTGGACCACTCTCCTAAACTGTCTAAACCTTGCTGCAGCCTCCTCACCTCCTCCATACTACCTGCCCCTCCACCTATCTTTGTATCATCGGCAAACTTAGCCAGAATGCCCCCAGTCATAGAATCATAGAAATTACAGTGCAGAAGGAGGCCATTCGGCCCATCGAGTCTGCACCGGCTCTTGGAACGAGCACCCTACCCAACCCCCACCTCCACCCTATCCCCATAACCCCATAACCCAGTAACCCCACCCAACACTAAGGGCAATTTTGGACACTAAGGGCAATTTAGCATGGCCAATCCACCTAACCTGCACATCTTTGGACTGTGGGAGGAAACCGGAGCACCCGGAGGAAACCCACGCACACATGGGGAGGACGTGCAGACTCCGCACAGACAGTGACCCAAGCCGGGAATCGAACCTGGGACCCTGGAGCTGTGAAACAATTGTGCTATCCACAATGCTACCGTGCTGCCCAGTCCCGTCATCTAGATTGTTAATATATAAAGAGAACAGCTGTGGCCCCAACACTGAACCCTGCGGGACACCGCTCGTCACCGGTTGCCATTCCGAAAAAGAACCTTTTATCCCAACTCTCTGCCTTCTGCCTGACAGCCAATCGTCAATCCATGTTAGTACCTTGCCTCGAATACCATGGGCCCTTATTTTACTCAGCAGTCTCCCGTGAGGCACCTTATCAAAGGCCTTTTGGAAGTCAAGATAGATAACATGCATTGGCTCTCCTTAGTCTAACCTATTTGTTATCTCTTCAAAGAACTCTAACAGGTTTGTCAGGCACGACCTCCCCTTACTAAATCCATGCTGACTTGTCCTAATCCGACCCTGCACTTCCAAGAATTTCGAAATCTCATCCTTAACAATGGATTCTAGGACTTCCGGGTGCGGTGATGACCAGCTAAGTCGCACGTTTCGTCAGCTCCCGGTGGAAAGGACTTTTGGGCTCTTAATAGGAGCCCCAACGGCAATTTTAACGGCTAAAAACACTGTGCGGTAAACCAGAAGGGAATCCCCCCTGGACACGGATGGAAAAAGGAGAGGAAAGTGGCCGGATTGCAGTGGATCCTCTCGAGCAGCGGCAAGGAAGGCAAGCACAAAGCAAGATGGCGTCGGAAGGAGGCAGGTTAATATGGGGCCCTGACCAACAAGAGTTCCTGCGGCGTTGCGTGGAAGAACTTAAAAAGGAGATGAAGAAGGAGCTGTTGGCCCCGATATTACAGGCGATTGAAGGGCTAAAGGAGGAGCAAAAGACCCAGGAGCAGGAGCTTCGGGTCGTGAAGGCAAAGGCTGCTGAGAATGAGGACGACATACAGGGCCTGGTGGTGAAGACAGAGATGAACGAGGCACAACACAAAAGGTGTGCGGAAAGGCTGGAGGTGCTGGAGAATAATGCGAGGAGGAAGAATTTAAGGATTCTTGGTCTTCCCGAAGGTGCAGAAGGGGCGGACGTCGGGGCATATGTGAGCACGATGCTGCACTCGTTAATGGGATCGGAGGCCCCGACGGGCCCGTTGGACGTGGAGGGAGCTTATCGAGTTATGGCGCGAAGACCAAGGGCTGGAGAAATTCCTCGAGCCATAGTGGTGAGATTTCTCCGATATAAGGACAGAGAGATGGTCCTCAGATGGGCAAAGAAAACTCGGAGCAGTAGGTGGGAGAACGCGGTGATCCGCGTATATCAAGATTGGAGTGCGGAGGTGGCGAGAAGGAGGGCAAGCTTTACTCGGGCCAAGGCAGTGCTGCACAAAAGGAAGGTTAAATTTGGAATGCTGCAGCCAGCAAGACTGTGGGTCACACATCAAGGGAAACACCACTACTTTGAAATGGCAGAAGAGGCGTGGACATTTATTGTCGAGGAGAAACTGGAATAAGCGGGCTAGAAAAAGAAAGTTTGGGACAAAGTGGTGGGGCGAATATGTGGGGTGAAGAGGGGGGAAAAGGGGGAAGAGATGATTTCCCAAGTTGTTAATCCTGCGACCCTGTAACTTTTCTCTCTTCCCCATGCCGTGGGGGAGGGGGGGAGGGAGGATGAGGAGCTGGGGGCGCTGGCCATTGGGGACGGGGCCAAATGGGAAGCGCGGGCTTTGTTCCCGCGCTATGGTAACCATGGCGGGAACAGGGAAGCAGGAAGGAGGGGGCCTCGCACAGTGGGAGCCGAGGTCACAGGGGGAAGCCGAGGTCGGCCAGAGTTTGCTGACTTCTGGGAGCAACATGGGGGGGTGCAATTACGCTAGTGAGGGATCTAGCGGGGGGGGGGGGGGTAAATGGGTTGCTGCTGCTGGGGAGATGGGGGAGCTGGTATGGGGTGGGGTGGTCGGGGCGGGAGGGCGCCGTTGGGGGGAGATACGGCTACTTGAGAACCGGGTGAGGAGCTGGATTGAAAAAGGAGATGGCTAGTCGACAAGGGGGGTGGGGGGGGGGGTAAAGAGCCCCCCAACCCGGCTGATCACGTGGAATGTGAGAGGGCTGAACGGGCCGATAAAGAGGGCACGGGTACTCGCACACCTAAAGAAACTTAAGGCAGATGTGGTTATGCTGCAGGAGACGCATCTGAAACTGATAGACCAGGTCAGACTACGCAAAGGATGGGTGGGGCAGGTGTTTCATTCGGGGCTAGACGCAAAAAACAGGGGGGTGGCTATGTTAGTGGGGAAGCGGGTAATGTTTGAGGCAAAGACCATAGTGGCGGATAGTGGGGGCAGATACGTGATGGTGAGTGGCAAATTGCAAGGGGAGGCGGTGGTCTTAGTGAACGTGTATGCCCCGAACTGGGATGATGCCAACTTTATGAGGCGTATGTTAGGACGTATCCTGGACCTAGAGGTGGGGAAGTTGGTAATGGGTGGAGATTTTAATACGGTGCTGGACCCAGGGCTGGACAGATCGAAGTGCTGGACCCAGGGCTGGACAGGACCGGAAGGAGGCCGGCTGCAGCTAGGGTGCTTAAGGACTTTATGGAGCAGATGGGAGGAGTAGACCCCTGGAGATTTAGTAGACCTAGGAGTAAGGAGTTTTCGTTTTTCTCCTATGTCCACAAAGTTTATTCACGGATAGACTTTTTTGTTTTGGGAAGGGCACTGATCCCTAAGGTGACGGAGTACACAGCTATAGCTATTTCGGATCACGCTCCACATTGGGTGGACCTGGAGATAGGGGAGGAAAAAGAACAGCGTCCACCCTGGAGAATGGACATGGGATTATTGGCAGATGAGGGGGTGTGTTTAAGGGTGAGGGGGTGTATTGAAAGGTACTTGGAACTCAATGATAATGGGGAGATCCAGGTGGGAGTGGTCTGGGAGGCGTTGAATGCAGTGGTTAGAGGGGAGCTGATATCTATTAGGGCACATAAAGGAAAGCAGGAGGGTAGGGAAAGGGAGCGGTTGTTGAAAGAACTTCTGAGGGTGGACAGACAATATGCGGAGGCACTGGAGGAGGGACTGTACATGGAAAGGCAAAGGCTACATGTAGAATTTGACTTGTTGACTACGGGTAATGCAGAGGCACAATGGAGGAAGGCACATGGTGTACAGTACGAATATGGGGAGAAGGTGAGCAGGTTGCTGGCCCACCAACTGAGGAAAAGGGGAGCAGCGAGGGAGATAGGGGGGGTGAGAGATGAGGAGGGAGAGATGGAGTGGGGAGCGGAGAGAGTGAATGGAGTGTTCAAGGCATTTTATGAAAGATTATATGAAGCTCAGCCCCCAGATGGGAAGGAGAGAATGATGTGCTTTCTGGATCAGCTGGAATTTCCTCAGGTGGAGGAGCAGGAGAGGGCGGGACTGGGAGCACAGATTGAGACGGAGGAAGTAGTGAAAGGGATTGGGAGCATGCAGGCGGGGAAGGCCCCGGGACCAGACGGATTCCCAGTTGAATTCTATAGGAAATATATGGACTTGCTGGCCCCGCTACTGATGAGAACCTTTAATGAGGCGAGGGAAAGGGGGCAGCTGCCCCCGACTATGTCAGAGGCAACGATATCGCTCCTCCTAAAGAAGGAAAAAGACCCGCTGCAATGCGGGTCGTACAGGCCCATTTCCCTCCTGAATGTGGACGCTAAGATTCTGGCCAAGGTAATGGCAACGAGGATAGAGGATTGTGTCCCGGGGGTGGTTTATGAGGACCAAACTGGGTTTGTGAAGGGGAGACAGCTGAATACAAATATACGGAGGCTGCTAAGGGTAATGATGATGCCCCCACCAGAGGGGGAAGCAGAGATAGTGGTGGCGATGGATGCCGAGAAAGCATTTGATAGAGTGGAGTGGGATTATTTGTGGGAGGTGCTGAGGAGATTTGGCTTTGGAGATGGGTATATCAGATGGGCACAGTTGCTGTATAGGGCCCCGATGGCGAGCGTGGTCACGAATGGACGGGGGTCTGATTATTTTCGGCTCCATAGAGGGACGAGGCAGGGATGTCCTCTGTCCCCGTTACTGTTTGCACTGGCGATTGAGCCCCTGGCCATAGCATTGAGGGGTTCCAGGAAGTGGAGGGGAGTACTCAGGGGAGGAGAAGAACACCGGGTATCTCTGTATGCGGATGATTTGTTGCTATATGTGGCGGACCCGGCGGAGGGGATGCCAGAGATAATGCGGATACTTGGGGAGTTTGGGGATTTTTCAGGGTATAAATTGAACATGGGGAAAAGTGAGTTGTTTGTGGTGCATCCAGGGGAGCAGAGCAGAGAAACAGAGGATTTACCGTTGAGGAAGGTAACAAGGGACTTTCGGTACTTGGGGATCCAGATACCCAAGAATTGGGGTACATTACATAGGCTTAATTTAACGCGGTTGGTGGAACAGATGGAGGAGGACTTTAAGAGATGGGACATGGTGTCCCTGTCACTGGCAGGTAGGGTTAAGGCGGTTAAAATGGTGGTCCTCCCGAGATTCCTTTTTGTGTTTCAGTGCCTCCCGGTGGTGGTCACGAAGGCTTTTTTCAAAAGAATCGAGAAGAGTATTATGAGTTTTGTGTGGGCCAGGAAGACCCCGAGAGTGAGGAGGGGATTTTTGCAGCGCAGTAGGGACAGGGGGGGGGCAGGCACTACCGAGCCTAAGTGAGTACTACTGGGCCGCCAATATTTCAATGGTGTGTAAGTGGATGGGAGAAGAGGAGGGAGCGGAGTGGAAGAGATTAGAGAGGGCGTCCTGCAGGGGGACTAGCCTACAAGCTATGGTGACGGCACCGTTGCCGTTCTCACCGAAGAAATACACCACAAGCCCGGTGGTGGTGGCTACATTGAAAATTTGGGGGCAGTGGAGACGGCATAGAGGAAGGACGGGAGCCTCGGTGCGGTCCCCGATAAGAAATAACCATAGGTTTGTTCCGGGGAGAATGGATCGGGGATTTGGAGCACAGCAAAGAGCAAGGGTAACACAATTGAGAGATCTGTTCGTAGATGGGACGTTTGCGAGTCTGGGAGCGCTGACGGAAAAATATGGGTTGCCCCAAGGGAATGCATTTCGGTATATGCAACTGAGGGCTTTTGCGAGGCAACAGGTGAGGGAATTCCCGCAGCTCCCGACGCAGGAGGTGCAGGATAGAGTGATCTCAGAGACATGGGTGGGGGATGGTAAGGTGTCGGACATATATAGGGAAATGAGGGACGAGGGGGAGATCATGGTAGATGAGCTGAAAGGGAAATGGGAAGAAGAACTGGGGGAGGAGATTGAGGAGGGGCTGTGGGCTGATGCCCTACGTAGGGTAAACTCATCTTCCTCGTGTGCCAGGCTAAGCCTGATACAATTTAAGGTGTTACACAGGGCGCATATGACTGGAGCACGGCTCAGTAAATTTTGGGGGATAGAGGATAGGTGTGCGAGATGCTCGAGAAGTCCAGCGAATCACACCCACATGTTCTGGTCATGCCCGGCACTACAGGGGTTTTGGGTGGGGGTGGCAAAGGTGCTTTCGAAGGTGGCGGGGGTCCAAGTCGAACCAAGCTGGGGGTTGGCTATATTTGGGGTTGCAGAGGAGCCGGGAGTGCAGGAGGCGAGAGAGGCTGATGTTTTGGCCTTTGCGTCCCTAGTAGCCCGGCGCAGGATATTGTTAATGTGGAAGGAAGCCAAACCCCCGGGTGTGGAGACCTGGTTAAACGACATGGCAGGGTTTATAAAGTTAGAACGGATTAAGTTCGTACTCAGGGGTTCGGCTCAAGGGTTCACCAGGTGGTGGCAACCGTTCGTCGACTACCTCACAGAAAGATAGAGGGAATGGAAAAGAAGAAGACAACAGCAGCAACCCGGGGGGGAGGGGGGGAGGGGGGGGGGGAGGGGGGGAGGGGGGGGAGGGGGGGGGGGGAGGGGGGGAGGGGGGGGAGGGGGGGAGGGGTGAGGGGGGGGGGGAGGGGGGGAGGGGGGGGGGAGGGGGGGAGGGGGGGGGAGGGGGGGAGGGGGGGAGGGGGGGGAGGGGGGAGGGGGGGGGAGGGGAGGGGGGGGAGGGGAGGGGGGGGGAGGGAGGGGAGGGAGGGGAGGGGGGGGGGAGGGAGGGGAGGGGGGGGAGGGAGGGGAGGGGGGGAGGGGGGGGAGGGAGGGGAGGGGGGGGAGGGGGGGGGAGGGGGGGGAGGGAGGGGAGGGGGGGGAGGGGAGGGGGGGGAGGGAGGGGGGGGAGGGGAGGGGGGGGAGGGAGGGAGGGGAGGGGGGGGGGAGGGGAGGGGGGGGAGGGAGGGGAGGGGGGGAGGGAGGGGAGGGGGGGAGGGAGGGGAGGGGGGGGAGGGGAGGGAGGGGAGGGGGGGGGAGGGGAGGGGGGGAGGGGAGGGGGGAGGGGAGGGGGGGAGGGGGGAGGGGGGGAGGGGAGGGGGGAGGGGAGGGAGGGGGGGAGGGGGGAGGGGAGGGAGGGGGGGAGGGGGAGGGGAGGGGGGGAGGGGGGAGGGGGGGGAGGGGGGAGGGGAGGGAGGGGGGGAGGGGGAGGGGAGGGGGGGAGGGGGGAGGGGAGGGGAGGGGGGAGGGGGGAGGGGGGAGAGGGGGAGGGGGAGGGGGGAGGAGGGGGGGAGGGGGGGGAGGGGGAGGGGGGGAGGGGGAGGGGGGACGGACTCTCAGGGATGTTATTGTATATGTATAGGCACTTGTTTTAGGTAATGTATATTGGACTGTTAGATTGTATCTTTGGAGAGTATTTATTTTTGACAAGGCAGTTGCCATTTAGTTTGGTTTTTGTTTCTGTTCATATATTATTTATTTATTTGTTTAAAACTGGCCACTGTTAGTTATATTGCTTTATTTATGTTTAAAAGAAACACTACGTACTGTTATGTTTGGCCAAAAAATCTTGAATAAAATATATTTTTTAAAAAACACAAAACAATGGATTCTAGAATCTTGCCAACAACCGAGGTTACTCTAATTGGCCTATAATTTCCCATCTTTTTCCTTGTTCCCTTCTTGAACAGGGGGGTTACAACAGCGATTTTCCAATCCTCTGGGACTTTCCCTGACTCCAGTGACTTTTGAAAGATCATAACTAACGCCTCCACTATTTCTTCAGCTATCTCCTTTAGAACTCTAGGATGTAGCCCATCTGGGCCCGGAGATTTATCAATTTTTAGACCTCTTAGTTTCTCTAGCACTTTCTGCTTTGTGATGGCTACCATATTCAACTCTGCCCCCTGACTCTCCTGAATTGTTGGGATATTACTCATGTCTTCTACTGTGTAGACTGATGCAAAGTACTTATTTCGTTCCTCAGCTATTTCCTTGTCTCCCATCACTAGATTACCAGCGTCATTTTAGAGCGGCCCAATGTCTACTTTTGCCTACCGTTTGTTTTTAGTGTATTTAAAGAAACTTTTATTATCATTCCTAATGTTACTGGCTAGCCTACCTTCATATTTGATCCTCTCTTTCCTTATTTCTCTCTTTGTTATCCTCTGTTTGTTTTTGTAGCCTTCCCAATCTTCTGACTTCCCACTACTCTTTGCCACATTACAGGCTTTCTCTTTTGCTTTGATGCATTCCCTAACTTCCTTTGTCAGCCATGGCTGCCTAATCCCCCCTCTGATAACCTTTCTTTTCTTTGGGATGAATCTCTGTATTGTGTCCTCAATTACTCCCAGAAACACCTGCCATTGCTGTTCTACTGTCTTTCCCACTAGGCTCTGCTCCCAGTCGATTTTCGTCAGTTCCTCCCTCATGCCCCTGTAGTTACCTTTATTTAACTGTAACACCTTTACATCTGATTCTACCTTCTTTCTTTCAAATTGGAGATTGAATTCTACCATATTATGATCACTGTATCCTAAGTGTTCCCTTACTTTAAGATCTTTAATCAAGCCTGGCTCATTACATAACAGTAAGTCCAGAATGGCCTGTTCCCTCGTGGGCTCCATCACAAGCTGTTCCTAAAAGCCCTCCTGTAAACATTCAATGAATTCCCTTTCCTTGGGTCCACTGGCAGCATTATTTACCCAGTCCACCTGCATATTGAAGTCCCCCATGATCACTGTGACCTTGCCTTTCTGACATGCACTTTCTATTTCGTGGTGCATTTTGTGCCCCCGGTCCTGACCACTGTTAGGAGGCCTGTACATAACTCCCATTATGTTTTTTTTGCCTTTGTGGTTCCTCAACTCTACCCACACAGACTCCACATCATCTGACCCTATGCCGTTTAGTGCTATTGATTTAATTTCATTCCTAATTAACAAGGCAACCCCGCCCCCTCTGCCCACCTCTCTGTCTTTTCGATAGGTTGTGAATCCCTGGATGTTTAAATGCCAGTCCTGAACCCCCTGCAACCACGTCTCTGTGATGCCTACCACATCATACCTGCCAGTCACAATCTGGGCCACAAGCTCATCTACCTTGTTCCGTACACTGCACGCATTTAAATATAGCACCTTTAATTCTCTATTGACCGTCCCTTTTTGTTTTCTTAGTGTGGTGGACCTTGGTTTACTGAGCCTTTCCATACACTGTGTCATATTTTGTGGGATTGGGACTATTGTAACCTCTCCTGAGTTTTGTCTTTTCATACTTTTTTGTATTCCTAAGCAGCCACGCTCCCCGCTGATTACTTCACCTCTTGGTTCCCTGACTTTCCCTTCTCCCCAATCTTTAGTTTAAAGTCCTATTGACCACCCTATTTACTCTTTTCGCCAGAACACTGGTCCCAGCTCGGTTCAGGTGGAGACCATCCCAACGGTATAGGTCCCCCCTGCCCAAAACTGATGCCAGTGTCCCATGAAAAGGAACCCCTCTTTCCCACACCAGTCTTTCAGCCACGTGTTAACTTAATTGGCCTCCCTATGCCAATTTGCACGTGGCTCGGGCAGTAATCTGGAGATTATGACCCTTGAGGACCTGTTTTTTAATTTGAATCCTAGCTCTTTATAATCTCTAAACAGGTCCTCTTTTCTAGACTTTCCTATGTTGTTGGTACCGACATGGACCACAACAACTGTGTGGTGTTGGGTGTTCTGACACACAGATGAGCCAACACGGTTGTATATGGTACAACGCTATTTTATTCAAACTTACTATGTACAGTTTTGTCTTTGCACTCTGCACGTGGGGGTTCCCTGCTTGTGATGTTGTAACAGCTCTTCTCTGTTTCTTTGTCCCCAGACCTACTGACCACCAGGTGTCGTGCTCGTGCTTTTTATGTGGTTGGTGTTCTTGTCTGTGATTGGTTGTGGTGTTGTGTGCTCTGATTTGCCTGTTGGTGTGTCCATCATGATGTGTGTGTTTGAATATCATGACATCCCCCCTTTTTACAAAGATATGTGCCTACGTGGTAATAAATATGATCGTGTCGTGAGTGCATCTAAGAGTGTGTGTGTGTCGTGTGCAGCATGTGCATATGACGGAACTATGTACATGGGGCGATGTCGGGTGCGTCACATGAACCAAGTTGTACCATAACATAACATAAATGCGAACGAGAGAAGAAGAAAAAAAAAACTTGAACAGTTGTCCAGTCAGACGACATCTGGAACGATAAACAACAACAGGTTATCATGTAAAATTGTGCAACTTGTTAAACATATGAACGGTATTATAAGTCCAGTCTAATGGGCTTGCGACGAGTTCGGGTTGACCGTCAGGGTGGCACACCACTCATCGGCTGGATTGATGGCATTGACCTTGTTGACATCGATGACGGAAACGCGGAAGGCATCCTGGTCATCTGCATCACTTAACTGGAAGTCTTGATGCGTGGGCTGGACGGTCCTGACTTGTCTGCGAGATTGTCGAGGATGCGCCGGATCCATGGGTTGAGCCGAACGACAGTGGGCTGCGTAGTGGCCCATCTTGCCACATCTGAGGCACTGTCGGTTTTTTGCAGGACATTGCCCTTTTAAATGTAGAGCTCCACAATTGCCGCACGTCATGACGTCACGGCATTCGTTGCGCCACTGCGCATGCGCAGTGCGATCTTGCGGTGGGCGCGCCTGCGCAGTGCGTCCCTCATTGTGGCCGTTATTTTTGGCGCGCACCTGCGCGGGAGACCGCCTAAAGCGCGGGAAGCGGCCGCTGTCGTCCGGGCCGTGGGTCGGGAAGTAATCGACGGCCTGGATGCGTTCGACGTCGTGGGCGGCCTGGCTTGCCGATTCGACGGCTGGGGACCCCCTCCGTGCCAACTCGGACGCCTGAAATCGGGCAAAACGGCAGGTAGCATTTTCGTGGAGGACACAGGCTTCCACAGCAGACGCTAAGGTGAGGGTTTTTATTTTAAGAAGCTGCTGGCGTAGGCCACTAGAGGCAACGCCAAAAACAATCTGGTCCCTGATCATGGACTCTGTGGTGGTGCCGTAACCGCAGGACTGCGCTAGAATCCGGAGGTGCGTCAAGAAGGGTTGAAAAAGCTCCTCCTTACCTTGCAGGCGTTGCTGAAAGAGGTATCTTTCAAAACTTTCATTTACTTCAACTTGAAAGTGCTGGTCCAGTTTGAGGATGACCGTGTCATATTTGGATTGGTTTTCGCCTTCTTCGAACACCAGTGAGTTGAAGACGTCGGTGGCGTGCTGACCTGCGTAGAAGAGGAGCATTGCAATCTTCGTTTCATCCGAGGCACTCTGGTTTTCGGTGGCACGGATGTACAGGTCAAATCGCTGCCTGAAGAGCTTCCAATTGGTACCTAGGTTCCCCGCGACTTGCAACGGCTGCGGTGTGTCGGTGCGGTCCATGTCCAGAATGGCAGGTTAGTAGGCAGGTATCGATCCACTCCTGTACCATGTGGTGTTGGGTGTTCTGACACACAGATGAGCCAACACGGTTGTATATGGTACAACGCTATTTTATTCAAACTTACTATGTACAGTTTTGTCTTTGCACTCTGCACGTGGGGGTTCCCTGCTTGTGATGTTGTAACAGCTCTTCTCTGTTTCTTTGTCCCCAGACCTACTGACCACCAGGTGTCATGCTCGTGCTTTTTATGTGGTTGGTGTTCTTGTCTGTGATTGGTTGTGGTGTTGTGTGCTCTGATTTGCCTGTTGGTGTGTCCATCATGATGTGTGTGTTTGAATATCATGACAAACTGGATCCTCCCCCTCCCTCTCCAGTATCCTTTCAAGCCGGTCAGAGATGTCCGCACCCCTAGCACCGGGCAGGCAACATACCATGCGGGACTCTTTATCCTGCTCACAAAGGTACTATCTAGCCCCCTGATAATAGAATCCCCTACAACTACAACTTGCCTATTTACTCCCTCCCCTTGAATGGCCTGCTGAACCATGGTGCCTTGGTCAGCTGACTCATCCTTCCTGCAGCCCTGTTCGCCATCCACACAGGGAGCAAGTGCCTCATACCTGTTGGACAGGGTCAAGGGCTGAGGCTACTGAGTTCCTGACTGCTGGTTCCCTTTACCTATTCTATATATAAACCATCTGAACCTCTCGATTAGATTCCAGTCTGTAATCACTCCTAGGTGTCCATTATTCTATATATAAACCATCTGAACCCCTTGATTAGATTCCAGTCTGTAATCACTCCTAGGTGTCCATTATTCTATATATAAACTATCTGAACCCCTCGATTAGATTCCAGTCTGTAATCACTCTCAGTTATCCATTTTTCTATATATAAATCATATGAACCCCTCGATTTGATTCCAGTCTATAATCACTCCTCGGTATCCATTATTCTATATATAAACCATCTGAACCCCTCGATTAGATTCCAGTCTGTAATCATTCCCAGGTATCCATTATTCTATAGAAAACCATCTGAACCCCTCGATTAGATTCCAGTCTGTAATCACTCCCAGGTATCCATTATTCAATATATAAACCATCTGAACCCCTCGATTAGATTCCAGTCTGTAATCATTGCCAGGTATCCATTATTCTATATATAAACCATCTGAACCCATCGATTAGATTCCAGTCTGTAATCACTCCCAGATATCCATTATTCTATATATAAACCATCTGAACCCCTCGATTAGATTCCAGTCTGTAATCACGCCCAGGTATCCATTATTCTATATATAAACCATCTGAACCCCTTGATTAGATTCCAGTCTGTAATCACTCCCAGATACCCATTATTCTCTATATAAACCACCTGAACCCATCGATTAGATTCCAGTCTGTAATCACTCCCAGGTATCCATTATTCAATATATAAACCATCTGAACCCCTCGATTAGATTCCAGTCTGTAATCATTGCCAGGTATCCATTATTCTATATATAAACCATCTGAACCCATCGATTAGATTCCAGTCTGTATTCACTCCCAGATACCCATTATTCTCTATATAAACCACCTGAACCCATCGATTAGATTCCAGTCTGTAATCACTCCCAGATACCCATTATTCAATATATAAACCATCTGAACCCCTCGATTAGATTCCAGTCTGTAATCATTGCCAGGTATCCATTATTCTATATATAAACCATCTAAACCCCTCGATTAGATTCCAGTCTGTAGTCACTCCCAGGTATCCATTATTCTATATATAAACCATCTGAACTCCTCGATTAGATTCCAGTCTGTAATCACTCCCAGGTATCCATTATTCTAAATGTAAACCATCTGAACCCCTCGATTAGATTCCAGTCTGTAATCACTCCCAGGTATCCATTATTCTAAATGTAAACCATCTGAACCCCTGGATTAGATTCCAGTCTGTAATCACTCCCAGGTATCCATTATTCAATATATAAACCATCTGAACCCCTCGATTAGATTCCAGTCTGTAATCACTCCCAGGTATCCATTATTCAATATATAAACCATCTGAATCCCTCGATTAGATTCCAGTCGGTAATCACTCCCAGATATCCATTATTCTATATATAAACCATCTGAACCCCTGGATTAGATTCCAGTCTGTAATCACTCCCAGATATCCATTATTCTATATAAAAACAATCTGAACCGCTCGATTAATCCCTATCTGTAATCACTCCCAAGTATCAATTATGCCTCACAGCAACAAGGACCCGGGTTCAATTCCAGCCTCGGGTGACTGTGTGGAGTTTGCACGTTCTCCCCATGTCTGAATGAGTTTCCTCCGAGTGCTCCAGGTTCCTCCCACATTCCATAGATGTGCAGGTTACGTTGAATGGCAATGCTGAAACAAACTGCCCCATAATGTCCAAGGATGCGCAGATTAGGTGCGGTTACGGACATAGGCGGGTCAGTGGGCCTGTAATTACATCTGTGAGGCAGCAATGCTAACCACTGCACCACCGTGCCACACCCTGCTGCCCTTATGTAAAATATCTTCGGGTGCAAGAATCTTCAGAAAAATACTTAAGACTTTTTAAAGTGCGTAAAGAGTTAAAAGAAAAATTAAGCACTGAGGGCTGAGCGAGTGAGAAAAGTCACGTCGCATGGTTTCTTCCCAGTATTCTAAGGTAAAAGCAAATTACTGCAGATGCTGGACTCTCAAACAAAAAGCAAACATACTGGACATTCTCAGCAGGTCTGACAGCCTCTGTGGGGAGAGAAGGGAGCGGACGTTTCCAGTCTGGATGACTTTTTTTCAAAGCTGGAGGGGACTGGAAATAGGGCCAGATTTATACTGAAGTGAGGGGGGCTTGAGTGGTGGGAATGGATAGGGGGCCAACGAGGTGGAGATTGACAAAGATGTTGTGGACAGCAAGTCAAAAGAATGTAAATGGAGGTGATTAATGCTAAGAAGGCACTGATAGGGGCGCATAAAGAGATTAGAATGTGTGAATGGGAGAACAAAGGGTGGCACGGTAGCATAATGGTTAGCACGGTTGCTTCACAGCACCAGGGACCCGGGTTAGATCCCAGGCTTTGGTCACAGCCTGTACGTTCTCCCTGTGCCTGCGTGGGTTTCCTCCGGGTGCTCCGGTTTCCTCCCACAAGTCCCGAAAGACGTACCTGTCAGGTGAATTGGACATTCTGAATTCTCCCTCTGTGACCCGAACAGGCGCCGGAATGTGGCGACGAGGGGATTTTCACAGTAACTTCATTGCAGTGTTAATGTAAACCTACTTGTGACACTAAGAGAGATTATTATTATGAATAAAAAGGTGAGCAGTGCGTCGAAAGACAACGAGGAATAGGGAACAGATGTCCCAAGTGGGGTGGGAGAGGAGGGACAATGGTGAGGAAAAAACAGATCAATGGAAGAAATGAAACTAAATTGATAGAAATAAAAATGGGGTGAAGGTGGAGGAGAGAGCTGACAATCTGACTGTGAATGGTAGACTGTGCCCACTGTCTTTCAGATCAGTTGTTAGAGTCATAGAGATTTACAGCACAGGAAAGACCCTTCAACCCATCTCGTCTGTGCTGGTCAAAAACAAACACCTAAGTATTCTTATCCCATTTTCCAGCACTTGGCCCATCGCCTTGTCTGCCTTGGCATCACAATTGCACCTCAAAATACTTCTTAAACGTTATGAGGGTCTCTGCCTCCACCAGCCTTTCAGGCAGCGAGTCCGAAACTCCCACCACCCTCCGGGTGAAAAGATATTTTCTCCCATCCCCTCAATAAAGAGGGCTCCCCTTTCAGCTGGATACAAAAGATCCCATGGCATTACTTCAAAGGAGACTAGAGGGGTGCACATGACCGATATATATCCCTCAGAGGACACCACATATCAGGTTATCTGGTCATTGTTGCTGTTTATGGGAGCTTGTTGTGCACATAATGGCTGCTGCATTTCCGAGATTGTAACAGTGACTATACTTCAAAAATAAAGCATGTTTGGATGTCCTAAGAAGGTGCTTTGTACGTGTAGCCACCTAAAATGGCTGAAATTATGTGGTCTTTTTAGCCTTAGTTTTATTAGCTCTGATTATGTCACCTTTGCTCACGAGTCGCCAGGTATCTTTGTGATACCGCCACGTGGTTGAAGCTCGAGTTATGATTAATAAGTCAGCACACCGCTCAGTAAGATTTAAATCAACGGTCATTTATTATATACAACAATTAATGCTTGCACAATAGCCACCTAAAATGGCTGATTCCCTATTAATTTGGCCAAAACCCGATTTAAAATGGCTAACCGAAAAGGCTGATGGGAAAAGCAGCCAACAGGACACAAATGGACAGCTGCAGACAGAATAGCGTATTCGGCTCTGGGGAAGTCGGCCCAGATCGATACTCAAGACTATTAGCAGCACATCAACCCAGATATAATCGGCTATCCCCGGGAACAATTGCAACATATTAGCAATTGAATGCCGGGCCAGACCTGTCGGTGCCTGCAGTGGCCGAAACAAAGACAGGTGAACGACCACCCCCCGATCGAGGAATCGCCCCGTTATTGGACATATCGAACCCAGTGATTGGGAACAAGTCCAATCACTTGGGACTCAGGGTCAAGGGCCGCCCCGAGAGGCGGGAAGCCCCTGGGCCCTATAAAGTGAGGGGCCAAGTTCAGATCTCTCTCTCTCTCCCTTCTTCACCTGCTCGCAGCCTTCGCAAGAACCTTCAGCAAAGAACCGTAAGTTTGACTCCAGCGATCGCTACCCGATAAAGACTCCTAGCCATCGACCCGTATCAGCCTTTTGAATCCCGCGGGCCAGATCCAATTCGATAAGCCATTCCTAAAGTTAAGTATTGGCCAGTAGTGATAGGTTTCTATATAGATAGTAGGATTATTGTGTAAGCATTAATTGTTGTATATAATAAATGACCGTTGATTTCAATCTTACTAAGCGGTGTGCTGACTTATTAATCATAACTCGAGCTTGAACCATGTGGCGGTATCAGAAAGATACCTGGCGACTCGTGAGCAAAGGTGACATAATCAGAGCTAATAAAACTAAGGCTAAAAAGAGCAACATACGGCTGACTCTTTTCTATTTAAGTGAAGGGGAAGTAAAAAACTCTCTCTCCACTCCCAGTCTGTCCTGTTATCCTAGCTAATTGCTGTACTGGCAGCCCTACCCCAATTATCAATAGAAGATGGAAGGAGCTGTCACAAGTGCATCAATAACCTGCCCATTGCTGCTCAGGTTGGGTTCCACTCCAGCAATGTAAAATTCGACTAAGATAGAGATAGAAAATGGATGACTTTGCACCTTCTGCCAGTTATACATCATGTTGATCCTCATCACAACCCTGGTACAAGCAAGGGTCCTCGAGCTGAATACTGGAGGAGCTGCCATTGAGGCAGCTGTACGGTGCCAATGAAAACAAGAACAATTGGTCATTGGCAGTGGAGTAAGTGTGTTATGTCTGATGCAAAAGGGGACGGAAAGGTTTTGTTCCTGGGCAAATGCTGCCTCGATGTCAGAGAGGTTTCACCTCACCAGAATTTTCATCCAAGATATATCCAGGACGTTCACACGTTCACATGGAAGCTCCCTCAGCCCAATCCTCCTCGCGACAGCGACAGCAATAATGTTCCCTACGGGGTAGAGCTGTGCATGGAAATCACAAGCTTTCGGAGCGCTGCTCCTTCATCAGGTGAAGTGGAGGCAGGTTCACAATCACAGAATATAATTACAGACTGGAATGTGATTATCTTGCAATTCTCTCTCTTATATATGCTGTCTTTGTGAACCTGCCTCCACTTCACCTGATGAAGGAGCAGCGCTCCGAAAGCTTGAGATTTCAAATAAACCATTGAACTTTAACCTGAGGCTTCTTACTGTGCCGATCCCACTCCAGCGCTGGCATCTACACATCATGGAAATCAGGACAGACAAGAATAGCAGTAGAAATAAAAGAAGGTAGCGCAGTGCGTCAAGCGCAGTCCTTTCCCCCTCTGGGACTGGGTGTACAGTGGGTCACACACTGTCCTTTCCCCTCTGGGACTGGGTGTACAGTGGGTCACGCGCTGTCCTTTCCCCCTCTGGGACTGGGTGTACAGTGCGTCAAGCGCAGTCCTTTCCCCCTCTGGGACTGGGTGTACAGTGGGTCACACACTGTCCTTTCCCCTCTGGGACTGGGTGTACAGTAGATCACGCGCTGTCCTTTCCCCCTCTGGGACTGGGTGTACAGTGGGTCACACATTGTCCTTTCCCCTCTGGGACTGGGTGTACAGTGGGTCATGCGCTGTCCTTTCCCCCTCTGGGACTGGGTGTACAGTGGGTCACACACTGTCCTTTCCCCTCTGGGACTGGGTGTACAGTGGGTCACACACTGTCCTTTTCCCCTCTGGGACTGGGTGTACAGTGGGTAACACACTGTCCTTTCCCCCTCTGGGACTGGGTGTACAGTGGGTCACACACTGTCCTTTCCCCCTCTGGGACTGGGTGTACAGTGGGTCACACACTCTCCTTTCCCCTCTGGGACTGGGTGTACAGTGGGTCACACACTGTCCTTTCCCCCTCTGGGACTGGGAGTACAGTGGGTCACGCGCTGTCCTTTTCCCCTCTGGGAATTGGTGTACAGTGGGTCACACACTGTCCTTTCCCCCTCCTGGACTGGGTGTACAGGGGGTCACACACTGTCCTTTCCCCCTCTGGGACTGGGTGTACAGTGGGTCACACACTGTCCTTTCCCCCTCTGGGACTGGGTGTACAGTGGGTCACACACTGTCCTTTCCCCTCTGGGACTGGGTGTACAGTGGGTCACACACTGTCCTTTCCCCCTCTGGGACTGGGTGTACAGTGGGTCACACACTCTCCTTTCCCCTCTGGGACTGGATGTACAGTGGGTCACACACTGTCCTTTCCCCTCTGGGACTGGGTGTACAGTGGGTCACACACTGTCCTTTCCCCCTCTGGGACTGGGTGTAGAGTGGGTCACACACTCTCCTTTCCCCTCTGGGACTGGATGTACAGTGGGTCACACACTGTCCTTTCCCCTCTGGGACTGGGTGTACAGTGGGTCACACACTGTCCTTTCCCCTCTGGGACTGGGTGTACAGTGGGTCACGCTCTGTCCTTTCCCCCTCTGGGACTGGGTGTACAGTGGGTCACACACTGTCCTTTCCCCCTCTGGGACTGGGTGTACAGTGGGTCACACACTGCCCTTTCCCCTCTGGGAATGGGTGTACAGTGGGTCACACACTGTCCATTCCCCCTCTGGGATTGGGTGTACAGTGGGTCACACGCTGTCCTTTCCCCCTCTGGGACTGGGTGTACAGGGGGTCACACACTGTCCTTTCCCCCTCTGGGATTGGGTGTACAGTGGGTCACACACTGTCCTTTCCCCTCTGGGACTGGGTGTACAGTGGGTCACACACTCTCCTTTCTCCTCTGGGACTGGGTGTACAGTGGGACACACACTGCCCTTTCCCCCTCTGGGACTGGGTGTACAGTGGGTCACGCGCTGTCCTTTTCCCCTCTGGGACTGGGTGTATAGTGGGTCACACACTGTCCTTTCCCCCTCTGGGACTGGGTGTACAGTGGGTCACACACTGTCCTTTCCCCCTCTGGGACTGCGTGTACAGTGGGTCACACACTGTCCTTTCCCCCTCTGGGACTGGGTGTACAGTGGGTCACACACTGTCCTTTTCCCCTCTGGGACTGGGTGTACAGTGGGTCATGCGCTGTCCTTTCCCCCTCTGGGACTGGGTGTACAGTGGGTCACACACTGTCCTTTCCCCTCTGGGACTGGGTGTACAGTGGGTCACACACTGTCCTTTTCCCCTCTGGGACTGGGTGTACAGTGGGTAACACACTGTCCTTTCCCCCTCTGGGACTGGGTGTACAGTGGGTCACACACTGTCCTTTCCCCCTCTGGGACTGGGTGTACAGTGGGTCACACACTCTCCTTTCCCCTCTGGGACTGGGTGTACAGTGGGTCACACACTGTCCTTTCCCCCTCTGGGACTGGGTGTACAGTGGGTCACGCGCTGTCCTTTTCCCCTCTGGGAATTGGTGTACAGTGGGTCACACACTGTCCTTTCCCCCTCCTGGACTGGGTGTACAGGGGGTCACACACTGTCCTTTCCCCCTCTGGGACTGGGTGTACAGTGGGTCACACACTGTCCTTTCCCCCTCTGGGACTGGGTGTACAGTGGGTCACACACTGTCCTTTCCCCTCTGGGACTGGGTGTACAGTGGGTCACACACTGTCCTTTCCCCTCTGGGACTGGGTGTACAGTGAGTCACACACTGTCCTTTCCCCCTCTGGGACTGGGTGTACAGTGGGTCACACACTGTCCTTTTCCCTCTGGGACTGGGTGTACAGTGGGTCACTCACTGACCTTTCCCCTCTGGGACTGGGTGTACAGTGGGTCACACACTGTCCTTTCCCCCTCTGGGACTGGGTGTACAGTGGGTCACACACTTTCCTTTCCCCCGCTGGGACTGAGTACAGTGGGTCACACACTGTCCTTTCCCCCTCTGGGACTGGGTGTACAGTGGGTCACACACTGCCCTTTCCCCTCTGGGAATGGGTGTACAGTGGGTCACACACTGTCCATTCCCCCTCTGGGATTGGGTGTACAGTGGGTCACACGCTGTCCTTTCCCCCTCTGGGACTGGGTGTACAGGGGGTCACACACTGTCCTTTCCCCCTCTGGGACTGGGTGTACAGTGGGTCACACACTGTCCTTTCCCCTCTGGGACTGGGTGTACAGTGGGTCACACACTCTCTTTTCTCCTCTGGGACTGGGTGTACAGTGGGACACACACTGCCCTTTCCCCCTCTGGGACTGGGTGTACAGTGGGTCACGCGCTGCCCTTTTCCCCTCTGGGACTGGGTGTATAGTGGGTCACACACTGTCCTTTCCCCCTCTGGGACTGGGTGTACAGTGGGTCACACACTGTCCTTTCCCCCTCTGGGACTGCGTGTACAGTGGGTCACACACTGTCCTTTCCCCCTCTGGGACTGGGTGTACAGTGGGTCACACACTGTCCTTTCCCCTCTGGGACTGGGTGTACAGTGGGTCACACACTGTCCTTTCCTCTCTGGGACTGGGTGTACAGTGGGTCACACACTGACCTTTCCCCCTCTGGGACTGGGTGTACAGTGGGTCACACACTGTCCTTTCCCCCTCTGGGACTGGGTGTACAGTGGGTCACACACTGTCCTTTCCCCCTCTGGGACTGGGTGTACAGTGGGTCACACACTGTCCTTTCCCCCTCTGGGACTGGGTGTACAGTGGGTCACATACTGTCCTTTCCCCCTCTGGGACTGGGTGTACAGTGGGTCACACACTGTCCTTTCCCTCTCTGGGACTGGGTGCACAGTGGGTCGCACACTGTCCTTTCCCCTCTGGGACTGGGTGTACAGTGGGTCACACACTGTCCTTTCCCGCTCTGGGACTGGGTGTACAGTGGGTCACACACTGTCCTTTCCCTCTCTGGGACTGGGTGCACAGTGGGTCGCACACTGTCCTTTCCCCTCTGGGACTGGGTGTACAGTGGGTCACACACTGTCCTTTCCCCTCTGGGACTGGGTGTACAGTGGGTCACACACTGTCCTTTCCCCCCCCCCCCCCCCTGGGACTGGGTGTACAGTGGGTCACGCGCTGTCCTTTCCCCCTCTGGGACTGGGTGTACAGTGGGTCACACACTGTCCTTTCCCCCTCTGGGACTGGGTGTACAGTGGGTCACACACTGTCCTTTCCCCCTCTGGGACTGGGTGTACAGTGGGTCACACACTGCCCTTTCCCCTCTGGGACTGGGTGTACAGTGGGACACACTGTCCTTTCCCCTCTGGGACTGGGTGTACAGTGGGTCACATACTGTCCTTTCCCCCTCTGGGACTGGGTGTACAGTGGGTCACACACTGTCCTTTCCCTCTCTGGGACTGGGTGCACAGTGGGTCGCACACTGTCCTTTCCCCTCTGGGACTGGGTGTACAGTGGGTCACACACTGTCCTTTCCCCTCTGGGACTGGGTGCACAGTGGGTCACACACTGTCCTTTCCCCCCTCTAGGACTGGATGTACAGTGGGTCACACACTGTCCTTTCCCCCTCTGGGACTGGGTGCACAGTGGGTCACACACTCTCCTTTCCCCTCTGGGACTGGGTGTACAGTGGGTCACACACTGTCCTTTCCCCTCTGGGACTGGGTGTACAGTGGGTCATACACTGCCCTTTCCCCTCTGGGACTGGGTGTACAGTGGGTCACACACTGTCCTTTCCCCCTCTGGGACTGGGTGTACAGTGGGTCACACACTGTCCTTTCCCCTCTGGGACTGGGTGTACAGTGGGTCACACGCTGTCCTTTCGTCCTCTGGGACTGGGTATACAGTGGGTCACACACTGTCCTTTCCCCTCTGGGACTGGGCGTACAGTGGGTCACACACTATCCTTTCCCCTCTGGGACTGGGTGTACAGTGGGTCACTCACTGTCCTTTCCCCTCTGAGACTGGGTGTACAGTGGGTCACACACTGTCCTTTCCCCCTCTGGGACTGGGTGTACAGTGGGTCACACACTGTCCTTTCCCCTCTGGGACTGGGTGTACAGTGGGTCACACACTGTCCTTTCCCCCTCTGGGACTGGGTACAGTGGGTCACACACTGTCCTTTCCCCTCTGGGACTGTTTGTACAGTGGGTCACACACTGTCCTTTCCTCTCTGGGATTGGGTGTACAGTGGGTCACACACTGTCCTTTCCCCTCTGGGACTGGGTGTACAGTGGGTCACACACTGTCCTTTCCCCTCTGGGACTGGGTGTACAGTGGGTCACACACTGTCCTTTCCCCCTCTGGGACTGGGTGTACAGTGGGTCACAAACTGTCCTTTCTCCTCTGGGACTGGGTGTACAGTGGGTCACACACTGTCCTTTCCCCTCTGGGACTGGGTGTACAGTGGGTCACACATTGTCCTTTCTCCTCTGGGACTGGGTGTACAGTGGGTCACACACTATCCTTTCCCCCTCCGGGACTGGTTGTACAGTGGGTCACACACTGTCCTTTCCCCCTCTGGGACTGGGTGTACAGAGGGTCACACGCTGTCCTTTCCCCCTCTGGGACTGGGTGTACAGTGGGTCACACACTGTCCTTTCCCCTCTGGGACTGGGTGTTCAGTCGGTCACACACTGTCCTGTCTCACTCTGGGACTGGGTGTACAGTGGGTCACACACTGTCCTTTCCCCTCTGGGACTGGCTGTACACTGGGTCACTCAATGTCCTTTCCCCTCTGGGGCTGGCTGTACAGTGGGTCACACACTGTCCATTCCCCTCTGGGACTGGGTGTACAGTGGGTCGCACACTGTCCTTTCCCCTCTGGGACTGGGTGTACAGTGGGTAACACACTGTCCTTTCGCCTCTGGGACTGGGTGTACAGTGGGTCACACACTGTCCTTTCCCCTCTGGGACTGGGTGTACAGTGGGTCACACATTGTCCTTTCCCCTCTGAGACTGGGTGTACAGTGGGTCGCACACTGTCCTTTCCCCTCTGGGACTGGGTGTACAGTGGGTAACACACTATCCTTTCCCCTCTGGGACTGGGTGTACAGTGGGTCGCACACTATCCTTTCCCCTCTGGGACTGGGTGTACAGTGGGTCACACACTGTCCTTTCCCCTTTGGGGCTGGCTGTACAGTGGGTCAATTTAGCATGGCCAATTCACCTACCTTTCACATCTTTGGGTTGTGGGGGTGAGATGCATGCACACACGGGAGAATCTGCAAACTCCACACGGACAGTGACCCGGGGCCGGGATCGAACCTGGGTCCTCGGCGCCCTGAGGCAGCAGTGCTAACCACAGCGTCACTGTGCCACACCGTGCTGCCCCTTATGTTAAATATTTTAGGGTGCAAGAAACTTCAGAAAAATACGTGAAGACTTTTTAAAGTGCGTAAAGAGTTAAAAGAAAAATTAAGCACTGAGGGCTGAGTGAGTGAGAAAAGTCACGTTGCATGTTTTCTTCCCAGTTGATAAGGATTTATTTCTTGTGCTAACTTTGCTATTCCAACAATGTTTATCAGTGATATATAAAATACACGTAGAGCAAACAGCAAGTGTCAGACTGTGCACAAATGGTGTCAGATGTGCGACTCAGATACGCTGTGACATGACTGACCCCGGCAATGACTAGTGCATGAGTTGCAGTTACAGAAGAAATAGCTGGTTCTTTATCGCACATTAACTCACCTTGGCGGTGGTGGTGGGTGTGGTGGGAGAAGGTAGGGGAAATGGAGAGAACCCACAATGTGCCTCTTCTGAGGTATTTATCAGTTAGGTGGTGTTTGTGTTACACAGGGCAGTGCGTGAGTTATCACCCTCTTACCTGGGGTGTTTGATTTTCCTTCTGGGGCGGGAGGGGTGGGACGCCTGGAAGAGGTCTGAATGTCAACGTACTATCTTCAGAACACAGGTGGAGCAAAGATGTGGCCTTGTCACAGGGGGAGGTGGGAGGTTGCAAGCTGTGGGCTCTGACGTCAGCTCCAAGGCAAATGCATCCTTTCAATGAAAGGCAAATAGCCTTTGCACAATATTCCCTGGACTGCAATGCTTCAAGGTCATGTGACTATGATTAGCTCCTGCAGTCCTCTGCTCGCTCCCTTTGTTCTCCAGTATTCCCACAGCTAGAAATCTGGAGGGAAGAACGTGGTGTACAATGGCTGCTGAGCTAGGCCAGTCTAAGAAGGTCCCAGGTTGCGTTCCGAGGCTCCTCTGAGTTAGTTTACCTCAGCCAGGAAAGCAGTAATATACCCAGTGTACCCAGACTAATGGTTTAAGGAAAAGGACAACAAAAACAGCAAAAAAAAAATGTTCTCACTTCAGATTCCTGTCAATTGGCTCCAAATATCCACACTGAGGACACGTTTTATCATTCGTGGCGCTACCATTGTGCTAAATGGCATCAATTGTGAACAGGTCGAGCAGCTCAAGACAGGGCAGCCATGAGAGGCTGTGGGAAATCTGTAACAGCAGAATTGTACTCAAACCCCCCACTTTTCCATTACCATCAAACCAGGAGATCAACCCTGGTTCAATGAAGGGTGCAGGAGAGTATGCCAGGAGCAACATCAGACAGACCTAAAAAGGCCATGCCAACCTGGTGAAGCTACAACACATAAGCAGCAAGCAATAGACAGAGCTAAGCGATCTCAGTACCAACAGTTCGGATCTAAGCTCTGTAGTCCTGCCACATCCTGTTTTGAATGGTGGTGGACAATTAGACAACTCACTGGAGGAGGAGGCTCCACAAATATCCTCAATGATGGAGGAGCCCAGCACATCAGTGCAAAAGACAAGGCTGAAGCATTCGCAACAATCTTCAGCCAGAAGTGCCGAGTGGATGATCCATCTCGGGCTCCTCCGGAGGTCCCCAGCATCACAGATATCAGTCTTCAGCCAATTCAATTCACTCCACGTGATGTCAAGAAATGGCAACGGTAATGGATGTTGAAAAAGGCTACAGGCCCTAACAGCATTCCGGCAATAGTACTGAAGATCTTGCCGCACCCCTAGCCAAGTTGTTCCAGTACAGTTTTAAAGTCGCCATAGTCCCAGATGACCATAAACTGCTTTCCCCTTTGAGGGGGAGAGCTAACTGGTGTTGATTTAACCTGAGGGTCACCACACCTCAGGCAAGAAGGTTGAGAAGGTTGTCCTTCATGAATAACCTCAGCCAGTACAGGAACTGAACCCATGCTGTTGGTCTCACTCTGCATCACAAACCAGCTGTGCAGCCAACTGAGCTAAACCGGCCCTATTCCAGTGCATCTACAACACTGACATCAACCCAGCAATGAGAAAAATTGCCCCGGTGTGTCCTGTACTTAAAAATCAGGACAATCCAACCTGGCCAATTATCACCCTTTCAGTCTACTCTCATTTATCAGTAAAGTGATGGAAGGAGCCATCAAGTCCAATCAGTTGCACTTGCTTAGTAATAACTTGCTCACTGACACTCAGTTTGGGTGCTGCCAGGTTCACTCAGCTCCTGACCTCATTACAGCTTTGGTCTAAACATGAACAAAACAGCTTAACTCCAAGAATGAGGTGAGAGTGACTGCCCTTGACATCAAGGCAGCATTGAGCCCGAGCTAAACTGGAGTCAATGGGAATCAGGGGGGAAACGCTCCACTAGTTGGAGCTATACCTGGCACAAAGGAAGATGGTTGTGGTGGTTGGAGGTCAATCATCTCAGCTCCAGGACATCACTGCAGGAGTTCATCAGGGTAGTTGTCCTTCAGTTGATTCATCAACAACCTTCCTTCCATCATAATGTCAAAAGCTGGGATGTTCACTGATGATTGCACAATATTCAGCACCGTTTGTAACTCATCAGATGCTAAAGCAGTTCATGTCCAATACAGCAAGACCTGGACAATGTCCAGGCTTCGGCTGACAAGTAACATTCGCACCACACAAGTATGAGGCATTGATCATCTCCAACAAGAGAGAATCTAACCATTGCCCCTTGACATTCAATGGCATTACCATCGCTGAATCCCCCACTACCAAAACCTGTCCACCATCTCCAAGGCACAAGTCAGGATTGTAATGGAATACGCTCCACTTTTCTGAATGAGTGCAGCTCCAACAACATTCAAGAAACTTGACATCATCCAGAATAAAGCAGCCCACTTGACTGGCACCCCATCTCCTATCTTCAACATTCACCCCCACCCCTACCAATGAACAGTGGCAGCTATGCAAATCATCCGCCAGATGCACTGCAGGAACTCACCAAGACTCCTTCAACAGCACCTTCCAACCCATGACCACCAGCATCTAGAAGGGCAGCAGACACATGGGAACACCAACACCTCAAAACTCCCCTCTGTTATGTATCTGGGAACACAATCTTGTTGGTTCTGCGTCACAAGATGTGTAGTGACGTCAGCAGAATGTTTACACGGGCTTTGGGCACATCATCACCTTGACTGTATGAACAACATCTCTTAATAAAACTCTCGTCATGTTTTACAAGAATCCAATGTGTGGGCACATCCGTACCTTTTCCCTCTACGGCCACAAAGAAATATGACAGGAGAGAAAACTGGCGATGAGGATTGAGGCAGGGAAATCACTAGAAAGAGGATTTTTTTCTCCGGACCAGACTCGTGCACACACAGAGACGTCGGGTGAAGCACTGCCGCCGATGTGAAGGTTTCACAAAAGTTTTTGACAGCAACGGTGAGTAAGAAGACCGATAGTCGGGGAAGACTTGCTTCTGTTGGAGTGAGTGGGGTCTGGGCTGCAACAAGCCCGCACATGGTAAAGTTACACGGGCCGTGGAAATGGAGATTTCAAAGTCAGCCAATTCTGCACAGGCCATTACTCAGTAGAAAAATAAAAGTGCTCAGGCATAAAAGGGGAATAATTCCCAATTGCCTGTCCAAGGGATTGTTTGTGCCATACTTCCCAACACAGTCAGAAGGGCAGAGTGTGAAACCTTGGCGCCGGGATCCAAAAATGGCAGGAAGTACGGGCGCCATAGACATGCCTGATGAGGACTATGCAACATGGAATTCATATGAAGAAAGATTCCAATTGTTTTTAATAGCTAATCAGACACCGGAGGGCCTAAAGGTCACAACATTTCTCAGCTCAGTTGGTTGCAACATGTTTTTGCTGCGACAGAATCTCGTTCACCCATCAAAACCCGGAGACAAGTCCTTCAGTGAATTAATGAAATTCTCAAAGGGACATTTCTCTCCTAAGCTATCATCGCTCGCAGAAAGGTTCCGATTCCACTGCCAGAGTCAGGAAACCATTTGAATTTGGTACAACACTTGACGATACTCTTCGAAACAGGCTGGTTTGTGGGTTATGCAGTGAATCAATTCAGAGAAAGTTGCTTACTGTGAGTGATTTCACTCTGAAAGCTACTGTGAAAGTTGCCACATCTATGGAGCTTGCTACGAGAGAAGTTTCACAGACAGGGCTGGAGTGACGTCCCACAAAATGGATACCTCAAGGAACTGGGCTGTAAAGGTGTAACTATGTCACTGTTGTACACAGGTTGGTGTTGCCAATCGGATTACTATCCCACCAGAGTCGACCAATAATGTTGCTCTTTAATGTGATGAGGCTCTATTTCTTTTTAGTAAACATTTTATTGAGGTATTTTTGGTATAGAAACAACAACAAAATAAACAAGATACATGAAACCATAAACATAGTGCAAAAACCATTTACCTTTCGTACAGGTCCCACCCTTATTACCCCCCTACTCTAACCTAAACTACTCTACTCTCCCCCCCCCCCCCCCCCCGCTCTGCTGACGATTAATTTTCCGCAAGGAAGTCGACGAACGGTTGCCACCTCCGGGTGAACCCTAACTGTGACCCTCTCCAGGTGAACTTGATTTTCTCCAAACAGAGAAAGTTAGCCGTGTCCGATAGCCAGGTCTCCGACTTCAGGGGCTTTGGGTCCCTCCAAGCTAATAGTATCCGTCTCCGGGCTACCAGGGAAGCAAAGGCCAGAACGTCTGCCTCTTTCTCCTCCTGGATTCCCGGATCTTTCGACAACCTGAAAATCGCCACCTGTGGACTCAGTGCCACCCTTGTTTTTAACACCGTGGACATGAATCCGCAAACCCCTGCCAAAATCCCCTAAGCTTTGGACATGTCCAAAACATGTGGACATGGTTCATTGGTCCTCCCGCACATTTTGCACACCGGTCTTCCACCCCAAAGAATCTGCTCATCCGGGCCACTGTCATGTGAGCCCGGTGAACGACCTTAAATTGTATCAGGCTGAGCCTGGCACATGTTGCAGACGCGTTCCTATAAACCATCCTCTATCTCACCTCCCAGCTCCTCCTCCCACTTACGCTTTAGCTCCTCGGTCTGCGTCTCCTCCGACCCCATAAGCTACTTATAGATGTCCGAGACGCTCCCTTCTCCTACCCACGCTCTGGAAATTACCCTGTTCTGAATCCCCCTTAGCGGTAGGAGCGGGAAGGTTGACACCTGTCTACGAAGGAAGTCCCGCACCTGCAAGTATCTGAATTTGTTCAAAGAGAAACTACAACAACTCCTGAAGAAGTACGAGATGGTGTTCAGACATTGACTTAGCTTTATGACTGGAGTTGAGCTACACCTAAAAACCAAGCCTGACAGCACACCCAAATGTCTCAAACCAGAACAATGCCAGACGCCATCGGCCTAAAGTCAAAGGAATTTCTGGGGGACAGAAATTCGGTAAAATTGATCTTCCACAGGCCTATCTGCAGATGAATGTGGCCGCTGAATCACAGCCGCTACTCACCATTGTAACGCACAAAGGTCTGTTTCGTTGCAGAAAACTTCCTTTTGGAATAACATCTGCACCTGCTCTTCTTCAAATTCTGCATCAAATTCTAAGTGGGTTGAATGGAGCGCAATGTAATTTAGGAGACATACTCAGCACGGGACGAGTGAACAGGAACACTTGATGAATTAGGAAGCTACCCTGAAGCAGTTACAGAGAGACAACCTGAGAGTTAAGATGGAAAGGTGTGACTTTTTCAAGTCATCCATAAATGACCTTGGTCATCTCATTGACAAAGAAAATGTCAGCAATCTTAGAAGGGCTATGTCCTCAAAATGTGACACAATTAAGGTTGGTTATTATTATGGTAAATTTGTGCCAAATTTAGCAACACAATTGAAGCTTTTGCACACTTTGCTCTGTGTCAAACAGGTATGGCACTGGTTAGAAGAATGTGAGAGTGGGTACAATGAAGTGAAAGAAACGTTACTGAAGTCGGAGCTGCTGGTTAATTACAATCCAAAAATGAAGCTGCGATTAGCTTGCGATGCCTCACCCTATGGGGTTGATGCAGTCGCCTCGCACATTTTGCCTTCAGGGCAGGAATGACCAATAGCATTCACTTCACACACTCTTACTCGCACAGAAATTAATAGTGTTCAGCTAGAAAAAGAAGGCTTTGAGCGTCATTTTCGGTGTAAGGAGGTTCCACCATTATCTTTATGGGCGTCATTTTAGCCTTTTGATGATCATCGAGCCTTGACTACAGTCTTTGGGCCTTACAAAGGTATACCTTTGTTGTCAGCTAGTAGATTGCAAAGATGGTCGTTGATATTATTGGCACACACTTACGGCATCCAGTTAGAGCAGCATGAAAATGTTGATTCTTTATCACGATTGCTGTTACAAGTCTAGGATGACCCAGAAGAAAGGTTTGTCAATATTTTGTATTTCTCGCTCATGGATAATGTACCTGTGACTGCATCTCAAGCTCAAAGATACACAAGACCCGATCCAGTGATGGGGAAGGTGATGGACTTGAACCAAAAAGGAACGCTATTAGGCCTTCATAAGAAAAACCCAGATCTCAAGCCCTACATCGCATGCAGACTTGATTGACAGTCCAGAATGGAGTTCTATTATGGGGAACCTGTTTGATTATTTCTCCGTGCTATAGCAGAATCATTGACCAACTGAATGAGGGACATCCTGGTGTAGTAAGGATGAAGGAATTGCCACACAGTTATTTTTGGTGGCCAGGATTAGATGCTCAAATTGAAGGGAAAGTTGGTCAATGCCAATCTTGTGCAAAACTAAGCAATCCTCCACCATTACAACCATTAAACCCACAGGAATGGCCAACCGAGCCATGGCAGAGAATACACATTGATTATGCTGGTCCACTGGAGAGTCACATGTTCTTAGTAATTGTGGACATGCACTCGAAATGGCCAGAAGTCACAATAATGAAGTCATCGACGACAGAGTAATTCATCGAAAAACGAGATGAAATATTCGCCAGATTTGGAACGCCGGAGTGATAATGGTACGCAGTTTATTTGCAAGGAGTTTGAGGTCTGATTGAAAGGGAACAGTTATACACCATATCAAATCAGCTCCATATCATCCAGCAAAGAATTGATTGGCTGAAGGTTTTGTGCAATCATTAAAGCATTCTATCAAAACATCGACGAACCAGGGGTCATTCTTAAGAAGAGTAAACAAATTTCTAATATCTTATCAGAACACTGTACGTGCTACCACACAAGGTTCACCAGCAATGCTGCTGTTTAAGAGGAAACTATGAACACAGGTGGAGATGGTTGGCAGCCTCAAATTCCTAGGGGTGCACATCACCAACAATCTGTCCTGGTACACCCACATCAATGCTACGAGCAAGAAGGCACAACTGCGCCTATATATTCTCAGGAAACTAAGGAAGTTCGGTATGTCCACATTGACTCTTACCAACTTTTACAGATGCACCATAGAAAGCATCCTATCGGGCTGCATCACAGCCTGGTATGGCAACTGCTCGGCCCAGGACCGTGAGAAACTACAGAGAGTCGTGAACACAGCCCAGTCCATCACACAAACCTGCCTCCCATCCATTAACTCTGTCTGCAAATCTCGCTGCCTTGGAACAGCGGGCAGTATAATCACAGGCGCCTCCCACCCGGGTTATTCTCTCTTCTAACTTCTTCCATCGGGCAGGAAATACAGAAGTCTGAGAACTCGCACTAACAGATTCAAAAACAGCTTCTTCCCCGCTGTTACCAGACTCCTGAATGACCCTCTTATGGACTGAACTGATCTCTCTACGCATCTTCTCTGCTGAATAGTAGCTCACTCCTGTGTGCTTCCCCCGATGCCTGTGTCTATGTATTTACATTATGTATTTATATTTGCCCTATGTGTTTTTCTCATGTATGGAATGATCTGTCAGAACTGTACGCAGAACAATAGTTTTCACTGTACCTCGGTACACGTGACAATAAACTAATCCAATCCAACATCCAACATCCAACCTGATACTTCAGAGATTGTCAAATGTCAACAACAAGCACAAATTGCTGGGAGGAAGCTCTAAAAGGGGAATATTCAACCAGGGAGCGAGAGTGTGAGCTAGGAGTTACACCAGCAATAAGAAATGGATACCAGCTATGATCCTAGCAAAGACAAGTACAGATGGATGATGGAAAGCTTTGATGATCAGGTACCTGCTTCACAACGTGAGTTTACATAAACATCTCAAGAGGTTCTAAAATTTAGAAAATCTAGAGAGCTATACTTTGGAACAGAGACCAGAGTTCAGATTCTGTTTCTGAGGACTTTTCAATGCCTTTAGTGGCAGATACGGAAATAACCACTCAAGAAGTACCATCTACAGAAAGAAATGAGGAAGAAAATAGCCGAGTTCAAGAACACTGAATTCTACCAAATAGGAATAGACGTCCATCACAGAGACGGTCTTGTTGAATTGTATATATGTATGGGAATAACATATCAGAAGATCTGTTGTACAAATGTTAATTGTTGTTGTTACACTTATGAAGTAAAGATGCTGGGGAGTTACGTAACTGAGAATAGATTCTTACTGGTTCTGCATCACGTGATGTGTCGTGATATCAGCAGAGTGTTGGTACAGATTTGGGCAGATTACCATCTTGATTATAAGACCATAAGACATAGGAGCAGAATTAGGCCATTCGGCCCATCAAGTCTGCTCCGCCATTCAATCATGCCCGATATGTTTCTCATCCCCATTCTCCTGCCTTCTCCTCGTAACCCATGGTCCCCTTATTAATCAAGAATCGGTTTGGGTAACACTCTTAATAAACCTCTCACCATGTTTTACAAGAATCCAGAAGTGTGGGCACTTCCTTTCCTTTTCTCTTTGTGGCAACAAACGCCCTCCAAGTCACTCACCACCCTGACTTGGAAATTTGGCATGTCAGCTACGACCCTCCCCAACATCTACAGATCCACCATAGAAAACATTCTTTCTGGTTGTATCACAGCTTGGTATGGTTCCTGCTCTGCCCAAGACCGCAGAAAACTACAAAAGGTCATGAATGTAGCCCAGTCCATCACGAAAACCAGCCTCCCATCCATTGACTGTATCTATAATTCCCGCTGCCTCGGAAAGGCACCCAGCATAATTAAGGACTCCACGCACCCCGGACATACTCTCTTCCACCTTCTTCCGTCAGGAAAAAGATACAACAGTTTGAGGTCACGTACCAACCGACTCAAGAACAGCTTCTTCCCTACTGCCATCAGACTTTTGAATGGACCTACCTCGTATTAAGCTGATCTTTTCTCTCCATCCTACATTCTGTAGTCTCTCCTTCCTTCCCTGTGTACGGTAAGCGTTGTCTGTATAGCATGCAAGAGACAACACTTTTCACTGTATAATAATACGTGACAATAATAAATCAAATCAAATCAAATATCACCGTTCCTCCACTGTCGCGGGGTCAAAATCCTGGAACTCCCTCCCTAACAGCACTGTGGGTGCACCTACAACACATGAACTGCAGCGGTTCAAGAAGGTAGCTTACCACCGCCTTCTGAGGGGCAATTAGGATGGGCAACAAATGCTGGCCTGGCCAGCGACACCCACATTCCATAAAGGAATAAAAACAAAGGATAACACCACCTTCCCAAGGGCACAAAGAGCTGAACAATAAATATCAACTTTGCCAATGATGCCCATTTCCCAAGAATAAATTAATGTATGGTGATTGGACATTGACTTAATACCCCAGGTGCCTAAGAAAGGGGTTATCCTGCCAGAATTATGGTGAAGTAACGCTTGTCAGGTTTATGGTGCCGATTTCCTGCCAGGTGTATGGTGGAGTAACCCTGCCAAGTACATGATGGTCTCATGCCAAGAACATGCAAAGCTATCAGATACATATTGACTGGATTATCAGTTGAACCTACAAAATCTGGCATGTTGAACATTTTTTTCATTTGTCGTAGGTTTGATTCAATGGCTAAAGCTTATTGGTGCCCACTAGTGGCTGAACATTTGAACAACACATCTCACCAATCGGGTTTTGCTGTTTGCTGTTTCTAACTGGATCCCGCGGTATTACTTCTACATGGTAACGTGAAACGTACAGCACAGAAACAAGCTATTCAACACGTCTGGACTGTGCCAATGTTTATGTTCCTTGCAAACCTCTTCCCGCTCCTCTGTTTCACAGAATCATAGAATCATACAACAACAAAAATTTGTGTTCATATTCATCTTTTAAGTCCCAAGGCATTTTGCGGGAGCTTTCTAAAGCAAAATATGGCAAAAAGGACAAAACTGCGAGGCAGGGAGGTGGAAAGGTTTAGGGAGGTGGAAAGGTTTAGGGAGGTGGAAAGGTTTAGGGAGGTGGAAAGGTTCAGGGAGGTGGAAAGGTTTAGGGAGGTGGAAAGGTTTAGGGAGGTGGAAAGGTTTAGAGAGGTGGAAAGGTTTAGGGGAGGGAAGTCTAGAGCTTGGGGCTCAGAATGCAGGAAGCACAGCTAACAATGGCGGAGCGATGAAAATCCGGGATGATTGCAGTATGTGGCATAGAATGAGGCCCATCGAGCCTGTGCCATCTCTTTGGTAGGCACTGTCTACTCATCTGCTCTTTCCCCATAACCTTGTACATTCTTTCTCTTCAAGTATTTATTTAATTCTCTTTTAATCCGATTGAAGCTGTGTTCACCAGCCTTTTAGACAACGCAAGACCGTGATGATTTGCTGAGTAAAACCAAATCCCTCATGCCGCCTCCGATTCTTTTGCCAATCACCTTAAATTCTGTGTCCTCTGGTTCCTGACACTTCTGCCACTGGGAAAAGCATGGCCTTGTGTGGTAGTCAGCACTGATTGTACAGTAGTTATTATTAGAGGTAATACGGTAAGGCTCCTGTACTACAGGTACGGGGGTAGATCCCTGCCTGCTGGCTCCGCCCAGTAGGCGGAGTATAAATGTGTGTGCACACCGAGCTGCTCCCATTCTGGAAGCAGCTGCAGGAGGCCATGCATCTCTGCTTAATAAAGCCTCAATTACTCTCTACTCTCGTCTCGTCGTAATTGATAGTGCATCAATTTATTAAGCAGAGATATTACAGCGATGGAACTACGCATCAAGCCAGATCGCCTACAGCTGCATCCTCAAACAGACAACGCCACGTCGGCCTTCGACCACTGGCTGGCTTGCTTCGAAAGCTACCTCGGATCAGCGACTGAACAACCCTCGGACGCACAGAAGCTCCAGATCCTGTCCTCATGGGTGAGCTCCGAAATTTTTCCCCTTATCCGGGATGCACCCACTCACCCTGAAGCTATGGAGCTGCTGAAAGGACACTATATCCGGCCGATCAACAAACTCTACGCCAGGCACCTCCTGTCCACGAGGCAGCAACAACTCCCCGGTGAGTCATTGGATGGTTTTGGGCGTGCCCTGCACATCCTGGCGAGGAACTGCGATTGCCAGACAGTTTCGACCGTTGAACATACAGAACTCTTAATCAGGGAAGTTTTTGTTACGGGCATGGGGTCGGCGTACATCCGCCAGCGCCTATTAGAAGGGGGTACGCTCGACCTCGCAACCAGGCAACTCGTGAACTCGCTAACGGTAGGCCTCCCGTAACGTACAGTCTACTCCCCCGACTGCACGACACCCTCATGGACATCGTGGGCCGTTCCAGTTGCGGCGATGCGGAGCTAAGCCACACATTTCGGCAGCTCCCGCTATAACGGACTTTTGGGCTCTCCGGAGGAGCCCCAACGGACATTTATTGATCAAATCCCGTGTGGGAAGGTGAAGTAAGGTCCCCCTTCCGTCGTATGGCGGGGATTAGCAGTGGAGCAGCGGAAAAAGAGGCTTTGGAGCAGCGGCAGAAACGAGGGGGAAAAAACAAGATGTCGGAGATCGAGCAGCATGGGGGCCGGACCAGCAGGAGTGAGAAGGGTGAGATTCGGAATGCTGCAGCCAACGCGACTGTGGGTCATGTATCGACCGACACCACTATTTCAAAACGCCAGAAGAGGCTTGGACCTTTATCCAAACGGAAAAATTGGACTCGAACTGAGGGACTGTGGGTGTGGGGGAGATGTTGACTGTATACAGGGTTGTAAATATGGGTAAAGAATGATTCACGGGTGGGGCGATGGATGGGGATGGGGGAAGAGTTTTTGATGGGGGCACAGTGAGGAATGTGGGCGTCGGTGCTGGAGGGAGGTGAGACTCGGGGATGGGGGAACTGGGATAAGGCCGCAACAGGAGCTGTGCCACAGGGGGCGGGGCTGGCTCAGGAAAGCGCGGGCTTTTTCCCGCGTTAGGGAGGGTGGGGGATGGAGGAGCGCAAGGAGGAGGGATTTCCACACGGGGGTGGTCAATGGGAAGGCGGGGGAAGCCGGGGTCAGCAGGAGTCAGCTGACTTTCGGAAGTATTATGGGGGAGCAAAAGAGCTAGATTCGGATCTAGCGGGGAGGAGGGGAGGAGAGGGGGGGAGGGGGGGACAATAGGGTTGCTGCTGCGCTGACCTCGGGGGAACTGAAAATGAAAGAGGTGGTCGTGGTGGGGGTTCCCCGTCTGGTGGACTGGAAGATGCGGGAGACGTGGGCACGGGACTGGCCTAAGATAGGAGATGGCTCGTTGGCGCGGGGGGCGTGGGGGGGTGGGGGGTGGGGGGGGGGGGGGGTAGCCCCCCAATCCGGCTGATCACGTGGAATGTGAGAGACCTAAATGGGCCGGTTCAGAGGGCCCGAGTGTTTGTGCACTTAAAGGGACTGAAGGCAGACGTGGTCATGCTTCAGGAGACACATCTGAAGGTGGCAGACCAGGTTAGGTTAAGGAAGGGATGGGTGGGACAGGTATTCCATTCGGGGCTGGATGCGAAGAATAGAGGGGTGGCAATACTGGTGGGGAAGCGGGTGTCATTTGAGGCCAAGAACATAGTAGCGGACAATGGAGGCCGATACGCGATGGTGAGCGGTAGGTTGCAGGGGACGGGGGTGGTATTGGTAAATGTATACGCCCCGAATTGGCGTATTCATGCTGGAGAGTGTACATGGGGGTGTGGGAGGGGAGTGAATGGGGGGTAGAGTCAGTGATAGGTGAGAGTGTACATGGGGGTGTGGGGGGGAGTGAATGGGGTGGTAGAGTCAGTGATAGGGGAGAGTGGATTCATGAAACGGATGTTGGGGCGTATTCCGGACTTGGAGGTAGGAAGCTTGATAATGGGAGGGGATTTCAACACGGTGTTGGACCCAGCACTGGATCGCTCCAGATCCAGGACCGGAAAGAGGCCGGCTGCGGCCAAGGTGCTCAGGGGGTTTATGGATCAGATGGGGGGAGTAGATCCATGGAGATTTGCCAGGCCCTTGGCCAGAGAATTTTCTTTTTTCTCCCATGTACAAAAGGCCTACTCCCGGATAGATTTTTTTGTTCTGGGCAGGGCATTGATCCCGAAAGTGGAGGGAACGGAGTATTCGGCCATAGCCATTTCAGACCATTTCAGAATCCCAATGGATTCCTATTGTACACAATCCCAATGGAACAAACCCTTTCCCATTGACTCCCATTGTAGAATCCCAATGGAATAAACCCTTTCCCATTGACTCCCATTGTACAGAATCCAAATGGAACAAACCCTTTCCCATTTACTCCCATTTCAGACCCCGCACTGGGTGGAACTAGGGCTGGGGGAGGAGAGGGACCAATGCCCGCTGTGGCGGTTGGATGTGGGACTGCTGGCAGACGAGGAAGTGTGTGGGAGGGTGCGGGGGTGCATCGAAAGGTATCTGGAGGCCAACGACAACAGGGAGGTGCAGGTGGGAGTAGTATGGGAGGCGCTGAAGGCGGTGGTCAGGGGAGAGTTAATCTCCATCAGGGCTCATAGGGAGAAGAGAGAGGGCAGGGAAAGGGAGAGGTTAGTGGGGGAGATTTTAAGAGTGGACAGGAGATATGCAGAGGCCCCTGATGAGGGACTACTCAGGGAGAGACGAAGTCTCCAGACGGAGTTCGACCTGTTGACCACAGGGAAGGCAGAGGCACAATGGAGGAAGGCACAGGGGGCGATATATGAATATGGGGAGAAGGCGAGTCGGATGCTGGCACATCAGCTCTGTAAGAGGATGGCAGCGAGGGAAATAGGTGGAATCAAGAATGGCAGGGAACTACGGTGCCGAGTGCGGTGAAAGTGAATGAGGCATTCAAGGCCTTTTACGAGGAGCTGTATAGGTCCCAGCTCCCAGGGGGAAAAGAGGGGACGCGACGATTCCTGGACCAACTGAGGTTCCCGAGGGTGGAAGAGCAGAGGTGGCTGGTTTGGGGGCGCCAATTGGGGTGGAGGAGCTGGTTAAAGGACTGGGGAGCATGCAGGCAGGGAAGGCCCCGGGACCGGATGGGTTCCCGGTGGAGTTCTATAGGAAGTATGTAGACCTGTTGGCCCCATTGCTGGTAAGGACCATCAATGAGGCAAGGGAGGGGGGGACCCTTCCCCCGAAAATGTCGGAGGCGACGATCTCTTTGATCCTGAAGCGGGATAAGGACCCACTGCAATGCGGGTCGTATAGGCCGATCTCGCTCCTCAACGTAGATGCTAAGTTGCTGGCAAAAATGTAGGCTACGAGGATTGAGGACTGTGTCCCGGGGGTGATTCACGAGGACCAGACGGGATTTGTAAAGGGCAGGCAGCTAAATACCAATGTGCGAAGGCTCCTAAATGTGATAATGATGCCATCGGTGGAGGGAGAGGCGGAGATAGTGGCAGCTATGGACGCGGAGAAGGCCTTTGACCGAGTAGAGTGGGAGTATCTCTGGGAAGTGTTGCGGAGGTTTGGGTTTGGGGAGGGGTTTATCAGTTGGGGTGAGCTCCTATTTAGAGCCCCGGTGGCGAGTGTGGTTATGAATCGGCGGACGTCGGAGTATTTTCGGCTGTACCGAGGGATGAGACAGGGGTGCCCCATGTCCCCCCTGTTGTTTGCATTAGCAATTGAACCTTTGGCCATGGCATTAAGGGAGTCCAGGAGATGGAGGGGGGTGGTTTGAGGGGGAGAGGAGCATCGAGTGTCGCTGTACGCAGACGACCTGTTGCTGCATGTGATGGACCCAGAGGAGGGGATGGTGGAGGTCATGCAGATCCTAAGGGAGTTTGGGGACTTCTCGGGCTACAAGCTTAATGTAGGGAAGAGTGAGCTCTTTGTGGTGCATCCGGGGGAATCAGGGAAGAGGGATAAACGACCTACCATTGAGGAGGGCGGAAAGCAGCTTTAGATACTTGGGGATCCAGGTAGCTAGGAGCTGGGGGGCACTGCACAAACTTAATTTGACGTGGCTGGTGGAGCAGATGGAGAAGGACTTTAAACGGTGGGACATGTTGCCACTCTCGCTAGCGGGCAGGGTACAGTCGATTAAAATGGTGGTCCTCCCGAAGTTTCTTTTTGTATTCCAGTGCCTTCCAATTGTGATCACCAAGGCCTTTTTTAAGAGGGTAGGCAGGAGTATTATGGGTTTTGTGTGGGCGAGTAAGACCCCGAGGGTAAGGAGGGGGTTCCTGGAGCATAGTAGAGATAGAGGAGGGCTGGCGTTGCCGAATCTGGGTGGCTACTACTGGGCAGCCAACGTGGCGATGATCCGTAAGTGGGTGATGGAGGGAGAGGGGGCGGCATGGAAGAGGATGGAGATGGCGTCCTGCAGAGGAACGAGCCTGGGGGCGCTGGTGACGGCACCGCTGCCGCTCTCGCCGACAAGGTAACATCACGTGTCCAGTGGTGGCGGCAACGCTAAAGATCTGGGGGCAGTGGAGACGGCACAGGGGTGCGATGGGAGCCCGATCAGAGATAACCACCGGTTTTTCCCAGGAAGGATGGACGGGGGGTTTCAGAGCTGGCATCGGGCAGGGATTAGAAGAATGGGGGACCTGTTCATCGATGGGACGTTTGCGAGCTTAGGGGCGCTGGAGGAGAGGTTTGGACTACCCCCAGGAAATGCTTTCAGGTACATGCAAGTGAGGGGGTTTGTGAGGCGGCAGGTGAGGGAATTCCCGTTGCTCCCGGCACAGGGGATTCAATACAGGGTGATTTCGGGCATGTGGGTCGGAGAGGGCAAGGTGTCGGCGATATACCAGGAGATGAAAGAAGAGGGGGAGGCTTTGGTAGAGGAGCTGAAGGGTAAATGGGAAGAGGAGCTGGGGGAGGAGATTGAGGAGGGTCTGTGGGCTGATGCCCTAAGTAGGGTTAATTCCTCTTCCTCGTGTGCCAGGCTTAGCCTGATACAATTTAAGGTTGTTCACAGAGCGCATATAAGAACAAACAAAGAAATGTACAGCACAGGAACAGGCCCTTCGGCCCTCCAAGCCCGTGCCGACCATACTGCCCGACTAAACTACAATCTTCTACACTTCCTGGGTCCGTATCCTTCTATTCCCATCCTATTCATATATTTGTCAAGATGCCCCTTAAATGTCCCTATCGTCCCTGCTTCCACTACCTCCTCCGGTAGTGAGTTCCAGGCACCCACTACCCTCTGCGTAAAAAACTTGCCTCGTACATCTACTCTAAACTTTGCCCCTCTCACCTTAAACCTATGCCCCCTAGTAATTGACCCCTCTACCCTGGGGAAAAGCCTCTGACTATCCACTCTGTCTATGCCCCTCATAATTTTGTATACCTCTATCAGGTCGCCCCTCAACCTCCTTCGTTCCAGTGAGAACAAACCGAGTTTATTCAATCGCTCCTCATAGCTTATGCCCTCCATACCAGGCAACATTCTGGTAAATCTCTTCTGCACCCTCTCTAAAGCCTCCACATCCTTCTGGTAGTGTGGCGACCAGAATTGAACACTATACTCCAAGTGTGGCCTAACTAAGGTTCTATACAGCTGCAACATGACTTGGCAATTCTTATACTCAATGCCCCGGCCAATGAAGGCAAGCATGCCGTATGCCTTCTTGACTACCTTCTCCACCTGTGTTGCCCCTTTCAATGACCTGTGGACCTGTACTCCTAGATCTCTTTGACTTTCAATACTCTTGAGGGTTCTACCATTCACTGTATATTCCCTACCTGCATTAGCCCTTCCAAAATGCATTACCTCACATTTGTCCGGATTAAACTCCATCTGCCATCTCTCCGCCCAAGTCTCCAGACAATCTAAATCCTGCTGTATCCTCAGACAGTCCTCATCGCTATCCGCAATTCCACCAACCTTTGTGTCGTCTGCAAACTTACTAATCAGACCAGTTACATTTTCCTCCAAATCATTTATATATACTACAAAGAGCAAAGGTCCCAGCACTGATCCCTGTGGAACACCACTGGTCACAGCCCTCCAATTAGAAAAGCATCCCTCCATTGCTACCCTCTGCCTTCTATGGCCTAGCCAGTTCTGTATCCACCTTGCCAGTTCACCCCTGATCCCGTGTGACTTCACCTTTTGTACTAGTCTACCATGAGGGACCTTGTCAAAGGCCTTACTGAAGTCCATATAGACAACATCTACTGCCCTACCTGCATCAATCACCTTAGTGACCTCCTCGAAAAACTCTATCAAGTTAGTGAGACACGACCTCCCCTTCACAAAACCGTGCTGCCTCTCACTAATACGTCCATTTGCTTCCAAATGGGAGTAGATCCTGTCTCGAAGAATTCTCTCCAGTAATTTCCCTACCACTGAAGTAAGGCTCACCGGCCTGTAGTTCCCGGGATTATCCTTGCTACCCTTCTTAAACAGAGGAACAACATTGGCTATTCTCCAGTCCTCCGGGACATCCCCTGAAGACGGGGGCGAGGCTGAGTAGGTTCTTTGGGGTGGAGGACAGATGTGGGAGGTGCTCAGGAAGCCCGGCGAACCATGCCCAAATGTTTTGGTCGTGCCCGGCACTGGATGGGTTCTGGAGGGGAGTTGCGAGAACAGTATCTAAGGTGGTGAAAGTCCAGGTCAAGCCAAGTTGGGGGCTAGCAATATTTGGAGTAGCGGACGAGCCAGGAGTGCAGGAGGCAAAAGAGGCCGGCATTCTGGCCTTTGCGTCCCTAATAGCCCGGCGGAGGATCTTGTTAGTGTGGAAGGAGGCGAAGCCCCCCAGTGTGGAAGCCTGGATAAATGATATGGCAGGGTTTATCAAGTTGGAGAGGATAAAGTTTGCCTTGAGAGGGTCTGTGCAGGGGTTCCTCAGGCGGTGGCAACCGTTCCTAGACTATCTCGCGGAGCGTTAGATTAAGTTCGGTCAGCAGCAGCAGCAACCGGGGGGGGGAGGGGGGGATATCTTTCTTGTGGGGGGGGGGGGAGAAGGAGGGATGGGGAAGGGCTTTTTATCTGGGGGGCATCTGAGCAAGAAAATACATGAATGATCCGGAAAACTGATATGTACGGGAGGAATCCAATGTACAAAGTTCTGTATCATATTGACTTGCCATGTTTATGTCTTGCTATGCGAGCTTTCTTTTCTTTTTGTTACGGCGGGGGTGGGGGGGAGGGGGGGGGGGGGTTATTTGTATGGTTGAAAATTTTGTTTAAAAATTCTTAATAAACATTTTTTTTTTAATGGACATCATTGGCCAGCGGCCACCCCCAGCCAACCCCAAGCCTGCACCGCGCAGCAGCCAGCCAACCCCGGGGGGCCCAAATGCTATTTCTGCGGGCAGACAAAGCACCCCCAGCAGCGCTGCCCGGCGCGGAGTATAATCTGCAAGACCTGCGGGAAGAAGGGACATTTCGCTGTTGTGTCCCAGGCCCGGTCGATCGCTGCTGTATCTAGGCCCAGTGTTCCTGCACCCCCCACGTGCGACATGTGGGCGCCGCCAAATCTCATCCCCGCAGACCATGTCCGGCCCGTGGGCGCCGCCATCTTCCTCCCAGCAGACCACGTGCAGCCCGCGGGCGGTGCCATCTTTAACGCTGCCCGCCATGTGCGTCCCATGGGCGCAGCCGTCTTCAGCGCCATTTTTGACGGTGCCCCAGGACCCATGCTCGGACACTTCATCTGGCCGTTCATTGGCTGCCACCGCCGCCGACCAGCCCGGGGCCTACCAACAGCAGCCGCAGCTCACCTCCATCACGTTCGACCAGTCTCGGCTGCACAACCTCCCAACCGCGACGACAACGGTGGAAGTTGGTGGGCACAAGACGTCCTGCCTTCTTGACTCCGGGAGCACAGAAAGCTTCATCCACCCTGCTACGGTAAGGCGCTGCTCCCTCGCAATACACCCCGTTACCCAGAGAATCTCCCTGGCGTCCGGATCCCATTCCGTGGAAATCCAGGGGTACTGCATCGCCACCCTCACCGTCCAGGGCGTAGAGTTCACCAACTTCCGACTCTACGTCCTCCCCAACCTCTGTGCTGCCCTGTTACTCGGCCTGGACTTCCAGTGCAGCCTCCAAAGTCTAACTCTAAAATTCGGCGGACCCCTACCACCCCTCACCGTATGCGGCCTCACGACCCTTAAGGTCGACCCACCTTCCATGTTTGCAAATCTCGTCCCAGATTGCAAACCCGTCGCCACCAGGAGCAGACGGTACAGTGCCCAGGACAGGACCTTCATCAGGTTGGAGGTCCAGCGGCTGCTGTGGGAAGGCATCATCGAGGCCAGCAACAGCCCCTGGAGAGCCCAGGTGGTAGGAGTAAAGACTGGGGAGAAACACAGGGTGGTCATCGACTACAGTCAGACCATCAGTCGGTACACGCAGCTCGACGCGTACCCCCTCCCAAGCATATCTGACATGGTCAATCAGATTGCACAATACCGGGTCTTCTCCACAGTGGACCTGAAATCTGCCTACCACCAGCTCCCCATCCACAAGGCGGACCGCCAATACACTGCGTTCGAAGCAGACGGCCGCCTTTACCACTTCCTTAGGGTTCCTTTCAGAGGGACCGAATGGTTGACCGGTACGGGCCACCTTCCCGTGCCTGGATAACGTCACCATCTGCGACCACGACCAACAGGACCACGACGCTAACCTTCTCAAATTTCTCCACACCGCCAAACTCATGTACAATAAGGAGAAGTGCGTGTTCCGCACCAACCGCTTAGCCATCCTTGGCTATGTTGTGGAAAATGGAGTTCTAGGGCCCGACCCCGACCGCATGCACCCTCTCATGGAACACCCCCTTCCCCACTGCCCCAAGGCCCTGAAACGATGCCTGGGGTTTTTCTCCTATTCCGCCCAGTGGGTCCCTAACTATGCGGACAAGGCCCGCCCACTCATCCACTCCACAGTTTTCCCCCTGACGGCTGAGGCCCGCCAGGCCTTCAACTGCCTACGTGGCGTACCCCGACAGCCACCAGCACACAGTCTCCCTCAGGGACCTGGCACCAGCTGGATCCCCACCCTCGGCCCAACATCCGACACCCCCCACTCCGACGGATGCTGCCTGGTTTGGAGAGTAGGTTTTATGAGGAAAGGTTGAGGGAGCTAGGGCTTTTCTCATTGGAGCGAAGGAGGATGAGAGGCGACTTAATAGAGGTTTATAAGATGATGAGGGGGATAGATAGAATGGATGTTCAGAGACTATTTCCTCGGATGGATGTAGCTGTTACAAGGGGGCATAACTATAAGGTTCAGCGTGGGAGATATAGGAGGTAGGTTCTTTACTCAGAGAGTGGTTAGGGCGTGGAATGGACTGCCTGCTGTGATAGTGGAGTCGGACACTTTAGGAACTTTCAAGCGGTTATTGGATAGGCACATGGAGCACACCAGAATGACAGGGAGTGGGAAAGCTTGATCTTTGTCTCGGACAAGGCTCGGCACAACATCGAGGGCCGAAGGGCCTGTTCTGTGCTGTACTGTTCTATGTTCTATGTAAGGTCACGATGCACGCGGTCGATGAGACCCTCCCCTTTCAGGTTGAGAGCGATGCATCGGACGTCGCTCTGGCCGCCACCCTCAATCAGGCAGGCAGGCCCGTGGCATTCTTTTCCCGCACCCTCCATGCCTCCGAAATTTGGCACTCCTCCGTCGAAAAGGAGGCCCAAGCCATCGTTGAAGCTGTGCGGCATTGGAGGCATTACCTGGCCGGCAGGAGATTCACTCTCCTCACTGACCAACGGTCGGTTGCCTTCATGTTTATTAATACACAAGGGCAAGATCAAAAATGATAAAATCTTAAGGTGGAGGATCGAGCTCTCCACCTACAATTACGAGATTTTGTATCGCCCCGGGAAGCCCAATGAGCCCCCCGATGCCCTATCCCGCGGTACATGTGCCAGCGCACAAGTGGACTGACGCCGAGCCCTACATGATGGTCTCTGTCACCCAGGGGTCACCCGGTTCTTTCACTTCATAAAGGCCCGCAACCTACCCTACTCCATTGCGGAGGCCAGGGCTGTCACCAGAGACTGCCAGGTCTGCGCGGAGTGCAAACCGCACTTCTATCGGCCAGACCGAGCGCACCTGGTAAAGGCCTCCCGCCCCTTTGAACGCCTCAGCATAGACTTCAAAGGGCCTCTCCCCTCCACCGACCGAAACTCGTACTTCCTGAACGTGGTCGATGAATACTCACGATTCCCCTTCGCCATCCCATGCCCCTATATGACGTCTGCCACGGTCATTAAAGCACTCAACAGCACCTTCGCCCTGTTGGTTTCCCCGCTTACGTCCACAGCGACCGGGATCCTCCTTTATGAGTGATGAGCTGCGTCAGTTCCTGCTCAGCAAGGTCATTGCCTCGAGCAGGACGACCAGCTACAACCCCCGGGGAAACGGGCAGATGGAGAGGGAGAATGGGACGGTCTGGAAGGCCGTCCTGCTGGCCCTGCGGTCTAAAATTGTCCCGGTCTCCCGCTGGCAGGAGGTCCTCACCGACGCGCTCCACTCCATCCGATCGCTACTCTGCACTGCGACTAACGAAATCCCCCATCAACGTCTCCTTGCCTTCCCGAGGAGGTCCACCTCCGGGGGTTTGCTCCCAATGTGGCTGTCAGTTCCAGGACCCGTCCTCCTCCGCAAACAGGTGCGGATCCACAAGACGGATCCGTTGGTAGAAAGGGTACAACTACTGCATGCGAACCCGCAGTATGCCTACGTGGCGTACCCCGACAGCCACCAGCACACAGTCTCCCTCAGGGACCTGGCACCAGCTGGATCCCCACCCTCGGCCCAACATCCGACACCCCCCACTCCGACGGCCCCGGCGCCACCCACCCTCCCCCCAGCGCACCTCACTACAGCCCCTGCCCCAGAACTATCCGTCCTCCCACTGGTTCCACCCGGGGATGAAATTGAAGACAACACGCTCCCGGAGGCACAGGCGACCAAGTCAGCGCCTGCATCACCACCGGGACCGAGGCGCTCACAGCGGAGGATCAAGGCTCCCGACTGGCTGAATTTGTAAATTTTCACCAGACTGTAAACTGTAAATTCTCACAAACCCATCAAAAAAATTTCCACCACCCCCGCTGGACTCTTTTTTAACAGGGGGTGAATGTGGTAGTCACCACTGATTGTATAATAGTTGTATTGGAGGTAATATGGTAATGTTCATGTACTACAGGTACAGGGGGGTAGATCCCTGCCTGCTGGCTCCGCCCAGTAGGCGGGGTATAAATGTGTGTGCACACAGAGCTGCTCCCATTCTGGTAGCAGCTGCAGGAGGCCACACATCTCTGCTTAATAAAGCCTCGATTACTCTCTACTCTCGTCTCGTCGTAATTGATAGTGCATCACCTTGATCACTCTACCCCAAAATCTCTCATGATTTCAAACATCCCCAACTAACCTCCTCTTAACCCACTCTGCCCTAAGGAGAACAGCTTCTCCAGTCCCTTCACATAAATGAAGTCCCTCATCACATCTACCATTCTAGTAAATCTCTTCCCCATGTTCTCTAGCCCCTTCTGTGTGTACTTCTATTCCTTTCTGCTTCTTATGTGCGGCATGGTGACACAGTGGTTAGAACTGCTGCCTCGCAGTGAAGGAACCCGGGTTCAATTCCGGCCTTGGGTGACTGTGGAGTTTACACGTTTCTCCCGTGTGTGCGTGGGTTTCCTCCGGGTGCTCCGGTTTCCTCCCACAGTCCAAAGATGTGCTGGTTAGGTGGATTGGCCATGCTAAATTGCCCCTTAGTGTCCAAAGGTTAGGTGGGGATGGGGTGGGCGAGTGGGCCTGAATGGGGTGCTCTTTCGAAGGGCTGGTTTAGACTCAATGGGCTGAATGGCCTCCTTCCGCACTGTAGGGATTCTATGATTCCACAATTCGGGTGTTGATCCAGCTTCTCCTTAAATGCAAGCATACTATTCACCTCAATTACTCCTTGCGGTAGTGAGTTACACATTCTAACCACTCTGAGTACAGAAGTTTTGCTTGAATTCCTTATTGGATTTATTAACAACTATCTTACATGTATGGCCCCAAGTTTTATCTTGTCCAAAAGTGAAAACATCTCCTCTGTGTCCTCCCTGGAAAAAAACATTTCTAACTTTAAAAACCTCTATACGGTCAATCCTTAATCCTCTCTTTTCAATAGAAAAGAGCTCCAGCCTGTTCATACTTTCCTGATTAATATATTCTCAGTTCTGGTATCATCCTTGTGAATCTGTTGTTCAGTGTCTGTAAATACTTGCTAAAGTGTGAAGACCAGAACTGTCTGCAATATTTGAAGTGGGGTCTAACCAACGTACTTTATTGTCCACTTTTCAATCCTACTTCTCTCAAAATGAGTAAATTGAATCCCTACAGTGCAGAATGAGACCATTCGGTACCTCGAAATGCACTCTCGCCCTATCCCTGTAACCCCATCTAACCTTTGGACACTTAGGGGAGATTTACCATGGCCAATCCACCTAACCTGCACATCTTTGGAATGTGGGAGGAAACCGGAGCACCCGGAGGAAACCCACGCAGACACGGGGAGAACGTGCAAACTCCACACAGCCGGTCACCGAGATCGAGAATCGAACTGGGATCCCTGATGCTGTGAGGCAGTGACACCGTGCTGCCTACAGAACACATCAGGGGAAACTGTTTTCATTAGCTCAAGGGTTAAGAACCAAACGATGCAGATTTAAGTTGATGCGTAAAAGGACCAAAGGCAACATGAGGAACTGTTCCTTCATAGAGCTAGCACGGGTTCAACAGGCCGAATAGCCTTCTTCGGTGTTCTAACCATTCTATTGGGGGGGGGATTTTCTGGTTGCTCCTGCCGAGACCAGAAATTCTCGCCAAAGTTAACAGATCTTTAAAGATCCGCCAAGCTTTCGGTACCACCATTTACAGAAATTGCTGCAGAAAATGTACCCCTATGTTTCCCTCATCCCAACCCATCTTTCATGTTTCTTAATGTTTTTATTTATCTGCATCCCTACTTTTAGTCATTTGCTCCTCTGTCACAATTAGAACAAAGAACATAGAACATTACAGCGCAGTACAGGCCCTTCGGCCCTCGATGTTGCACCGACCTGTGAAACCACTCTAAAGCCCATCTACACTATTCCCTTATTGTCCATATGTCTATCCAATGACCATTTGAATGTCCTTAGTGTTGGCGAGTCCACTACTGTTGCAGGCAGGGCATTCCACGCCCTTACTACTCTCTGAGTAAAGAACCTACCTCTGACATCTGTCTTATATCTATCTCCCCTCAATTTAAAGGTATGTCCCCTCGTGCTAGACATCACCATCCGAGGAAAAAGGCTCTCACTGTCCACCCTATCCAATCCTCTGATCATCTTGTATGCCTCAATTAAGTCACCTCTTAACCTCCTTCTCTCTAACGAAAACAGCCTCAACTCCCTCAGCCTTTCTTCATAAGATCTTCCCTCCATACCAGGCAACATTCTGGTAAATCTCCTCTGCACCCTTTCCAATGCTTCCACATCCTTCCTATAATGCGGCGACCAGAATTGCACGCAGTACTCCAAATGCGGCCGCACCAGAGTTTTGTACAGCTGCAACATGACCTCATGGCTCCTAAACTCAATCCCTCTACCAATAAAAGCTAACACACCGTACGCCTTCTTAACAACCCTCTCAACCTGGGTGGCAACTTTCAGGGATCTATTTACATGGACACCGAGATCTCTCTGCTCATCCACACTGCCAAGAATCTTACCATTAGCCCAGTACTCAGTCTTCCTGTTATTCCTTCCAAAATGAATCACCTCACACTTTTCTGCATTAAACTCCACTTGCCACCTCTCAGCCCAGCGCTGCAGCTTATCTATGTCCCTCTTAACTTGTAACATCCTTCCGCACTGTCCACAACTCCACCGACTTTAGTGTCATCTGCAAATTTACTCACCCATCCTTCTACGCCCTCCTCCAGGTCATTTATAAAAATGACAAACAGCAGTGGCCCCAAAACAGATCCTTGTGGTACACCACTAGTAACTGGACTCCAGTCTGAACATTTCTCATCAACCACCACCCTTTGTCTTCTTCCAGCTAGCCAATTTCTTATCCAAACTGCTAAATCACCCTGAATCCCATGCCTCCGTATTTTCTGCAGTAGCCGACCATGGGGAACCTTATCAAACGCTTTACTGAAATCCATATACACCACATCAACTGCTTTACCCTCATCCACCTGTTTGGTCACCTTCTCAAAGAACTCTATAAGGTTTGTGAGGCACCACCTACCCTTCACAAAACCGTGTTGACTATCTCTAATCAAATTATTCCTTTCCAGATGATTATACATTCTATCTCTTATAAGCCTTTCCAATATTTGTCTATAGTTACCGGGGTTATCTCTACTCCCCTTCTTGAACAAGGGGACAACATTTGCTATCCTCCAGTCTTCTGGCACTATTCCTGTAGACAAAGATGACTTAAAGATCAAGGCCAAAGGCTCAGCAATCTAGCTTCCCAGAGAATCCTAGGATAAATCCCATCCGGCTCAGGTGACTTATCTATTTTCACACTTTCCAGAATTGCTAACACCTCCTCCTTATGAACCTCAAGCCCTTCTAGTCTAGTAGCCTGAATCTCAGTATTCTCCTCCACAACATTGTCTTTTTCCTGTGTGAATACTGACGAAAAATATTCATTTAGCACCTCTCCTATCTCCTAGGACTCCACGCACAACTTCCCACTACTGTGCTTGACTGGCCCTACTCTTACCCTAGTCATTCTTTTATTCCTGACATATCCATAGAAAGCTTTAGGGTTATCCTTGATCCTACCTGCCAAAGACTTCTCATGTCCCTTCGTGGCTCTTCTTAGCTCTCTCTTTAGGTCCTTCCTAGCTAACTTGTAACTCTCGAGCGCCCTCACTGAACCTTCATGTCTCATCTTTACATAAGTCTCCTTCTTTCTCTTGACAAGTGTTTCGACTGCTTTAGTAAACCACGGTTCCCTCACTCGACCACTTCCTCCCTGCCTGACAGGTACATACTTATCAAGGACACGCAGTAGCTGTTCCTTGAACAAGCTCCACATTTCCATTGTGCCCATCCGCTGTAGTTTTCCGCTCCATCCGATGTATCCTAAGTCTTGCCTCATCGCATCATAATTGCCTTTCCCCCAGATATAACTCTTGCCCTGCGGTATATACCTATCACTTTCCATCACTAAAGTAAACGTAATCGAATTGTGGCCACTATCACCAAAGTGCTCACCTACCTCCAAATCTAACACCTGTCCTGGTTCATTACCCAGTACCAAATCCAATATGGCCTCACCTCTCGTTGGCCTATCTACATACTGTGTCAGGAAACCCTCATGCACACATTGGACAAAAACGGACCCATCTAATGTACTCGAACTATAGCGTTTCCAGTCAATATTTGGAAAGTTAAAGTCCCCCATAACAACTACCCTGTTGCTTTTGCTCCTATCCAGAATCATCTTTGCAATCCTCTCCTCTACATCTCTGGAACTTTTAGGAAGCCTATAGAAAACCGCTAACAGGGTGACCTCTCCTTTCCTGTTTCTAACCTCAGCCCATACTACCTCAGTAGACGAGTCCTCATCAAACGTCCTTTCTGCCACCGTAATACTGTCCTTGACTAACAATGCCATCCCTCCCCCTCTTTTACCACCCTCCCTGAGCTTACTGAAATATCTAAATCCTGGCACCTGCAACAACCATTCCTGTCCCTGCTCTATCCATGTCTCCGAAATGGCCACAACATTGAAGTCCAGGTACCAACCCATGCCGCAAGTTCATCCACCTTATTCCGGATGCTCCTGGCTTTGAAGAAGACACGCTTTAAACCACCTTCCTGCTTGCCGGTACACTCCTGCAACTTTGAAACCCTACTCATGGCCTCACTACTCTCAACCTCCTGTATACTAGAGCTACAATTCAGGTTCCCAAGCCCCTGCTGAACTAGTTTAAACCCTCCCGAAGAGCATTAGCAAATGTCCCCTCCAGAATATTGGTACCCCTCTGGTCCAGGTGCAGACCATCCCGTTTGTAGAGGTCCCCAGAATGTGCCCCAATTATCCAGAAATCTGAAACCCTCCCTCCTGCACCATCCCTGTAGCCACGTGTTCAACTCCTCGCTCTCCCTATTCCTCGTCTCGCTATCACGTGGCACGGGTAACAACCCAGAGATAATAACTCTATTTGTCCTAGATCTAAGTTTCCACCCTAGCTCCCTGAATTCCTGCCTTACATCCCCATCCCTTTTCGTACCTATGTCGTTGGTACCTATGTGGACCACGACTTGGGGCTGCTCCCCCTCCCCCTTAAGGATCCCGAAAACACGATCCAAGACATCACGCACCCTGGCGCCTGGGAGGCAACACACCAACCGTGAGTCTCTCTCGTTCCCACAGAATCTCCTATCTATCCCCCTAACTATGGAGTCTCCAATGACTAATGCTCTACTCCTCTCCCCCCTTCTCTTCTGAGCAACAGGGACAGGCTCTGTGCCAGAGACATTTACCCCATGGTTTAACCCTGGTAAGTCGGCCCGCCCAACAGTATCCAAAGCGGTATACTTGTTACTAAGGGGAACAGCCACAGGGGATCCCTGTACTGACTGCTTTCTCCCAGCCCCTCTCACCGTCACCCATCTATCTTTATTCTTCGGAGTAACTACATCCCTGAAGCTTCTATCTATGACCAACTCTGCCTCCCGAATGATCCAAAGTTCATCCAACTCTAGCTCCAGTTCCCTAACGCGGGTTCTGAGGAGCTGGAGATGGGTGCACTTCCCACAGATGAAATCAGCAGAGACACAGACGGCGTCCCTCACCTCAAGCATTCTGCAGGAGGAACATTGCACTACCTTCCCTGTCATCCACTCTAGATTTTAAAAAAGAAAGAAAGAGCTTACCTATTATTCACTCCCCTTCTCAGCAAGCACTCACTCAGCAACCTCTGCGCCCCGCATGATAACACCTGAGGGAAAATAAATAAAAATGACTTACCAGTCACCAGCCAATCCCTTACCTGCAGGCTGTGATGTCATGGTTCAACTTTCTTCCTCTTGATCCTTACAGCGGTTGTTTTTTTTTTGTTGGAGGAGGGGGTAGGGAGGGAAACACTGAAGTGTTTCGGGTTTAAGTGTCACTTGACAAGAGCTCCTCCACAAACCACCTCCAAGTTAGGGTAAGCACACGGATGTATGCAAATCTCCCCTGCAAAGGCCAATCAGCAGCTCCGCTCTACTGCCCTCTGCTGGATGCTTGTCTTCACTTGAACAGCTAGGGTCTCTTGTTCAGGTACGCCTCCAAGTTAGGGTGAGCACACGGACGTATGCAAATTTCCCCTGCAGCGGCCAATCAGCAGCTCCGCTCTACTGCCCTCTGCTGGATGCTTGTCTTCACTTGAACAGCTAGGGTCTCTTGTTCAGGTACGCCTCCAAGTTAGGGTGAGCACATGGATGTATGCAAATTTCCCCTGCAACAGCCAATCAGCAGCTCCGCTCTACTGTCCTCTGCTGGATGCTTGTCTTCACTCGATTTCCTAATTCTTCCCACCAAAATGTAATTACTGACACTTAATTATATTGAAGCTCACTTGTCAACTTCAAGCCCATTCAGCAAGTTTATTAATCTTCTCTTGTATTATGCCACAGTCTTGCGCGGTATTGGCTCTGCAACCTTCTAATTTGGTGTGGTCGACAAATTTTGAACTTGTGCGTTCAATTCCCAAGTCCAGATCATTTTTATCGGGGGAGAATGGTTTCAATTCTCACAAACTCAGACCAGAGCCTGATCTCAACCTGCTATATCCTTGGTTTCATAGTTTGGGGTACTTGCTAGTGTTGTTGGGGAGCGATTAACCTAGAGTGGCAGGGGGGTGGGAGCCTGAGACACAAGAGAGGGAATCAAAGATAGAAATGAAAGACAGAAAAGTAGAAAGCAAATATCTGAAAAAGAAGAGAGAGGTCAAAGTGAACATAGACCCCTTAGAAAATGAATCAAGTAAATGGCAGAGGAGTTAAACAGATATTTTGCAATAATCTTTACGGTAGAAGATATTTTGAACATCCCATTAATACTAAAGAATTTCATAAGTACTAAAGAAATACTAAGATTATTAATTAAAAGAATACGGGGGATGAATTAAATACCATCACCATCACGAGTGAAGTATTCGACAAACTAATGGGGCTAAAGACAGATAAGTCCCCTGGCCCTGATGACTTGCATCCTAGGATCTGGAAAGATCTACATCTCACGCAGACACGGAGAAAGTGCATGAAAAGGAAATTCGAGATATATATATAACACAAGGATGTTACAGGAACCACGGGCGACTTTAATCTACGTACAGATTTGGCAAACCAAATTAGCAACAATACTGAAGTGGCTTAATTCATGATGTGTACGAGATGACTTCTTAGACCTGCATGTTGAGGAACCAATTTGGGAATATTCTATACTAGATTTGGTATTATGCAATGAGAAGGTGTTAATTAATAATTTTGTTTTCCGCCTTCTGGTGGCGGCCATGGAGGAGTAGGTCGCACATTTGATTGCTCCCGCCTGTGACGGACTTTTGGACCTTTTCTCCTGTTTTTCCCCGGATTTTATTGGCTGAATCGGTGGAGAGTGAGACGGTGAGGAGATGTCCCCTTCCAGTGTATGGAGAATTGGACCAGAAGAATCCGTGTAAGACAAAGTTCTACAAGACAGACGCGAGCAGAGCTGGCAACGTGGGAAAGCATGGCGGAGAAGCAGGCTCGTGGGGAGACGGCACAGTGGTCGACGGAGAAGCTGGTGACGTTTTTTGAAGATTGCTTCGCCAAGCTTACGAAAGGCACGCTGGACCCGATCAAGGCTTCGATTGATCAGGTTGTGCAGAATCAAGAAATCCACAGACGTGCGATCCAGGAGGTGGAGAAAAAGATGTCCAAGGACGAGGAATACCTAACCGTGTTGGAGACCAAGGTGGAGATGATGAATGACCGCCAGAAAAGAATGCAGGAGAGGCTGGAGGACTTGGAGAACAGGTCCAGGAGGCAGAACCTGAGAATTGTCGGCCTCCCTGAGGGCAGTGAGGGATTGGATGCGACGGCCGATGTGACGAACATGCTGGAGAAGTTGATGGGGGCTCAGGTGTTCCCTCGGCCTCTGGGAGTGAATAGAGCGCACAGAGCCCTCGTGAAGAAGCCCCGAGCGAACGAGCTGCCGAGGGCGATGGTGGTAGGTATGCACCGATTCCTGGACAAGGAACACGTTCTGCGGTGGGCCAAGAAAGAACGGAGCTGCAGGTGGGAGAATTGTGAGCTGCGCATTTATCAATGTGTCATGATGTGCAAACATGCAACCAATGAACACTCAGAATAGGATACAACCAATGGGCAGTCAGAACACTCAGAGGTAGCATCACCACAAGGGGGCATGGCATAAACACTATAAAAGGGATGAGGCACTCACACCCTGCCTCTTTCCACAGACAGACATCGAGAGAGTTAAACAGGGTTGATCAGCAGCAAGCACTTGGCTTAGAGCAAGCTGGTACAGTTAGACTGAGTTACTACAGTTAGATTAGCAGAGAGTCAAACTCATTTGAAAACTGTGTTAATAGTTCAATAAACACGTTGAACTCATTTCAGAGTCTGGAGCATCCTTTAGTTAAGACTGCGTCAAGTAGCAGCCCGTGTTATCCGAAGAAGCATTGTACAACATGATACCAGGAGTGACTGTTCAATCTATTTAGTTCAACTCAGCAAGATCCGTGACAACCAGCTACTGAATACAGGCACAATGGACAAGATTCAGGCTCCTCAGCAGCACAGGACCATCAGCAATCTTAGTGCCAACTGGCGATCATTCAAGCAGAAATTTCAACTATACGTGGAAGCATCCGACCTCAATGGCGCGACCGATGCTAGGAAGATAACTCTTCTACTCACCACTGCGGGTGACCATGCGATAGAGATCTTCAACTCCTTTCACTTTTCTGAAGGGCAGGACAAAACAAAGTACCAAACAATCCTGGACAAATTCGACAGCCACTGCGAGGTGGACACCAACAAAATCTTCAAGCGCTACATCTTCAAGCAGAGTATGCAAGGTAAAGACGAATCCTTCAACTCCTATCTAACTAACCTTAGACTGCTAGCGCAATCCTGCAAATTTGTGATATCACTGACTCCATGATCAGAGACCAAATCGTTTTTGGAATCCACTCTGATCCTCTGTGAGAGCAATTGTTGAAAATCTAGCACATGACCCTGCCAGTCGTGATTGAAACGTGTACTGTGCATGAGCACTCTAAAAATCGCTATTCACAGTACAAAACGGCAGAAAGTGAAAAACAAGCCTCCCACGAAGTGGAGAGTGGTCAGGACATCTGGCGGATGCAACGCCTCCACATTGACGAAAGAGGCCATTTTGCGCGCTCTTCCCAGGGCCCGACGCATGCGCAATGCGATCGGGAATACGAAGCAGCCGGAAACCGCACTGCGCAGGTGCAGACGTCCGAGAACCGCACGGCGCATGCGCAACGACGCACTGAGGTCATGACGCCGACGTCATGACATGTGCGAACTGCAGCACCGCCCATTTTTTTTTAAACTGCCCTGCAAGAGGCAAACGCTGTTTAAACTGTGGGAAACCAAACCACTATGCAGCCCTGTGCAGATCTGCCCCACCAGTCAGGAGCCAGCGCTCCCAATTCCGACAGCGGCGCATCAGAAGTGTGCAACACCGAATGCATGACTCTGATCCAAGCAGTGCGACGGATCCAGATGATGAATACCTGGACAACACTTACCGAGTGGGCATTATTATGAAGTGCAAATATGCCACACCGGACACATCGCGAGTCCAATCAATCCTGGCCGTGGATTTCGAGGACGAGTGGCATGCAGTGATGAAGGTCAACCACTGCCCCATCCAGTTCAAACTGGGCACAGGTGCCTCCGCCAACCTGATTTCACAGGTGGACTTCAAGAGAATCAAGAAGCCTCCCACAATCCTTCCAGCTGCCTGCAAACTCCTGGACTACAATGGAAACGCAATCAAGGCACTGGGGTCCTGCCATCTGCAGGTGTCCAGCTGACACACACAAGCAAGTTTACGCTTCGAGATTGTTAAACCAGACAGGGCATCCCTGCTAGGTGCACACGCCTGCAAGCAACTGAACCTCATTCAAAGGGTCTACACCATGACGCCGTCCCATTCGGATCTTCAGGCCAGCATCGACGACATCCTAACCCAGTACCCAGATGTATTTAGCGGGATGGGCACGCTGCTGTACGAGTACAAGATTCTACTGCGGTCTGATGCCAAGCCAGTGGTCCACGCACCATGACGTGTCCCTGCTCCACTGAGAGTGCGCCTGAAGGCAGAGCTCACAAATCTACAACAAAAAGGCATCATCTCAAAGGTCACTGAACCACCCGACTGGATCAGCTCGATGATGTGCGTAAAGAAGCCTTTGGGGGACCTACGCATCTGCATTGACCCCAAGGATCTAAACAAAAACATTATGCGGGAACATTACCCCATCCCGAAGAAGGAAGAAATCACAAGTGAGATAGCACACACACGCTTCTTCACAAAATTGGACGCATCCCAAGTATTTTGGCAAATCCAACTTGAAGAATCCAGCAGAAGGCTCTGCACCTTCAACACGCCTTTTGGCAGATTCTGCTACAACCGAATGCCATTTGACATCATCTCAGCATCAGAGATTTTCCATCGCACCATGGAACAGATGATGGAGGGAATAGAAGGGGTTCGTGTCTACGTTGACGATATCATAATGTGGTCCACAACCCCAGAGGAACATGTGTCACGACTCAAGAAAGTATTCCGACGCATACATGAACATGGCCTCAAGCTAAACAGGTCCAAGTGCTGTTTTGGGACATCCACACTGAAGTTCCTGGGCAATCAGATTTTGCAACACGGTGTGCGCTCAGACACAGACAAAATTAAAGCCATCGAGGCAATGAAAGTCCCCGAGGACAAGAAGGCAGTACTGCGCTTCCTGAGAGTGGTCAATTTCCTTGGCAAGTTCATCCCGAATTTGGCCACACACACCGCGGCCCTACGCAACCTGGTGAAAAAATAAATCGCATGTGAGTGGAAGGCGGAGCACCGAGCAGAGTGGCTGAAGCTGAAAGCCAAGCTCACCACTGCACCCGTCCTTGCATTCTTTGACCCAGACCGAATGACCAGGTGTCCCCTGCGGTCATCTCACTCCAAAATAGGTATACCGTTTTGGATACTGTTGGGGGAGATGACTCACCAGGGGAAGGCAGCAGTAGCCAGGTTCATGGCACCGTGGCTGGCTCTGCTGCACAGAAGGGCGGGAAAAAGAGTGGAAGGGCTATAGTCATAGGGGATTCAATTGTAAGGGGAGTAGATAGGCGGTTCTGTGGTCGAAAACGAGACTTCCGAATGGTATATTGCCTCCCAGGTGCACGGGTTAGGGATGTCTCAGATCGGCTGCAGAACATTCTGAAGGGGGAGGGTGAACAGCCAGGTGGTGCATATGAGCACCAATGATATAGGTAGAAAACGGGATGAGGTCCTACACGCAGAATTTAGGGAGTTAGGAGCCAAGTTAAAAAGTCGGACCTTAGAGGTAGTAATCTCAGGAATGCTACCAGTGCCATGTGGTAGTCAGAGTAGAAATGAAAGAATAGGCAGGATGAATGCGTGGCTTGAGAGATGGTGCAGGAGGGGGGGAGGGGGGGGTCAGGTTTTTGGGACATTGGGACCGGTTCTGGGGGATGTGGGACTACTACAAATTGGACAGTCTACACCTGGGCCGGACTGGAACCAATGTCCATTGGGGTTGCTTTTGCTAACGCTGTTGGGGAGGGTTTAAACTAATGTGGCAGGGGGATGGGAACCAAATGAGGAGCTTAGTGGACAGTAAGGAACTAGATCATGAAGTCAGCGTAACTAAGGGGAAGAGTAGGCAGGGAGCAGATGCTGAACGCAAAGGGACTGGTGGTCTGAGGTGCATTTGTTTTAATGCAAGAGGTGTAGTAGATGAACTTAGGGCTTGGATTAGTACCTGGGATGTCATTGCTATTACTGAGACTTGGTTGAGGGAAGGGCATGATTGGAAACTAAATATCCCAGGATATCGATGCTTCAGGTGGGATAGAGAGGGCGGTAAAAGGGGTTGAGGAGTTGCATTACTGGTTAGAAAGGATATCACAGCTGTGCTGAAGGAGGGCACTATGGAGGACTCGAACAGTGAGGTGATATGGGCAGAGCTCAGAAATAGGAAGGGTGCGGTAACAATGTTGGGGCTGTACTACAGACTTCGCAACAGCGAGTGAGATAGAGGTACAAATATGTAAACAGATTATGGAAAGATGTAGGAGCAACAGGGTGGTGGTGATAGGAGATTTTCATTTTCCCAACATTGACTGGGATACACTTAGTGTCAGAGGTCTGAATGGAGCAGAATTTGTAAGGAGCATCAGGAGGATTTTCTAGAGCAGTATGTAAATAGTCCAACTCGGGAAGGGGCCATACGGGACCTGGTATTGGGGAATGAGCCCGGCCAGATGGTTGAAGTTTCAGTCGGGGATTACTTTGGGAATAGTGATCACAATTCCGTAAGTTTTAGAATACTCATGGACAAAGACGCGAGTGGTCCTAAAGGAAGAGTGCTAAATTGGGGGAGGCCAACTATACCTAAATTCGGCAGGAGCTGGGGAATGTGGATTGGGAGCAGCTGTTTGAAGGTAAATCCACATTTGATATGTGGAAGGCTTTTAAAGAGAGGTTGATTAGAGTGCAGGACAGACATGTCCCTGTGAAAATGAGGGATAGAAATGGCAAGATTAGAGAACCATGGATGACAGGTGAAATTGTGAGACTAGCTAAGAGGAAAAAGGAAGCATACATAAGGTCAAGGCGACTGAAGACAGACGAAGCTTTGGAAGAATATCGGGAATGTTGGACCAATCTGAAAGGAGGAATCAAGAGGGCTAAAAGGGGTCATGAAATATCTTTAGCAAACAGGGTTAAGGAAAATCCCAAAGCCTTTTATTCATATACAAGGAGCAACAGGGTAACTAGAGAAAGGGTTGGCCCACTCAAGGACAAAGGAGGAAAGTTATGCGTAGAGTCAGAGAAAATGGGTGAGATTCTTAGCGAGTACTTTGCATCGGTATTCATCGAGGAGAGGGACATGACGGATGTTGAGGTTAGGGATAGATGTTTGATTAATCTAGGTCAAGTCAGCATAAGGAAGGAGGATGTGTTGGGTATTCTAAAAGGCATTAAGGTGGACAAGTCCCCAGGTCCGGATGGGATCTATCCCAGGTTACTGAGGGAAGTGAAAGAGGAAATAGCTAGGGCCTAACAGATATCTTTGCAGCATCCTTGAACACGGGTGAGGTACCGGAGGACTGGAGAATTGCTAATATTGTCCCCTTGTTTAAGAAGGGTAGCAGGGATAATTCAGGTAATTATAGACCGGTGAGCCTGACGTCAGGGGTAGGGAAGTTGCTGGAGAAGATACTGAGGGATAGGATCTATTCCCATTTGGAAGAAAATGGGCTTATCAGTGATAGGCAACATGGTTTTGTGCAGGGAAGGTCATGTCTTACCAATTTGAATGAAATGAAATTTAATAGAATTCTTTGAGGAAGTAACAAAGTTGATTGATGAGGGAAGGGCTATAGATGTCATATACATGGACTTCAGTAAGGCATTTGATAAGGTTCCCCATGGTAGGCTGATGGAGAAAGTGAAGTCTCATGGGGTCCAGGGTGTACTAGCTATATGGATAAAGAACTGGCTGGGCAACAGGAGACAGAGAGTAGTAGTAGAAGGTAGTTTCTCAAAATGGAGAACTGTGACCAGTGGTGTTCCACAGGGATCCGTGCTGGGACCATTGTTGTTTGTGATATACATAAACGATCTGGAGGAAGGTTTGGTGGTCTGATTTGCAAGTTTGCAGATGACACTAAGATTGGCGGAGTAGCAGATAGTGAATGGGACTGTCAGAGAATACAGTAGAATGTAGATAGATTGGAGAGTTGGGCGGAGAAATGGCAGATGGAGTTCAATCCGGGCAAATGCGAGGTAATGCATTTTGGAAGATCCAATTCAAGAGCGAACTATACAGTACATGAAAAAGCCCTGGGGAAAATTGATGTACAGAGAGATCTGGGTGTTCAGGTCCATTGTACCCTGAAGCTGGCTGCGTAGGTCGATAGAGTGGCCAAGAAGGCATACGGCATGCTTTCCTTCATCGGAAAGGATATTGAGTACAATAGTTGGCAGGTCATGTTACAGTTGTATAAGACTTTGGTTCGGCCACATTTGGAATACTGCGTACAGTTCTGGTCGCCACATTACAAAAGATGTGGATGCTTTGGAGAAGGTGCAGAGGAGGTTCACCAGGATGTTGCCTGGTATGCAGGGCACTAGCTATGAAGCGAGGTTGAGTAGGTTAGGATTATTTTCATGAGAAAGACAGAGGTTGAGGGGGGACCTCATTGAGGTCTACAAAATCATGAGAGGTATAGACAGGGTGGATAGCAAGAATCTTTTTCCCAGAGTGGGGGACTCAATTACTAGAGGGTCACGAGTTCAAGGTGAGAGGGGAAAAGTTTAAGGGAGATATGCATGGAAAGTTCTTTATGCAGAGGGTGGTGGATGCCTGGAACGCATTGCCGGTGGAGGTGGTAGAGGCGGGCATGATAGGGTCATTTAAGATGTATCTAGACAGATACATGAATGGGCAGGGAGCAGAGGGATACAGATCCTTAGAAAATAGGCGACAGTTTTAGATAGAGGATCTGGGGCGTCATTCTCCGATTCCCCAGAGGGTCGGAGAATGGCCGTTGGCCGCCGTGAATCCCGCCCCCGCCGGTTGCCGAAGTCTCCGAAGGGAGAAAAGTCGGCGGGGCGTTAATGTCGCCGCTGCCGCGGAGAATGTCACGGGTCTGCGCAAGGCAGCCGATTTTCGGCCTGCCGATATTCTCCCTTCCGGATGGGCCGAAGTCCCGTCGACGTGGGAGTGCCGGGAGGGGGTCCGTGCCGGGGTGGAGGTTGGGGGGGGGTCCGTGCCGGGGTGGAGGTTGGGGGGGGTCCGTGCCGGGGAGGGGGATGGGGGGGTCCGTGCTGGGGTGGCGGTTGGGGGGGGGTCCGTGCCTGGGAGGGGGATGGGGGGGGTCCGTGCCGGGGAGGAGGATGGGGGGGTCCGTGCCGGGGAGGGGGATGGGGGGGGTCCGTGCCGGGGAGGGGGATGGGGGGGTCCGTGCCGGGGTGGAGGTTGGGGGGGGTCCGTGCCGGGGAGGGGGATGGGAATGGGGGGGGTCTGTGCCGGGGTGGAGGTTGGGGGGGGTCCGTGCCGGGGTGGAGGTTGGGGGGGGGTCCATGCCGGGGAGGGGTATGGGGGGGTCCGTGCCGGGGTGGAGTTTGGGGGGGGAGTCCGTGCCGGGGAGGGGGATGGGGGGGTCCGTGCTGGGGAGGGGGATGGGGGGGGTCCGTGCCGGGGTGGAGGTTGGGGGGGGGGGGGTCCGTGCCGGGGTGGAGGTTGGGGGGGTCCGTGCCGGGGGGGGGGTCCCTGCTGGGAGGGGGATGGGAGGGCAAGTGAGTTGGTCCACCTGGCCAGGTGCCAGCCTCCAACAGTTGGACCCATGCGGTCCATGCCACCTGGCTGGGGGGAGGAGGGGATATGGGCAATGGTGACATGTCGTCGTTCCCGTCCCCCCACCAGGCCGTCATGTTTTCAGATCATCCAGCGATGTTGGCCGCCATGGCGGCAGCCGCTCATGTCTATGTTGCCCTGGATGAGGAGGAGGAGGAGGAGGAGCGTGCCAGAGAGGCGGCGCAGGCTGCTGCAGAGGGGCAGGCGGCAGCCGCCCAGGCTGGAGGGACACCTGACCGACGGGACGAGGAGGGGGAGGAGGACGTTGCGGCCCCACTGCAACGGAGGCACCCGAGGGCGCCCCGTGTGTACCGGCCCAGGCAGTCATACCAGGACCTCACGGACCGGGAATGCAGGAGGAGACTCCGGATGAGCCGGGAAACCGTGGCACACATCTGCCACCTGCTGGCACACCTGTCACCGCGTGGCACTGGCGGGGGACACCCTCTCCCCGTGTCCGTCAAGGTTACGGTGGCCCTGAACTTTTATGCAACGGGGTCATTCCAGGCACCGAGTGGGGACCTGTCCGGCATATCGCAGACATCGGTGCACCGGTGCATCCGGGCAGTGACAGATGCCCTATATGCCATGGCGCACCGCTACATCCGCTTCCCCGTGGACCGGGCCAGCCAAGATGCCCGGGCTGTGGGCTTCTCTGCCGTGGCCGGGTTCCCCATGGTCCAGGGCGTGATCGATGGGGTGCACGTCTCTCCGTCTCCCGTGGCCTCCGAGGGGCATCCTGCAGGCGGTCTGCATCTGCGGGGATGGGTGCCTGGACGTTTGGTCCTGCGATACACAATGAAGCATGCATGGTTAGACATCAGGCAGTGATCAGGTGATACGGGGGAGGGGGATATAGGGGAGGGGGGATATGGGGACGGGCTGTCGGTGGCTCACTTGCTACTATGCCCCCGACCTCTGCATCAGCAACCTCCCGGTCCTCAGGTCCGCCAGCCAGTTCCAGGGCCCTTTCCTGGTGTTCGGTCAGCGGCCTCTCATCAGCGGGGCCTCCTCCAGTCCTCACATGCTCCCTATTGTTGTGTGCACGCTTCTCCTGTGGGGGGGGGGGGGGGGGGGGGGGGGTGGCAGGGGTAAAAGGCAACAGTGTTAGGCAGGTATATGAATGCACGCCATCGGTTGCGCGTGCATTGCAGAGGTTAAGGTTAGGGCTGGATTCACTTGGGGATATGGGGGAGGGGGGATATGGGGGAGGGGGGATATGGGGAGGGGGGATATGGGGGAGGGGGGATATGGGGGAGGGAGGGATATGGGGAGGGGGGATATGGGGGAGGGGGGATATGGGGGAGGGGGGGATATGGGGGAGGGGGGATATGGGGGAGGCTCACCCTGCCTGCTCTGACGAGGTCGTTCACCTTCTTGTGGCACTGGGTGCCTGTCCGTGGTGTCAGCGCCACAGCGGTGACGGCCTCTGCCACCTCCCTCCACAGACGCCGGCTGTGGCGTGGGGCAACTCTACGGCCGTGCCCGGGATACAGGGCGTCCCTCCTCTGCTCCACCGCGTCCAGGAGCGCCTCCACATCCCGTGACTCGAACCTCGGGGCTGAGCGGCGGCCAGCCATCCAGTCGGGTGTTGCGGTCGGGTGTTCCGGTCGTATGACGCTGCACGGCGTGAACCACTGCGCAAGCGCGGATCCCGTTATGTCGCTGCTAGCCCATTTCGGGCCGGAGACTATCGTCCCATTTTTATGACGTGACGCAAGTCGGATTTGCGCCGTTTTTTGCGCCGATCGGCGGACTTTCCGCCGATAACGGAGAATTTCGCCCCTGGATCGGCGCAGGCTTGGAGGGCCGTAGGGCCTGTTCCTGTGGTGTAATTTTTCTTTGTTCTTTGTTCTTTATCCACAGATGCGAGTCAGGATGGCATTGAGGCGGTGTTGTTTCAAAGAGACGACACGTCATCCTGGGTACCAGTAGCATACGCGTCACGGACAATGACACCCACTGAGACCAGACATGCACAGATTGAGAAGGAGTGTTTAGGTCTTCTCACCAGCATCCGCAAATTTCATGATTATGTCTACGGCTTGCCAACATTTACTGTTGAGACGGATCATAGGCCTCTGGTCCACATCATCCAAAAGGACCTGAACGACATGACGCCTCGTTTGCAGAGAATTCTGCTCAAACTCCGGAGGTATGATTTCAATTTGGTGTACACCCCTGTCAAGGAGCTCATCATCGCCGATGCATTGTCCCGCTCCGTCAACTCACCCAGTGAACCACTGGAGATCATCCAGCACATTGAATTGCAGGTACAACTATGTGCAAGCACTCTCCCAGCAACAGTGAGAAGATCGTTCTCATCCGAGATGAGACGGCCAAAGACCCCCTGTTGCAGCGAGTCATCCACAACCTCATCAATGGCTGGCAGAAAGGGCAATGCCCTCAATTCTACAACGTCAAGGACGACCTGACACTGATCGACGGCATCCTGCTCAAGCTGGACAGGATAGGTCATCCCGCTATGTCTCCAGAGCATGGTGCTGCGGTAGATTCACGAGGGACACCTGGGCATAGGAAAGTGCAGGCGCAGGGTCCGGCAAGCTGTCTACTGGCCCGGCATCAACCAGGACATAACGGACATCGCCCTGAACTGCGAAACCTGTCAGAGGTTCCAACCAGCGCAGAGCAAGGAGACGCTCCAACCACATGACCTGGAGACCTCTCCGTGGTCCAAGGTTGGCATTGACCTATTCCACATGAATGGTCGCGACTATATCTTAATCATCGATTACTTTTTGAACTATCCTGAGGTGCTGAAGCTGCCAGACCTCACCTCACGGACCATCATCAAAGCGTGTAAAGAGACATTCTCACGGCATGGCACCCCGAACACCGTCATGAGCGACAATGGCCCCTGCTTCCACAGTCGAGAATGGTCCACATTTGCCAAGAGCTACAATTTCAGGCATGTCACCTCCAGTCCACACTGTCCGCAGTCCAATGGCAAAGTCGGAAAAGGAGTGCACGTCGTTAAACAGCTCATCCGCAAGGCCTCGGACTCCGCTTCAGACATACACCTTGTACTATTTGCATACCGGGCGACTCCCTTGTCCACTGGCATGTCACCAGCTCAACTACTGATGAACAGGGACCTGCGGACGACGCTTCCAGCCATACACCTGCCCAACCCTGATCACCTCCCGGTGCTGCAGAAGGTGCAGCAGCTTCGCGACAGCCAGAAGCAGGGCTATGACGCACATGCCACCGATCTGGATGTGCTATCGCCGGCAGACACGGTCAGGATCAAGATACCGGATGGTGGGTGGTCTGCTCCGACTGTCGTTGTTCGACAGGCCGCGCCCAGATCCTATGTCATACGTATGGCTGATGGCTCCATTGTGCGAAGGAATCGAAGGGCACTGCGAAAAGTTACTTGCCCACAACCACTTTCCCCTCCATTTCCACCATGTCGAATTGCCACCTCCAGACACCTCGAACCACAAGACCACCAGTCGTGCCTCCCACTCGCCTGTCAAGATACCGTCACCCCTCCACCACCTCTCCGGGGTTGACGAGGATCAGACACAAGCCTCAGAGACTGGACTTATGAGCATTTGTTTTGTTTGTTCTGTATTCCTCAGTCAGTCACATTAGACAGACACATTCACATGTATATACATCTAAAAAAAAAGGGGAGATGTCATGATATGCAAACATGCAACCAATGAACACTCAGAATAGGACACAACCAATGGACAGTCAGGACACTCAGAGATGGCATCACCACAAGGGGGCATGACATAAACACTATAAAAGGGATGAGCATTCACACCCTGCCTCTTTCCACAGACAGATATCGAGAGAGTTAGACAGGGTTGATCAGCAGCATCACACCCCAGCACGTGGCTTAAAGCAAGCTGGTACAGTTAGACTGAGTTACTACAGTTAGATTAGCAGAGAGTTGAACTCATTTGAGAACTGTGTTAATAGTTCAATAAACACGTTGAACTCATTTCAGAGTCTGGAGCATCCTTTAGTTCAGACTGCATCAAGTAGCAGCCTGTGTTATCTGAAGCAGCATAACACAACAACCTGGGCACAGATTTGGCCAAGGGCAAAATCGGCCCTCTTTAAGAATGGGGTGAAGTTTGAGATGTTGTACCCAGCGTGTCTGTGGGTCACATATGAGGACCAGGAATTTTACTTCGAAACACCGGACGATGCATTGACTTTCATCAGGGGAAAAAGACTGGATGTGAATGAAAGACACTGAATACTTGGGGAGAGTACTGCAATGGCGATTTGTTGACAATCACTTCTTTACTGGTTTGAATAAGTAGTGTTATGTGCAATAAGGGGCTGTTTCGATGGCTAAAGTTAGCTTTGTCTTACTGGGAGCTGGGTGGAGGCGGGGCGGGGGGGGGGGGGGTGTTCTGTGGTTGTTTTTTCTGTGGTTGTTTTTCCACTGTTTTTTCTGTTGTTTGTTTACAGGGGAATGTGATGCTTTGAATATGTATGTGGGGGAGGAGAGCGAACAATGGGGAGGCAGTCTGTTTGGTGCCATGGGTGGGAGCTATCAGGTCAGCTTGGTCAGCTGACTCACCAGAGCACAGTGGGGGGGGGGGGGGGGGGGGAGGAGCAGGAGATAAGCTTGAGCTTGATATGGGGGTTTGGGTTTCTGGTGCTGTTTCAGGGGAGAGGGGGGAGCTGCTTTGCTGACAGGGGGAAACTGTTACTAGGGGACAAATGGGAGGTCGGGGACGGAGGATGCCCGAGGGGGGCTCGAGGAGGCCCGGGACGCGAGCTGGAGGCTGGCCTAAAAAGGGTGATGGCTAGTCGGCAGGGGGAGCCCACAACCAGGCTGATTACATGGAACGTTAGAGGGCTGAACGGGCCTGTCAAGAGGGCTCTCGCGTTCGCGCATTTGAGGGGGCTGAAGGCGGACGTGGCAATGTTACAGACCAGACTAGATTAAGAAAGGGGTGGGTTGGCCAAGTATTCCACTCAGGGCTGGACTCAAAGACCAGGGGGGTAGCGATTTTGATTAATAAACGGGTGGCATTCGAGGCAGGGAGAATCGTGTCAGGCACAGGGGGCAGGTACATAATGGTGAGTGGGAAGCTGGAGGGGGTGCGAGTGGTACTTGTGAACGCATATGCTCCGAATTAGGACGATGTGGAATTTATGAAGCGGGTGTTAGGTAAGATCCCAGACATAGAGTCACACAACTTGACCATGGGGGGGGGATTTTAACACAGTCATTGATCTGGAATTAGGCCGGTCAAAATCCAGGACCGGGAGGGTGCCAGCCACAGCAAAAGAATTTAAGGGGTTTATTGACAGATGGGGGGAGTAGACCCATGGAGGTTTGCACGGCCAAGAGCGAGGGAGTTTTCTTTTTTCTCCCATGTTCACAAGGTGTACTCTCGGATCAACTTTTTTGTTCTGAGCAGGGCTCTAATACCGGGGGTGGTGGATACTGAGTACTCGGCAATCGCAGTGTCGGACCATGCCCCACATTGGGTGGATCTACGGGTTAGTGTGGAGAGAGGACAATGTCCGTTATGGAGGCTGGATGTCGGGTTGTCAGCAGACGAAGCGTTCTGTGAGCGGGTGAACAAGTCCATCCAGAACTACCTGGAAACAAATGATACGGAGAAGGTCTCTGCAGCAATGGTTTGGGAAGCTCTGAAGGCAGTGGTCAGAGGGGAATTAATCTCGATACGGGCCCACAGAGAAAAGGTGGAACGGGCTGAGAGGGACAGGTTAGTTGAGGAGATACTCCAGGTGGACAGGAGATACTCGGAGGCCCCGGACGCGGGGCTACTGAGGGAGCGGTGGAGGTTACAGGTGGAGTTTGGGTTGTTGACTACAGGGAAGGCGGTGGAGCAGCTGAGGAGGGCAAGTGGGGCAATCTATGAGTACGGGGAAAAAGCAAGCAGAATGTTGGCGCACCAGCTCAGGAAAAGAGAGGTGGCCAGGGAGATAGGGAGAGAAAAGAGTAGAGGTGGGATCATGGTCCTGGACCCAGTGGGGTTGAATGAGGTGTTTAAGAACTTTTACAGCAAATTATATGAGTCGGAACCCCCGGCTGGGGTGGAGGGGATGAGGCAGTTTTTTAGGTCAGTTGAGGTTCCCGAGGGTGGAGGAGGATCTAATGGAGGGACTGGGAGCCCCAATTGAGATTGAGGAAATAATCAAGGGGCTGGAGGGCATGCAGTCGGGCAAGGCCCCAGGGCCTGATGGCTACCCAGTGGAATTCTATAAGACGTTTTCACAGATATTGAGCCCCCTCCTGGTGAGGACATTTAACGAAGCAAGAGAGAAGGGAGTCCTCCCCCCAACAATGTTGCAGGCCTCGATTTCATTAATCCTGAAACGGGAGAAGGATCCGGAGCAATGAGGGTCATACAGGCCGATTTCTCGACTGAATGTGGATGCCACACTGCTGGCTAAGATACAGGCCACAAGGATAGAGGACTGTGTCCCAGGGGTGATAGGGGAAGACCAGATGGGATTTGTAACGGGCAGGCAACTCACTGCCAATGTTCGAAGGCTTCTAAATGTTATTATGATGCCCTCAGAAGGAGGGGAGATGGAGGTGGTGGTAGCGATGGATGCGGAGGAGGCTTTTGATCGGGTGGAGTGGAACTACCTGTGGGGGGCACTGGGGAGGTTTGGGTTTGGTGGGGGCTTTATCGACTGGGTGCGGTTGCTCTATCAGGCACCAGTAGCGAGTGTGCGTACGAACCGGCTGAGGTCGGGGTATTTTAAACTACACCGAGGGACGAGACAAGAGAGCCCCCTCTCCCCGTTACTGTTTGCTCTGGCCATAGAGCCATTGGCCATGGCGTTAAGACCCTCTAGGAACTGGAAAGGGCTGGTTCGGTGGGGGGGGCACCGGGTCTCGCTTTACACAGGTGACCTGCTCTTGTACATTTCGGACCCATTGGTGGGGATGGGGGATGTTATGCGAATCTTGGGGGAATTTGGTAATTTTTCGAGGTATTAATTGAACATGGGGGGGGGGAAACGAGATGTTTGCGATCCAGGCAAGAGGACAGGAGAAGAGACTGGGAGAGCTGCCACTTAGAATGGGAGGAAGGAGCTTTTGATATCTGGGAATCCAGGTGGCCCGGGAATTGAAAGCACTGCCCAAGTTAAACCTATCCCGGCTCGTAGAACAAATGGGAGGGGACTTTAAGAGATGGAACATGCTCCCGCTGTCACTGGCGGGGAGCGTACAGAGTGAAAAAATGACGGTCCTCCCCAGATTTCTGTTTGTCTTTCAGTGCCTCCCCATCTTCATCCCCAAGGCCTTTTTAAATGGGTAAATAAGGTTATTTGGGCTTTGTGTGGGCGGGTAAAACCCCGCGAGTGAAGAATGTGTTGCTGGAGGCGCAGTCGGGGGGAGGGTGGGTTGGCGCTGCCGAACCTTTGTAATATAGCCATGATTAGGAAGTGGGCAGTGGGGGAAGGGTCGGCATGGTAGCGGATGGAGGCGGCATCATGTAAAGACACAAGTTTGGGAGCACTGATAATGGCACCTCTTCCGTTCTCGCCGGCCCGATACTCCACAAGTCCGGTGGTGGTGGCGGCTCTGAGAGTCTGGAGGCAGTGGAGGAGATATAAGAGAGTAGAGGGAGCATCGGTTTGGTCCCCGATTTATAATAACCATCGGTTTGTACCGGGTAGGCTGGATGGTGTGTTCCAGAAATGGCAAAGGGCAGGAATTAGGAGGATGGGGGATCTTGTTATCGACGGGAGCTTCCCCAGCTTGAGAGCCTTGGAGGATAAATTTGAACTGTCAGCAGGGAATGGATTTAGATATCTTCAGGTACGGGACTTCTTGAGAAGGCAGGTTTTGGCCTTCCCGCTGCTGCCGCCATGGGGGATACAGGACAGAGTAGTCTTCAGTATCTGGGTGGGAGATGGGAAGGTATCAGATATCTACCTGGAACTTTTGGAATCGGAGGAAACTCCGGCGGAGAAGCTCAGGGGCAAGTGGGAGGATGAGCTAGGGGGAGAGATAGGGGCAGGTCTGTGGGCGGATTCCCTAAGCAGGGTTAACACATCCTCATCATGTGCCAGGCTTAGCCTGATATAATTTAAGGCAGTCCACCAGGCACGGTGGCCCGGATGAGCAGGTTTTTTGGGGTAGAGGACAGGTGTGCGAGGTGCGCGGGAAGCCCAGCAAATCATGTCCACATGTTTTGGGCATGCCCGAAGCTTAGAGGGTTTTGTAAGGTTTCGCTAGGGTGATGTCCACGGTGCTCAAAACACGAGTGGTGCCGAGTCCGGAGGTGATGACCTTTGGAGTGTTGGAAGAGCCGGGGGTTCAGGGGGCGAAAGAGGCCGACATCTTGGCCTTTGCCTCCCTGGTAGCCCGGAGACGGATCTTGTTAATGTGGAGGGACTCGAAGCCCCGAATGTAGAGACTTGGGTCAGTGACATGGCCGGGTTTCTCAGTCTCGAGAAAATAAAGTTCGCCTGAAGAGGATCAATGTTGGGGTTCACCCGGAGGTGGCAGCCGTTCGGCGACTTTCTCGGGGAAAATTAAAATGTCAGCAGAGGAAGTTCGGGGGTGGGGGAGGGGGGGAGGGGGGAGGGAACGAGGGGGGGAGGGGGAGGGAACGGGGGGGCCGGACTGTTGTTTTATGGTTGGTGTGTGTGAAGATTGTGATGGGGTGGAAATGTTTATTGTGCCATGTTTATGTCGCTGTTATTGTTAGTATTAATGGGTCGAATGGCCTCCTTCTGCACTGTATGTTCTGCGTTCTAACTGAATCTGCTGGAGAGAGCTGTTCAGGAGAATCCACAACAGACAAAGCACTGCTAGTGTTAACTCTGTACAGAGCTCCAATTGTGCCAATGCAAATCAGGATGCAAAGCCCATGTGTGATTTATGCAGGGAAGTACCAGTGAATGAGAATTTAAAACCCTCAAAACATCAAAGGCATTTGAAGAATAAGCATGGAGAGTTGGAGAACAAACTTTTTGATTTGTTTTGAAAAATGCAGTGAGAACTTCAATCATCAGCTAAAGTCCTTAACATAAATGTAACATTGAGAGACAAAGCATAATTAGCCTCTTACATGGTAGCTTTACCATGCATCTAACGAGAAAATGCTCCACACTTTAACAGTGAGGTTAATTCTCCCTGAAGCATTGGACATGGCTCATGCAGTCCTAGATGAGATGTTAGCTGAAAAACTGAAATGCATCCCACTTAGTGAAAACAGTGGCGCGCAAATATTGCTGAGAATTTATAAGTCCATCTTGTTTCTCGTTTAAAGTCAGAACAGGAGTTCCCATTACAACTGGATGAAAGTGCTGATGTTTCAGATTGTGCTATATTATGTATGGTTAGCACAATGACAATACCAACCGGCACGACTGGCGCACAGATTTTTGAAGCATTGAATAGTTACGTGGTTGAAAAGTGCGGGCTCGACTGGGTTCATTGCAGAGGAATCACAAGCGATGGTGCAGCCAACATGACATCAGGGAAAAACAGCAGAGTTACAATAAGAAATAAGGAGACAGCTGATCAGGGTATTGTTTAGAATCAATGCTTTATTTATAGGGGCTGGTTTAGCACAGTGGGCTAGACAGCTGGCTTGTAATGCAGAACAGCACGGGTTCAGTTCCCGTACTGGCCTCCCCGAACAGGCGCCGGAATGTGGCGACTAGGGGCTTTTCACAGTAACTTTGTTGAAGTCTACTTGTGACAATAAGCGATTATTATTATCGTGAGGCATTGGCATCGAAAGGAATTCCATCCGATCTTGAAGTGGTGTTGAAAGGAATCGTGAAGGCTGTGAAAATGCAGCGCACTCAATACCAGGCTTTTCGAGTCTCGGAGTTATGATATGGGGGCCGAGCACACACACATTTATTGTCCACACAGAGGTACATTGGCTGCCAAGAGGTTGGGTGCTTGGCAGAGTTTACAATCGGAGGTATTAAATCCGCACTTTCCTCCTTGAAATCATTTCCTCTGGCTGATTTGTTTGGTGATAAAACTTAGAAATGAAAATGAAAATCGCTTATTGTCATGAGTAGGCTTCAATGAAGTTACTGTGAAAAGCCCCTAGTCGCCACATTCTGGCGCCTGTTCGGGGAGGCTGGTACGGGAATTGAACCATGCTGCTGGCCTGCCTTGGTCTGCTTTAAAAGCCAGCGATTTAGCCCATTGAGCTAAACCAGATGTTAACTCTGTCTTACCTTGCAGACATCTTTTCAATTCTAACCTAACTGAATCTCAAATTACAAAGGAAGGAAGGCTTTCAGCACTGTGAAGAAATAGATGCTTTCCAAAAGTCAATGAAAGTTTGGCAAGTGTGAGTAAAGAGCCAAAACTACTGCATGTTCCCCACACTGCTACAACATATTGAAGAAAAGTCTTAGTCAGGGAACTGTCAGTAGACTGGCAACTATTCAGTCACATCTGGCTGCGCTGATCAACAGTTTGTGGGCACTACTTTCCAGAGGAGAAATTTTGAAATAGAAGAGGTGGGTGAAATAGTTTGTGATCCCAGAGTCAATTATTAACTTGCAGCTGTCTCCAAATGAGGAGAGTGAACTTCTACGCCTGATCTGTGACAGCACATTAAAAACACATTCACAAGTCCATGAGGTTGTCAGCATTCTGGAGCAGCATCTCCAAGGAGTATCCAGTGCTGAGTAAAACAAGCATTTTGTTGCTATTGGCCTTCACAATGACATTCTTGCGCGAGGTTGGATTTTCCATTCTCACAAAGGTGAAGATGGCACCAAGGAACCGGCTGAACTCTGCACCTGATATGCACATTGCCCTCTCCTCCTGTGAACCTGATTGGAGTGAGATTATGAGAAACAATCAGGCTCATCTGTTGCATTAAAAATAAGTGAAAGTGGCGTGTATCACGAAGGTAGGCTAGCGTGGGTTGTGAAGGTCAGCCAGAGTGGGTCCTGAAAGTCGGCTGATTGGCAAAAATGAGTCCGGGGAAAACGTTTGAAAAACACTGCTTTAGGAAACAGTGACCATAACATGATGGAAATTTTCATTAGGATGGAAGGTGAAGAAGTCCAATTTAAAACTAGGATCTTAATTCTAAACAAAGGAATCCACAAAGGTATGAGGCAGCAGTTTGCTAAGATAGATGGGGAAACATCATTAAAAGGCATGACAGTGGATAGACAATGGCTAATTTTTAAGTAACTCATGTATGCATTGCAACACATTTCTTTCCGGAGCAAATACAAAACAAGAAAAAGATTAGTGAAGACAAACGTAGGTCCGTTACAGTCTGAAACAGGAGAATCTACATTAAAGAACAAGGAAATTGCAGAGCAATTAAATATTTACTTTAGTTCTGTCTTCACAGAGGAAGACACAAATAACTTCCCAGGAATGCTGATCAAGAGTCTGGTGAAAAGGAGGAATCAAAGGAAATAAGTAATACTAGGAAAATTGTGCTGGAGAAATTAATGGGACTGAAAGCTGATAAATCGCCATGGCCTGATCATCTGCATACCACAGCACTAAAGGAGGTGTCCATTGAAATAATGGATGCATTGCTTGTCACCTTCCAAAATTCTGCAGATTCTGGAACAATCCTGGAAAATTGGAGAGTGGTACATTTAAAAAAGGAGGGAGAAAACAGTGGATAACAGATCTGTTAGTCTAACATCAATAGGAGGGAAAATGTCCCAGGAAACTAGGAGTCAATTATAAAGGATGCGATAATCAGACATTTAGAAAATATCAGGGCAGCATGGTGACGCAGTTGTTCGCACTGCTGCGTCATGGCACCGAGGTCCCAGGTTCGATCCCGGTTCTGGGTCACTACCCATGTGGAGCTTGCACATTCTCCCCATGCTTGTATGGGTCTTACCCCCACAACCCAAAGATGTGCAGAGTAGGTGGATTGGCCAAGCTAAATTGCCCCTTAATTGGAAAAAATGAATTGGGTACTCTAAATTTATGGGGGGGGGGGAAAGAAAATATCAAGGGGTTGGACAAAGGGAAGTCATGTTTGACAAGCCTACTGGAGTATTGTGAGGACCTAACTAGTAGAATAGATAAGGGTGAACTAGTAGATGTGGCATATTTGGGTTTTCAGAAAGCTTTTAATGAAGTCCCACATAAGAGGTTATTGTGCAAAAGCGAAGCACGTAGGATCGAGGGTAATATATTGGCATGGGTTGATAAATGTTGTCAGGAAAACAGAAGTAGTTTTACGGGATTTCTATTTGAATTGCGAAATATTAGAAATGAGTTGCAGCTTTAAGTGAGCTTAATTTAGTGTTTTTGTGTAAGGAAGGGTAAACCTATGGTTAGATGCATTTGTTGTGGGATCGCTTAGTTCTGTCTATTACTTGCTGCTTGTGCTGTTTATGCTGTTTGGCACACAAGTAGTCCTGTGTTCACCAGGCTTTTCAGTATGCCTGATGCTCCTAGAGTGCTCTCTTGCACTCTTCATTGAACCAGGGTTGATCCCCTGACTTGGTGGTAATGGTAGAGTGGGGGATATGTCGGGCCATGAGGTTGCAGAGTGCGGTTGAATACAATTCTCATCCTGCTGATGATGGCTCACAGCACCTCATGGACGTCCAGTCTTGAGTTGCTCGATCTGTTCTAAATCTATCCCATTTAGCAGTGGTTGTGTCACACAACATGATGGAGGGTATACTCAATGCAATGCCAGAGCATCCTCTAATCTTACTACATCCCTCCTCAAATAAGGGGACCAAAACTGTACACAATACTCTCAGTGCGACCTCACCAATGTCTTTTACCAGGGTTTTTCAAGGTCACGACCCGCGGGTCGTGGGCAGGTATCGGGGGGGTGCGCATGCCGTTTCTGCAGTGGTCCTGATCAAGGGAGGAGCGCCTGTCATTTACTTTGAGAATGACGACCAAGTTTGAAAATGTCCTCGGCTCCCGCGGAGAGCCAGCAATGGGGAGGGTGGTCAGCTGGGTGGAGAGAGAAACTTAAATGCCCGTGGCTCAGGGCTCCACCTGGTTTGTGTGGGACGTCCGAGTGTTGGCTGGTGTCCGGGAGGTTTTGTGTCAGGCGCTTGGGGCGAGTGAGACCCGGCGCTTGAGGGGGAGGTGAGACCCCTCCCTCCCTAAGGTTGGGAGAAAGATCTCCCCCTTGTGAGTATTTTGATCTGATTCCCGGTACACCTGCACCCGAGGCTCGATGTGGTGCCCCTCCCCGCCCCCCCGCACGCGGCTCCTCTTGGTGATTTATCCGGGGAAATTAGGCTTGTGCCGGCCCGAGAGTTCATTTGCTGAGACAGATCCTGGTGACTGAGCCATTCCCCCTGTTTGGGGTGAGACCCTGCCCCTGGTTTGGTTTTGGGGGGCTGGGTGGGGGGCTGTATTTGGTAAAGCCCTGGACCGGGCTCGGAAATGACAGTCAATGTGGTTATTCTCAGGAGCTGTGTCCACAGCATTTTACATTTTATTGTAATGTGTGAGGTTGCATTTTGAAAATAAGTCCCTGTCTCTGCTGAGAAGCCATGATGTGGAGATGCCGGCGTTGGCCTGGGGTGAGCACAGTACGAAGTCTTACAACACCAGGTTAAAGTCCAACAGGTTTGTTTCGATGTCACTAGCTTTCAGAGCGCTGCTCCATCCTCAGGTGAATGAAGAGGTATGTTCCAGAAACACATATATAGACAGATTCAAAGATGCCAAACAATGCTTGGAATGCGAGCATTAGCAGGTGATTAAATCTTTACAGATCCAGAGATGGGGTAACCCCAGGTTAAAGAGGTGTGAATTGCATCAAGCCAGGACAGTTGGTAGGATTTCGCAGGCCGGATGGTGGGGGATGAATGTAATGTGACATGAATCCCAGGTCCCGGTTGAGGCCGCACTCATGTGTGCGGAACTTGGCTATAGGTTTCTGCTCGGCGATTCTGCGTTGTCGCGCGTCCTGAAGGCCGCCTTAGAGAACGCTTACCCGGAGATCAGAGGCTGAGACAGATCCTGGTGACTGAGCCTGAGGGACCTGGGTTTCATGTCACATTACATTCATCCCCCACCATCCGGCCTGCGAAATCCTACCAACTGTCCTGGCTTGATGCAATTCACACCTCTTTAACCTGGGGTTACCCCATCTCTGGATCTGTAAAGATTTAATCACCTGCGAATGGTCGCATTCCTAGCATTGTTTGGCATCTTTGAATTTGTCTATATATGTGTTTCTGGAACATACCTCTTCATTCACCTGAGGAAGGAGCAGCGCTCCGAAAGCTAGTGACATCGAAACAAACCTGTTGGACTTTAACCTGGTGTTGTAAGACTTCGTACTGTGCTCACCCCAGTCCAACGCCGGCATCTCCACATCATGGCTACCATCGACACCGCAAACTGCCGGCTCAAAGTGGAGAGGATCTCCAGGAAGATCGCGCATATAGACACTGACATTAAGTTTCTACAAAGGTGCAAGAAAGCAGACAAGATCCCGAAAGGGCTACAGGTCACAAACCCACTCAAGTCGACCTACAACACAGACTACGCTGAGAGACTCTGCCGTCGCACCTCTCTCACGCTCCTCAACCACCTCGTCCGCCAGCTCTACAGCAGACGACGCAACCTGGAAACCAAGATAGAGGCCATATTCTCAACTTGCGCTCAGGACGCAGCAGACCAGCTGCGGAACACCGCCAAACAGATGAGACAACAATACTATGCCACCTATATGCATACCAAGAACAGAAAGCTTGAGAAACTCGGCATCACCACCAGCAGCAACCAAGCCACCCCCGGTACCACAGTGGAAAACAATACAGGGAAATCTATTGTCAACTTGTCAGATTACACCCTTCAACCAGACGAAATCGAAGTCCTCAGCAGAGGGCTCAATTTCTGCACCACCACCAAAATGTACCCCATCAGTCTCGCGGCAGACACGGAGGAATTCATCAGGCGAATGAGGCTCCGGGAATTCTTCCACAGACCCCAAGAGGCCAACAGCGAACCCAAGCAGACTATCAATGAACCGGAACAGCAGACCGAGAGATCTGCAGTGTGGCAACCGAAGAGGAAAGAGTCGAATTGGACTCCTCCGGAAGGCCGCTGCCCTAGACTCGACATGTATGCTCAAGCCGTCAGGAGTCGCGTCAATGCCAGATTCATCAGTCGCATTCACAAGTCAGCCCCGAACGTCACCCAAGCACAACGCAATGCCATCCACGCTCTGAAGACCAACCGCAGCATCGTCATCAAACCAGCAGACAAAGGAGGGGCCACTGTCGTACTGAACAGAACGGACTACTGCAAAGAAGTATACCGACAACTGAACAACCAAGAACACTACAGACAGTTACCCGCAGATCCGACTAAGGAACACATCCGCCAACTTAACAGACTGATCAAGACCTTGGATCCAGATCTTCAGAGCACCCTACGTGCTCTCATCCCACGTACTCCCCGCATTGGAGATCTCTACTGCCTCCCAAAAATACATAAGGCCAACACACCAGGCCGCCCTATCGTTTCAGGCAATGGGACCTTGTGTGAGAACCTCTCTGGCTACATCGAGGGCATCTTGAAACCCATCGTACAAGGTACGCCCAGCTTCTTTCGCGACACGACGGACTTCCTACAGAAACTCAGCACCCATGGACCAGTTGAACCAGGAACATTCCTCGTCACAATGGATGTCTCGGCACTCTACACCAGCATCCCCCATGACGACGGCATTGCTGCAACAGCCTCAGTACTCAACACCGACAACTGCCAATCTCCAGACGCAATTCTGCAACTCATCCGTTTCATTCTAGATCACAACGTCTTCACCTTCGACAACAAGTTCTTCATCCAGACGCACGGAACAGCCATGGGGACCAAATTCGCACCCCAATACGCCAACATCTTCATGCACAAGTTTGAACAGGACCTACTCACCGCACAGGACCTTCAACCGACGTTATACACCAGATACATCGATGACATTTTTTTCCTTTGGACCCACGGCGAAGAATCACTGAAACGACTACACGATGACATTAATAAGTTCCATCCAACCATCAGACTCACCATGGACTACTCTCCAAAATCAGTTGCATTCTTGGACACACTCGTCTCCATCAAGGACGGTCACCTCAGCACTTCGCTTTATCGCAAACCCACGGATAACCTCATGATGCTCCACTTCTCCAGCTTCCACCCTAAACACATTAAAGAAGCCATCCCCTATGGACAAGCGCTCCGTATACACAGGATCTGCTCAGACGAGGAGGAGCGTAACAGACATCTACAGACGTTGAAAGATGCCCTCGTACGAACGGGATATGGCACTCGACTCATCGAGCGACAGTTCCAACACGCCACAGCGAAAAACCGCACCGACCTCCTCAGAAGACAAACATGGGACACAACCGACAGAATACCCTTCGTCGTCCAGTACTTCCCCGGAGCAGAGAAACTACGTCATCTTCTTCACAGCCTTCAACACGTCATTGATGACGATGAACATCTTGCCAAGGTCAACCCCACACCCCCACTACTTGCCTTCAAACAACCGCGCAACCTCAAACGAACCATTGTTTGCAGCAAACAACCCAGTCTTCAGAACAGTGACCACGACACCACACAACACTGCCATGGCAATCTCTGCAAGACGTGCCAGATCATCGACATGGATACCACGATTACACGTGAGAACACCACCCACCAGGTACGCGGTACGTACTCGTGCGACTCGGCCAACGTTGTCTACCTCATACGCTGCAGGAAAGGATGTCCCGAAGCGTGGTACATTGGCGAGACCATGCAGACGCTGCGACAACGAATGAACGGACATCGCGCAACAATCACCAGGCAGGAATGTTCCCTTCCAGTCGGAGAACACTTCAGCAGTCAAGGGCATTCAGCCTCTGATCTCCGGGTAAGCGTTCTCCAAGGCGGCCTTCAGGACGCGCGACAACGCAGAATCGCCGAGCAGAAACTTATAGCCAAGTTCCGCACACATGAGTGCGGCCTCAACCGGGACCTGGGATTCATGTCACATTACATTCATCCCCCACCATCCGGCCTGCGAAATCCTACCAACTGTCCTGGCTTGATGCAATTCACACCTCTTTAACCTGGGGTTACCCCATCTCTGGATCTGTAAAGATTTAATCACCTGCTAATGGTCGCATTCCAAGCATTGTTTGGCATCTTTGAATCTGTCTATATATGTGTTTCTGGAACAGACCTCTTCATTCACCTGAGGAAGGAGCAGCGCTCCGAAAGCTAGTGACATTGAAACAAACCTGTTGGACTTTAACCTGGTGTTGTAAGACTTCGTACTCTGCTGAGAAGGACTGCCCTGTTGCGATATAAACCGAACTTTGGTGTAAAATGACATGAATCCTGAAAAGTGTATGGCTTATTTTGGTATTCGCACAGGAGAACATAATATTTGGAGAATGCAAGCTTCAGTGTTGTACTTTCTCGAGCATTGAACTTCTGTGTCACGACCCGAAATTGCTATCTTGAAGAAATGTTTTCATTTTGACGTGAATTATAATGAAATTGCATTCTGGAAAAATAATAGCTAGATTGCGATACCAGCTGAAATAATGCTCTTTACCATTGGTTATGTTGTGGTCTCTGTTGCGTACCTATCCAAATTAAAATACTTATTGCAAACTGTTATAACCCCACAGGAGGCCGAGGGGTCTGCAACCTCAGAGTCGCTGTGGCCTCTTCTGAGTACGACCTACCCAGATGAAGGGAAAGACAGAGCTCGCCTCTTAAACCAGAGACTGCTGGGTCAAAAATACCCCGACCCAAATGTGGGCCGGCCGTGGGAGACCCTTCAAGGAGTGGGAGGTGTAAATATATAGGGAAATAAATTTAACTTTTTCGACAGTCATTGCTTCTGAGTGGTCACTTACCTGAGAATTTACACTGGCAACAAGGGTCAAGTGGACCCAATACATTGAGCGAGTGTGATATTTCTTTTGACTGAATAACATTGTTGGGGACGACAGACAGACGGTGACCCACCAAGCGATCCCCCCGTCTTGGAACATCACTCAGGGGCGAGGATTCCACACATAGACATCCTCAGCGCCTCCCTCTGCCTACCAGTATGCCAACGACAACAGCGTCAGACAAGTTCATCGTTGCCCTACACTTTATGGACTCTTTACTTGTTATGGCAGGGCACAGACAGACCCACTATTAGGCAGTGTCTGCCACATAGTGATGTACAGGGACCAGCATCGCGCCCTCTCAGAGGATCTAAGTGTTTTACCACAAGAGTGGCCGAACTCAGCGTGGTGGAGAGCATCCTATTGTGGGGTTCCTGAGTGGTTGTTCCTGAGTGCGGCCAGGGGGTGATCTTGCAAAACCTCCACAGCGGACACCCCAGAGTCTCTCAAATGAAAACGTTGGCCCAAAGCTATGTTTGGTGGCCCGGAATAGACGCAGATATCGAGAAGTTAGCAAAGCAATGAACACGGTGCCAGGAACACCAAAAGCTTCCCCACGTCAGCTCCACTTCACCCATGGGAATGGCCGGGCCAGCTCTGGTCACGCCTCCTTGTGGATTTTGCGGGGCCTTTTCACGTGGGGCGATGTATCTAATTATCATGGATGCACATTCCAAATGGACGGATGTTCACCAAATGACCTCAACGACATTACGAGCCACCACCGGGCGGTTCTGGCAAACCTTAGTGTTCACGGACTTCCCGAGGTACTGTAAGAAGTCTTACAACACCAGGTTAAAGTCCAACAGGTTTGTTTCAAATCACTAGCTTTCGGAGCACTGCTCCTTCCTCAGGTGAATGAAGAGGTGGGTTCCAGAAATATATATATAGACAAAGTCAAAGATGCAAGACAATGCTTTGAATGCAAGCATTTGCAGGTAATTAAGTCTTTGCAGATCCAGAGATAGGGGTAACCCCAGATTAAAGAGGTGTGAATTGTCTCAAGCCAGGACAGTTGGTAGGATTTCACAAGCCAAGGCCAGATGGTGGGGGATGAATGTTATGCGACATGAATCCAAGGTCCCGGTTGAGGCCGCACTCATGTGTGCGGAACTTGGCTATAAGTTTCTACTCGGCGATTTTGAGTTGTCAGGCGTCCTGAAGGCTGCCATGGAGAACGCTTACCCGGAGATCAGAGGCTGAATGTCCTGCAGACGCTGAAAGATGCTCTCGTACGAACGGGATATGGCGCTCAACTCATCGGTCGACAGTTCCAACGCGCCACAGCAAAAAACCGGACCGACCTCCTCAGAAGGCAAACACGGGACACAGCCGACAGAGTACCCTTCGTCGTCCAGTACTTCCTCGGAGCGGAGAAACTACGTCATCTTCTTCACAGCCTTCAACACGTCATTGATGAAGATGAATATCTTGCCAAGGTCATCCCCACACTCCCTCTACCTGCCATCAAACATCCTTGCAACCTCAAACGAACCATTGCTTGCAGCAAACTACCCTGCCTTCAGAACAGTGACCACGACACCACACAACCCTACCATGGCAATCTCTGCAAGACGTGCCAGATCACCGACATGGGTACCACCATTACACGTGAGAACACCACCCATCAGGTATGTGGTACATACTCGTACGACTCGGCCAACGTTGTCTACCACATACGCTGCGAGACCATGCAGACGCTGCGACAACGGATGAACGGACATCGCGCGACAATCGCCAGGCAGGAATGTTCCCTTCCAGTCGGGGAACACTTCAGCAGTCAAGGGCAATCAGCCTCTGATCTCCGGGTAAGCGTTCTCCAAGGCGGCCTTCAGGACGTGGGACAACGCAAAATCGCCGAGCAGAAACTTATAGTCAGGTTCTGCACACATGTGTACGCCTCAACCGGGACCTTGGATTCATGTTACATTACATTCATCCCCCACCATCTGGCCTTGGCTTGCAAAATCCTACCAACTGTCCTGGCTTGAGACAATTCACACCTCTTTAACCTGGGGTTACCCCTATCTCTGGATCTGTAAAGACTTAATTACCTGCAAATGCTCGCATTCTAAGCACTGTCTTGCATCTTTGACTTGGTCTATATATATGTTTCTGGAACCTACCTCTTCATTCACCTGAGGAAGGAGCAGTGCTCCGAAAGCTAGTGATTTGAAACAAACCTGTTGGACTTTCACCTGGTGTTGTAAGACTTTTTACTGTGCTCACCCCAGTCCAACGCCGGCATCTCCACATCATGGCTTCCCGAGGTACTGGTATTGGACAATGGCACCGCTTTTACAAGTTCAGAGTTCGCTGATTTTCTAAAACAAAATGGGGTCCGTCATGTACGAACCGCTCCTTACGATCCGTCATCCAACAGTTTGGCCGAACGCGCAGTGCAGAAGTTTAAATTCGGGAAGTGGAAACAGGGCTCGGGTTCCTCAGAAACCCGCCTCGCCCATTTCCTTTTTTACTGTAGGACCACACCTCACACAACCACCAGCGTATCGCCCGCAGAACCTTTGATGTGACGTCGACTGCACACATTGTTGAGCCTCATTTCGCTAGACATCAGCAAAATGGTCCATGACCAACAGGAACAAGTCGGAACGACACAAACCAGACCCACTGGGAAATTTCCAGGGGGCGACGCCGTTTACATCCAACATTTTGCAGACGGAGCATTGTGGATCCCAGGACTGGGAATAAAACGATCTGGTCCAGTCTCATATCCTGCATGGATACAAGGAAAGGACTCTAACCATTTTTAATTAGGACATCATGATCGGCAGAGGCTTGGAGGGCCTCTGGGCCTGTCCTCTGCTGTACATTTCTTTATTCTTTATACTGCATCTGTCCTGGGTGGGATTCTCCGTTCCCCGAGGTTGATTTCGTAATCGGTGTTCGGGCGGAGAATCCCTTTTTACCCGGCGTGGCAGCTGCGGACTGTGTCCAGCGCAGCCAACAGTCGGGCGGGTGCCGTGCTGCTGGCTGGGGGGGCTTCAGCGAGGGCTGGGGGGACTGGTGGGGGGGTGGACCAGGAGTGGTGAGGGAGTGGCCAGTGGGGCACTATCTGGCAGATCAATCCGCACAGATCGTCACCGTGCGCATGCGCAGCCACGGACCTGACAATTCTCCCGCATTTATATCGGGAAGGCCGTGCATTTTACGTGGCGCGGCTGCTAGCCCCTCACTGGTCAGAGGATCGGTACTGGGTCCAAACCGATTTTTCCCATGTTAAATGCCTCGGATCCTCCGGACATAGGCCCAAATAAGGAAAATCCAACCCCATGTATTTGCCCACTCACTCAACTTGTCTAAATCACCTTGAAGCCTCTTAATATCCTCGCCACTCACATTCCCACCAGGTTTTGTGTCTTCAGCAAACTTGTAAATATTGCTTTTGGTTCCCTCATCTAAATCATTGATCTATATTGTGAATAGCTCAGGCCCAAGCACTGATCCCTGTGGGATCTCATTAGTCACTGCCTACCACTAGTCACTAGTCACTGCCTACCACTTCGAAAAATACCCATTTATTCCTACGCTGTTTACTGTCTGCTAACCAATTCTCAATCCATGCCAATATATTACCCCCAATCCCGTGTCCTTCAATTGAATGGCCTCATATGCTGTAGCATTACATGATTCAAATATCCTCATATCTTCTTCGGAAGATCAGAAGGTATATGGTGTTGCGTCACAGCCATGATCTCATTGAATGGTGAAACAGGCCAGAGAGATAAATGGCCTACTTATGTTCATATGTTCCCTTTGAGAAGGTAGCATTGAGCCTACTTCTTGGCCGCTGCAATCCTCATGGTGCTACCGGCAGCAACAGTATTACAGTTCTTTTAACTGATTTCAGCCAGTTTGGCATAATCTGGGGATCCATCCTCAAACATGTCTGGTCAGTATAGCTCAGAGACATTGAAACATGTTTTTTTTAAAATAATAATAATAATCTTTATTGTCACAAGTAGGCTTACATTATCACTTCAATGCAGTTACTGTGAAAAGCTCCTAGTCGCCACATTCCGGCACCTGTTCGGGTACACAGAGAGAGAATTCACAATGTCAAAGTCACCTAATAGCACATCTTTGGGCTGTGGGAGGAAGCTGGAACACCTGGAGGAAACCCACGCAGAAATGGGGGCAATGTGCAGACTCCACATAGACAGTGACCCAAGCCGTGAATCGAACCCAGGACCCTGGCGCTGTGAAGCAGCAGTGCTACCCGCTGTGCTACCGTGCTGCCCCATCCAAGTTTATTGGATTCTCAACTGTTTATGTGCATTGGACTCTTCATGACTTCAGGGTGTCTCACAGCACTTTCAGGCAATTAATTACTTTTGAAGTGTAGTCACTGTTGACTAGCAGCCAGATTTCCTACAATGTCCCAAAAACTGTAATTAGATAATTGACCAGATAATCTGTTTTAGGCAATGTTGGTTGTCAGACAACTATCGGCCAGGGCATCAGGGAGAACTTCCTTGAACGTTTTAAATATAGTACCATGTGACCGCTTATATCCCACCTGAGCGTTCATCGGACCTTGATTTAACATCCCGTCCATAAACAGCACCTCCGGTGGTGCAGCACTCCATTACAACAGAGTTTTAGTCTAGTCTAAATTTGTGCTAAGAGAATCATAAATGCTTCTGCCTTGGAAGCATGAGTGCGACCAATCCAGCTAAGAATAACATTGAAGGAAAAACAGACGTCAAAGCAGAAAATACGAACAGCAACCCTGGTATATTTGTCAGGATCAATAGGTAATTGCTGGCTGTGCAATTGATCTGCAGGGCTGAATTCCAGATAGCAGCAGTGCCTGAATCATAGAATTTACAGTGCAGAAGGAGGCCATTCAGCCCATCGAGTCTGCACCAGCCCTTGGAAAGGGCGCCCTACCTAAGCCCACACCTCCACTCTATCCCCATAACCTTTTTTGGACATTAAGGGCAATTTAGCATGGTCACTCCACCTAACCTGCACATCTTTGGACTGTGGGAGGAAACCGGAGCACCCGGAGGAAACCCACGCAGACACGGGGAGAACGTGCAGGCTCCACACAGAAAGTGACCCAAGCGGGAATCGAACCTGGGACCCTGGCGCTGTGAAGCAACAGTGCTAACGACTGTGCTACCATGCTGCCCTCATTCCGGTAAAGAGACCCGTCAAGCTTTTAGCCAAGTGTGACGACAATTAGTTTCACTGCTGTAGATTACATCTGTCTTCCATTCCTTAAGAGATGCAACTGAAGGGAACTAGCAAGGACAGACCGACAGACAATGCCAGTGTCGTGATGGGGTCCATTGAATAATGGTACGTGCTTTGGGGGTCATCTGACCATCAGATCGGTGGCTAAAACAAAATCGTTAAAATTAGTGTATTCACGATTGTGGGAAGCACAGATGGAGCATTAGATCCAAATTTCTGACATGTAGCTGAAACCCAAGGACTTGTGTAGGTTACAATGAATTTGCCTACTGTATTGTTAACATTGAACGAGAAATGACAGTGTTACTTTTGTGACATTCATTTTAGTTTGGTGTTTCAGGTGGAATGCCAAGGTGCCTGTCTGTGTGGGGTTTGCACATCCTCCCCGTGTGTGCGTGGGTTTCCTCCGGGTGCTCCGGTTTCCTCCCACAGTCCAAATATGTGCAGGTTAGGTGGTTTGGCCATGTTAAATTGCCCCTTAGTGTCCAAATGTTAGATGAGGTTACAAAGTTAGGGCAGGGGAGTGAGCCTAGATAGGGTGCTCTTTCAGAGGATCGGTGCAGACTCTATGGGTCGAATGGCCCCCTTCTGCACTGCAGGACTTCTATGATTCCAAGTTTACTAAGAATATTCATAAAATCGCCAACCCTTCCTTCCCTTCAGTGCAGTACTGCTATCTGTCCACCAGGTGATGTCAGTTTCAAGGATCAGTGGGTCATATTGAATTAGACAGAAATTAAAACAGGGAAAGCAGCTGTATTGGTGCTCACCTTCCACATGAGCACCCTGCTCACCCTCTTCTCACATCACATTTTCGTTAAACTTCAGACATATAAGGAATCTGCTGCTCTCTGTCCTAAATCTCGTGCATCAAATCCTGTAGCTATGCCCCCTTATTCTCATCCCCAATCTTTTTTTTATTCATTTCCGGGAGGTGGGCATCGCTGGTTAGGCCAGCATTTATTGCCCATCCCTCGTTGTTCGCGGCCATTTTGAAGGCCGCTTGCAGCTGGCGTTTTTAACAGCCGGCTGCTGCGGGACTGGGAGCGCCGCGACGGACGGCTCCGCGACCCTCCCGACACCAGCCCGCAACCCACTCGCGGGCCGTGCCCCTGAGTTTGACAATGCCTGCTCTAAGGAATCCTGGTGAGTTAATGCAGTGCATCTTGTAGATGGTACACACGGCTGCCCCTGTTCGTCAGTGGTGGAGGGTTTGAATGTTTGTGGAAGGGGGAGCAATCAAGCTGGATGCGTGGTCCTGGATGGTGACAAGCTTCTTGAGTGTTGTTGGAGCTGCACTCATCCAGGCTAGTGGAGAGTGTTCCATTACACTCCTGACTTGTGCCTTGGAGATGGTGGACAGGCTTCGGGGAGTCAGGAATGAGTTACTCACCATAGGATTCCTAGCCTTTGACCTGCCCTGGTAGCCACAGAATTAATAAATTAATAATCTTTATTATTGTTACAAGTAGGCTTACATTAACACTGTAATGAAGTTACAGTGAAAATCCCCTAGTCGCCACATTCCGGCACCTGTTCGGGTATTCAGAATCTCCAATTCACCTAACGGCACTTCTTTCGGGGTTTGTGGGAGGAATCGGGAGCATCCGGAGGAAACCCACGCAGACACGGAGAGAACATGCAGACTCCACACAGACAGTGACCCAATATGGCTAGTCCAGTTCAGTTTCTGATCAATGGTAACCCCCAGGATGTTGATTGGCAATGCCATTGGATGTCCAGGGGCGATGGTTGACCCTTGCTTGTAAGAGATGGTCATTGCCTGCCCCTTGTTTGGCTCAAATGTAACTTGTCAGCCCAAGCCTGGATATTGTCCAGGTCTTGCTGAATTTGGACATGGACTGCTTCAGTATCTGAGGAGTCACGAATGGTGCTGAACATTGTGCAGTCATCTGCAAACATCCCCACGTCTGACCCTATGATGGAAGGGGGGTGATTGATGAAGCAGCTGAAGATGGTTGGGCCTTGGGCACTACCTGAGGAATGTTCTTCCCAATTTGATTTTACGATTTACAAATCACCCCTAATTTCCTCTATTCCATTGAAATCAGCCCCAGTTTTTCAAGTCTTCCCATTGATTTATTATCATACCAGGCAGCACCCTAATGATCTGCACTGTATCCTCTCTGTTGCCTATGGTGTGGAACAAAACTGCATACAGTGAGGTTAATGCTGATTTTGTGCAATACTGCAGATGGGCGATAGTGAGTTGACAGCCTGTTGTAAACCTCTGCTGATTTATTTCCAGTGATCCTGCAGAAATAAAAAATGGGTAAAGTCAGGTTCTAACCCAGCATGTCAATTAAAGTTCGATATTAGATTCACCACACTTGGAAATTTGGATGTAGCCCTCAATGCAAAAACATCAGCATTTTGTTTTTCCCAAAGTCTTGTGACTGGAGGGACTGCTTTTAATGTCTTGCGAACCTGAACACGGAATTCACTGTTCTTTTGCATCACTCAATTTTCTCCCCCTCCTCCAGGTATCATGCTCGAAGAGGGTGACTTCCATTGGATTTGTCCATGATTATGCTTGGCAAAATACTGCAGTGATTTGCTGTTGCCTTCCGCAGAATGGCTGACCAGGAAATTCTCCCATTCCTACTGTCTGCCAACAGGAAAATTGGAAGGTTTAGAGGCTGGTAGTCAACCTGTTGCCATGTATGAACCATCTAGTCCTGAAGTGGGGCTTGAAACCCAGAGCTTCTGGTTCAGAGGGAAGACAAGGCCTTGCAGATTCAATGTAGACTTAAGCTTTTTTAACCAAAATGTACCAACTAAGATTCAATAACATTGTATGTTGTTACATGTCCACTGGGTTAAAAGGAATTCACTGCATGCTCACCTGATTAATTGTGTGTACAACCCACTGGGAACTGAAGTGAACCTATTATACATCTGCACACGCTATTACACATTTAAATACCTACCAGTCATGACTCACATCAGATAACACAAAAGAAAAACTCTGCTGAGTATAAAACTGAGCAATGCTGCTCCCAGTGGTCACAGACTGATCAGCGTTAAATTAGCTGTGGTCTAAGTGTGTAAGGCTGGTCTCAGTGCTCGAGCCTTATCTAAGGAAAGGTTAGGCCGAGTTCACTGTATACTCTTCTCTCCTCGCACCCAGTGGTGTGGATTGAAAACATGGATAGGTTTTCAACTAGGGGCGGCGCGGTGGCACAGCGTCAGGGAACCCGGGTTCAGTTCTGGCCTTGGGTGACTGTCTGGGTGGGTTTCTTCCAGGTGCTCCGGTTTCCTCCCACAGTCCAAAGAGGTGCAGGTTAGGTGGATTGACCATGATAAATTGCCCCTAGTGCCCAAAAAGGTTAGGTGGGGTTACTGTGTTACGGGGAGAGGGCACAGAGAAGGGTACTCTTTCAGACACTGGGTGGAGACTCGATGGGCCGAATGGCCTACGGCTGCACTGTAGGGATTCTATGATTCCTCAAGTAGTCAAATAGACTACTCCAACTTACATGGTTGGTTTAGCACAGTGGGCTAAATCGCTAGTTTGTCAATGCAGAACACAGCCAGCAGCGTGGGTTCAATTCCTGTACGAGCCTCACCGGAATATGGTGATTAGGGGCTTTTCACAGTAACTTCATTGAAGCCTACTTGTGATTATTATTATTATGGTGACTAGGCATATGGGAGAAATATCCTAGTGTTGGGAAATGGGTGGGCCCGATGGAAATAATGCAAAATACACGCTAGAATATTCATTGTGCACAAAGTGTGACATCAGGCCTATTAATATACACACCTCAGCCAACCAGATCACCTGCCTCACAGACTGTCTGAAGTCAGTCCCATGGGTTTCCTGAACAGTGTTGTGTTTGTCTGGTTCAGAAGAGGGCACAAATACTATTGTGACGGTTCTATTAAGCAGTTGCAGTGCCAGTCGGCACCCCCTCACACACTCGGTGCTTATCCCACAGCAGGGCTCTTCTGTTTTATTTATCTCTGACTCTCAATAGCTTCTTCACAGCTAGATGCTAGCTGGTTCAGTAATTTCCAACTTTACCGGGAAGCCTGAGCTATGATCTCAGCCGCACTGACTAAACAAACCCATGGGGCGATGAGGTATTCTGTTTATGACACTGCGCCACCGTTAATTCTTAATTAAAGGACACAGATTTGACAAATGAAATTTAACACAACAAAGTGCGGGCTGAGCTGTGGAACTAATGGAATCGGTCTTAAAAATATGGACACAGACTGGATGGGCCAAAAGGTCTCCTACTGCTCTGTACCATTACAAAATCTGACAGCTGGTGCAAGATAATAGATCTGAGACAGGGCCCTGTGACTGTATACAGTGGCTCAGGATTTTCTTGGAGCCATTTTAACTTTATAAGGCAGGCAGAGAGAGAAGGGAGGCAATGGAATAGTGGTATTGTCACTGGACTAGTAAACCACAGACCCTAGAGTATGCTCTGGGGACCCGGTTTGAATCCCACCACTGCAGATGGCGAAATTTAAAATCAATAAAAAATTGAAATTCAAGTCCAATGATGACCATGATACCATCGTTGCAAGAACCCATCTGGTTCACTAATGTCCTTTAGGAATGGGAAATCTGTTGTCCTTAACTGGTCTGGCCTACATGCAACTTTTAACTGCCCCCTCAAGGGCAATTAGGGATGGGTCATCCCTGCCTGCGATGTGCACGTCCAGATGTGACAGAAGGTAATAAGGAAGGCAAATGGAACACTGACTTTTATTTCAAGGGGCTGGAGTATAAAAGTAAAGGTGTTGCTGCAACTGTACAAGGTACTGCTGAGGCCTCATTTTGAAAAACTGTGTCTAGTTTTGGGCCCTTTATTTAAGGAAATATATATTATCATTGGAGGCAGTACAGAGGAGGGTTACCAGGATGATCCCAGGTATGGAGGGATTGCCAAATGAGGAAAGATTAAACAGGTTGGGTCCATATTCCCTGGAGTTTAGAAGAATGAGAGCTGATATGACTGAAACATGTAAGATTCTTAGGAGGTTAGACAGGGTAAACGTTGGGAGGGTGGTTCCACTCATGGGAGAGTGAAGGACCGAGAGCAGAGTCACAGAATAAAGGGGTGCTCATTTAAGACAGATTTGAGGAAGAACTTCTTTGCGCAGAGCGGCGAATCTGTGGAATTCTTTACCGCAGGAAGCTGTGGAGGCCGAAGCCTTAAACATTCTCAAGGTTGAGATCGATAGGTTTTTAAATCAGTAGGGGAATTAAGGCTTATGGAGATAAGGCAGGAAAGTGGACTTATTAAGTGTTGGATCAGTCATGATCCTATTAAATAACAGAGCAGGCTCGAAGGGCTGAATGGCCTACACTTGTTCCTATTTCTGAATATCTTATTTTCACTATGACAGATGTTAAGCTAACTGGCCTATAGCTCCCTGCTTTCCATCTCCCAACCTTTTTGAATAAAGGAGCTACATTAGCTATTTTCCAATCTAATGGAACCTTCCCCAAATCAAGCGAATTTTGGGAAATTTAAATCAAAGCATCAACCATCTCACTAGCCACTTCTTTTAAGACCCCAGGATGAAATCCATCAGGACCCAGGGACGTGTCAACCCGCAGTTCCAACAATTTGCTCAGTACCACTTCCCTGGTGATTGTAATTTTCCTCAGTTCCTCGATCCCTACTAATTCCTGATTTAATCATAATAATAATCTTTATCGTCTCAAGTCGGCTTACATTAACACTGCAATGACGTTAGTGTGAAAATCCCCCAGTCGCCACACTCCGGAACCTGTTCGGGTACACAGTGGGCAAATTCAGAATGCCCAAATTACCCAACAACACGTCTTTCGGGACTTGTGGGAGGAAACCGGAGCACCCGAAGGAAACCCACGCAGACACAGAGAGAACGTGCAGACTCTGCACAGAGTGACCCAAGCTGGGAATCGAACCCGAAACCCTGGCGCTGTGAAGCAACAATGCTAACCACTGTGCTCCCGTGTACAGCCATTTCTGGGACGTTGCTTGTATCCTCTAGAGTGAAGACCAATGTTTCACGTTTCAGTTCACGTGCTATCACCTTATTTTCCATTATTAACTCCCCAGTGAGTTATTTTCTATATGACTCACTTTGCTAATGTATTTTTAAAATATCTAAAGAAAATCTTACCATCTGCCTTTATATTTCTATGATGTGGAGATGCCGGCGTTGGACTGGGGTGAGCACAGTACGAAGTCTTACAACACCAGGTTAAAGTCCAACAGGTTTGTTTCGATGTCACTAGCTTTCAGAGCGCTGCTCCTTCCTCAGGTGAATGAAGAGGTATCTCTTCATACCTCTTCATTCACCTGAGGAAGGAGCAGCGCTCTGAAAGCTAGTGACATCGAAACAAACCTGTTGGACTTTAACCTGGTTTATATTTCTAACTAGCTTTCTCTCGCACTTATTTTTCCCTCCTTATTTGCAATTCTTTCAGCATTCTTTGCCATTTTCTAAACTTCCTGTCCAATCTTCTGATCTGCCACCAACCTTTGCTCTCCTGACCAGCTTCCACCCTACATAAACTTGGGCTCATTGAAAATACTGCTGCTTGTAACTTAAGCCACACAATTTCCCAATTATATCCAATTCTTTCTGACATACACTGGCTCTCAGTCTGGCAAAACTTTATTTTCAAATGTTCATCCTTGTGTTCCAATCCCTCCACTACCTCACACCCCCCTTTCTCTGGAACCTCATAAGCTTTCAGATCTCTGTACTCCTCCAATTCTGGTTTCTCACACATCTCCAGTTTGCGGTTTCTGGTGAGGCTTTCAGCTGCATTGGCTATATGGGGAATTTGTCTGCTGATCAGCCATGGTAGTAGCCATGATCACAGAATGGTAGAACAGGCTTGAGGGCGAAATGATCCTCTCCAGTTTCTATGCTCCCTAAGCCCCTCTGCCTTTCTCATTTAAAACAGGCCTATTTGACCAAGCTTTTGGTCACCTATTGTGATATCCCCTTCTCCAACTCACCGTCAGAAACACTTTATTCAAAATTCTCTTGCTCAGCAGCTGGACGTTTTGCTACATTGAAAGGCAAGTTATTATTGCTTTGTTGTGTGATGCCAGAGATCAGTTACGTGGCCTTCCAAAAAGTAAAGCTTGTAATAAAATCTAAAGTCATACACCCCACCAAAGCCTCCTCCTTCCACAACCTGTGCAGCTGGTCTCAATTGTGCAAGTCCATGTATTTCAAGCTGTTTCGTTGTGATCGAAATAAACCTCAATCTCATTCCTCAAAAGGTATATTACCCCATTGATTTTCAAAGGCATTGAATGATTTGGGAAAACAATATTTTCTGGTAGCAGAATGCAACATAGGCCAAGTAACTCAACAACATTGTAATCCCCAAGAGTGGAGTTGGGACTGTCACATTTTAGTCAGACTCACCCATCGCCCCATCCTTATTTACCCATGTTGGCTCATGCATCCCAATTTGTCAAAATATCATTTTTGTTCTACCCTCTCTAAGTAATGTCCTCCAGTTACACGGTCAAGCGCAATTTCTTTGCATCTGACCTCTGTTGCAGTCCTTTCATCATAACATTTGAAACAGTGCCTTCAATCACCAACGCACCACGCGCTGGAATTCTCTCACAAAATCCCTCTGCCCCAACACATTCAAGAGACTCCTTTAAAATCCATTTATCACCTCTCTTATCATCGCCTTCTTTGATTTGTCTAGTTCACCAGATGGATTCCTGGGATGGCAGGATTGTCATACGAGGAGAGATTGGATTGCGGCACAGTGATTAGCACTGCTGTCTCACAGCTCCAAGATCCCAGGTTCAATTCCGGCCTCGGGTGACTGTGTGGAATTTGCACGTCTTCCCCGTGTGTGCGTGGGTTTCCTCCGGGTGCTCTGGTTTCCTCCCAGTCCAAAGATGTGCAGGTTAGGTGGATTGGCTATGCCAAATTGACCCTGTGTGTCCAAAAGGTTAGGTTACAGGGGGTTATTGGGTTACGGGGATAGGGTGGAGGCGTGAGCTTAAGTAGGGTGCGCTTTCCAAGGGCCAGTGCAGACCCAAAGGGCCGAATGGCTTCCTTCTGCACTGTGGATTCTATGACTAGGTCTGCATTCACTGGGGTTTTCTAAGAATGAGAACGGATCTCAGTGAAACATAAAATTCTGACTGGATGCAGGGATGAGTTTTCCTCTGGCTGGGGAAGAATAAGGGGTCAGTCTCAGGATACGGGGCAGGCCATTTAGGACAGAGGAGAAATTTCTTCACTCGGAGGTTGGCAAACCTGTGGAATTTTCTACCACTGAATATATCAAAAAGGAAATAGATTTTTAGACTCTAAAGGTGTTAAGGGGTATGGGGAGAGAGAAGGGCTTGTGTGGAGATAGAGGATCAGCCATATTGAATGGCAGAGCATGCTCGAAGGGCTGAATGACCTACTCCTGCTCTTTTCTATGCTTTCTTCCCTATATCTGAGGACCACCTGAGTTTTTAACAATTTTGCTGATAATTAGCAGCATTCCTCCAGTTTTATCCAAATAAGGCCATTCAGCCTGAATCTCTGTCAGTGGCAAGATGCCAAAGGGTGTGTGAAAAATGCTTCAGAAACATGTCCATAGAGCTATCCCAGGGCCAGAGTCTAAAACATGTGGACATCTGATATAAATCTGGATGGAAAATGCTGGTGTAGCGATTTGCAATGAGAAACCAGACCCGAAAGCACGACCAAATATCATGACAACAGGAAATGAAGCTATGGACAGCAAGGGCATATATGACAGAAGCAATTTAATGTACAGCTGATATAACTGAACCTCTCCTGAAATATCAAATGTCCATGGCTACAATGGAAGCCGCGCTTGACATGCATGAAACAATTGTTTCTCTCCATAAAACATTTCCAAAGTGGATCATTTGCACTGTAACTCAGCAGGTCTATCAGACAAATTTTTGTGCAATTGCCAACACTTTGGAATAATCACCTTCCATCTGGCGTAGGCTGGTGGGGATAGGCACCTTGATGCGTGTTCCCGTCGGGTTCCCATTGTCTTCAATGAGCACCACGTTGTTGGAGTCGAATTTGGGTGTCATGCGTGGCCCAGGCATCCGCTGACCGACAATCAGGGCCTTTTTCTTCTGCCCTTTGATTGCCAGTAAGATTTTGTCTCCCACTTTGCCAATACCATTTTTGGTATACACATGGATGCACTTGGGCGGTCTGTGATACGGTGTGTTGCCAAGGGAACTGTTGTCCACTACCCGTACTCTGCTCATTTTCTGTAAGGCTTCACGGGCTGTTGAAGTACTTAATTATGGGAAGAGAATGAAGGCAGCTTTTAATTGTTAGAAGAGATACACACCATCATCAGGGTGAAGTTCCCCAGCCCCCTTAAACTTACTCTTTTCACCCTGCTTACATTTGGTTACAGTTCAGTCACTCTCCCCTGCCTCATTTGATAAATATAAGACATTAATAAACTTGCAGAACAGATGTGTATATGACAAAACAGTTCCAAAATAGCAAAATGAGAGATGGTGCATTTTGGGAAGAGAAATAAGGTCATTTATTCATTGCAAAATAAGGGCAGCACGGTAGCATTGCGGATAGCACAATTGCTTCACAGCTCCAGGGTCCCAGGTTCGATTCCGGCTTGGGTCACTGTCTGTGCGGAGTCTGCACGCTCTCCCCGTGTGTGCATGGGTTTCCTCCGGGTTTGCTAGGTGGATTGGCCACGCTAAATTGCCCTTAATTGGGAAAAAAAAATGAATTGGGCACTCTAAATTAAAAAAAAAAAGAATTGAAAAGCAGAGCGGTTATGTTAAAAATGCGTAGAACCTTGGTTTGATCACATGGAGTCCGGTGAATCGTTCTGATCTCCATATTATCAAAAAGGATACAGAGGCATTAGTAAATGAGTTACATAGGTACAGCTTTTCCGTTCGAACAGGTGACCAAATTGTGGTCCTTAAAATTATGAAGTGGTTCGATAGGAAAATAAGATGAGACCTGAACTAGGGGGCATAAATATAAAGATAGTTACGGACAGATTTAATAGAGAATTCAAAGGAGTTTAGTAAAGACTCATTAAAGGGGAAGCTCATGACTACATGAGGGAGAATGTAATAGAATGTAATGCTGTATGGCGACACAAAGTTAGGTGGGAATAGGTTTATGTAGAACACAAATATCAGCAAGAACCCAATGAACTCAATGGCCTGTTCCAGTGTTGCAAATTCCATGAATACATTCGTGGCCATTTTTCATGCTCCAGTTTAGTACATGATTTGACTTTGGGGGCAAAGAGTCATGGTGGTGCCGAATGGCATCAGGCCAGCCTGATCCTCCTCACAGGACCTCCACATACCTGCAGTTTGTAGCCCGATTCAGGGTGATTAAAAGTTGGTAATTCCAGTTGATTTGTTTTCTGCATCTTCCCCAACCCTTGGACTTCAGTGGAGCCACATCATCTGTACTGTCCCCACTGATAACTACACAGAGCCCAGCTAACACTGGACAGAGCTACGACTGATCACAGAGCCTTCCTGATCTGTATTGCTCAGCATCACATCGAGACAACACATCGCAGTGCCATAAAGTTAGCTCATGAACTCTTTTTGTTCACAATGCTCAACACAAAGTGGTTCTATACCAGCTGTGCCACCATGGGGAGACATTGAGCTACACCAAGTGCTTTCTCATCAAGAGGAAGGAAAAAGAGAGGAATAGAAGAAAGGTGATAGAACCAACTTGGGTCTGAGGCACACCTTTGCAAAGAAAATTTGAGTTTAAATTCCACTCCACAATGTGAGCTCACAATCTAGGTGGATTCATTAACACAGTACTGAGGGAGTGCTGCATTGGCAGACACTGTCATTCGGAACATGTGCTAAATCAAGCCTGGAAGTTAAAAATCTCTCGACCAACAAAATAAAATAGATCAACTATTTGCCAATGATGCCGATCGCATCATTGCTGTTTGTGGAATCTTGGCGTACATATGCTATAGTTTACCTACATTACAACAGTGATGCACCAAGAAATTCTGCATAAATTATTTTGTGTTTGTAAAAAAGCGACAAAGCGCTTTGCAAATGCAAGCCTATTCTTACTTTCAATTTGATTTTAAGTGAAGGTGGCCAATTTAAGCAGCAGCAACCCATTGGAAGCAGTCAAAAAGCAGCCCAATAAGTTATCAACTGGAATCGCAGGATTGATAGATATAGGTGTAGTACCTGAACATTCGGCTCATTGCTTCTGCTGCACAAGTCAATGGTGTGATGCTTTTCCTGAACAGCGCCATAAGGAGCCTGAAGACAAGATGATTGAGATTTACACTGAGACATGGCACATAGGTTGCACTGCTGTAACATATCATTAATTTCTCTACCAAATTCCTTTCAGATTGGCTGCCACAATTTGAAATTATTCAGAATTTTTGCACCCACTTACTCCATAAATGAATGCTCTCAGTTCTGTACTGGTTTCCACTTTAACTGCATCAGAAATTGAACATTTATGACAGTTTTCTACTTCTCACTGAAACCAGCAGACTATGCAGCTTGCATTCAGTTAGTTGTCAAGCTGTCTGCCGCCCCCATCCAATTCTCTGATCTTCTCTCCTGATGGTGTACAGTTCCAGAGGCACAATCCACCCTCCAGTACTTGGCCCAAATGGCTATTTTCATGCACGAGCCTTCAATATGTCTTTGTAGGCTCAGCTGTATTCAGCTGGTCTGGGGCATTAAAACCCAGGCTAATTCTGCCCTCACCGGATGCCCCACACACTTCCCAGCAGAATAGCAATTATCAACAGCAACTTAGGAGGCCATTCGGCCCATCGAGTCTGAACCGACCCTTCGAATGAGCACTCTACCCATGTCCCTCCCCAGTCCACCCCGCCCTATCCCGGCAACCCGATAACCTTGCTTACACATCCCCAGACACTAATGGCAATTTAGCATGACCAGTCCACCTAACTTGCACATCTTTGGACTGTGGGAGAAAACTGGAGCACCCGGAGGAAACCCCGCAGACACGAGAACGTGCAGACTCCACACAGACAATGACCAAAAGCTGGAATTGATCCCGGGTCCCTGGCACTGAGGTAGCGGTGCTAACTACTGTGCTGCCCCTGGCTAACTATCCGCCCGCCCCCATCCTATCCTCGTCCAAAAATCTTGCAGCCAACTGAAAGAACTCTAGAAATAGGATTAATAGTAGACCATCAAAGTCTGCTCCGCATTTAATACACGCATGGCTGATTGTGGACTTCAACGCCATTTTACCACGCACTCCCCATAACCGTGGATTCCCTGAGACACCAACAATCTGTCTATCCGATTGTTAAATGTATTCAACGATGGAGCCACCCTCACCCATCTGGGAATCCAAACATCCACAACTCTGAGTGAACTAATTTCCTCCCATCTCACTTCTAAATGATCACCTCCTCCAGAGGCTGTGCTCCCATATTCTAGATTCCTGATCAGCAGACACACAATCTTTCAGCATCTACTCTATCAAGCCCCTTAATAACCTGTATGTTTCCATGAGATCATCTCTCATTCTTCAGCACTGCTGACAATATAAGCCCAATTTACTCAAGCCTCTCATCCCAGTGACCAATTAGTGAGACTTTGTTGCAGTGCCTCCAATGTCAGCATATCCTTAAGTATGGAGACAAAAACTGCACACACTATTCCAAATGTGGTCTCACCAAAACCCTGTACAATTGCAGCAAGGCTTCTTTATTTTTGCACTCCAATCCCCCTGCAATAAAGGGCAACATACCATTGGTCTTCCCAATAGCTTGCCCCATGTGCATGCTACTTTACTGCACTAGCACGTTTACGTGTCATTGGACATCAATATTTACAAGTGTCACACCTTTTAAAAAATATTCTACTTTTTCATTCTTACATCAAAGTAAATAACTTCACACTTCCACACATTATACTCCATCATCTTTTTTGGTGCCCATTCACTTAGCCTGTCTATCTCTTTGCAGCCTCTATTTGCCCTCCCCATAACTCGCCTTTCCTGTGAAGACAGCCAAAATATTTATTCAATGCCTTTGCCATTTCCTCCTTCCCCAATATACTGTCTCTTTTTTCTGCTTCTAAGTGAACAGCTTTTACTTTAACTACTCTCTTCTTTTTTAAATACTTTTTAAACTTCTTACAAACTGCGCACGGTAGCACAGCGGTTAGCAATGTTGCTTCACAGCGTCAGGATCCCAGGTTCGATTCCCGCTTGGGTAACTGCTGTGTGGAGTCTGCACATTCTCCCTGTCTGCTTGGGTTTCCTCCGGGTGCTCCAGTTTCCTCCCACAAGTCCCTAAAGATGAATTGGTCATTCTGAATTCTCCCTCAGTGTACCCAAACAGGCACCGGAATGTGGCGACTAGGGGCTTTTCACAGTAACTTCATTGCTGTGTTAATGTAAGGCTACTTGTGACAATAAAGATTATTATAACTGCTTCTATATTTGTGCCTAGTTTACACACGCATCCTAATTTTCCAACTTTTCAATCAACTTTTTGGTGACCCATTACTGGTTTCTAAAACACTCTTCATCCTTAGAATTGCTATTGTACTTTGCAACATTACAAGTCTCTTCTTTTAATCTCCCTGCTTGAGCCACAGATGGGTCTTTCTTGCTGAATGGTTCACCCCATCTGACACTAGGGCTGAAAGCTCCTAACAAAGGGGATTAGACATGGAAACTTCCCATAATGCGCATCAGTACCAAACCAGGCAGTATATTTACCACACATACCTTTGGGTAACCCAAAATGACCACTTACTCATTCTGTCTATGGTAAATATTCATGCTATATACTCTGGTCTAACACACTAGCCTTTCAGTAGCCTGAGAATTTTACTTTCCAATTGCAGAATTATTTTGTTAATTAAATCCCCCAAACAACCAGATCAGTGACATAAGAGCAGATTTGCCAGGTGGTGAGTGGTTAGACTGGTATTTAATCAAGAGCTTCGCATGAGTGCAAAGCTACAAGAGAGAAAGATAAAAGTAAAGTCTGCTTAAACTGGAGCATGATATTCCGCTCATCTCTCTGCAACTTACTAAATGGTAAAAGAAACAATAAAATGTGAGCAAAGTTAGTGGCTGATAAACAGAGCCAGAATAACGCTGGTCAAAGACATTCTAACAGCTTCACGGTATAATTCACTCGTGCTCAAAATATGGCTCTGGGACCATTAGTGGGAAGTATTTTCTTTTACTCTAGTTCTTGGCAGAATTGATGCTTCATCTGACTGGGGCTAGCCAGTCCAGCTTACCATGGAGTAATTGTGATCTTATTTCAAAGTTCAGGTGATGGTTATACAACAAAAATAATTCTACCGATGTGCAGCAAGACCTGGACAGATGTTCCAACTTGAGCTGATGAGTGTCATGTAACATCCAAGCCATACAAGTGCAAGGCAATGACCATTTCAAAGAGGGAGCAAGTCTAACCATCTCCCCACTTGACATTCAACTGCATTCTCATCACCAAATTGGGAATGAGGAATAAACACTGGCCCAGTCAGCAACACCTACATCCCATGAATGAATAAAACAAATCACTCTTTCTCAATTTTCATTAATGCTTTGCTCTAAGAGATGGATGAATGTTTTTTTTTTAAATAAATTTAGAGTACCCAATTGTTTTTCCTAATTAAAGGGCAATTTAGCGTGGCCAATCCACCTACCCTGTACAGCTTTTTAGGTTGTGGGGGTTAGAACCACGGAGACAGGGGGAGAATGTGCAAACGCCACACGGATAATGACACACATCCAAACCCGGGTCCTCAGAACTATGAGGCAGTAGTGCTAACCACTGCACCGCCATGCTGCCCAAGAGATGGATGAATTTTGAGCATTCCTCCTGCCCAGAGGCATAATACTTATCTAAGTTGAACATCATTTGCCAGTCTGAACCCATTCTCCCAACACATTAAAACTGGCGCAAAGTCAAACATTATCTATAATTCTAACATTCATACAGATCGTAGTGTAATTGTCAAATTTGCAAATCTTACCAACACCTAGGGCAGCATGGTGGCAGCAGAGGGTTAGACCTGCTGCCTCACGGTGCCGAGATCCCAGGTTCGATCCCGGCTCTGGGTCACTGTCTGCGTGGAGTTTGTACATTCTCCCAGTGTTTGCGTGGGTTTCGCCCCCACAACCCAAAGATGTGCAGGCTAGGTGGATTGGCCACGTTAAATTGCTCCTTAATTGGAAAAAAATGAATAGGGTACTCTATCTTATCAACACCTCTATTTACATAATTAATAGTGAATAAATGATGTTAATTTGAGACAAGAACAAAAAGTAAAATTTTAGCTCAAAAGCAAAATACTGCAGACAGTGAAAATCTAAAATAAAAGCAGAAAATACTGGAAATACTCAGCAGTTCAGCAGCTTCTACAGAAACAGAACCTTTTGGTTGATTATGTCACTTAATCTGATGAAGGGTCTGAAACATTAACAAGCTGTTGATAGAATCCAGACAGTGCAGAAGAAAGCCATTCGACCCATTGAGTCTGCACTGACCCTCTGAAAGAGCACCCTACCTAGGCCCAACTCACCACCCTAACCCCACCTTAACCGTTGGACATCAAGGGGCAATTTAGCATGGCCAATCCACCTAACCTGCACATCTTTGGACTGTGGGAGGAAACTGGAGCACCCGGAGGAAACCCACGCAGACACGGGAGGAATGTGTAAACTCCGCAGTCACCCGAGGTTGGAGTCGAACCTGGAACTCTGGCGCGGAGAGGCTGTAGAGCTAACCACTGTGCCACCTATAATGCTCTTTGCCGATCTTTCTTTCCTTTACAGTCCATAGGTTTTCAAATCCAAACTTGGCATGACCAAACCATTCCTTAATTTAATATTTCATTACTTTTCAAAGAACAAAGAACAAAGAAATGTACAGCACAGGAACAGGCCCTTCGGCCCTCCAAGCCCGCGCCGACCATGCTGCCCGACTAAACTACAATCTTCTACACTTCCTGGGTCCGTATCCTTCTATTCCCATCTTATTCATGTATTTGTAAAGATGCCCCTTAAATGTCACTATCGTCCCTGCTTCCACCAGCTCCTCCGGTAGCGAGTTCCAGGCACCCACTACCCTCTGCGAAAAAACTTGCCTCGTACATCTACTCTAAACCTTGCCCCTTTCACCTTAAACCTATGCTCCCTAGTAATTGACCCCTCTACCCTGGGGAAAAGCCTCTGACTATCCACTCTGTCTATGCCCCTCATAATTTTGTATACCTCTATCAGGTCTCCCCTCAACCTCCTTCGTTCCAGTGAGAACAAACCGAGTTTATTAAACCGCTCCTCATAGCTAAGGCCCTCCATACCAGGCAACATTCTGGTAAATCTCTTCTGCACCCTCTCTAAAGCCTCCACATCCTTCTGGTAGTGTGGCGACCAGAATTGAACACTATACTCCAAGTGTGGCCTAACTAAGGCTCTATACAGCTGCAACATGACTTGCCAATTCTTATACTCAATGCCCCGGCCAATGAAGGCAAGCATGCCGTATGCCTTCTTGACTACCTTCTCCACCTGTGTTGCCCCTTTCAATGACCTGTGGACCTGTACTCCTAGATCTCTTTGACTTTCAATACTCTTGAGGGTTCTACCATTCACTGTATATTCCCTACCTGCATTAGCCCTTCCAAAATGCATTACCTCACATTTGTCCGGATTAAACTCCATCTGCCATCTCTCCGCCCAAGTCTCCAGACAATCTAAATCCTGCTGTATCCTCCGACAGTCCTCATCGCTATCCGCAATTCCACCAACCTTTGTGTCGTCTGCAAACTTACTAATCAGACCAGTTACATTTTCCTCCAAATCATTTATATATACTACAAAGAGCAAAGGTCCCAGCACTGATCCCTGTGGAACACCACTGGTCACAGCCCTCCAATGAGAAAAGCATCCTTCCATTGCTACTCTCTGCCTTCTATGGCCTAGCCAGTTCTGTATCCACCTTGCCAGCTCACCCCTGACCCCGTGTGACTTCACCTTTTGTACTAGTCTACCATGAGGGACCTTGTCAAAGGCCTTACTGAAGTCCATATAGACAACATCCACTGCCCTGCCTGCATCAATCATCTTAGTGACCTCCTCGAAAAACTCTATCAAGTTAGTGAGACACGACCTCCCCTTCACAAAACCGTGCTGCCTCTCACTAATACGTCCATTTGCTTCCAAATGGGAGTAGATCCTGTCTCGAAGAATTCTCTCCAGTAATTTCCCTACCACTGAAGTAAGGCTCACCGGCCTGTAGTTCCCAGGATTATCCTTGCTACCCTTCTTAAACAGAGGAACAACATTGGCTATTCTCCAGTCCTACGGGACATCCCCTGAAGACAGCGAGGATCCAAAGATTTCTGTCAAGGCCTCAGCAATTTCCTCTCCAGCCTCCTTCAATATTCTGGGGTAGATCCCATCAGGCCCTGGGGACTTATCTACCTTAATATTTTTTAAGACACCCAACACCTCGTCTTTTTGGATCACAATGTGACCCAGGCTATCTACACCCCCTTCTCCAGACTCAACATCTACCAATTCCTTCTCTTTGGTGAATACCGATGCAAAGTATTCATTTAGTACCTCGCCCATTTCCTCTGGCTCCACACACAGATTCCCTTGCCTATCCTTCAGTGGGCCAACCCTTTCCGTGGCTACCCACTTGCTTTTCATGTACGTGTAAAAAGCCTTGGGATTTTCCTTAACCCTATTTGCCAATCACTTTTCGTGACCCCTTCTAGCCCTCCTGACTCCTTGCTTAAGTTCCTTCCTACTTTCCTTATATTCCACGCAGGCTTCGTCTGTTGCCAGCCTTTTAGCCCTGACAAATGCCTCCTTTTTCTTTTTGACGAGGCCTACAATATCACTCGTCATCCAAGGTTCCCGAAAATTGCCGTATTTATCCTTCTTCCTCACAGGAACATGCCGGTCCTGTATTCCTTTCAACTGCCACTTGAAAGCCTCCCACATGTCAGATGTTGATTTGCCCTCAAACATCCGCCCCCATTCTATGTTCTTCAGTTCCCGCCTAATATTGTTATAATTAGCCTTCCCCCAATTTAGCACATTCATCCTAGGACCACTCTTATCCTTGTCCACCAGTACTTTAAAACTTACTGAATTGTGGTCACTGTTACCGAAATGCTCCCCTACTGAAACATCTACCACCTGGCCGGGCTCATTCCCCAATACAAGGTCCAGTACCGCCCCTTCCCTAGTTGGACTGTCTACATATTGTTTTAAGAAGCCCTCCTGGATGCTCCTTACAAACTCCGCCCCGTCTAAGCCCCTGGCACTAAGTGAGTCCCAGTCAATATTGGGAAAGTTGAAGTCTCCCATCACCACAACCCTGTTGTTTTTACTCTTTTCCATAATCTGTCTACCTATCTGCTCCTCTATCTCCCGCTGGCTGTTGGAAGGCCTGTAGTATAACCCCAACATTGTGACTGCACCCTTCTTATTCCTGATCTCTACCCATATAGCCTCACTGCCCTCTGAGGTGTCCTCTCGCAGTACAGCTGTGATATTCTCCCGAACCAGTAGCGCAACTCCGCCTCCCCTTTTACACCCCCCTCTATCCCGCCTGAAACATCTAAATCCTGGAACGTTTAGCTGCCAATCCTGCCCTTCCCTCAACCAGGTCTCTGTAATGGCAACAACATCATAGTTCCAAGTACTAATCCAAGCTCTAAGTTCATCTGCCTTACCCGTAATACTTCTTGCATTAAAACATATGCACTTCAGGCCACCAGACCCGCTGTGTTCAGCAACTTCTCCCCGTCTGCTCTGCCTCAGAGCCACACTGTCCCTATTCCCTAGTTCTCCCTCAATGCTCTCACCTTCTGACCTATTCCTCCCGTGCCCACCCCCCTGCCATACTAGTTTAAACGCTCCCGTGTGACACTAGCAAACCTCGCGGCCAGGATATTTATGCCTCTCCGTTTTAGATGCAACCCGTCCTTCTTATACAGGTCACACCTGCCCCGGAAGAGCTCCCAGTGGTCCAGATAATGGAAACCCTCCCTCCTACACCAGCTGTTTAGCCACGTGTTTAGCTTCTCTATCTTCCTATTTCTAGCCTCACTGGCATGTGGCACAGGGGGTAATCCCGAGATTACAACCCTCGAGGTCCTGTCTTTTAACTTTCTGCCTAGCTCCCGGAACTCCTGCTGCAGGACCTCATGCCCCTTCCTGCCTATGTCGTTAGTACCAATATGTACAACGACCTCTGCCTGTTTGCCCTCCCCCTTCAGGATGCCCTCTACCCGTTCAGAGACATCCTGGACCCTGGCACCAGGGAGGCAACATACCATCCTGGAGTCTCTTTCACGTCCACAGAAGCGCCTATCTGTGCCCCTGACTATAGAGTCCCCTATTACTATTACTCTTCTGCGCTTTGACCCTCCCTTCTGAACATCAGAGCCAGCCGTGGTGCCACTGCTCTGGCTGCTGCTGTTTTCCCCTGATAGGCTATCCCCCCGACAGTATCCAAAGGGGTATATCTGTTCGAGAGGGGGACAACCACAGGGGATTCCTGCACTGACTGCCTGCCCTTTCTGGTGGTCACCCATTTCTCTGCCTGCACCTTGGGTGTGACCACATTTACATAACTGCAATCTATGACGCTTTCCGCCACCTGCATGCTCCTAAGTGCATCCAATTGCTGCTCCAACCGAACCATGCGGTCTGTGAGGAGCTCCAGTTGGGTGCACTTTCTGCAGATGAAGCCATCCGGGACGCTGAAAGCCTCCCGGACCTGCCACATCTCACAGTCAGAGCACAGCACCCCTCTAACTGACATTGCGTCAATTAATTAAAATTATTATTTTTATTTTTTTTATAAATATTTTTTTTTAAATTTCAAAGTTACTGTTTATTATCTGTTTCCTAGCACGAGATTTCTAATAGAAATGCGAAAGCTAAATATAGTACTCTCCGATCTCTGGCTTAGATATCCCTCTAAATTTTAATTAAGTGATTATATTTAATTTGTTACCAATGCTCAATTTTTTAATTTAGTGTAGAATCCCAACCAGCCACTCAGGCCACAGCTTTTCTGTGATGTCACTTCAGTTTTGCAGATGTCCTCCACAGAGGGAATTTCACTCAATTTTCAGCAAGCAAATGGATAATTCAACCACTCCAAGGGGCATCAGAATTTGGTTTGATGTAATCCTGTCCTCATTGCTGTATATGTACTTTCCTTCAAAAGTCCCACTGTTTAGGTATCAAGAGAGGGGATTGGATTTGCTTTTTCTTCCCTCAAGGGACACTGACAAATATGGGATTATAGTCCATAGTTTCCCTCCAGTACATCTTCACGACAGTATAGCCAGTGAGTTTTGAGCAGGCTATGGAGCCAAGCCCATCCTTTCCTCACCCAATACCGAGGAAGATTTAATCACCCCCACACCGCATCCAACAGATTCTAACACCCACCCTTCAGGGGAAACAAGAGCAGTAGAGCAGCCATTCAAGATGGGTCCACCATTCAATAAGATCATGACTGATCTACCTCACTACAGCTTCCGGTGTCATCCCCGTACCGCCCAATTGCCCTTGGTATCTAGGGATATATTGACCTCTGTCTTGAATAGTCAATAAATAAACATCCACATCACACAAAGGGTTACCAACCATAGGGAAGATATTTCCCCTAATTTCAACTCTAAATGAGACTGACCCCTCATTTCGAATTTCCCAGGCAGAGGAAATATTCTCCCAGGAAATCCTGAAGACGTCATGCTTCTTTACTCCTTAGTGATGACAGAAACTTGAGAGAACTTCCCATTCTTCTAGAAAATAGGTGAAGGCCACTCGGCCCTTCGAGCCTGCACCACAATTCAATATGATTGCGGTTGATCATGCAAATTCAGCATCCCACTCACGTTTTCTCTCCATACCCTTTGATTCCTTTAGCCTCAAGGGCCACGTCCAGCTCCCCCTTGAACATATCCAACAAACTGTCCCCAACAGCTTTCTGCGCTAGAGAATTCCACAAGTTCACAACTCAGAGAAGAGATTCTTCCTCATCTCAGTCCTGAATGGCTTATCCCTTATTCTTAGGCTGTGAATAGGCAGCACAGTGATTATCACTCTTGCTTCACAGCACCAGTCCGATTCCCAGCTTAAGTCACCGTCTGTGTGGAGTCAGCACGTTCTCCCGGTGTCTGTGTGGGTTTCCTCTGGATTCCTCCCACAAGTCCTAAAAGACGTGCTGTTAGGTGAATTGGACATTCTGAATTCTCCCTCTGTGACCCGAACAGGCGCCGGAGTGTGGCAACTAGGGGCTTTTCACAGTAACTTCATTGCAGTGTTAATGTAAACCTACTTGTGACAATAATAAAGGTTATTATATTGCAGTTGGTCATTGTACTCCCTCTGGCTCAAGCATCTATTGGTTTGGATATACTTTGAAGTCTAGACAGAGGAGGCGGGATAAAGGAGGCCCGGGCCTGGTCTGGCAGCGCCTGTGGAGGGGGAACCCAGCCAAGCGCAGACGGCTCTTGCCCCACATGACCTCAGGGAACAGGCCCCAGACGCCGATCGGAAGTAGAATAACGGGGGGAAGCGATAGCGCAGATTACAGCGGGTTTGAATGATTACCAGAGAGATGAACCGCTCCGCCGCGAGGCCCTGACCGACTGAGCAGCTCCGCCGCGAGGCCCTGACCGACTGAGCAGCGGTACCGAGTCCACCGAGGGGGAGGGCGGCGTCACGCTACGCGGAAACCATGGCGACGCCGCAACACTTTCTCGTAAAACAACCTAGAATTGAAAATTCCTATTTAAACCTCTTGTCGTTTGCGAGAAGGGATAGTTGACAACGTCAGTGGCGACGTTTCTGGAAACTTCTATCTATCTGGGAAAGAAACGATCGGGGTTGGGAGGAGGGGGAGTGACGCAGCGGGCGTGGCGCAGCGCGGACGGTAGCGTCGTGCGGGGGGGGGGGGGGGAAGAGAGAGGTGGCGCGGAGACGTAACGCGTAAGAGGCGGCAGTCCTGGTGGTGACGTCACGCGCAAGAGGCGGCCGTCCTGACCGTCCCGCAAGAGGTGGCCGTCCTGACCATTACGTCATCGCGCAAGAGGCGGCCGTCCTGGCGACGTCATCGCGCAAAAGGCGGCCGTCCTGACCACTGCCGCCCCTCCTGCGGTTTTTTTTTAATTCTACCCTTCACCTGAAAGGCGGCAGTTGTTTAGAGCAGCGTCGAAATTTGGAGCCGGGTGGACTTTTTTTTGTTTGTTTGGGAGCGGGAGGAAAAAAACCACACCGATATATCCAGAATAATAACTAATAATAACTGGCCCTTTTGATGGATCTGGCGTTTTAGCAGCGAGTGCGGACGGACGGAGACAGGTTGCTAAGGCTGCTGCTGTGGGTGTGCAGGTAAGGAAGGGCCCGCCTGCCGCCCGGTCTTTGGCCGCCTCCCTTCTGGAGGGCGGCGGGGAGAACGTTCGGTCTGACAGAAAGACGCCGGTTTAGACGGCAGCGGTGCAAATGACCGCTTTCATCCCGCCGACTTGGCGCAGGGGGAAAACGACATGTTTATCTGCATTTAACAAGTGTCCCTTTATTTTAGAGAGAAAATAAAAACGTTTGCTCATTTTTTTCCCGCCCTGCAACCACGATTGACGATGCAAATCGGTTTCTTTGGAAGAATCCGCATGTTGGTTATTTTTATTATGACTTTTTATTTTAACCCCCCCCCCCCTCTATAATTGGGCTCAACATGTTGTCGCATTCCCTGTCTCTCTCATGCTCTGTTGGAGACGTTGTCATTTCAATATTTTCCAATTAGTTGTCGATTTGCAAATCTGGCAAGAGTTTCTGCAGCGAGGCGTCGAACCCTCTTGAGAGGGAGGGAGGGGGTGAGGATAGGGATTTATTTATTCTGTTTGTCACTGAGAGATGGTATGTCTCTCTCTCTCTCTGCGCCTCTTCTATGGCTGTGTGTGAAGGTAAACAGTTCCCGCCTGGAAATACTCTCTGTAAGGAGGCGCGGGTAAGGGGCTTTCTGATTCCTCCTGACATGTCCCTTCAAGATGTGGTTATCTTGTCATTCGGTTGGCTATGATATGAATTTGCAGGTTTCTTTGTTTTTGGTGGACAACACAATTTGGTGGCTTCTGCCCATCGCATCTTTGAAATATCACACGTTCCAGTCTACAGAGCTCTCTCTCTGCATGTCGGCGTTTTGTTCCCTTGTAACCGTGTTTGTTTGCCCCGTCGTGGTTTCTTTCAACCTGCTCTTCGACGTTTTGACTGACGGGGAGGTTTGGGTGGAGGGGGTGGGGTGGGGTGCATGTAGGACACGGGATGGCGAAGCTGGAAATCCGACTTGAAAACCTGTGTACTGCGGATGGATGACAAGTTAATAGTGACCCGAGGGAGAATGGTAGGGAATTAAGCACCCCATAGTGAACTTTATATTATTTCTCAGTCTGTTGGTTATTGAGTTGTTTAGGTTACGGTATTTTGATTCTCTGCCATTTCCTCCCTGTTTGCAAGTTGCACTACTTCAAGCTCCACTCGGAGGATAATGGGTTCAGTGTCACCCCTTGCCAGTGCCTCTCTGCGTCACGTAAACCCATTTATGAATGTTGGCAATCTGTTTATAATGGGAAAAGAGAATTTCAGCGGGGTTTAAATCTATCATAAGACGAGGTGCAGAAGTACGTCATTCAGCCCATCAAATGTGCTCCACCATTCAATAAGATATAATCCTCAACTTCACTTTCCTGCCTTTGCCCCATAACTCTTGATTCCCTTACTGATTAACTATCTGTATATCTCCGCCTTTAACATAAGGACACAGTAAGAAGTCTTACACCAGTTTAAAGTCCAACAGGTTTATTTGGAATCACGAGCTTTCGGAGCACAGCTCCTTCATCGGGTGAGACCTGCTGCGCTCCGGAAGCTCATGATTCCAAATAAACCTGTTGGACTTTAACCTGGTGTTGTAAGACTTCCTGTGCCTAACCCAGTCCAACGCCGGCACCTCCACATCATGTTAAACATGAGGACATCACTGCAAGAGTTCCTCCATGTAGTATCCTTGGCCCGACCATCTTCAGCTGCTTCATCAGTGACCTCCCATCATCGGGTCAGAAGTGGGGATATTTGCAGATGAATGTTCAGCACCATTCACGATTCCTCAGATAATGAACCAATACATGTCCAAATGCAGCAAGACGTGGACAATATCCAGGCTTGGGCTGACATGGTAAGTTACATTCATGCCACACAAGTGCCAGGCAATGACCATCTCCTACAAGAGAGGATCTAACCATCGTCCCTGAACATTACCATCGCTGAATTTTCTACAATTAACCCTGAAGATTACCATTGATCGGAGACTGAACTGGACTCGCCATATTAATACTGTGGCTACCAGGTCAGGTAAAAGGCTAGGAATCTATGGCAAGTAACTTAGCTGACCCCCCAAAGGCTGTCGACAATCTACAAGACACAAGTCCGGAGTGTAATGGAATACTCTCCACTTGCATGGATTTTTAAAAAATATATATATTTATTAAAGTTTTTTAACACAATATTTCTCCCTTACAAACAATAACCCCTCCCCCTCGTAACAAAAAAAAAAAGAGAAATCGTGCAGAGCAAGATATGGCAAAATGATATATTTACACAGCTTTGTACACTGGCCCTCACCCGTACGTGCCAGTTTCCCCAACCCTGCATGTTATCTCTTGCTCAACCACCCTCCCAGGCAGGTTCTCCCCCCCCCCCCCCCCCCAAGGTTGCTGCTGGTGCTGACCGACCTTCCTCTAACGCTCCGCGAGATAGTCTAGGAACGGTTGCCACCGCCTGTAGAACCCCTGCGCAGACCCTCTCAAGGCGAACTTAATCCTCTCCAACTTTATGAACCCAGCCATATCATTTATCCAGGCCTCCAGGCTGGGGGGGGCTTCGCCTCCTTCCACATTAGCAAGATCCTTTGCCGGGCTACTAGGGACGCAAAGGCCAGAATGCCGGCCTCTTTCGCCTCCTGCACTCCCGGTTCGTCCACTACTCCAAATATTGCTAGCCCCCAGCTTGGCTTGACCCGGACTTTCACCACCTGAGATATTGCTCCTGCCACTCCTCTCCAGAACCCCTCCAGTGTCGGGCATGACCAAAACATATGGACATGGTTCGCCAGGCTCCCCTGAGCACCTTCCACATCTGTCCTCTACCCCAAAGAACCTACTCCACCTCGCTCCCGTCAAGTGCGCTCTGTGGACCACCTTAAATTGTATCAGGTTGAGCCTGGCACACGAGGAGGAGGAATTAACCCTGCCTAGGGTATCAGCCCACAGACCTTCCTCGATCTCCTCCCCCAGCTCCTCCTCCCATTTACCCCTCAACTCTTCTACCAGCGCTTCCCCCTCTTCTTTCAACTCCTGGTGTATTTCCGACACCTTGCCCTCCCCGACCCACACACCCGAGATCACCCTATCTTGAACTTCTTGTGCCGGGAGAAACGGGAATTCCCTCACCTGTCGCCTCACAAAAGCCCTCACCTGCATATATCTAAAGGCATTTCCCGGGGGTAACTCGAACTTCTCCTCCAGTGCCCCTAGGCTCGCAAACGTCCCGTCGATGAACAGGTCCCCCATTCTTCCAATCCCTGCCCGATGCCAGCTCTGGAACCCCCCGTCCATCTTCCCCGGGACAAACCGGTGGTTACCCCTGATCGGGGACCACACCGATGCTCCCATTGCACCCCGGTGCCGTCTCCACTGGCCCCAGATCCTTAGCGTTGCCGCCACCACCGGGCTCGTGGTATACTTTGTCGGCGAGAGCGGCAGCGGTGCCGCCGCCAATGCCCCCAGGCCCGTTCCTTTACAGGACGCCATCTCCATCCTCTTCCATGCCGCCCCCTCTCCCTCCATAACCCACTTGCGGATCATCGCCACACTTGCTGCCCAGTAGTAGCTCCCCAGGTTTGGCAGCGCCAACCCTCCTCGGTCCCTACTGCGTTCCAGGAACCCTCTCCTTACTCTTGGGGTCTTATTCGCCCACACAAACCCCATAATACTCCTGCCTACTCTCTTAAAAAATCCACTTGCCTGGATGAGTGCAGCTCCAAGAACACTCAAGAAGTTCAACACCATCCAGGGCAAAGCAGCCCGCTTGATTGCTCCTCCTCCCACAAACATTCAAACTCTCCACCACTGACGAACAGTAGCAACCATGTGTACCATCTACAAGATGACCTGCAGTAACTCACCAAGATTCCTTAGACAGCACCTTCCAAACCTGCGACAACTAACATCTAGAAGACAAGTGCAGCAGATACCTGGAAAACACCACCACCTGGAGATTCTCCTCCAAGTCACTCACCAGCCTGACTTGGAAATAAATCGCCGCTCCTTCACTGTCGCTAGAGTAACACCCTGGAACTCCCTACCTAACTGAACTGTGGGTGTAACTACACCTAAAGGACTGCAGAGGTTCAGGACAGCAAATCACCACCACCTTCTGAAGGGCAACCAGTGATGGGCAATAAATGCTGACCTAACCCACATCCCATAAATTAATTTAAAAAAAATAAGGGCACAGCCTCTACAGCTGTGGTAAAGAATTCCACAGGTTCACTACGCAAGGAAGAACTTTCTCCTCCAGTCTGCATGTTCTCTCCGTGTCTGCATGGGTTTCCTCCGGGTGCACTGGTTTCCTCCCACAGTCCAAAGATGTGCAGGTTAGATAGATTGCCTATGCTAAATTGCCCTTTGTCCAAAAAGGTTGATTGGGGTTTGTGGGATGGGGTGGAGGTGTGGGCTCCAGTAGGGTGCTCTTTCCAAGGGCAGATGTGGACTAGATGGGCCGAGTGGCCACCTTCTGCCCTGTAAATTCTGTGAAAAACCAGCAAAACATGAGAAGAAGGAGATAAAATTAATTTTCAAATTGGGACTAAATTGCTGCAATGCCACTTTAAATCACTTTTGTTATTTTCTTCACTCTCTGAATAGAAGTAAATGATTTTTGAGTTCAATTTTGTTGGGGTGGTGGGGGAGATTGTAAATGTGAGTGTTTTTGCTAGAGGTTGAGTCAGAATATGATGGCCTCCTGGGAGTGTGTTTTTATATGAACATTGTCTGCAGCAAGTTGAACTATTGTGATGATAAATTGTGAAATAATAATACAGATTTTCCATTACCTTGATCAGTACAAATCCTTGCTTTTTGTTTCTTAAGGTGAACGGTTTTAGTTCCAAGATAAGTTCCATGGAGCAGATTGTGGCTTGGCCTTTCCCAGTGATGCCACTTCCCTGGTTGTTAAGATGTTTGTCACTGGAACCGCGGAATTTGTGTTTGAGTAAATTTGCCAACGGTACCTATTTCAATGACAGCGACATACATCCTTTGTGTCATAATACGGGTTCAATTCCTGTACCGGCCACGCCGAACAGTCGCCGGAATGTGGCGACTAGGGGCTTTTCACAGTAACTTCATTGAAGCCTACGTGTGACAAGTGATTATTATTATTAATAATGGTGCCGATTGTAAAGCACGGCAAATCATCCACTATGGTTCGATTGCTGCTGGAAATACGTGGGATAGCCCATTTATTGTGTAGCCTGCTCTGCCATTCAGTAAGACTGGAAAATCTAATTCCACATACCCTCCTTTGGTAGCACAGTGGTTAGCATTGTTGCTTCACAACGCCAGGGTCCCAGGTTCAATTCCCACTGGGTCACTCTGTGCGGAGTCTGCACGTTCTCCCCGTGTCTGCATGGGTTTCCTCCAGGTGCTCCGGTTTAATCCCACAAATCCCGAAAGACATGCTTGTCAGTGAATTGGACATACTGAATTCTCTCTCTGTGCTTGAACAGGCTCCGGAATGTGGCGACCAGGGGATTTTCACAGTAAATTCCTTGCAGTGTTAATGTAAGCCTACTTGTGACAATAATAAAAATGGGATTGGATTGTATTTGTTTATTGTCATGTGTAACGAGGTACAGTGAAAAGTATTTTTCTGCGTGAAGCTCAAACAGATCATTTAGTACATGAAAAGAAAATACGCAATAGGGCAACACAAGGTACACAATGTAAATACATAGACACCGGCATCGGGTGAAGCAGACAGGAGTGTAGTATTAATCAGACCAGTCCATAAGAGGGCCGGTTAGGAGTCTGGTAACAGCAAGGAAGATTATTTCATCTTTTTTCCAAGGCTTGCCTCTATACAGCAACTTGTGTAACAATACATTTTCTGTAGAATTAATTGCTTTTTTAAGTATAACGTGCAGTTAAGCAAATGTTGAATCTATTTTTCCTGCAGCATGATCCGACAGACATGGAGGAATGGTGTTAGCTTTTAAGGGCATGGCTGGAGGAATTTTGGTGAGGCATTTGGTAAATTTCTATTTTCGCCAAGATGCTATATAATTGAGAAGGGGGTCATGATTCAATATCTCCTTCAAAGATCACCAGCATCTTTATATCTCCCTTTGAATGATATGACACTTTGATAACTTCTGCTATGGATTTGAAGCTACAATCTTTACACTGAGGCAAGTGTGCTACAAACTGAGCCACGTTGACATCAGTGTTCAGTCTGGAACTACAGCAGGCCATTGATTCGATCAATGCTGCCACACCAGCTCACTGCTGTTCCTTATGTGCGTTTGCTCATTATTCAGACTGAAGCTTCCTCTTTGCACTGAAAAGTGAAAAAACGCATTGTATCCATTGTCATTTCTCACTGGCCTGCTGTCTGGACTTCTATTAGCGAAATACTTTGTTCTTTCTCCTACTTTATAATAAATTGATACAGGGAGTAAGCACTTTTTGTGCTCTCACAGTTAGTACCGTACAGTATGTGTTGGGTACAATGCTAAAGAGTATTGTTCAGTGGAGATTCTATTGCCCACAAAATCAGTGTAAATGACCTGTGAAATAACAATGCTTGTTTGAGAATAGCACAAGTGGCATTGGCTATTAATATCCTGCTGCTATCTTTCCAACTACACTGTTGGGTCAAACGTAAGGTCAATTTGCCAGTTATTGGTGGGTGCTTTTTCATTGCATTTTTAATGTTTTCTTCAAGCAACAGTAGTCTTAAATTTGATAACCTCGCCTTGTTCCACTTTCCTCACCACCTTTTAAAGTCCTCATTCTTTACTGCAGCTAGCTGATCCTCATCCCGCCTTGCTTTTTCTCTCGGCACATCCTTCAATCACTATCCCAGTTCCACTTACTTCTCTCATGAGTTTAGTGCGGTGCTGTCCGATGTGGCTCAGTGGAAAGCACTCATCTCTTTAGTCAAAAGATGGTGGATTCAAGGACCATTTGCATGGACATAAGCTCAAAATCTACAGTGACGCCCCACTGTTGAGGTGCTATCTCTCAAACGAGTCATTATGCAAGACCCTGTCTGCCACCTGAGGTGGACGTAAAAGATTGTACAAGTCTGTTTGTAAAAGAACAGGAGAGTTCTTGTCAGTGTGCAGGTCATTTATTTATCTTTCACTACTATGTAAAACAAATCATCTGGTCATGACCAAATGTCCGTTTGAGAGAGCTTGCTGTGTACAAATTAACTGCCATATTTCATATATTACAAAAGTGACTACACTTCAGTTTCCTGTGAAATGCTTAAGTTTTGCAATTGTGTGAATCTTCCATTAACTCAGTCTGTTCATATAAACTTTGTGATTTAGATTTATAGCCACCTCAATAATTTTCACTTTTTACTAACATGGTCTATTGTCCTCTGGTTTAGATTGTGGATAACGTCCTCTCCAAATACATCCTTGTATTTCTCAGCGTGTGCGTGCGGAATTGGTTTGTTTTCACTGGAGTTAGAAGAATGAGGGGGGATCTCGTAAAAACCTACGCAATTCTAACGGGACTGGACAGGGTAGATGCAAGAAGGATGGTCCCAATGGTATGGGGTGTCCAGAACCAGGGGTCACGGTCCAAGGATATGGGGTAAACCGTTTAGGGCAGAGATAATTTTCTTAGCCCAGAGAGCGGTGAAATTGTGGAATTCACTACTAAATAAATAGTTTGAGGCCAAAACATTGAGTGTTTTCATATAGCACTTGGGTGAAGCAAATCAAAGAATATGGGGAGGAAGGTGAGATCAAGCCTTGGTCAATCATGATCGTGATGAATGGCAGACCAGGCACTCTGGGCAGAATGGCCTTCTGCTCTTACTTTTTATGTTTCTACCTCCATCCAACTTTGTATCTTTCTCTGTCCACTTATAGGGAAAATGCTTTTCCCAAAGTTACTTGCAGTTGCACTTTCAAGCTCACAGCTACCTTACTTTTAAGATTCCGTTTGTCGCAGTGCTTATGTAGCTGTCGATCTGCTTAGCCACTCCATCACCACCACCGTTTGTCCTTGTACCTAGTAAAACGTTTACTCTCTGCACCACCTTTTTTCCACTCCCAATCATTACCTTAAAATGATGTTAATTGCCTTCCCCACCCACACCCCTTCAGTATCGGAAGGTGCTCATGTATGGTGACCTTGCTGTGCAGCTACCATTGCTGCGAACCCTGTTTTCTCCTTTGTATATAAACCTTGATCCGATGATTTTCATTTTTAAAATCTCCCATTGTTTCCTTTCTCTAAGCTCGCAAAACCTGCTGAGGATGCGATTTCCCTTCCTGGTTTCCATGATAGCTGATATTGTAATTTGTGGCCTTTCCTGAGGTACAATAATAATAATTTTTTATTGTCACAAGTATGAAGTTATTGTGAAAAGCCCCTGGTCGCCACATTCCGGCACTCTCTCTCCTTTTCAAAGTTACACGGTAACATCAGCTCAAAATTTATCCTATGTGACTATGTCCTTGCAAGCTGTCATCCTGTCAAGAACATCCTTTCCTCTAAAGAGTATTTAAATGCACTGGCTCATCTTTACAGCAACTCCATGATTGGTGGCACAGTGGTTAGCACTACTGCTTCAGCGCCGGGACCTGGGTTCAATGGCAGCCTCGGGTGACTGTTTGTGTGGAGGTTGCATGCTCCCTCTGTGTCTGCCTGGGTTTCCTCCGGGTGCTTCGATTTCCTCCCACAGTCCAAAGATGTGTGGGTTAGGTGGATTGGCCATGCCAAGTTGCCCCTTAATGTCTGGGGATGTGCAGGTTAGGTTATGGGATTATGGGGATAGGGCAGGTGGACACACTTAAATGGCACAGTGCCCATCCAACAGCTCGGCGCAGACTCAGTGGGCCAAATGGCCTCCTGCACTATAGGGATTCTATGTATCTTTCAATCAAATATCTGTCGCTGCTGCAGCACGTGGGAGGGTTTAAACTTGTGGCAGGAGGCTGGATACCGGAGCAATAGGTCAGAAGGTGAAATAACTGGGGGGGGGACTAGAAGAATAGGGCCAGTAAGACTCAGGAAAAGCAGGCAGGGAGATGTTGCTGAATACAGCAGAACTGGTGGACTGAAGTGCATTTGTTTCAATGCGAGAAGTATAACCGGTAAGGCAGTTAACCTAGAGCTTGGATTAGTACTTGGAACTATGATCTTGTTACCATTACAGCGACTTGGTTTAGGGAGAGTCAGGATTGATTGGCAGGATCATATGTTCCAGGATTCAGATGTTTCAGGCAAGATAGAAGGGGATGTAAAAGGCGTGACGGAGTTGCGCTACTGGTTAGGGAGAATATCACAGCTGAACTGCGAGGAGGACACCTCAGAGGGCTCATGCAGCGAGGCAATTTGGGTAGAGCTCAGAAATGTGAAGAGTGCAGTCACAATGTTGGGGGTTTACTACAAGCCTCCTAACAGCCAGCAGGAGATAGAGGATATGTAGGCAGATTTTGGAAATGTCAAAGCAACAGGGTTGTTGGTGATTTTTTAAAAAAAAATTTAAAAATTTAAAGTAAATTCATTTTTTCCAATTAAGGGGCAATTTAACGTGGCCAATCCACCTACCCTGCACATAGAGTTCATAGAATTTACAGTGCAGAAGGAGGCCACCCAGCCCATCGAGTCTGCACTGGCCCCTGGAAAGAGCACCCCAGTTAAGCCCCCCGCCTCCCCCTTTATCCCAGTAACCCCACCTAACCCTTTTGGACACTAAGGGGATTTTACAATGGCCAATCCACCTAACCTGAACATCTATGGACTGGGAGGAAACCGGAGCACCCGGAGGAAACCCACGCACACACATGGAGAACGTGCAGACTCCACACAGACAGTGACCCAAGCTGGGAATTGAACCTGGGACCGTGGAGCTGTGCAGCAACTGTGCTAACCATTAAGCTACCGTGCTGCCAGGATGGCTAATAATAATATTAGGCAGGAACATCTTTGGGTTTGGGGGTGAAACCCATGCAAACACTGGGAGAATGTGCAAACTTCACACGGACAGTGACCCAGAGCCGGGATCGAACCTGGGACCTCGGCGCCGTGAGGCAGCAATGCTAAGCACTGTGCCACGTGCTGCCCTGTGGTGGGTGATTTTATCTTCCCCTATATTGACTGGGACCACTTAGTGCAAGGGGCATGGATGAGGTACAGTTTGTTAGGAGCATCCAGGAGAGCTTCTTAAAACAATATGTTAATAGTCCAACTAGGGAAAGGACTGGACCTGGTATTGGGGAATGAGCCCAGCCAGGTCGTCGAAGTTTCAGTAAGGGAGCATTTCATTAACCGTGACCATAATTCAGTAAGTTTTAAGTTTCTGTTAGATAAAAATAAGAGTAGTCCTCGGGTGAAGGTGCTAAATTGGTGGGATGGCTAATGATAATGTTAGGCAGGAACTGAAGAATCTAGATTGCGGGTGGATGATTGAGGATAAATCAAAATGTGGGAGGCTTTGAAATGTCAGTTGATAGGAATTCAGGACTGGCATGTATCTGTGAGGAAGAAGATTAAATATGGCAAGTTGGGAACCTTGGATGATGAGGGGTATTGTGAGCCAAGTAGAAAAGAAAAAAGAAGCATTTGTAAGGTCTAGAAGGCTAGGAATAGATGAAGCCTGTGAGGAATATAAGGAAAGTAGGAAGGAACTTCGACAAAGAATCAGGAGGGCTAAAAGGGGTCACGCAAATTCATTGGCAAACAGGATTGAGGAAAATCCCAAGGCATTTTACACGTATATAAAGAGCAAAAGCATAGCCAGGGAAAGGGTTGGCCAACTCCAGGACAGGGGAGGGAATCAATGCGTGGAGCCAGAGGAAATGGGTGAGGTACTAAATGAGTATTTTGCATCAGTATTCACCAAAGAGAAGACAACTTGGTGGATGATGAGTCTGGGGAAGGATGTGTAGATAGTCTGGATCACATTGAGAGCAAAAAGGAGGAGGTGTTGGGCATTTTGAAAAACATTAAGGTAGATAAGTACCCATGGCCTGATGGGATTTACCTCTGAATATTGAGGGACACAAAGGAGGAAATTGCTGCTTTCTTGACAGGATTCTCTGTATCCTCACTGGCTACAGATGAGGTCCCAGAGGATTTAAGAAGAGCCAATGTTGTTCCTTTGTTTAAGAAGGGTAGCAAGGATAATCCAGGAAATTATCGGCCTGTGTGCCTTACGTCACGGGTAGGGAAATTATTGGAAAGGATTCTTCGAGACAGGATTTACTCCAATTTCGAAGCAAGTGGACGTATTAGTGAGAGGCAGCATGGTTTTGTGAAGGGGAGGCTGAGTTAGTGGTTGGCACAATTGCTTCACAGCCCCTGGGTCCCAGGTTCGATTCCCGGCTTGGGTGACTGTCTGTGTGGAGTCTGCACGTTCTCCCCGTGTGTGCGTGGGTTTTCTCCGGGTGCTCCGGTTTTCTCCCACAGTCCAAAGATGTGCAGGTTAGGTGGATTGGCCATGCTAAATTGCCCTTAGTGTCCAAAATTGCCCTTAGTGTTGGGTGGGGTTACTGGGTTATGGGGATAGAGTGGAGGTGTTGACCTTGGGTAGGGTGCTCTTTCCAAGAGCCGGTGCAGACTCGATGGGCCGAATGGCCTCCTGCACTGTAAATTCTATGATTCTATGAACTTGATAGAGTTTTTCGAGGAGGTCACAAAGATGATTGATGCAGGTAGGCCAGTGGATGTTGTCTGCGTGGACTTCTGTAAGGCCTTTGACAAGGTCTCTCATGGCAGACTGATACAGAAGGTTAAGTCACATGGGATCAGAGGTGAGCTAGCAAGGTGGATACAGAACTGGCTCGGTCATAGAAGACAGATGGTAGCAGTGGAAGGGTGGTTTTCTGAATGGAGGGCTATGGCTAGTGGTATTCCACAGTGATCAGTGTTGGGACCTTTTTTTTATATATAGATATTTGGAGGAAATTGTAACTGGTCTGATACATAAGTTTGTGGATAATACAAAGGTTTGTGGAATTGCTAGTGATGATACCGCAGAAGATACCGCAAGATATAGATCGGTTAGAGACGGAGAGATGGCAAATGGCATTTAATCCGGACAAATATGAGGTAATGCATTTTGGAAGGTCTAATACTGCTGGGAAATAGACAATAAATGGCAGAACCCTTAAGAGTATTGACAGGCAGAAGGATCTAGGTGTACTGGCCCACAGATCACTAGAAAGTGGCAATGTAGGTGCAATTCGCATACTGCCACAACCGGTCCACAGCAGACGCCATCTCCCTGGCCTTGCGCTCATCCCTGGAGTATCTCGATAACAAGGATTCCTACGCTAGACTCCTATTGACTACAGTTCTGCCTTCAACACCATAACCCAGCCAAGCCGATATCAAAGCTTCAAAACCTAGGGCCCCTCCGTCTGAAACTGGATCCTGGACTTCCTGACCCATAGACTACAATCAGTAAGGATAAACAACAATACCTCCTCCACAATAGTCCTCAATACCGGGCCCTGCAAGGCTGCGTGCTTAGCCCCTTGCTATACTCCCCATATACACACTACTGTGGGCAAAATTTGGCTCCCAACTTCATCTACAAGTTTGCAGATGACACGATCATAGTGGGTCGGAATACGAACAACGATGAGTCAGAGTACAGGAGGGAGATAGAGAACTCAGTGGCGTGGTGATACAACAGCAATCTCTCCCTCAACGTCAGCAAAACTAAAGAGCTGGTCATTGACTTCAGGAAGCAAAGTATCGCACACGTTCCTGTCGACATCAATGGTGGCGAGGTGGTGATGGTTGACAGCTTCAAATTCCGAGGGATGCACATCACCAATAACCTGTTCTGGTCCACCCATGTTGATGCTACGACCAAAGAAAGCACAAAAGAGCCTATACGTCCTCCGGAAACTAAGGAAATTTGGCATGTCCACATTGACTCTTACCAGTTTTTACAGGTGCACCAGAGAAAACGTCCTATCTGGCTGCATCACAGCCTGGTATGGCAACTGCACGGCCTAAGACCGCAAGAAACTAGGGAGTCGTGAACACGGCCCAGTCCATCACACGAACATGCCTCCCATCCATTGACTCTGTCTACACCTCCTGCTGCCTTGGGAAAGCGGGCAGCATAATCAAAGACCCCTCGCACCCGGGCTATTCTCTCTTCCAACTTCTTCCCATCGGGCAGGAGATACAAAAGTCTGAGAACACACAAACGGATTCATAAACAGCTTCTTCCCCGCTGTTACCAGACTCCTGAATGATCTTTTATGGACTGAACTGATCTTTTCTCACACACCCTCCACTGAGTAGTACTATGCTCACCCAATTGCTGTGCCTATGTATTTCATAGAATTTACAATGCAGAAGGAGGTCATTCGGCCCATCGAGTCTGCACCGGCCCTTGGAATGAGCACCCTACTTAAGCCCATGCCTGCACCCTATCCCAGTAACCCCACCTAACCTTTTTGGACACTAAGGGCAATTTAGCATGGCCAATCTACCTAACCTGCACATCTTTGGACTGTGGGAGGAAATCAGAGCAACCGGAGGAATTTAGATTGTGTATTTATGTATACCCTATGTTTTTTCATGTGTGGAGCGATCTGTCTGGTCTGTATGCAGATCAATACGTTTCCTCATACCGCAATGGGAGGAAACCGGAGCACCCGGAGGAAACCCATGCAGATACTGGGAGAATGTCCAGACTCCGCACAGACAGTGACCCAAGCGGGAATTGAACCTGGACCCCGGTGCTGTGACGGGCAGCATGATCGGTGCAGGCTTGGAGAGGTGAAGGGCCTGTTTTTGTGCTGTGATTTTCTTTGTTCTTTATTGTAGTGATCCAATAAAAGTCATAAACCAGATCCTCTGTGATTATAGCCATGGTGCACTATTTCTTCTCTTCTCATCTCAACCTTACTGTAGCCTTTGAACCATCTACCGCACCATCCTGCTAAAGTGCCAGTGCTCCGTTGTCTAGCTCTGTGGGATTGCTGCTGTCATGTGAATCCTATCAGTTGTAACCAGAGAATCCACAGCAGTGTCTTCTCTTTCTTTCTCCGCAACATTAGCTCTGGAGCCTGAAATTATCTCTCTTAGGCCCTGCACTTCAGCATCCACTTGCCTTGTGAACAAGGCATGGGATCAGCTTGTGATTCTCTCCTGGCAATACCCAAATCACTTTCTGATTAGTAAGTTCGCAGACGGTCAAAAATTGGTGGAGTTGCAGATAGTGAAGAGGATTGTCAGAGGATGCAGCAGGATATAATCTGGTTGGAATCTTGAGTGGAGAAATGGCAGATGGAGTTTAATCCGGACAAGTGTGAGGTAATGTGCTTTGGAAGGTCCAATGCATGTAGGAATTACACAATAAATGGTAGAACTCTTGCGAGTATTGACAGGCAGAGAGATCTGGGCGTGCATATCCACTGATCACTGAAAGTAGCATCGCATGTGGATAAGGTGGTCAAGAAGGCATTCGGCATGCTGGCCTTCATCGGTCGGGGCACTGAATATAAAAATTGGCAAGTCATGTTGCAGCTATACAGGAACTCAGGCCTCATTTGAAATATTGTGTACAACTCTGGTCGCCACACTACCAGAAATATGTGGATGCTTTGGAGAGGGTACAGAAGTGTTTACTAGGATGTTGCCTGGTATGGAGGGCATTAGTTACGACGAGAGGTTAGATAAATTTGGTCTGTTCGTCGTTGAGAGGTGATCTGTTAGAGATCTACAAGATTGAGTGGCATGGACAGAGTGGATAGTCAGATGCTCTTTCCTAGTGTAGGAGAGTCAAGTACAAGGTTTAAATCATGTGGGGAAAAGTTTAGAACTGATATGCGAGGCAAGTTTTTTTTTTTTCCCACAGAGGGTGGTAAAATACAACAACTATTGTATTTTATATAGTTCAATTAAAGAACTCTTAAGGTTTAGCAAAGAAAAATAACATTTGTCCAGCGCATGAGATTAAAAAGAGACTTACCCACCTGTATTGAAGCATTTGGTTATTATAGTCATAGAATTATAGAACTTTCAGGCAGAAGGATGTCATTCGGCCCATCAAGTCTGCACTGACAGTTGGAAAGAGCACCCCACTTAAGCCCACACCTCCACCCTATCCCCATAACCCAGTGACCTCACCTAACCTTCTTTTGGAAACTAAGAGCAATTTAGAATGGCCAATCCACCTAACCTGCGCATCTTTGGACTGTGGGAGGGAAACCGGAGCACCCGGAGGAAACCCACGCAGACACTGGGAGCACGTGCAAGCTCTGCACAGACTGACCCAATCCGGGAATTGAACCTGGGACCATGGAGCTATGAAGCAAAAGTGCTACACACTGTACTACCCTGCCGCCCATAAAGTCAAAAAGGGAGTTGAAGGAATTTCAAGAGGAAATTGCAGAGGGAGCGACTGAGATGGCTGAAAGCCCTGGATCAAAGGGAGGGTGAATATACAAGAGGGGAGTTTTAGGTTGTGTGGGGAGTGGAGGGAGTTGACTGATTTGACATTGAAGGTTGTTCAGATGTGGTATGTCAACACAAAAAATTAAAGTTTTAAATTTGAAACAATGGAAGACCAGGCTGTAAGGATGAGTCAGAAGGACTTTGTGCCAATTAGCTGGACAGCAGAGCTTCAGTTCAGCTGAAATTTATGGAAGATGGGAGGTTGGTGAGAAGGGAAAGTTGAATCTGGGGTTAACAGTGGTGTGTGTCAACAAGTAACTGGGCAGGCAGACAGTATTTCAGAGGCAGACACCTAGGCAGCCTCTATATGATGATGATTAGGGGTTGGAAGATCAGCTTGGGGTCGAATAAGATAGCAGCTATGTTGTTAGATTGGAGGGGAATAATGTAACAAGATCAGAATGACAAGACTATTTTTACCAATGGGACTGAATAGATAACTAGTACTTTTGGGTGGTTGCATAAATTTGTGGCTCAGGTGAATATGGAAGCTAATGCACCAATACAACTAGCTAGCTGTGAAGGTGCTCGCCTCAAACATGGTTAAACATGTTGTAACATATTTGAACACTGAAGTCTAGGATCAAAATAATTTTTAAAAATACATTGCTAAAGTTGTTTGTTACAAATTAAACTGTCACTTAATTAGTTTGTTGAAATATATGCATAGCATTCATGTTTTTGCAGCTGGTTTAGCACAGGGCTAAAGAGCTGGCTTTTAAGGCAGGCCAACAGCACGGTTCAATTCCCATACCAGCATCCCCGAATAGGTGCCGGAATGTGGCGACTAGGGGCTTTCATAGTAGCTTAATTTGAAGCCTACTTGTGACAATAAGCGATTTTCATTTCATTTTCATTTCATTTTTTCAATGGCATCAGAAAGTAATGGTGAATAGATTTCTTGGGGGTTGGAGGAAGGTTTATAGTGGAGTTTCCCAGTGGTTGGTATTGGAACTCTTGATTTCCTGGTATATGTTATGATCTAGACTTTGTGCAGGGAACAATTTCAAAATTTAGGAATGATGCAAAGTTTGGAAGCATTCTGAAGTGTGAATAGGGCAGTGTAGAACTTCAAAAGGGCATAGACAAGTTGGTGAAATGGGCAAATAGGTGGCAGATGAAATTCAGTGCAGAGAAATGTGAGGTGCTGCATTTTGGTAGGGAGAACAAGGAGTGACAGTATAATATAACGGGAGTGCTGGAATAGTGGGAGCTGGGTGTATATGTGCATGAATCATTAAAGTTGGCAGGGCAGGTGGAGAGAGCAGTAAACACATATAGTATCCCCGGCTTTATTAATAGGGGCATAGAGTACAAGAGCAAGTAGGAATGTTGAACTTGTATAGACTCCAGCTGGAATATAGTGCACAGTTCTAGGCATTGCATTTTAGAAAGTAAGTAAAGGCATTGGAGAGTGCAGAAAATATTCATGAGAGTGGTTCCAGGGATGAGGAACTTCAATTATGAAGTAAGATTGGATCAGTTGGGTCTCTCCAAATGCTGAGAGGAGATTTGATAGAGGTGTTCTCAAGTTCATGAGGGGCCAGGGCAGAGTAAATAGACGGAAACTGTTTCCACTCATGAACGATCAAGAACAAGTGGGCATAGATTTGGAGTAATTGTCAAAAGAAGCAGAAGTGAAATGAGGGAAAATCTTTTTTCACACAGCAAGTTGTTAGGGTCTGGAATGCGCCGCCTGAGAGTGTGATGGAGGTAGGTTCAATAGAGGCATTGAAATGGGCATAAGATTATTATTTGAAAAGTTCACGGTTGTGGGAAGAACACAGGAGAATGGCACTAGGTGAAGTGCTCATTTGGAGGGCTGATGCAGACATAATAGGCTGACTGGCCTCCTCCTGCATTTAACAAAGAACAAAGAACAAAGAAATGTACAGCACAGGAACAGGCCCTTCGGCCCTCCAAGCCCGCGCCGACCATACTGCCCGACTAAACTACAATCTTCTACACTTCCTGGGTCCGTATCCTTCTATTCCCATCCTATTCATATATTTGTCAAGATGCCCCTTAAATGTCCCTATCGTCCCTGCTTCCACTACCTCCTCCGGTAGCGAGTTCCAGGCACCCACTACCCTCTGCGTAAAAAACTTGCCTCGTACATCTACTCTAAACCTTGCCCCTCTCACCTTAAACCTATGCCCCCTAGTAATTGACCCCTCTACCCTGGGGAAAAGCCTCTGACTATCCACTCTGTCTATGCCCCTCATAATTTTGTATACCTCTATCAGGTCTCCCCTCAACCTCCTTTGTTCCAGTGAGAACAAACCGAGTTTATTCAATCGCTCCTCATAGCTAATGCCCTCCATACCAGGCAACATTCTGGTAAATCTCTTCTGCACCCTCTCTAAAGCCTCCACATCCTTCTGGTAGTGTGGCGACCAGAATTGAACACTATACTCCAAGTGTGGCCTAACTAAGGTTCTATACAGCTGCAACAAGACTTTAGAATTCTGTGTTTCCTATCTGTCCCCAAGCTGAGTTTCCGAACATATTTCAGCTCCATCTGCCTATGTTTGCCTCTGTAACATTGGCACCTCTGCCTCTCACCTTCACTTGTGCCATTATCTTCCCGAGACGCTAAAAGGATTGATTATTTGGAAGTTCTAATGCCTCCCCTTCCACCTTTTTGTAAAATTCATTTTAAGGATGTGGCCGTCACTGGTTAGGGCAGCATTTATTGCCTGTCCCTAGTTGCCCTTCAGAAGGTGGTGGTGAGTTGCCTTCTTGAGCCACTGTAGTCCCTGAGGTGTAGGGACACCTCTCTAACATACACCCTTACATAGATTCTCAAGGCTCCTCTGGCCTATGATGTTAGTTTGGCCCCCTTGAGCACTGTCTCAGAAACATATTGAATTCTCCTCTTCCAGGGTGGTATCTAAAAGTTAACGATGAATGAAGAACAGCTTGCATCTAAATAGTACCTTTAACATAGTGAAATGTCACCAGAGTGTTATCAAGCAAAATTTGGCAAAATTTGGCACTGGACCACATACTAATAAAGATGAGGAACGGTTTGGTCAAATTTGTACATTTGCAGGAACACCTTAAAGGAAGAACCATAGAATTTACAGTGCAGAAGGAGGCCATTCAGCCCATTGAGTCTGCACCAGCCCTTGGAAAGAGCACTCTACATAAGCCCCCACCTCCACCCTATCCCCATAACACCGTAACCCCACCTAAGCTTTTTGGACACTAAGGGCAATTACTCATGGCCAATCCACCTAACCTGCACCTCTTTGGACTGTGGGAGGAAACTGGGGCACCCGGAGGAACCCCCCGCACACATGGGGAGAACGTGCAGACTCCACACACACACAGTGACCCAAGTGGGAATTGAACCTGGGACCCTGAAGCTGTGAAGCAACTGTGCTGCCCACATGCTGCTGAGACAGGTATGGAGAAGCGTGGGAAGGCAGTCCAAGGATTTGGAGCTTAGAATCATAGAATAGTTACAGCATAGAAGGAAGCCATGGGCAGCTGAAGCACAGACACCGATGGTGGAGCAATTAAAATCAGGAATTTGCTCAAGGCTAGAACTAAAATCATTTGATACATTGATGCTCGATCAATGACTCCAGAAGCGAGATTGGATGACAATTGAAGGCTTTATTGGACTAGATGTTTCCCCCAGCAGCGCAGGTAAAGAATGCAGCTGCTGGGGAGACACAGACTCTTATACTCAGCCTCACTGGGCGGAACCAGCAGGCAAGCTTCACCAATGATCTTCCTGTCTCAGGTACCTCCCACACCAATGATCTTACAGCCTCAACCTAGGTACCATAATACCCCTAATACCGACTACCACATTCACCCCCTGTTAAAGAAATAGTCAGGTGGGGTGGTGGTCTCGCGTCATACAGTGGTAGAGGTTATGGTGGTACCCATTGGTGGTACAGTGTTTTGCCTCATTACATGTCAACTATTTACAGTATCATTTTACATGTACATATCGGAATGAAGCAATTAGTCGATCGGGGGCCCTGGTCATCCTCTGTGATCGTCGCAGTTTCGGCGGTGATGCAGGCGCCGGCTCGGGCATCTGTGACTCCGGGAGCATGACTTCAGCTTCTTCGGTAGCTTCATCACCCCTGGGTGGGACCAGTGGAAGAACCGATCCACCTGGGAAGGGGGCATCCGTGGGGTGCGCCGGTGGGAGGGAGGGTGGGGGTGTTTGGGTGGGAATCCAGCAGGTGCCAAATCCCGTAGGGCGACGGTATTCTGCCGGACGTCGGGATACGCCACGTCGGTGTACTGAGGGTTAGTGTGAAGGAGGTGAACCCTCTCTACCAATGGGTCCGACTTGTGCGCCAGCACGTGTTTGCGGAGCAGAATGGGTCCAGGAGCTGCCAGCCAGGTTGGGAGCGAGGTCCCGGAGGAGGACTTCCTAGGGAAGACAAGGAGACGTTCATGAGGTGTTTCGTTTGTCGTGGTACACAGCAGTGATCGGATGGAGTGGAGAGCATCCGGGAGGACCTCCTGCCAGCGGGAGACTGGGAAGTTCCTGGACCTTTGGGCCAGTAGGACGGTCTTCCAGACTGTTCCGTTCTCCCTCTCTACCTGTCCGTTTCCCCGGGGGTTATAACTGGTCGTCCTTCTCGAGGTGATGCCCTTGTTGAGCAGGAATAGACGCAGTTCGTCGCTCATGAAGGAGGACCCCCTATCGCTGTGTATGTAGGCGGGGAAACCGAACAGGGTAAAGATACTGTGGAGGGCTTTTATGACGGTGGCTGTGGTCATGTCGGAGCAAGGGATGGCGAATGGGAACCGGGAGTACTCGTCAATCACGTTCAGGAAGTACGTGTTGCGGTCGGTGGAGGGGAGGGGCCCTTTGAAGTCCATACTGAGGCGTTCAAAGGGACGGGAAGCTTTTTATCAGGTGCGCTTTCTCTGACCTGTGGAAGTGCGGCTTGCACTCTGCGCAGATTTGGCAGTTCCTGGTGGCGGTCCTGACCTCCTCGATGGAGTAGGGCAGGTTGCGTGTCTTGATAAACTGGAATAATCGAGTGACCCCCGGGTGGCAGAGGTCCTCTTATGCATTGGCACATGTGCCGCGGGATAGGGCATCAGGAGGCTCGTTTAGCTTCCCGGGACGATACAAGATCTCATAGTTGTAGGTGGAGAGCTCGATCCTCCACCGTAAGATCTTAACGTTCCTTATCTTGCCCCGCTGCGCATTATCGAACATGAAAGCTACTGACCGTTGGTCAGTGAGGAGCGTGAATCTCCTGCCGGCCAGGTAATGCCTCCAGTGCCGCACAGCTTCTACTATGGCCTGGGCCTCCTTTTCAACGGAGGAATGACGGATTTCTGAAGCATGGAGGGTGCGTGAGAAGAAGACCACAGGCCTGCCTGCTTGGTTGAGGGTGGCCGTCAGCTACGTCGGACGCGTCGCTCTCGACTTGGAAGGGAAAGGATCCATCGATTGCGTGCATCGTGGCCTTTGCGATGTCCGCCTTTATGCGGCTGAAGGCCTGGCGGACCTCTGCCGACAGGGGGAAAACCAAGGATTGGATTAGTGGGCGGGCCTTGTCCGCATAATTGGGGACCCACTGGCGTAATATGAAAAAACATCCCAGGCAGCATTTCAGGGCCTTGGAGCAGTGGGGGAGGGGAAACTCCATGAGGGGTTGCACGCGTTCAGGATCTGGGCCTATGACTCCATCATGCACTATGTATCCGAGGATGGCTAGACGGTCGGCGCTGAACACGCATTTGTCCTTGTTGTAGGTTAAGTTGCATTTGTCCTTGTTGTAGGTTACGTTTTTGCGGTATGGCGAAATTTGCGGAGGTTGGTGTCGTGGTCCTGCTGGTCATGGCCGCAGATGGTGACGTTGTCGAGGTACGGAAACATGGCCCGCAAACTGTACCGTCAACCATTCGGTCCATCTCCCGTTGGAAGACCAAGACTCCATTTGTGACACCGAAGGGAACCCTTAGGAACTGGTCGAGCCGCCCATCTGCTTCAAATGCAGTGTACATGCGGTCGCCCGGGCGGATTTGAGGTCCACCGTGGAAAATACCTTGTATTGTGCAATCTGATTGATCAAATCAGATTTGTGGAGGAGAGGGTACACGGCGAGCTGCATATATCTGTTGATGGTCTGACTATAATCGATGATCATCCTGTGCTTCTCCCCGGTCTTTACAACGACTACTTGAGCTCTCCAGTTGCTGTTGCTAGCTTCGATAATACATTCCTTCAGTAGCCGCTGGACTTCCGACCTGATGAAGGTCCGGTCCTGGGCACTGTACCGTCTGCTCCTGGTGGTGAAGGATTTGCAATCTGGGGTGATGTTCGCTAAAAGGGAAGGCGGGTCGACCTTGAGGGTCACGAGGCTGCAGACAGTGAGGGGGGGTACAGGGCCGCTGAATTTAAAGGTTAAGCTCTGGAGGTTGCATTTGAAGTCCAATCCCAGGAGCGTGGCAGCGCAAAGGTGAGGGAGGACGTAGTGTCGGAAATTTTTTAATTCTTTTCTCTGGACCATGAGGTTTGCTACGCAGAACCCCTTGATCTCTACAGAGTGAGACCCGGAGGCCAGGGAGATTTTTTGGTTAACTGGGTGTATGGGAAGAGAACAGCGCCATACAATGTTGGGGTGTATGAAGCTCTCTGTGCTCCCGGAGTCGATCAGGAGGATGTTTTGTGCCCGTTGATGAGCACGGTCGTCGTCGTGGTGGAAAGCGTTCAGGGCCGAGACTGGTCCAGGGTCACTGAGGCGAGTCGTGGTATAAGTTGAAGATTTTCCTCGGGCCGTGTGTGGTCATCTGAATCGGGGTCCTGAGACTCCAGCCAAGATGGCAGCGCCCACGGGTCGCACATGGCTGGGGGTGGGCAAGATGGTGGCGCCCACGCATCGCACGTGGTCCCTGGGGAACAAGATGGCGGCACCTGGGGCCCGCACATTGCCCGGGAAAATGAAGATGGTGGTGCCCGCATGTGGCCCGTGGAGAGATTTGTGGTGGTGGCCCCGGTTCGCCCCTGGAGACAACGGTGACCGCCCGGGCCTGGCATACCACCATGAAATGGACCTTTTTGCCACAACCTTTGCAGATGGAGGAGCGGGCCGGGCAGCGCTGCCGGGGCTGCTTGACTTGCCCGCAAAAATAACAGCGGGGCCCCCCGGGGTTGCCTGGTAGCCGCATGGCACAAGCTTGTGGGAGGATGGGGGATGCATCGGGGTCGGCCGCGGGTGGGTTCCACGCTGCCCAAGAGGCTGCCGCGCGGTCGGGGACGTACGCGCGGGCGTTTCGGGAGGCCACATCCAGGGAGCTAGCAAGGGCCTGTGCCTCTTTGAGGCCTAGTGTCTCTTACTCCAGCAGCCACTGACGGATTTGAGAGGACAGCATACCTGCAACGAATGCGTCCCAGATTAAACGTTCTGTGTGGTCACTGGCTGAAACTTGCGGGCAGTCACAGTTCCTACCTAGTACCAGGAGCGCGCGGTAGAATTCATCCAGCGACTTCCCCCGGGATTTGTCGCCTTGTCGCTTGCAGATGTTGGGCGTAAACCTGGTTTACTGGGCGAATGTAGTGTCCTTTCAACAGGGCCATCGCGGCCTCAAAATAGTCCGCATCCTCGATGAGGGTGTACGTCTCTGGGCTCATCCTCGAGTGCAGAACTTGCAGTTTCTGGTCCTCCGTGGGTGCAATCGTGGCTGTCCTGAGGTACCCTTTGTAGCACGCCAGACAGTATTTGAAGGTTGCCGCTGAGTTTGCCGCGTGGGGGCTGAGTTGCAGACACTCCGGCTTGATTCGGAGCTCCATTCTTTAAAATCTAGTCCAATAAATTGATGCTCGATCAATGACACCAGAAGCGAGATTGGATGACAATTGAAGGCTTTATTGGACCAGATGTTTCCCCCAGCAGCGCAGGTACAGAATGCAGCTGCTCGGGAGACACAGGCTCTTATACTCCGCCTTACTGGGCGGAACCAGCAGGCAGGCTTCACCAATGGCCTTCCTGTCTCAGGTACCTCCCACACCAATGATCTTACAGCCTCAACCTAGGTACTGTAATACCCCTAATACCGACTACCGCATACATATTTTAAAAAAGAAGCCTAGAGCTGTGACTCCTTCTTTAAACATTGTATAGAATACCTTTTTGGAAATGAGGAGGCATGACACGTACCTTTGTAATGGAAAACAGTAAACTGGCAGGGTACCATGCTGCACCGCTTCAAACTCTGATAGCCAGTTTGAGACTTTATTTTGCAGGTTTTTATTCTTATTCTTCAAGTTGCTGAATCATGATCTAAGAAAGCAGATGCATAAATCAGCAGTAACTTGTAATTTTAAAGGAATTACTGTATATTAAACTTTTGTCCTATTTAATTTGAATTTAGCTGGCAGATCTTTGAACAAATGTGTGGTCAGTTGTATCTTGCATTGCGAAAATGAAGGGCATCATATAAAGAAAAGCTTGCATTGTGTGACCCTTTTCTTATTACTTTATCAGAGTTACAAAGCCAGAGCTCAGAGTGTGGACAGGGGCAAACCCCTAATCCCTGCCTACTCCAAAACCAATTCAAATTGAATCCAATTCATGGTCCCCACAAGAAAGACATTCCAGATCCAGACTTCACGTTCATCTTCGCCAAAAGGCCGAGAAGCGACACTTTGTATCCCAAAGACTTCCCAAAGTGCTTTATTGACATTAATTTCTCACTAACAGATATTAATATCCAATATTATCATAATGAGAATATGCAAAGCAATTCATTTCTTATATACAGGTGTATTTGTAGGTTTCTGCCCCAATTCCAAGTATCTTCCCACCAGCTCATGCCTTTTATGGTCCCAATTTCTTTCCTGCTGTGCCTAGCTTGCTGGGCAACATCTACATATGTCTGCTTTGACAAAGAGTCATCGAGACTTGAAACATTAGCTCCCGTCTCTCCACAGATGCTGTCAGGCCTGCTGAGATTGTCCAATGTTTTCTGTTTTTGCTTCAAATTCCTGCATCCACAGTAATTTGCTTCTATAAACATTCTTTTTTAAAAAATTTTTATTAAAGGTTTTCATAAAATATCAATAACAAAATGAGAAAGAAAAAAGAACCCAATGGGGTTAAGTACAAAACACAATCTAAAAAAGCAACCCCCCCAAACCCCTCCCCCCCCCGTACCTAAATAATAAATTAACATTAACACCCCGACTTAAGACAACAGGTGTATACACCCCCTCAGACCCTTCCAGTGTAAATAACATAAACAAAAATAAAGTAAATCCCCCCCCCCCCCCCCCCAACCGCCCGAGCTGCTGCTGCCATTGACCGATGTCTTTCGTTCTGCCAGAAAGTCTAAGAACGGTTGCCACCGCCTAAAGAACCCTTGTACCGAGCCTCTCAAGGCAAATTTCACCCTCTCCAATTTAATGAACCCTGCCATATCGCTGATCCAGGATTCCACGCTTGGTGGCCTCGTATCTTTCCACTGAGGAAGAATCCTTCGCTGGGCTACCAGGGACGCAAAGGCCAGAATTCCGGCCTCTTTCGCCTCCTGCACTCCCGGCTCATCTGCCACCCCAAATATTGCGAGCCCCCAGCCCGGTTTGACCCTGGATCCTACCACCCTCGACACCGTCCTCGCTACGCCCTTCCAAAATTCCTCCAGCGCTGGGCATGCCCAGAACATATGGGTGTGATTTGCTGGGCTCCCTGAGCACCTAACACACCTGTCCTCACCCCCAAAGAACCTGCTCATCCTTGTCCCGGTCATGTGTGCCCTGTGCAGCACCTTAAACTGTATGAGGCTGAGCCTCGCGCATGAAGAGGAAGAGTTCACCCTCCCTAGGGCATCTGCCCACCTCTCCCAACTCCTCCTCCCACTTACCTTTCAACTCCACCACCGAGGCCTCCTCCTCCTCCTGCATCACCTGGTAAGTTTCCGAGATCTTACCCACTCCCACCCACCCCCCCGAGAGCACCCTGTCCTGTACTGTGTGTGGCAGTAGCTGTGGGAATTCCACCACCTGCCGTCTGGCAAACGCCCTTACCTGTAAGTACCTGAAGGTGTTCCCCGGGGGGAGCCCGTACTTCTCCTCCAGCTCACCCAAGCTCGCGAACTTCCCGTCCACAAACGGGTCCCCCAACTTTCGTATGCCTGCCCTGTGCCACCCCGAAAACCCTCCACCAGTTCTTCCTGGGGCGAACCGGTGGTTCCCCCGTAATGGGGTCCACGCCGAGGCCCTAACTCCCCCCCCCCCCCCCCCCATGCCGCCTCCACTGCCCCCACATTTTGAGGGCCGCCACCACCACCGGGCTCGTGGTATACCTCCTTGGAGGGAGCGGCAGCGGCGCCGTTGCCAGCGCCCCCAGACTCGTACCCACACAGGACGCCGTCTCCAGCCTCTTCCATGCAGCCCCCTCCCCCTCCATCACCCACTTGCGCACCATTGTCGCATTGGCGGCCCAGTAATACCCACAGTGGTTGGGCAGCGCCAGCCCCCCCCTATCTACTCCGCTCCAGGAACACCCTTCTCACCCTCTGAGTCCCTCGCGCCCACACAAACCCCATTATACTCCTGTTAACCCGCCTGAAAAAAGCCTTCGGGATAAACACGGGGAGGCACTGGAACAGGAACAAAAACCTTGGGAGCACCGTCATTTTGATTGACTGCACCCTATCCACCAGGGACAGCGGCAACGCATCCCACCTCTTGAACTCCTCCTCCATTTGCTCCACCAGCCTTGTAAAGTCAAGCATATGCAGGGCCCCCGCTCCTGGCCACCTGGACCCCCAAATATCTGAAACTCCTCTCCGCCCTTTTTAGTGGGAGCTCGCCAATCCCCCTTTCCTGGTCCCCTAGCTGAACTACGAACAGCTCGCTCGTCCCCATATTGAGCTTGTACCCCGAAAAGTCCCCGAATTCCCTAAGCATCCTCATTACCTCTGGCATTCCTCCCACCGGGTCCGCCACATACAGCAGCAGGTCGTCTGTATAAAGCGACACCCTATGCTCCTCCCCACCCCGCACCAACCCTCTCCAGTTCCTCGACTCTCTGTGCCATAGCCAGGGGTTCAATTGCCAGTGCGAAGAGCAGGGGGGAGAGGGGACACCCCTGTCTCGTCCCTCGGTGCAACCGAAAGTACTCGGACCTCCTCCTATTTGTGGCCACACTCGCCATCGGGACCTCATACAACCGCCTAACCCACCTGACAAACCCCTCCCCAAACCCGAACCTCTTCAGCACCTCCCACGGGTACCCCCACTCTACCCTATCGAAGGCTTTCTCAGCGTCCATCGCCACCACTATCTCCGCCTCCCCCTCCCTCGCCGGCATCATGATAACGTTCAAAAGCCTCCGCACATTCGCGTTCAACTGTCTCCCCTTCACAAACCCCGTCTGGTCTTCATGGATGATCTGCGGCACACAATCCTCAATCCTCGTGGCTAAGACCTTCGCCAGCACCTTGGCATCTACATTTAGCAAGGAAATCAGTCTGTAAGACCCACATTGCAGGGGATCCTTGTCCCGCTTCAGGATCAAGGAGATCAGTGCCCGGAACATCGTCGGGGGTAAAGCCCCCCACCTCCCTAGCCTCATTGAAGGTCCTGACTAACAGCGGGCCCAACAGGTCCATATATTTTTTATAGAACTCGACCGGGAAACCGTCCGGCCCCGGTGCCTTCCCCGCCTGCATGCTTCCTATCCCTTTGATCAGCTCCTCCAGCCCAATCGGGGCCCCCAGTCCCGCCACCAGTCCCTCTTCCACCTTTGGAAACCTCAATTGGTCCAGGAAACGGCCCATCCCTCCCTCCTCCCGTGGGGGCTCGGATCGGTACAATTCCTCGTAGAAGTCCCTAAAGACCCCATTGATGCCAACCCCACTCCGCACCATGCTCCCTCCCCTGTCCTTAACTCCCCCGATCTCCCTAGCTGCGTCCTGCTTCCGAAGCTGATGCACCAGCATCCGGCTTTTCTATAAACATTCTGATGGGTTCTAGTTACCGTTTAATCCATAGCAGGTATCGGGGAGTACCTATCCTGGCTGGAATTTGGGGCTTTGGGCAGAAGGTGGTAAAATATTGATGGGGGCCTTCTACGCTTGCCCGATTGCCACCCGAAATCAGAGTTTTCTCATAGCCTGCCTCGCTTCTGTATTAGGAACTTAATCCAAACTGCTATTACCCTCTCGGTTACGTACATTCATTCACGATCTACCATTACTTCATATTAACTATCATCCTATTTTATACCTACCCTTGTAAAAATAATACTGTCCAATACCATATGTTTTTCCTTTCAACAATCAAACATTCCATATCATTCTAGGCTTTCACATGCTTTGTTCGTTTGTTTAATCTCTTTCACAGCTATCATTGTAAATCTAAATTCTCAATAGTCATAGCTCAAATTTGTTTTGTCTCCTATTACCATACAGAAACTATGTCCCCTTCAGGTTTAAATAACTGAGTACAGGCAAAAAGTAGTTCAACCGATTTTGAAATAAATTTAGAGTACTGGATTATTATTTTTCCCAATTCAGGGGAAATTTAGCATGGCCAATTCACCTAGCCTGCACATCTTTTTTGGTTGTCGGGGTGAGACCCACGCAGACTTGTGGAGAATGTGCAAACTCAACATGGACAATGAACCGGCACTGGGATTGAACCCGGGTCCTTGGCATCGTGAGGCAACAGGACTAACCAACGTGCGCCACTGTGCTGCCCAGCTCAAATGAATTTTTATACCACGAGCAAATTGTTGAGGAAACCCTTCATTATCTCATCATAGGGCGGCACGGTAGCACAGTGGTTAGCACTGTTGCTTCATTGTGCCAGGGTCCTGGGTTCTCGCATGGGTGACTGTGCGGAGTCTGCACGTTCTCCCTGTGTCTGCGTGGGTTTCCTCCGGGCGCTCCGGTTTCATCCCACAAGTCCTGAAAGACGTACTGTTAGGTGAATTGAACATTCAAATTCTTCCTCACCGTACCCGAACAGGCGCCGGAGTGTGGCGACTATGGGATTTTGACAGTAATTTCATTCTAGTGTTAATGTAAGGCTACTTGTGACAATAATAAAGATTATAAAGATTATTATACTTGTGTGCCAAACAGTACAAGCAGCAACTAATAGACAGAGCTAAGCGATTGCACAACAGATGCATCAGACCCATACTCTGTAGTCCTGCCACATCTAGCCGTGAATGGTGGTGGATATTTAGACAACTCACTGGACGAGGAACCTCCACAAATATCCCCATCCTCAATGATGGAGGAGCCCACAACATATGTGCAAAAGTCACGGCTGAAGCATTCACAACTATCTTCAACCAGAAGTGCCGAGTGGATGATCCATGTTCTCCTTCGGACGTCCCCAGCATCACAGATGTCAGTCTTCAGCCAATTTGAATCACTCCATCTAATATCAAAAAACGGCTGAAGGCACAGGATGCTGCAAAGGCTATGGGCCCTGACAATATTGCAGCAATAGACATGGAGACTTGTGCTCCAGAACTGGCTGAACCCCTGGCCAAGCTCTCCCAGTACAGCTACAATACTGGCAATGTGGAACATTGCCCAGGTGTGTCCTGTACACAAACAGGACAAATCCAACCCAGCCAATTACTGCCCTATCAGTCTACGCTCCATCATCAGCAAAGTGATGGAAGGAGTCATTAGCAGTGCTATAAAGCGACACTCACCACTAACCTGCTCACGGAAGCTCAGTTTGGGTTCCGCCAGGGTCACTCAGCTCCTGACCTCATTACAGCCTTGGTTCAAACATGGACAAAAGAGCTGAATGCCAGAGATGAGGTGAGAGTGACTGCCCTTGACATCAAAGCAGCAATTGACCGAGTATGGCATCAAGGAGTCCTAGCTAAATTGGAGTTGATGGGAATCAGGTGGAAAATTCTCCATTGGTTGGAGTCGGCTGGTTTAGCACAGGGCTAAATCGCTGGCTTTGAAAGCAACCAGCATCACAGTTCAATTCCCGTACCAGCCTCCCTGAACAGGCGCCGGAATGTGGCGACGAGGGGCTTTTTACAGTAACTTCATTTGAAGCCTACTTATGACATTAAGCGATTTTCATTTCATCTAACCATCGCCCCTTGACATTCAATGGCGTCACCATCGCTGAATCCCCCAGGATCAACAATCAGAGACTGAACTGGACTCATCATATTAGTGGCTACCAGGGCAGGTCAAAGGCTAGGTATCCTACGGAGAGTAACTTGCCTTCTGATCTCCCAAAGCCTGTCCACCATCTCCAAGGCACAAGTCAGGAGTGTAATGGAATACTCTCCACTTGCCTGGGTGAGTGCAGCTCCAACAACACTCAAGAAGCTCAACACCATCCAGGGCAAAGCAGCCCGCTTAACTGCTCCCATTTCCACAAACATTCAAACCCTCCAACGCCGACAAACAGTGGCAGCCATGTGTACCATCTACAAGATGCACTGCAGTAACTCACCAAGGGTTCCTTAGACAACACCTTCAAAATCCATGACCACTACTATCTAGAAGGACAAGAGCAGCAGATACCTGGGAACCCCACCACCTGAAGGTTCCACTCCAAGTCACTCACCACCCTGACTTGGAAATATGTTGCTGCTCTTTCACTGTCGCTGGGGCAACATTCTGGGATTCAAGAAGGCAGCTCACCACCACCTTTTGAAGGGCAACTATGGTCAGGCAATAAATGCTGGCCTAACCAGCGACACCCACCTCCCATAAACAAAAAACAGATTTTACATGTTTACATTGCGTTACCTTGGATAACAATTATTAATTATAGGCAACGCGAAGACAGAACAAATATTATTCTTCTGGCACAGTGGTTTGCACTGTTGCCTCAGTGCCTGGGATCCAGATTTGATTCTGGCTTTGGGTGAATGTCTGACCATGAGTGAGCATGTTCTTGCTGTGTCTGCGTGGGTTTCCACTGGCTGTTGCAGTTTCCTCCCACAGTCTAAAGATGTGCAGGTTAGGTGGATAGGCCATGATCAATGTGTTGGGTTACTGGGATAGGGTGGGAGAATGCGCCTATGTATAGTGTGCCTTTGGAGGTTGGTACAGACTTGACAGGCCAAATGGCCTACTTCTACACTGTAGAGGTTCAATGAAAAATTATCCCAGATTCCAAAATGATCCCAAATGATTGGCACAGTGGTTAGCACTGTTGCATCACAGAGCCAGGGACCTGGGTTCAATTCCAGCCTTCGGTGACTGTGGAGTTTCTACATTCTCCCTGTGTCTGCGTGGGTTTCCTCCGGGTGCTCTGATTCCTCCCACAGTCCAAAGATGTGCCATTTAGAGTGTCCAAAAGGTTGGTTGGGTTAAGGGGATGCGATGGGGGCGTGGGCCTAGATAGGGTGCTCTTTTGTAGGATTGGTGAAGACTTGATGGGCCAAATGGCCTCCTGCACTGTAGGAATTCTGTGATTCAAATAGTGACATCAAAAGCTGAGAATACGTTTAAGTTATCTCCCATTGAACAACAAAAAGGTTTATTTTTCTTCGACACTCAATCTTTTTACCCCTTAAACTTTAGATAACTTTTTGTTTTGTATGAATTGTTATTCCATGTACTCAAAGAACAATATAGCACAGGAACAGGCCCTTCGGTCCTGTTGAACACCACTAGTCACAGCGTTCCAATCAGAAAAACACCCTTCTACTGATACCCTTTACCTTCTGTGACCGAGCCAGCTCTGTATCCATCTTACCACCTCACCTCTGATCCTGTGTGACTTCACTTTTTGTACACCTTGTCAAAGGCTTTACTGAAGTCCATGAAAACAACATCCACTGTCCTCCCCATACCAATCATCTTCGTTACCTACTCCAAAAACTCGACCAAGTTGGTGAGGCACGACCTCCCCTTCGCAAAACCATGCAGTCTTTCGCTAATGAGTCCATTTGTTTCCAAATGGGTATAAATCCTGTCTCTGAGAATTGTCTCCAATAATTTACCTACTACCGACGTGAGGCTTACCGGCCTATAGTTTCCTGGGTTATCCCTGCTACCTTCCTTAAAACAGCAGTACCATATTAACTATTCTACAGTCCTCAAGGATCCCACCTATAGCCAGAGGATACGAAGATGTCAGTTAAGGCCCCAGCAATTTCCTCCCATGCTTCCCTCAGTATTCCGGGGTAAATCCCATCCGGCCCAGGAGACTTATCTACCTTACTGGCCCTTGGAAAGAGCACCCTACTTAAACCTCCACCCAATCCCCATAACCCCACCTAATCTTTTTTACATTAAGGGACAATTTAGCATGGCCAATCCACCTGACCTGCGCATCTTTGGACTGTGGGAGGAAACCGGAGCACCCGGAAGAAACCCACGCAGACATGGGGAGAAAGTGCAAATCACACAGTCATCCGAGGCTGGAATTGAACCTGAGACCCTGGAGTTGTGAGGCAGCAGTGCTATCCACAGTGCCACTGTGCCGCCTTTTTGATGAGGTTCACAATATCTCCCATTACCCAAGGCTCCCTAAACTTCACATACTTATCCTTTGTTTTCTCCGGAACATGGCTTTACTGAATCCTAATCAACTGTCGGTTGAAAGACTCCCACATGTCCGATGTTGATTTACCCTCCAACAGCTGCACCCAATCCAAATGTTTTCGTAATTTGCCTTTCCCCAGTTCAGCGCCTTAATGCGAGGGTTACCTAAAGCATTGTGGTCACGACTCCCAAAATGTTCCCCATATTGAAACCTCAACCACTTCATTTATTCAATCAATTAAATATCAAGAGGAATTATATCCAGGCCTGGAAGAACAGTTATCAGAAATAGTAGTGCCTACAATTGGTATAAGTCTAACGAATCTCACAGGCAATTTAGCTCAAAGGTAACAGCTAAATCTGAATGAGTTAAACTCTTTTTAAACAGAACGCAAAGCCTTTAGTCCCTGATTATCACTATGTTGTAATAAATAATCTTGAAGCTGCTAGACTTGCTTGTTTCCTGTGATTCATGATTCATCAATTTAAAAAAAAGCAAAAGATATATTTGGATTGCAGCCAAATTATTTAATTTGGTCTAGATGCCAGTTTCTCAGTCAGCAAATTAGATGTACAATTAATTAAACAGAAAACAGTAAAATCTTCGCCCGTTGGGGAAGATGGAACAAGTGTTTTGAAATGCAATGATATCATCACTGCCCCTTGAAAAATTCAAAGAACAAAGGCGTGCATGGTCTCCTTAAACAAAGAGCACTGGTTTCGAATTCCAAGCTACAAATCCTTTTCCCCCCACAATATTGAACTGAGTACCCAGGAATTTTTCAAGCTCAAACTGGCTATTTCCAAATTCCAATTTATGTACTTGATTTTTTTTTAAAATTCCATTTACTTTCTGAGAATTGTGTTCAAAGTAGTTTCCAAAATATTGTCATTTGCCTTGTTTCAAATTACAATTTTCTGTTTGATTTTAAAAGTATCTTTATTCCATTTTTCAAAATTTTATATTTTACAAAAAAACACACCCAACAAATTAAACTCTCCCCTTAACAGTCGACGCTAACCAACTCGCCAAAATAAAGAAACCCCAACTCTTATGGGACCCATCATTCACCGCCCTGGGGGCGGGGGAGACAAATTTCACCTTCTCCAAGGCTAAGAACTCTAATAGGTCCCCCTACCATGCCGAGGCACAGGGTGGTGGAACTGACCTCCACCCCAACAGGACCTGCCTGCGAGCAATCAGCGAGACGAAGGCTAAAGCATCTGCCCCTGCACTTGTCTCTGGCCGGTCCGACACCCCGAATATGGCCTCGAGGACTGGGCTCCATATCTATGTATAAAACCACTGATATTGAAAACTGGCCCCCAGAACGTTTCCAACTCGACAGGACCAGAACATATGCACTTGATTAGCAGGACCCCTCCCACACCGCTCACATATATCCTCTACCCTAATAAACCCCCGGCTCATCCTCAACTTCGTCAGGTCCGCCCTGTACACAACCTTCAGCTGTATCAGCCCCAGCTTCTCACACGTGGTCAAGACATTCACCCTCCGCAGCACCTCTCGCCACAATCCCTCATCCAATGCCGCTCCCAATTTAGCCTTAATCCCCTCATGGGCACCTTATCCACCTACCAAATTCTCCCATAAATCGCCAAGACAACAAATGACTTATAATCCAGCTCACAGGTCCAATTTCATTTTAAACACTCTATTGAAACTACTATTGCAAAATCAAAATTTTGGGGGGAAAATGTTAAAACATTAAAATTAACAACAAAGCGAGATCCACACAATTTTTTAAGAGATGCACGCTCATTCACTTAAGCTCCCATATTTGTGCACCATCTCTACACCATTAATTATTTTGTTTTCATTCCATCTTAATTAAAATGAAATTAAAACAACATGCAAAGAAAGCGAAGGAAATGAATGAAGACGGTCACCATTTTTCTGTCTTCAAAAACTGTAATTAAAATTCAAACAATAAAGTAACTTCCCAAGAATTAATATAAAAAATAGGTTTGACACTTTCGCAGCCACGGTGGGGGGGGGGGGTCTTTGGTAAAGCACCATATTTCATTGCCCCAGAATCACCACTCTCCGGCCAGAACAATGCAATTGTTTTAACAACCTCTCTATCATTTTACTCTTCTCACTCAACCAAATTCAAGATCAACTACATACATACGTTCAATAAACAACTTTTAGATGACTAACAGAACCAGACCCTGACCACTGAGGGTAAACTAATACAATTCATTGACGCAGGCACTAGATACTGACTCACAGACAAGGAAAATCACAGACGCTAACACAAACACAGCAAAGTTTTCCTTTTCAATTCAGCTGCCAGCAACTCTGAATGATTTGATTAAAGTCTGTGACATGTCATTTAACCTCACATTCAATAAAACCAATAATTTTCCTGAATCTGACTTTGTTTCAAACGTGTGTTCAGAATACATCGATTGAAATGAAATGAAATGAAAATCGCTTATTGTCACAAGTAGGCTTCAAACGAAGTTACTGTGAAAAGTCCCTAGTCGCCACATTCCGGCGCCTGTTCGGGGAGGCTGTTACGGGAATTGAACCATGCTGCTGGCCTGCCTCGGTCTGCTTTCAAAGCCAGCGATATAGCCCTGTGCTAAACAGCCTTTTTCCAAATTGCTGAAACACTTGAAACACTTTTTCCAAATTGTTAATTAGCTTTTCTAAACTCATCCGCCATGCCTCCTCAGTCTATATCTCTGACCCCACTGTCGTCTTTATCTGTCTCAAGGCTCACATCATACCATTTTTGGGCTGTGAGTAGAACTTTGACTTGTCTATTTCCCTCGGACACTTCTGTTCATTAAGGTACTTTGGAGCACCAATTCCCACCGTGACGGTTTGTAAAATTCATTACACACATATCAAGACTTCCATTTCTTTTTCCTGCGGATAATCTCTGACTATCCTATTATTACTTGCTCGGTTTCAACAATCTCACTCGTCTTTTACCCCTCTCTTTTTCCCCATCCCTGACACCAGGAATCTTTCCAGGAGCTTTTGTCGCAGGCCAACTTCCACAAGGTGGTTTGAATAGTCTTTCCCTACTCCTGTGCCATGGGAAGTAGCACTCGAGCTCTCAAATTATTGTACCGTAATCTCCCTTATTGTACCTCACAAGGTTACCACAAAGTAGCAAAATCCCACTATAAAGGGTATCACAAGTTCTATTACACAAAGTATCAAACACTGTTCTACTTAACGTATCAAAACTCATGGCTTGGACCTAAATACTACCTGTTAATAAACAAGTTGATCTGACTCGTTCTTGGTGGATTCCGTGTCATCCAAGTCCAAACCCAGAGCGCTGCTTCTTGATGGTTGATCCAGAAGTTCCTTTGTCTCTCCTTATATACAGATCTTGCTGGCACTGATCATGTTTCCAGTCACATACTCACAGGGCAGGCGCTAATCAATCACTGTCTTTTAGTCACAAATGCTCAAGAGAGTCGTGTCCCTTTCAGGGATTTGTATTTTTCTCAGGGGCACAAGACAGGGGTCTGCGTTCAATCACTGTCCACCCAAGTCATAGCAGCATTCATGTCTTGCATGAGGTGACTGCTCCTGTGCTCACTTCATAGCTGGACATTCTGTTCTTTGTTATAGATCACATAAGTTTACTGCTCCCACAATTCTTATTCTGATACATATTTTTAACCATCAGACTCAAATACCTTTAAGGCTGAAATAGACAAATATGTCAAAAGGCATAGATGTAGGAAGGAAAGATGTTGAGGCCACAATAAGATCAGTCATTTTATTTAATGACAGAGGACTTCAGGGACCGAATGGCCTGCTCCTAATTCATTTGTTCATATGTAGATGCCATGTTGCAAATGACTCAACCGACTTTGGAATGCCAGCGTCAGACCCATAGGCCTGCCTGATGCCTAAAGTAATGTAATGCACGATCGAGCTTTGAAGTGGTCCATATGCCACTAAGATGGGAACTTTATTTTTGAGACATGGCAAAAAGCGTAAAGTTTGTGAGTCTGTCATATTGAAAATGATTCAGTTATTAAACCAGTACTTTCTCATCTTTGTGTGAAACTTAAAAAGACCTTATGATTTTTCTCACTGTGCACATTCAGCATATAATTTAATTATTTAAAAATCTATTTTATTGTTGATATAATTTTTTTAACCCTCAAGGTTTTTCATAAAGACAAGTTCTTAAAATTTGTTTAGTTCTGATTCTTTTTAATTGCTCCAAGTGATTTGCTGTGATTGCCTGATCTGTAATTCTCTGCTGCCAAGGGAGTAGTTGGGTAGTATGAAGGCAAACCGACTAATTGCCAATAGCTTCCTCCGTGAATGTTAGCGACATGGGATGTGGGGACTACATCTCCCCCACCCCCCACCCTATGTTAATGTATTATCTTTTTATCTTTCATTTGGCAGCTCTCTAACCCATGGCAATTGAAAGATGAGGAGCGAAGTGACCAAAGTCATTCTCATTCAAATACTAAATTGTTTTTCAATCATTTACTGTTATAAAGGGAACAAGCTGCATCCAATTTTCCCACAACAAAGTTTCACAATTGGGAAATTAAAGGCAAAGGAAATGCTTCAAGCATGTGTTTGAGTACTCAATACCTAGTATTTATTTATATTTTATATGCTGCAGATTTTAAAATAAAACCTTTTACCTTTAGGGATTTAGTTTTAGGACATTGTTGAATGTGCCATTTTTCTCCTGGTACAATCTGCATCTAATTGGCACAAGAGTTACCAGAAAATTGAGTTCAGTTGTAAATGCAGCCTCTCCAAAAATATATATCGTCTTATGGGTGAAGTAAATTCAGTATCTGAACTGTATTTTGATAACCCTGCTCATGTAAAAACAACACCTTTGCTCGATTAGATGAAGAGAATTAACTAAATGCCTGATGGTGCAGAAATTTAATGTGTTAGCAAATAGGTGGTGTCATTACTCTAATTTTCTAATATACTTTCCCTAAAAAATCATCCAAGTGTATATTGCTGTGTTATGTACTGCCTGCATTATTTTTCTTGGGTTGCAAGTTGCTGAGCCTGATCTGGATACTGCCTGATGAGGAGGCAGCAAGGCGATTAATGAAAATGTTTTTTGTGTGAGTAATAAAACTACAGTGTTCATTGGGAGCAAGCCAGTTTTCCAGTCAACAGATTGTGAAGGTTTGCGTTGCAAGGTGTAGTGATTGATGTGTTTACACAGCATGGCTTTTAGCTTTTTTCAAACAAGAGCTTGGATTAGTTTACCCCCGCCCCCACTTCATTTAAACTGTTTCTTCAGCTAGATATTGAATAATTATGCTATTAGTTACATGGTAGGAGAGAACCTGAGTAATGCTGTCAAAGCTTTTCATCTGGCACTTATCTGGACAGACACAAGAATGCCAAATTTCAAAGGGAGCACTGCGTGAGAGAAGGCCTGTTGATTGGTTAGCAAGTTGACTCTAGTCGAAGCATTGTCTCACAGAATGGACAACAGGACCCCTGTTGCAATCTCCACGGCAACACTTTAACCAGTCTGATTTGACTTGCCAACTAATCAGTGCCCTTTGCTTCTTCAGCAGTTATGCTGTTGGTAAGGGGAAGAGGCAGTTACGTTGGATCAATGCAGTCATCTGGACTCGAAACATTAGCTCTTTTCTCTCCCTACAGATGCTGCCAGATCTGCTGAGATTTTCCAGCATTTTCTCTTTGGAATCAATGCAGTGTTCTGTAAAACCACCTTGATTGGTTGCTTAATGTTTCCTATACCTCATTTTGGCACAAGCAGCTTGGCCACTTTTCTACCTGGACAGAAAGCAGACGGTGATCTTATTTTGGCATTAGGATCTTCATTTCAGGGATTATCCACCGTTATTGTGAGAAAAGTTGGTTTACAGGTGCAACAGGTGATTAAGAAGGCTAATAGAATTTTGTCCTTCATTGCTAGAGGAATGGAATTCAAGACTAGGGAGGTTATAAGGTGTTAGTGAGGCCACACCTGGAGTATTGTGTTCACTTTTGGTCTCCTTATCTGAGAAAGGATGTACTGGCGCTGGAGGGTGTACAGAGCAGATTCACTAGGTTAATCCCAGAGCTGAAGGGCTTGGATTACGAGGAGAGGTTGAGTAGACTGGGACTGTACTTGTTGGAATTTAGAAGGATGAGGGGGGATCTTATAGAAACATCTAAAATTATGAAGGGAATAGATAGGATAGATGCGGGCAGGTTGTTTCCACTGGCGGGTGAAAGCAGAACTAGGGGGCATAGCCTCAAAATAAGGGGAAGTAGATTTAGGACTGAGCTTAGGAGGAACTTCTTCACCTAAAGGGTTGTGAATCTATGGAATTCCTTGCCCAGTGAAGCAGTTGAGGCTCCTTCATTAAATGTTTTTAAGATAAAGATAGTTTTTTGAAGAATAAAGGGATTAAGGGTTATGGTGTTCGGGCCAGAAAGTGGAGCTTGAGTCCACAAAAGATCAGCCATGATCTCATTGAATGGCTGAGCAGGCTCAAGGGGCCAGGTGGCCTACTCCTGCTCTTAGTTCTTATGTTCTAAATGGAAAATGTCACACTGGTGTATGCCTGTAACAGTAATTTGAGCCTATATCGTCAAATTGAAGAAAATGCTGTACTTGCTTTGGTAGAACTGTTTGTTCTGGAACTTTGGTCAGGGCATTATAGAAGAGAAATGTATACAGAAAAGTCACAAAGATTACTATCTCCATTGGGACTTCCCATGTAGGTCTGTGCAGCATGAGGCACATATAGACACCGGGTGCATATGCAATGTTTCCACTAAAGTTTCAGTAGTGTGTAATAGCCTCATGGAGCTACCATCTGATAGTTAAATCCTGGGAGGTTCTAGCACAGAGAGCAGCTTTAATCAATTTTGAAAATATATAGCAGTTAAGTTACAGATGTGGTCATAAGCAAGTTTGCATCTGAGAGAGCCCGTTGAGCTGTTCAGCACTATACTTGGGTATTGGTAGTTGAATACCTGTCATTGGTACAGTGTCAGCTGTGGCTCAGTTGGTAGCACTCTTGCCAAAGTCAGAAGATTCATGGTTCAAGTCCCACTCCAGGACTTCAGCACCAAAATCAAAGCTGAAACTCCATCCAGTGTAATAGTAAGTGACTGCTACACTGTCAGACACTACCTTTATGGATGAGATATTAAAACAAAGTCCTATCCTCTCAGATGTGCATAAAATATCCCATGGCTCTATTTCAAAGAAACAGGAGGGGTGATGTTATCCGTCATATTCTGGCCAATATTTATCCCTGAATTGTCATCCCATAAATTATCTGGTCATTATGAAGTTTGTTAACGTTTTGTGTCCATATTGGTTGCCTTGTTTCCGACATTGTAAACCGAGACCACACTTCAGGCTGTAAAATGCTTTGAGATGCCGATGGCTGTAAAAAGGCTCTGTAAAAATAATTATTTTCTTCAAAGTTCAAGGTGGATGTGGTGAAAATGTAGGTAATGAATGTAGAATGTAGCAAGTATATCAGGTTAAATATTCATAATGGTATGCCAGATACACCTAGCAATAACTAGACTGATGCTTGGTTTCCTATACTGATGCTCATAAGTAAGCAGAATTAAATGAACCTAACTTATGTGAAACATTTAAAACTGTTCTACAGTCCTGTGTTCATTCGTAGCTTTCCCTGATTAATTGTCTTGTATATTAATGTAATGACTCGGATGGCTCATTATAGCTCTTGTGTATCCCTCAACTTTCCACTATAGTGTGAGAACCTAGACTGAATTGCAAGAAGTGTTGGCAACATGCGCAGCCCAATCCTGTTAACCTCGTGTTAGGGCAAGCTGTTGTTGCAGTGTTGGTCACTAGATAGAGAACAGGATAAACAGGATTTCTCCTGCCCATCTTGCCCCCCACCCCAATTTGTGCCTGTAATACAATCCTGACTGCAGCACTCCTGCCATTCTCACTAAAATCAATTAACTGAAGTAGCTGTGGTTGGTTTAACCACTGGAACTGTAATTCTGATGTGTTTACCTGATGAGACCCAGTGTTAGAAAGCATAAGTGTCCTGTTATCCCATTCAGCACTGGAGTGGAATTGGGCATCCTAATTACAAACTATATTGCAATTTAAAATAAAGTTAATATTTTTAATTTGCTTTTAGGCTACAAGCTGTAGACTACTTTATCAGGGATAACTTTGATCCTGTCAATTGCTCATCATCCTGATCGAACAATCCATTATATGAGGTTCATTAAAACCCTGGTGAACGGTTAAGTTTCTCTATTGGCTGGTGGCCAAAAAGTTCATATAGAATCATGGAATCGTACTATGTCCCATCGAACCTGTACCAAATCTTTTCGTGAGCAGCGCAGTACCCCAAAACCCTGGAGTTTTTTAATCCTTCAAATATATAATTCCCATTGAAAGCGACTATTGAATCTGCTTCCACCACCTTTTCAAGCAGAGCATTCCAAATCTTAACCACCCATTGCATAAAGTAGTTTCTCCATTTGTATTTATATTGCATGGGTGTAAACTAACCCTTGTGGTGCTTTGTACTTTTATTTCCTGATGACCTGAGTCATTGGCAAACCAATAATAGGAATAAACAATTAAAGAGAAGAGGGTTGACACTCCGTTTCCTTTGAATTGTTTAATGAGCATGCGGCATGGTGGCATTTCAGTTAATATCCATCAATCTCCTCTTTACCTACCCACACCCTCCCCAAGCTCTGATTATAATAATATCCAAAGTGATTCAGCATTCTATCGTTCTACAATTCTGCATGTTTGTTTCTGCATTTTTACTTTGTGTCTCCCTCAATCAGCATAGTGCGGTTTTTAGAGAAAACATTCACCACTCAATTGCTTTCATCAAGTCAGATTTAGACTTGTTGTCACGTGTGCCGAGGTACAGTGAATAGTATTTGTTCTGCGTTCAGTCCAGGCAGATCGCTCCATACATGAAAACATAGAACATACTTTAAATACACAATGTAAATACATAAACCGAGACATTGGGTGAAGCATACAGAGTGTAGTGCTACATACAGCTGTAGAGAAGATAGAACATAGAACAATACAGCGCAGTACAGGCCCTTCGGCCCACGATGTTGCACCGAAACAAAAGCCATCTAACCTACACTATGCCATTATCATCCATATGTTTATCCAATAAACTTTTAAATGCCCTCAATGTTGGCGAGTTCACTACTGTAGCAGGTAGGGCATTCCACGGCCTCACTACTCTTTGCGTAAAGAACCTACCTCTGACCTCTGTCCTATATCTATTACCTCTCAGTTTAAAGTTATGTCCCCTCGTGCCAGCCATATCCATCCGCGGGAGAAGGCTCTCACTGTCCACCCTATCTAACCCACTGATCATTTTGTATGCAAAAGATGCGTGGAAAAATCACGTCAGTCCATAAGAGGGCTATTCAGGAGTCTGGCAGCAGCGGAGGAGAAGCAGTTTTTGAATCTATTGGTGATTGTTCTCAAACATTTGTATCTCATGCCAATGGAAGAAGTTAGAAGAGAGAATAACTTGGGTGGGAGGGGTCTTTGATTATGCTGCCCGCTTTCCCCAGGCAGCGGGCGGTGTAGACAGAGTCAATGGATGGGAGGCGGGCTTCACCTTTGATTTTGAATACATAGAATGACATGGCATCAAATAGTATTTACAGCACTGAAATGTTAGAAATGAATAATTTCTGAACAAGCCGGATGTTGCAGTAAATATTCTGTCTTGGAATTCCATCCATTTTCCCTACATGGCTAGAAATGCAAAATATGACTTCCTGAACAAAGCAGCACAAATTATAATTCGTTTTGAGATAGGATAACCTAGGTTTTCGCGATAAACTTTTTTCAGGCTAGGTAGGTGAAGTTTTGTCTGAATCAATAATAAATTTACGTGGAGCTTTTTGACTTAACACCTGGTCCGAGACATTTGATAATTTTAAGAGCTCCTGTTTATTCACCCCAACAAAAAGAAGATTTAAAAAAAAAAAAGATCTCGTGCTCTTTAGTCAAACAGAGTAGTTCTGAGATTTCCTTCCAAGTTGAACTTTTCTGTGCTCCCCACACAGAGATTCAACTCCCCTCACAGCGCTAAAACATGTAAAATTAACTGCTATGTAAAGTTTCCTTTGGTGATGGCCTCCCACTCTCTCCTTTAGAACTGTCTGCCATTCCATAGAAGGGGAGGTCAAGATATTATTTCCAGCCGGCTTTTTCATTGTCTTCTATCTGGATGCCGGCCTGTCCACTTTCAGTTTGTGTTGCTATTTGTTTAAGGTTTCCGATGCTTGGGTTATTTTGCTTCTTGCAGTACTTGTGAAGGTAAGCCATATCTATTCTTCTACTTGTACTGCATCTGGTTTTGCGGGAGCAGTGTTCATCCAGCTAAAGCCAGAGTGCCAACATCCAAGTTGATGAACCCTCTTATCTCAGCTAAAAAATCAACTAGAATTTTCCTTGTTTTTGCATGAATTGTCTTGTTTATACATGGAAAAATGCAGGTTAATTAAGGAACTCTCGCAAGGATTTCTTAAAGGAAAACAATGTTTAACAAACTATCAAGAAGTAACAGAGGGTCGATGACGGCAGTGCTGTTGATGTGGTGATGTTTGCCTATGCAGTAATTAATTAGTTGTGAAGCAAATCATCGGTGTGTGGATGAGTGACAGTGGAGAAGACAATGGCTTGTGCCTGGTGGTTACTCTATTGTACCTATACCGCATGGACTGTAGCGGTTCAAGAAGGCCTTCTCGAGGGCTGTTAGAGTGGACAGTAAATGCCTAGCCAGCGATGTCCATGTTTAATGAAAGAATAACAGGTGTGACTTGGGTGCCCCACTTTGATCATCTTCTGCAGCAAATGCTTATGGGCTGAGAAGGTGCACAGTTTGCTGGCCTCTTGTTTGTCAGCTGAGCTTTATGTTTCTGCTCACCTCTTCCAATACCTCTCCAAACAGTCAGCTTTCAGAGGTCATAGTCACCCAGTTGTCAGTGTCAATGTCCACCACACTCATATCACTCTTACAGACATTCTGTGGCAGAGGTATGGATAACCAAGAAGCTGTAATCGAGTGGCCAGTTTATCATACAGAAGGACTTTGAGTGTACATCATCCATTTGTTGAATGTGGTGGAGCCAGCATCGATGTTGTTAGCTCAGCAATGAATATATGCTGATGGAACGAGCACTCTCCAGGACCCCTTGTCTTGCCAAGAGATACCAAGGTTCATGTCTAATACGTTGTCCTGGTCTCACCACTGTAGGAGAGTGTCCGGAGGATTCCGGCTTGACAGACTCGCATTTATTGTTCTTGGTCAAGTTTCTGTTATTCCACGCTCTCTCTCTCAGCTTGGACGTAATAGCTGCAGAAGGAGAGATGCATTTTGAAATCTGAAGCAGGATAGTGTTACCCTGTGAGGGTTACGTTTGAGCTATCATCTTTGGGTTGTGGGAGTGAGACCCACGCAGACCATCAACCCACAACCCAAAGATGATAGATACAGCCACAGAGAGATAGAGACAGAGACCCCTGGTTCTTAATGAAGCTGCTCGGGAGCTTTGCTTCTTCTCTGGGCATAAGGAGAATGTGCAAAGTCCACACAGACAGTGACCCCCGGGGCCGGGATCCAACCTGGGTCTCAGCGCTGTGAGGCCATGTATGTATATGACTTGATGCACACTATGGTGCCTGTTTGGGTACACCTGAGGGAGAATTCAGAATGACCAATTCACCTAACAAGCACATCTTTTGGGACTTGAGAGGAAACCAGAGCACCCGGAGGAAACCCACGCAGACACGAGGAGAACGTACAGACTGCGGACAGACTGTGACCCAACCTGGGTCCTGGCTCTGTGAAGCAACAGTGTTAACCACTGTGCTACCTTGCGCCATATCTTCCTGAAGTCTTGTTACCATTCTCTCCATATTTTACTATATTTCCTTTGACTACACTTTTACTATTTGTTTATTTTAAATAAAATTGTTGGTATTCTCCTTTGTATGTGACTAATTTATTCTCGTACTGTCTTTTTTAGATCTCTTCTGTACGCTTTGAATTAATCCTCTAGAAAAAGGGTTTTGACCAAATGTCACATTTTAACCTTTATATCTAGTCATCAACAGACCGCTAATTTTGAAGTCCTTCTCTTTCCCCATTTAGGCATGTCGCTCTCTATACTCAAATTCTCTCCTCTTTGAAGACTTCTCATTATTAAATTGATGATGTGCTTACCAATTTTTGATTGAAATCCACCCGGGCCAGATCTCTCCAACTTGCTGAATAAAGCTGCCATCCAGTTGTGTATTATTCTGGCAAATCTGCAGACTAGCACCTGGTTCTAATAAACGCAAAGTATATTTGTAACTTCTTCACTCTGCTTAGTTGATTTCTGAGCGGGTCTGTTGGTGAACATCTCAACTGATGAAACCACTGTCTGTAATTGCGAGTGATCAGGTTGTGATTTTATTTGATTTGTGAATACTATAATTCAATACACATAAGGCAGCACGGTTTTGTGAAGGGGAGGTCGTGTCTCACTAACTTGATAGAGTTTTTCGAGGAGGTCACTAAGATGATTGATGCAGGTAGGGCAGTAGATGTTGTCTATATGGACTTCAGTAAGGCCTTTGACAAGGTCCCTCATGGTAGACTAGTACAAAAGGTGAAGTCACACGGGATCAGGGGTGAGCTGGCAAGGTGGATACAGAACTGGCTAGGCCATAGAAGGCAGAGAGTAGCAATGGAGGGATGCTTTTCTAATTGGAGGGCTGTGACCAGTGGTGTTCCACAGGGATCAGTGCTGGGACCTTTGCTCTTTGTAGTATATATAAATGATTTGGAGGAAAATGTAACTGGTCTGATTAGTAAGTTTGCAGACGACACAAAGGTTGGTGGAATTGCGGATAGCGATGAGGACTGTCGGAGGATACAGCAGGATTTAGATTGTCTGGAGACTTGGGCGGAGAGATGGCAGATGGAGTTTAATCCGGACAAATGTGAGGTAATGCATTTTGGAAGGTCTAATGCAGGTAGGGAATATACAGTGAATGGTAGAACCCTCAAGAGTATTGAAAGTCAAAGAGATCTAGGAGTACAGGTCCACAGGTCATTGAAAGGGGCAACACAGGTGGAGAAGGTAGTCAAGAAGGCATACGGCATGCTTGCCTTCATTGGCCGGGGCATTGAGTATAAGAATTGGCAAGTCATGTTGCAGCTGTATAGAACCTTAGTTAGGCCACACTTGGAGTATAGTGTTCAATTCTGGTCGCCACACTACCAGAAGGATGTGGAGGCTTTAGAGAGGGTGCAGAAGAGATTTACCAGAATGTTGCCTGGTATGGAGGGCATTAGCTATGAGGAGCGATTGAATAAACTCGGTTTGTTCTCACTGGAACAAAGGAGGTTGAGGGGAGACCTGATAGAGGTATACAAAATTATGAGGGGCATAGACAGAGTGGATAGTCAGAGGCTTTTCCCCAGGGTAGAGGGGTCAATTACTAGGGAGCATAGGTTTAAGGTGAGAGGGGCAAGGTTTAGAGTAGATGTACGAGGCAAGTTTTTTACGCAGAGGGTAGTGGGTGCCTGGAACTCGCTACCGGAGGAGGTAGTGGAAGCAGGGACGATAGGGACATTTAAGGGGCATCTTGACAAATATATGAATAGGATGGGAATAGAAGGATACGGACCCAGGAAGTGTAGAAGATTGTAGTTTAGTCGGGCAGCATGGTCGGCACGGGCTTGGAGGGCCGAAGGGCCTGTTCCTGTGCTGTACATTTCTTTGTTCTTTGTATAACACCAAGCTCTAGATGGTGCCTGGTATGCTCATTCTGATATTTAATTATTTTAAAATGTTCCACTTAATTTGGATGGAACTGAAGACTGTAGAGCAGGAAATATTGAATGGGAAGAAGTCATTTGCCTTAAATCTAAATTGTTTTGTTTGATCTCAAAACTGTCATCAAGTCTTTTCTATTCTTTTGCCCAGAACAAGTTTTGAAAGAGTATTAACTTGATATAGGAAAAAATATAATTACACAAGCGCTGGAAGAGTTCTATGAAAGGGAGATTCTAAATTACCGTAGATATGTGGTTACGGTTCAGATTTTATCAGAATGGTGTGTGTGACTGTCCATGAAAGCATACATTTTTACAAGAAACTCTTCTTCAAAACAGAATTTGAATGTAGTTTAATTGATTGCAGTGTCTGCTTATTATTCTCCAGCCACACATGAACTGGAACAGTGGAATCTAAATGGAGCAGTAGGCAGCAATATTTATATTTGTGAGAAGTTCTTTCCTAAGTTACTAACTAATAAACTCTATTTACAAACTGTAGGAAGCTGATTGATGAAGATCGCATTTTACATTTTGTTTCTGGGTTTTGGACAATGCTGACAAGGCTACATCACGTGTCCATCCCTAATTGGCCGAAGAAAGTGCTGATGGTCCTTCTTGAACCTCTACCTGTTTTATTGTGATGCTGCACAGTGGTGTTAATGAATTAAAGGATTTTACCCCAGTAACAATGAGCAATGGATGATATATATTCATGTCAGGGTGACGTTTGGCTTGAATGGGCCTCGGAGGTGTTAGCGTTCCCCTGATATTGCTGCTCTGCCTTTCTCTGGTATAGCTGTGCTGTTGGCATTGGTGTAATGTTAGAGTTGCTGCAATGCATTCTGTAGATCATGCATATTGCAGCCTCCGCGAACTGGTGGTGGGGAAGATGCAGAAATTAATTCCGATGAATTTCATTTTTGATATTGCAAGCTTAAATTGCTTGGCATTTGTGGCTTATATCCAACTCTAGTTTTCTTGGACTTAGCGAACAAATAAAAATCTTTGTTAAATATGGTTGGGAGCCAAGATTTCTTAGAGATTGGGCAGTTTTGTCACATCCCTAGCAAGGACACAAGAACTTTCATTTGTGAAGTGCCTTTCATGACCTCCCAATATACCCCAGCATTGCTAAAATAATACATTTAAAATGTAGTCACTGTTGCTTTGTAGGCAATTTTACAGACTATTTCTGCACAAAGAGGCTCCACAAACGACAAATGATTAAAGCAGCCAATTTGTTTTCATTCATTCATTAAATGTGGACATCACTGATTGGCCAGCATTTATTGCCCATCCCTAATTTCCCTTGGGAAGGTGGTGGTGAGCTGCCGCCTTGAAACGCTGCAGTCACAGTGCTGTAGGTACATCCACAGTGCTATGGTGGGGGTGAAGGGGGAGTTTAAAGATTTTGACCCAGTGACAGTGAAGTAACGGCAATATTTTTCCAAATCTGGATGACGGGCGATTTGGCAGGGAACTTCCAGGTGGTGGTGTTCCCATACATCTGCTACCCTTGTCCTTCTAGATTGCAGTGGGCTTGGGTCCAGAGGTTTCTGTCCAAGCAGCCTTGGCGAGCTCCTGCAGCGTATCTTGTAGATGGCACACACTGCTGCTACTGCATACCAGTGGTGGAGGGAGTGAATGTTTGGGGATGGGGTGTCAAACAAGTGGGCTGATTTGTCCTGGATGGTGTCAAGTTTCTTGAACATTTCACTCACACTCCTGATTTGTGTCTTGTAGATGGTGAGACAGGCTTTGAGAAGTCGGGAGGTGAGTTACTCCCAGCAGAATTCCTAGGTCTGCGCCTGCTTTTGTAGCCACAGTGCATATGGCGAGTTCAGTTTCTGGTCAATGGTAAACCCCAGGATGTTGATAGTGTGGGATTCAGCAATGGTGATCATGGCAGCTTCATTTGATTATCTAATTTACATAGATGATTTGGAGTTGGGGACAAAGTGCAATGTGTCCAAGTTTGCAGACAATACAAAGATGAGTGGTGAAGCAAAAAGTGCAGAGGATACTGGAAGTCTGCAGAGGGATTTGGATAGGCTAAGTGAATGGGCTAGGGTCTGACAGATGGAATACAATGTTGACAAATGTGAGGTTATCCATTTTGGCAGGAATAACAGTAAAAGGGATTATTATTTAAATGATAAAATATTAAAACATGCTGCTGTGCAGAGAGGCCTGGGTGTCCTCGTGCATGAGTCACAAAAAGTTGCTTTACAGGTGATTAAGAAGGCGAGTGGAGTTTTGTCCTTCATTCCTAGAGGGATGGAGTTTAAGACTAGGGAGGTTATGCTGCAACTGTATAAGGTTAGTGAGGCCACACCTGGAGTATTGTGTTCAGTTTTGGTCTCCTTACCTGAGAGAGGACGCACTAGCGCTGGAGGGTGTGCAGAGGAGATTCACTAGGTTAATCCCAGAGTTGAGGGGGTTGGATTAAGAGGAGAGGTTTAGGAGATTGGGACTGTACTCGTTGGAATTTATGCAGGGGGGGGGGGGATCTTTTAGAAACATATAAAATGATGAAGGGAATAGATAGGATAGATGCGGACAGGTTGTTTCCACTGGTGGGTGAAAGTAGAACTAGCCTGAAAATAAGGGGAAGTAGATTTAGGACTGAGTTTAGGAGGAACTTGACCCAAAGGGTTGTGAATCTATGGAATTCCTTGCCCAGTGAAGCAGGTGAGGCTCCTTCATTAAATGTTTTCAAGATAAAGATAGTTTTTTTGAAGAATAAAGGGATTAAGGTTTATGGTGTTCGAGCGGGAAAGTGGAGCTGATTCCACAAAAGATCAGCCATGATCTTGTTGAATGGCGAAGCAGGCTCGAGGGGCCAGATGGCCTACTCCTGCTCCTAGTTCTTATGTAGCATCAAAAGGGAATTAGACTGAGATCTGAAAAGGAAGAATGTGCAGGTATACAGGGTGACGGCAGGATAGGTGATTTGCCCATTCAGAGAAACGGTGCAGTCACTAGAGGCCAAATGGCCTCCTTCGCTGTTATGATAATTCTGTGATTCCATTGGAACTAAAGCCTCCCTTTTCTGCTGTTGAAGAGGCTAATCTCACCCTTCCATTCCTCCCATCATCACACTCCGTATCTAACAAAGTGAAAAAAGAGCAGCTAACAGGAGTGGTGGGGGGGCGGGGGGTTGGGTGGGGGCAGAGAGGAGAGAGGTGTGCAAGTAGGTGATAACATTAAATATGATGCCAGTGCTGCCCACATTCTGAGAGCAAACTTAAAAAGATGAGAACTACTACTGTACAATAAATTAATTTCCTGGGCTGTTTGGCCTGACTAATCTAAAGGTAATGATAATCTTAATTAGTGTCACAAGTAGGCTTACATTAACACTGCAATGACGTTACTATGTAATACACAAATTTCAAGACAGTCACACCCGTGGCGGCCCTCCCGTCCTCTCCTTCTATCACAAGGACTGGTCGGCCTGAACCACTTCGGGGGGGGGGGGGGGTGCCCTCAAATGCCTTCTCATCCACCAACTTCTCAAACAACTTCATGACATAGCTGGTGGCACTTGTTCCCTCCAATCCCTCTGGCAGGCCTATGATGTGCAAATTCTGCTGCCTGGACTGATTTTCACGGTCATCTACCCTCGCCCGCAGCACGTGTATAATTCCCCAGCATTGACATCTCTCCCTCCAGCGATACAATTCAATCACTCTGGTCTGAGATAGTCTTCTCTGCTTCTTTTACCATTGCACCCTGTTGTCGAAATTCATCTTTAATGAAGTTGCTCCATCGGCAATATGGTCATCGGCAACCCATCCCCCTCCACCATCTTTCCCAATACTGCTGCACCATGAGCTCCTTCAACCTCTGAGCTCGGGCTTTCTCCGACTTCTGCCAGATTTGGTACCCCGTCGTCATTCCACCGTGGGGAACAATCCTTCACCCACCTCTCTCCTCACAATTTGTCATAAAATCACATCAAATGGGCAAAACGTTCCATAAGACATAGGAGCAGAATTAGGCCATTCGGCCCATCGAGTCTGCTCTGCCATTCAATCATGTCTGATATTTTCTCCTCCCCATTCTCCTGCCTTCTCCCCATAACCCCTGATCCCCTTATTAATCGGGAACCTATCTATCTCTGTCTTAAAGACACTCAGTGATTTGGCCTCCACAGCCTTCTGCGGCAAAGAGTTCCACAGATTCACCACCCTGTGGCTGAAGAAATTCCTCCTCATCTCTGTTTTAAAGGATCGTCCCTTTAGTCTGAGATTGTATCCTCTGGTTCTAGTTTCTCCTACAAGTGGTAACATCCTCTCCACATCCACTCTATCCAGGCCTCGCAGTATCTTGTAAGTTTCAATAAGATCCCCTCTCATCCTACTAAACTCCCAACGAGTACACACCCAGAGTCCTCAAACGTTCCTCATACGACAAGTTCTTCATTCCAGGGGTCATTCTTGTGAACCTCCTCTGGACCCTTTAAAGGCCAGCACATCCTTCCTTAGATACGGGGCCTAAAACTGCTCACAAAACTTCAAATGAGGTCTGACCAGAGCCTTATACAGCCTCAGAAGTACATCCCTGGCTATTCTAGCCCTCTTGACATGAATGCTAACATTGCATTTGTCTTCTTAACTGCCTTCTGTTCCAAAACCAACACCTCAGCTCCACGTAGTGTGCAACTGCTCAAACCATGGCCTCCACCAGAAGTTCCATCCCACTAATCTGGCACTGATATACCTTCTAACTACCTGTTTCCAGTCCACTCAACGAAATCACATACAAGCTTAGCAAAATTCGCTTTTCTTCCATTGAGAACTTTTATTCCTAGTGCACTGTTACCCTTTTCCATAATTATCCTAAATCAAGTTGAAATGATCGCTACCAACGAAGTGTTTCCTAACGGATACCCCTTCCACCTGGCCAGTTTCCCGAAAATGCAATCCAGAGTAACCCCTTCTGTGCTTGCTGTGTGTACATTTTAAGAATTCTCCGTGCCCCTTTTGTGTTCTTCAGTTCAGCCCATGTGGACTAATTTGAAGATCCTTCTGCTATGTTATCTTTGTTTCTTTAATCAATGTTGCCATCCCCCTGCCTTCTGTTTTTTATTGAAAAATATTTTATTGGAATCTTTTTCAAACATATACATAACAAAGAAAAAAACCAACCAACCATGGCAACAGCAAACAGCCACAACCTCCTTAAATACCCCCCCCCCCCACCCACAAAAAGAAAACTCACCCCAACTCGACTCATTGCAACCCCGGTGTTTGTCTCCCCTTTTTTAACTTTTAACCTAGACCCCCCCCCCCCCAGCCCAAACAGAAAATAACACCCTCCCCCTGCTGACGACTCAATACTCTTTAAAGAAGTCGATGAACAGCTTCCACCTCGAGGATAATCCCTCCTCTCTGCACCTCTGATGGCAAACTTGATTTTCTCTAAGTACAGGAATTTTTCCAAATCGCTCACCCATACCCCTGCACTCGGCGGCTCCGGGTCCCACCAGCACAACAAAATCCGTCTCGAGGCTATCGGGGAGACGAAGGTCAACACATCGACCTCTCTTCCCCATCTGCACTCCTGGATCCTCTGTCTGTGTCGGCACGGTAGCACAGTGGTTAGCACTGCTGCCTCACCGCACTGAACCCAGTCCACAAATTCCTGCCCAAACCGCCCCAGCACATCGAATAGGTATGCCCACTAAACACAACCGAAAGCTATCGCCACAGCCAGGCTGAGCAAAATTAGCTTTTCCTCCATTGAGAACTTTTTTATTCCTGGTCTACCGTTACCCTTTTCCATAATTATCTTCAAACAAGGTGAAATGATCGCTACCAACGAAGTGTTTCCTACATATATATTCAATTTCGCAGCCCTCCGAGGGCATCATAATTACATTCAATAATCTCCAAACATTCATCCACAGCTGCCGCCCCTTCATAAATCCCGTCTGGTCCTCACCTATTACCCCGGCACACAATCCTCAATTCCCATCGCCAACAGCTTTGCATCTACATTCAACAGCGCAATCGAGTGGTATGACCTGCATTGCTTTGGGTCCTTGTCTTCCTTTAAAATGAGCAATATCAAGGAACACCCTTCACCATCAACTCATTATACATCTCGAATAGCAGGGGCCCCCAACTCCGACCCAAACATCTTTTAGAACACGGCCGGGAGCCCATCCGGACCTGGGGCCTTCGCCGTCTGCATTGGCACAGTAGCACAGTAGTTAGCACTGCTACCTCACGGCGCCAGGGACCGGGTTCAATTCCGGACTTGAGTGACTGTCTGGGTAGAGTTTGCACGTTCGCCCCATGACTGCGTGGGTTTCCTCCGGGTGCTCTGGTTTCTTCCCTCAGTCCAAAGCAGGTTCGGTGGATTGGCCATTCTAAATTTCCCCTTCTATGTTCAAAAGGTGTGTAGGTTAGGTTAGGGGTTATTGGGATAAGGCGAGGAAGCAGGCTTGTGTGGAGTGCTGTTTCAGAGAGTCGGTGCAGACTCGATGGGCTGAATGACTCCTTCTGCACTATAGGGATTCTATGACCCCACGCAACCCATTGCCTCCCTCAATCTGGTCGGGGCCCCCAGCCCTGCACCTTTGCCTCCTCCAGCCCATCCAGAAACTGCCTTGTACCCCATCCCCCACCGGGAGCTCTGAGCTATACAATATCCAGTGCCTTGCCTTCCTTTTTTACCTACTTCCCCAGCTCCCTGAAAAACACACCCACCCAAGCTCTTCTCAAACTGAAACCAAGATGCAGAACCAGAGCTCAGCTCCGACATCACTGCAGTAACATGAGCAGCTCCATTTCTTAAAGGTACATTTCTTAAAACACCCATTTCTTAAAGGTTACTCTCACGTGACCACCACCACCATGCAGTTGAGCCACCTATGGTGCTGTGGGCTTGCTTTGACTGCACATTCCAAAACAAGCACCACTCTCTCCAGTATAATACCGCTTGGAGAGTGGAATGCACTCTGGGATCTTTGTCCTGCCTTGGTCATCCTTGCTGTTCTGACAGTCAGACATTCACTGCCATTTAATGAGCACAGTCCTTGACCCTCGAGAGGGAGATCTCACAAACCGAAAAGTGTGTGACATAAACAGGTGTATTGAGCATATTCAAAAGCTTGCACATTATTGTCTTGCAAAGTCAACTGAAGCCCCAGGGTGAGTTATGTGCACCCAGTGAAATAAAAATAGAAAGTGCTGGAAATGTGTTTGTAACATGCTTCGTAACAAAATGTGGTTTGGGGTATGCATACAATCTTGTTTCACCTGACTCTTTTTCTCTGGTGTGACCTTCCATGTAACATGTTCCTCAACTCTTCCCCCAAATATCTGCAGCCTAATTTGTAGTAAAGTACAAACTTGCTTCAAAAATTGCCCATTGCTTTTACTGGACTTTGTGACAATCCTAGTAAAACTGAAACTGCTCTGTAGTTAATGGAGGTGTTTACAAGTATGAAAGCAGTGGCAGCAGCAATCTGGTTTGTGAGCTTAATTCTTGTGTAACAGCAGCATGGCAGCTTTGCAACTGTATCCATTGCACCATTATCCCTTTTTAAACATTGCCATTTTTTCCCCGGTTCATTCATTATGAATTTTCCTTTCTGCTCCCTTTCCTTGCCAAGAAGTGCTGATTTTCAGATCTGATCCGAGGAGGGTCCTCCAGCACCTCACCTGAATGGCCAACAAAATATGCAATGCTCACCAGTGAATTTTGATAGGTTGTTCAACAGTGGGATTCATTTTGACAGATGCATTGGATATCCATATGCATTACGCCAGCAAGATAAAAACTGGAAATGCTGGAAAAGCCCAGGCCCGACAGCACCTGTGGAAAGACAAAGAGTTGACATTTTGAGTCCACATGGCCCATCAGACTCTTCAGGCTTGTGCCATCGTCCTGATGTGGAACTGTAATTAGAAGGTGCATCACAGCTGCAGGAAAGGAGGTTATCGAGGAGGGGCTGTCTACTGAGTCAGTATGGGTGGAAATCAGAAACAAGAAAGGAGCAGTCACTTTATTGGGAGTTTTCTATAGACCCCCAGTAGCAGCAGAGAGATGGAGGAACAGATTGGGTGGCAGATCTTGGAAACGTGCAGAAGTAACAGAATTGTTGGCATGTGTGACTTCAACTTTTCTAATATTGACTGGGACCTCCTTAGTGCAAATGGTTTAGATGGAGCAGATTTTGTCAGGTGTCCAGGAAGGATTCCTGACTCAATATATAGATATGGGGGGGGGGGGGGGAAGAGAGAGAGGATTTGGGATTTGGTGCTTGGCAACGAACCAGGCCAGGTGTCAGATGTCTCCGTGGAAGAGCATTTCAGTGACAGTGACCACAACTCCTTGACCTTTACCATAGTCAATAGTTCCTATTGTATGATAGGAACATACAGTATGGGTAGGTATTTAATTGGGGAAGAGGAAATTATGCTGCTATTGGACAGGGGCTGAGGAGCATAAATTGGGAACAGATGTTCTCCAGCAAATACACAACAGTAATGTGGGGGTTGTTCAAGGAGCACATGCTGCGAGTGCTGGATAGTTTTGTCCCACTGAGACAAGGTAGGAATGGTACGGTGAAGGAGCCTTGGATGACAAGAGAAGTGGAGTCAAGAGCAAGAAGGAAGCTTACGTAAGGTTGAGGAAGCAAGGATCTGGCACGGCTCTAGAGGGTTACAAGGTAGCCAGGAAGGAACTTAAAAGATGGACTTAGGAGAGCTAGAGGGCTGCATGAAAAAGCCCTGGCAGGAAGGATTAGGGATAATCCAAAGGGGTTCTACACGTGTGAGAAATAAGAGGATTTTCAGAGTGAGAGTAGGGCCGATCGGGGATGGTGGAGGGAACTTGTGCCTAGAGTCTCAGGACGTAGGGGAGGCCCTAAATGAATATTTTGCTTCAATATTCACTAGAGAGAGGCATCTTGTTGCTCGTGAGAACAGGGTGAACCAGGTTAATAGGCTTGAACTGGTTGATATTAAGAAGGAGGATGTGCTGGAAATTTTGACAGGCATCAGGATAGATAAGTCCCCTGGGCCAGTCGGGGGGCATGGGTTAGAGGGACATTTGGCTGTCTGGATACTGAATTGACTAGCTGAAAGAAGACAGCAAGTGGTAGTGGATGGAAAGTATTCCGCCTGGAGGTCGGTGACCAGTGGTGTCCCACAGGGATCTGTCCTGGGACCTCTGCTCTTTGTGGTTTTTATAAATGACTTGGATGAGGAAATGGAAGGGTGGGTTAGTAAGTTTGCCGATGACACGAAGGTTGGTGGAGTTGTAGATAGTGTCGAGGGCTGTTGCAGGTTACAACAGAACATTGACAGGATGCAGAGCAGGGCTGAGAAGTGGCAGATGAAGTTCAACCTTGATAAATGTGAAGTGATTCATTTTGGAAGGTCGAATTTGAATGCTGAATACAGGGTAAAGGGCAGGATTCTTGAAAGTGTGGAAGAACAGAGGGATCTTGGGGTCCATGTACATAGATCCCTCATAGTTGCCACCCAGGCTGATAGGGGTGTTAAGAAGGCGTATGTTGTGTTGGCTTTCATTAACAGGGGGATTGAGTTCAAGAGCCGCAAGGTTTTGTTGCAGCTTCATAAATTCCTGGTTAGCCCACACCTGGAATATTGTGTCCAGTTCTGGTCGCCTCATTATAGGAAGGATGTGCATGCTTTGGAGAGGGTGCAGAGGTGATTTACCAGGATGTTGCCTGGACTGGAGGGCATGTCCTATGAAGAAAGGTTGAGGGAGCTAGGGCTTTTCTCACTGGAGAGAAGAAGGAAGAGAGGTGACTTGATAGAGGTGTGCAAAGTGATGAGAGGCATGGATAGAGTTGATAGCCAGAGACTTTTCCCCAGGGCGGAAATAGCTGTCGCGAGGGGACATAATTTTAAGGTGATTGGAGGAAGGTATAGGGAAGATGTCAGAGGTTGGTTCTTTGCACAGAGTGGTGGGTGTGTGGAATGCACTGCCAGCAGAGGTGGTGGAGGCAGAGTCATGAGGGGCATTTAAGCGACTCTTCGACGGGCACATTGATAGCAGTAAATTGAAGGGGTGTAGGTTAGGTTGATCTTGGATTAGGATAAGTGGTCGGCACAACATCATGGGCCGAAGGGCCTGTACTGTGCTGTACTGTTCTTTGTGCTACATACCACCATTCCTTCACTGGTCAGAATCCTGAAACTCCTTCCCTAACAGCATTATGGGTGTACCTACACCCCATGGACTGCAGCGATTCAAGGTGACGCATCATCACCTGATGGACAATTGGGAATGGGCAATAAATGCTGTCCTAGCCAGTGACACCCACATCAATGACACAACTTTGCATCTTCTTTGTCTGCATAGTCAAATATACCAGGAGCTCTATTTACCCACTGAAGCATTGGGGAACTGGTTTTTATTAGTAATTAAAACAGTAAGCGGTGGAAGCAGAAATGACTGGATTAACTAGCTTTGGTGCTTTCACATAGGAAAGGAGAGCTTATTACAGATCTCCATGCTTGTCATTTGTGTTGCAGACAAATTTTCAAAGAACTGATGACTTCATAGCTCCATGGGAATGTGGGGTAAAAGCTGAGATATTTTTTAAAATTCATTTACGGGATGTGGGCGTTGCTGGTTAGGCCAGCATTTATTGCCCATCCCTATTTGCCCTTCAGAATGTGGTGGTGAGCTGCCTTCTTGAACCGCTGCAGTCCCTAGGTGTAAGTACACCCACAGTGCTGTAAGCGAGGGAGTTCCAGGTTTCTGCCCCAGTGGCAATGAAGGAACGGCGATATATTTCCAAGTCAGGGTGGTGAGTGACTTGGTAGGGGAACCTTCAGGTGGTGGGATTTCCAGGTATCTGCTGCTCTTGCCCTTCTAGATGGTAATTGTCATGGGTTTGGAAGGTGCTGTCTAAGGAACCTTGGCGAGTTACTGCTGTGCATCTTGTAGATGGTGTACACGGCTGCCCCTGTTCGTCAGTGGTGGAGGGTTTGAATGTTTGTGGAAGGGGGAGCAATCAAGCGGGCTGCTTTATCCTGGATGGTGACGAGCTTCTTGAGTGTTGTTGGAGCTGCACTCATCCAGACAAGTAGAGAATGTTCCATTACATTCCTGACTTGCACCTTGTAGATGATGGACAGGCTTGGAGGGGGGTGGGGGGTCAGGAAGTGAGTTGCTCGTCGTACGATTCCTAACCTTTGACATGCCCTGGTAGCTACAGTATTAATGTGGCTAGTACAGTTCAGTTTCTCATCAGCGGAAACCCCCAGGATGTTGATTTGCAGGGGTTCAGCGATGGCAATGCCATTGAATGTTAAGGGGTAATTGTTAGATCCTCTCTTGTAGGAGATGGTCATTGTCTGGAACTTGTGTGGCACAAATGTAACTTGCCACTTGTCAGCCCAAGTCTGGAAATTGTCTAGGTCTTGCTGCATTTGGGCATGGACTGCTTAACTATCTGAGGACTCACGAATGGTGCTGAACATTGTGCGAACATCCCCACTTCTGACCTTATGATGGAAGAAAGGTCATTGATGCAGCTGAAGATGGTTTGGCGCAGGAACCCTGAGGAACCCCTGCAGTGATGTCCTGGAGCTGAGATGATTGACCTCCAATCACCATAACCATCTTCCTTTGTGTCAGGTATGACTCCAACCAGAGGAGAGATTCTTCTCGATTCCCATCAACTCCAGTTTAGCTAGGGCTCCTTTATGTACTCGGTCAAATGCTGCCTTGATGTCAAGGGCGGTCACTCTACCTTCATCTCTGGCATTCAACTCTTTTGTCCATGTTCGAACTAATGTTGCAATGGGATCAGGAGCTGAGTGACACTGGTGGAACACTAACTGAGCCTCCGGGAGCAGGTTATTGCTGAGTGAGTGCCGCAACAGTGCTAACCACTGTGCTAACCACTGTGCTACCTTTTCAGTATTCAGTGCCTCCAGCCATTTCTTGATATCGCATGGAGTGAATCAAATTGGCTGAAGACTGACATCTGTGATGCTGGGGACCTCAAGAGAAGGCCGAGATGGACCATCACTGGGTGTGTCTAGCTGACGATCATTGCGAATGCTTCAGACTTGTCTTTTGCACATATATGGCTCCTCCATCATTGAGGATGGGGATGTTTGTGGAGCCCCCTCCTCCAGTGAGTTGTTTAATTGTCCACATTCACAGCTGGATGTGGCAGACCTTCAGGGCTTTGATCTTATCCGTTGCTTAGCTCTCGATTATGAATTGCTTATGCTGTTTGGTGTGCAAGCAGCCCTGTGTTGTAGCTTTACCAGGCTGACACCTCATTTTTAGGTAGCCCACCACCTGTCGGATGAGAGAGGTTTTCCTCGCGTCTCTTCTAAACCTTTTGCCCCTTACCTTAAATCTATGACCCCTGGTCATTGATTCCTCGGCGAGGGGAAACTTATTTCTTCCTGTATTCTATCTATACCCCTCATCATTTTATACAACTCAATCATGTCCCCACTCAGTCTCGTCTGCTCCATGGAAAACCACCCAGTCAATCCCATCGGTCTTAATAGCTAAAACGCTCCAGGTCAGGTAACAATACCAGTGCTATCACATCCATCCTATAATGTGGATTCCAGAACTGCGCATACTGCTCGAGCTTTGACCTGACCAACATTTTGTTTTTAATTTAGAGTACCCAATTCTTTTTTTCTAATTAAGGGGCAATTTAGTGTGGCTAATCCACCTACCCTGCACATCTTTTTGAGTTGTGGGGGTGAGACCCATGCAGACACAGGGAGAATGTACAAACTCGCACGGACAGTGACCCGGGGCCGGGATTGAACCCGAGTCCTCGGCACCGTGAGGCAGCAGTGCTAACCACTGCGTCACCGTGTCGCCCCGCGTTTGACCAACATTTTACACGGTTCCAGCATAACCTCCCTGCTAACCTCCCATTTGCCTTTTAAAAATTTCCAATTAAGGTGCAATTGTAGCGTAGCCAATCCACATACCGTACACATCTATGGGGGAATGCCACCTTAACCACTGTATCCACCTGCCGTGCTACCTCGAGGGACTGGTATACATGCACAGCAAGGTCATTCTGATCCTTCCCACGGTCCTGCCGTTTATCATGTATTCCCTTGCCTTGTTTCTCCTGCCCTAGTGCATCACCTCAAACTTATTCGGTTTGAATTCCATTTGCCCCTGATCAGCCCATCCGACCAGCCCGACTATATTCTCCTGTAATCTAAGGCAACCTTCTCACTATTTACCACCCCACCAATTTTCGTATCATCCACAAACTTACTGATCAGCCCTCCTACATTCATGTCTAAATCATTTATATCAACCACAGATGGCAAGGGCCCCTGCTATTTCCTCCCTTGCCTCACTCAACAGCCTGGGATACATTTCATCTGGCTCTGGAGATTGGTTTCATTTTACCCCTGCCACTCCAGACCACCCCTGTCTACGTTAATTTATTTAATTTTATCACAGTTCTTCTCCCTGATTTCTGTACCCCCACCATCCCTCTCACGAATGAACACCAAAACACATCCATGGCACGGTGGTACATAAGTTAGCACTGCTTCCTCTCAGCGCCAGCGATCTGTGTTTAATTCCGACCTTGGGTGACTGTGTGGAGTTTGCACATTCACCCAGTGTCTGCATGGGTTTTGTAGGTGAAAATATTCACGAATAGACCTTTGAGCGAGTAAAGAGCAATTTATTAATTTTCAGAGCTCTGGGGGAAAAGGCCTTTGACCCCCACGGTCTGTGCAGCACCTTTTCTCGCCTGAGCTGAGGTCCCACTGGGTTAATATACAGAAGGAAAGCGGAATTAGTTTCCAATCAATTCTGTTTGCGTCACAATTCATAACATGCATCTTCAATGACATAAATGGCTACAAATTAGCTCCTATAGCCTCGAATTGGCAGTCTGCCTTACCCGATCAATTCATTACATAGATAACGGTTACATAGAGTCATGGGGTCAATAGTCCAGCCACGTTGAAACATGTCCTTCCTCATTCCTTGCTAGTTCTTTAATATGGGGCCCCTTTGTCAGTTACAAATAGTTAAGAATACAGACATTGAGCAAAGGTTGCCAACGGCCCATTGTCTCTCCAGATGCATCTGGTTGTGGATCACTTGTTTTGCACAAAGCTTTACTACTTCAGCAGAAGACGCTGATAATAACATAGGGTCAAGAACATTGACAAGAGTCCATTTTATATCATGCAGCATCCGTTTTGTATCTTCTGTAGTCCATTCGTAATTCTACCTCTTCAGTTTCCGCCGGGTTCTCCGCACCAAAAGATGTGCAAGTTAGGTGGATTGGCCATACTAAATTATCCCTTGGTGTCCAGGAATGTGTAGGTTAGGTTAAGGGGTTATAGGAATAGGATGGGGAAGTGGGCTTGGGTAGAGTGCTCTTTCAGAGGGTCAGTGCAGACTTTTGTTAAAAATATACTTGGAGTATCCAATTCAGTTTTTCCAATTAATTAAAAAAAACACATTTTGTTTTTAATTTAGAGTACCCAATTAATTTTTTCCAATTAAGGGGCAATTTAGCGTGACCAATCCACCTATCCTGCACATCTTTTGGGTTGTGGGGGTGAAACCCACGCAAACACGGGGAGAATGTGCAAACTCCACACGGACAGTGACCCAGAGACAGGATCGAACCTGGGACCTTGGCGCCGTGAGGCAGCAGGGCTAAACCACTGTGCCACCGTGCTGCCCTAGTTTTTCCAATTAAGAGGAAATTTAGCATGGTCAATCTACCTACTCTGCACATCTTTGGATTGTGGGGGCGAAACCCATGAAAACACGGGGATAACATGCAAATTTCACACTGATATAGAACATAACATTACAGCGCAGTACAGGCCCTTCGGCCCTCGATGTTGCGCCGACCTGTGAGACCACTCTAAAGCCCATCTACACTATTCCCTTATCGTCCATATGTCTATCCAATGACCATTTGAATGCCCTTAGTGTTGGCGAGTCCACTACAGTGACCCAGAGCCGGGATCGAACCTGGGACCTCGGTGCCGTGAGGCAGCAGTGCTAACTACTGCGCCACTGTGCTGCCCTGGGTGGGTGCAGACCTGATGGGCTAAATGGCCTCATGCATTGGGGGATTCTGTGATTCACAAAATATTCATTTAGAATACTACATCCTCTGGCTCCACACAATTACCACTGGTTCATAATGGGCCCTACTCTTTCCCTAGTTATCCTTTTGCACTTAATGTACTTGTATAAAGCAGCTTAGGATATTCCTTTATTATACCTGCCAGTATACTTTCATGTCCCCTTCTTACTCTCCTAATTTACTTTTTAAGTTCACTCTCGCACATTTTATACACCTTTCGTGCTTCTGCTGTTTCGAAGCCTCCCTTTTCTTTTTATTCAATGCTGTATCTCTCCCGATATCCAGGGTTTGTTGGTCCCACACTTTTTCTTTATTGGAACATGTTGGCCCTGTACACTCCCTATTTCCTCCTTGAATGCGTCCCACTGTTCTGTCACAGCTTTATTTAAAAGTGTCTGCTCCCGTCATTGGTGGGACGGGTACAGACAGTTAAAATGACAGTCCTTCCGAGATTTTTGTTTATTTTCCAGAGTCTCCCAATCTTTATTCCCAAGGTGTTCTTCAAAAAGGTGAATGCAGAGATTTCGGCATTTGTTTGGGCGGGTGAAACCCCGCAGGTGAAAAAGGTGCTACTGGAGCGGGGAGGTGGGGGGGCAGTTGGCCGTCCTGAATTTCATCAACTATTACTGGGCGACGAATATTGCAATGGTCAGGAAGTGGATAGTGGGGGATGGGTCGGTAGGGGAACGGGTGGAGCTCATGTAAGGACACGAGTTTGGGGGCATTATTGATGGCACCTCTGCTGTTCTTGTCAGCTCGGTACTCCACAAGCCCGATAGCAGTGGCAGCCCTGAGGTATGGGGACAGTGGAGGCAGCATATGGGATTAAAGGGGGCATCAGTGTGGGTGCCCATATGTGATAGCCACCAGTTTGTTCCAAGGGGGTTGGAGGGGGGGTTTCGGGGTGGATGCGGGCAGGGATCGAGAGATTTGGGGATCTCTTTTTTGATGAGGGTTTCCCGAGGCTGGAGGAGGAGTTTGAGTTGCCAGGGGGGAATGGCTTCATGTACCTGCAAGTGAGGGATTTTGTGAGGAGGCAGATTTCAACCTTTCGTACCTGCAGCCCCAGGGGCTACTGGATAAGGTGGTGTCGAGAACAGGAGTAGGAGAGGAGAAGGTCTCGGAGATCTATAAGGAGCTGATGGGGTGGGAGGGGCCCCAATAGGGAAAGTGTAAAGAAAGTGGAAGAAGAGCTGGGTGGGGAGTTGGAGGCTGGGTTATGGGAGGAGGCCCTGAGGAGAGTTTTTTTTTTTTAATTTTAGAGTACCCAATTATTTTTTTTCCAATTAAGGGGCAATTTAGTGTGGCCAATCCACCTAACCTGCACATCTTTGGGTTGTGGGGCGAAACCCACGCAAACACGGAGAATGTGCAAACTCCACACAGACAGTGACCCAGGGCCGGGATCGAACCTGGGACCTCGGCGCCGTGAGGCAACAGGGCTAACCCACTGCGCCACCGTGATGCCCTAGCCCTGAGGAGAGTTAATGCATCCTCATCGTACTCCAGGCTCAGCTTGATACAATTTAAAGTGGTCCACAGGGCACACATGACTGTGGCCCGGATGAGCATGTTCTTTGAGGAGGTGGAGGATAAGGTGTGGGCGCTGTGAGAGGGGTTCTGCGAACCATATACATATGTTTTGGGCATGTCCAAGGCTGAGGTGTTTCTGGCATGTGTTTGCTGGCATCATATCAGAGGTATTACAAATGAGGGTGCTGCTGAGTCCAGATGTGGCGATCTTCTTTAAAAAGGGAAGTGACTAAATATTTCAAGTGGAAAATTTTGCGAAATTGAGAGAAGACCCGGGAGCCCAGGGCGTGAGAGGCCGACGTCTTGGCCTTTGCCTCCCTACATATTTGCTCTTCTATTTTTTCCAGACTGTTAGGGAACCTATAGAATACTCCCAGCAATGTGATTGCTCCTTTTTGGTTTAAAACTTGTATCCGAAGGCTTCATTTGAAGAACCTTCTATGATGTTGTCCGTCCTTACTGCTGTAATTGATTTTCTGATCAAAATTGCAACATGATTCTATTGTCTGGAATGGGCTGCCAGAGGTAGTAGTAGAGGCGGGTACAATTGTGTCTTTTAAAAAGCATTTAGATAGTTACATGGGTAAGATGGGTATAGAGGGTTATGGGCCAAGTGCGGGCAACTGGGACTAGCTTAATGGTAAAAACTGGGCGGCATGGACTGATTGGGCCGAAGGGCCTGTTTCCATGCTGTAAACTTCTATGATTCTATGATCCCTATCACCTCCCCTGTCTCACCCGATGATCCTATATCCTGGAATATTGAACTTCCAATCCTGCCCCCTTCTTAACCATGTCTCAGTGACAGCAATAACATCATACCTGACTCACTTGCTGTCTCTTCTAATTTGGGCTGTGTATCTTCCCCTGCTGAACCTTCTTTCAGGATCCCACTTATCCCTCCCCCCGCCAAATTAGTTTAAACACTCCCCAACATCACTAGAAAACCCCCCTGCAAAGACACTGGTCGAATGAGTAATTAAATCAAGTGCAGCATTTTGCAAATGTAACTGCGCAAAATTAAGCTTTCATTGTCCATGAAAAATGTACCAATTTTTATCTTGCCAATTTGACAATGTTATAATTATGTGTCTCTGCAATAAACAATGGTTGCACACATTACTAATTCATCAATTTGAACGATCATGAGTCAGTGTAACTCAGCCTGTGTACTGGTATTTTGTGTATTGAGACCAATAGTGAGTGACTAAAAAACCTTGGACTCTTTTCATTAGAACCAGGAGAAATAAGCAATACTATACAAAATTGATAGTTTTGAGGAAGTAATAAGGGAAAACTTATTTCTGCTTGTTGCTGAATTATAAACTAAAGGACTTATCATCGCCAAAACAGCAAGGGGAATTTTGCAGAATGTTATGTCTTTCAAAAGGGAGGTGACTAAATATTTCAAGTTGAAAATTTTGGGACATTGAGAGAAGAGCAGGGAAATGGAACTAAGTGGCTAGCTCTTTAAAAGAGTGACAGTCACTTGGGCAGGGTGGCTTCCTTCTGTGCTGTGAAATGTTGATTCTGTTTATTTAAATATTGGTGAGTTTGAAATGTTTAAACTGGGTGAATTCCTGTTTCTTCAGTTGAGGATTTTGGAGAGGGAGCAACCACAACATGGTGCAATTTAAATTTGTTATACATAAAGAAATAGACAAGTTGCAAAAAACGGTTTTGGATTGGGGAAGAGTGGATTTTAGTAAAATGAGGTAGACTGGGAAGAGTTACTTGTAGGGAAGTCTACAAAAGAACAGTGGCGGTTGGGGTGGGGGGCATTCAAAAAGGAAATGTGGAGGGGACAGGCCCAACATATTCTCCCTCGGGTGATGGGAAGGTGTAACAAGCCCAGAGAACCATGGATGACCAGAGATATTCAGGATACGACGAGAAGGAAAAGAGAGGCTATTAGCAAGTACAAGGGAAGCCAATCAGCGGAGGCATTGATGGAGTGCAGGATGGAGCTTAAGAAAATAATTATCAGAGCAAAGAGGGGATACGAGAAAGCTCTGGCTGCTAAAAGTACTGGAAATCCCAAGATATTCTATAAGTACATCAATGGGAAGAGGATAACCGGGGAAAGAATAGGCAATGGGGGTATCTGTGGGTGGAGCCAGAGGACATTCGCAGGGTGTTGAACGGATACTTCACATCTGTCTTCACCCAAGAGAATGAGGAGGTAGATATGAAACTCAGAAGGACTGTGAGGTTCTTGAGCAAATTGACATAGGGAGGGACAAGGTATTGGAGGTGTTGGCAGGCTTCAAACTGGACAAATTGGCAGGTCCGGATGAATTGTGTCCCAGGCTGTTGTGAACAGCGAGAAAGGAGATTGCAAGGGCTCTGATCCAAATTTTAAATTATTCTTTGGCCACGGGAAAGGTGGCAGAGGACTGAAGAACAGCTAAAGTGGTTCTATAATTTAAGAAGGGTTGCACAGATAAGCCAGGGAACTACAGACCAGTGAGTCTCACATCAATGGTACGGAAACTATTGGAGAAAATTCTGAAGGAGAGAATCTAAATTTTGATCAGGAATAGTCAACATAACTTTGTCAGAGGGAGGTCATGCTTAACATCCTACAGAGGAGGTTTACCAGGAAGTTGCCTGGTTTGGAGGGCCTAGCTATGCGGACATTGAATAGACTTGGACTGTTTTCATTAGCATGACGGAGGTTGAGGGGTGACCTGATAGAGGTCTACAAGATTGAGGGGCAACCTGATAGAGGCCTACAAGATTGAGGGGCATGGATAGAGTGGATGGGGAGGCACTGTTTCCCAGGGTGGAGGGGTCAGTCACCAGGGGGCATAGGTTTAAGGTCTGTGGGGCAAGTTTAGAGGAGATGTATGAGGCAGGTTTTTTACGCAGAGGGTGGTGAGTGATTGGAATGCGTTGCCAGGGGGATTGTGGAAGCAGATACATTAACGGCGTTCAAAAGGCGTCTCAACAAATACATGGATAGGATGGGTGTAGAGGGATACGGCACTAGGAAATGCTGAGGGTTTTGGCCAAGGGTGGCATCATGACTTGTACAGGTTTGGAGGACCGAAGGGCCTGTTCCTGTGCATTGTTCTTGAATTTTTGAGGAGGTGACCAGGCGTACAGTTGAGGGTAGTGCGGTAGTGCAGTTGATGTATTTTACATAGACTTCAGCAAAACCTTTGGCAAGGTCCCACATGGAAGACTTATGAAGAAGGCAAATGCACATGGGATACAGGGTAATTTGATATGGTGGATCAAAAATTTGCTTAGCTGGGAGACAGACGGTGATGACAGATGGCTGCTTTGGTGACTGGAAGCCAGTGTCCAGTGGCGTACCACAGGGATCTGTGCTGGGTCCCCTATTGTTTGTTATTTATACAAGCGACATATATGATGATATGGGGGGGTAGGATCAGTAAGTTTGCGGATGACACAAATATTGGCCGGGTGAGGTTGAGTGTCTTGGATTGCAGGAAGATATAGATGAGATGGTCAAATGAGTAGATAAGTGGCACATGGAATTTGACACTGAAAAGTGAGGGGTGATTATTGTACTTTGGAAGGAGAAATTTGGCAAACAATGTATTCAAAGAGCGGCATGACACTGGGATGTTCCGAGGAATAAAGGGACCTTGACGTGTTTGTCCATCGATCTCTGAAGGCAGGAGGGAAGTTAATAGGGTGGTGAAAAAGGCATATGCCTTTATCAATGGAGACATAGATTACAAAAGCGGGACGATCATGTTGAAGTTACCAACATCTACCCGATGAGCACCTGGCACGTCATAACATTGAAGGCAATAGGCCAAGTGCTGGCAAATGGAATTTGGTATGTAGGTCAAGTGTTTTTCATATGTCAGTGCAGACTCAATGGGCCAAAGGGCCTCTTCTGCATTATATTTTCTGTTATTGTGTGATATAAAAAAGCTGCCATGGAAACTAAAGCCAAGGGGAGTATTACCATTTGAGTGAGTCATTGCTGTCTGTCTTACTTTCCAAGACAAGTCTTTTGTATCTGCAGGAATTAATATATTACGCAATGGAGAACACTTCATTTAGTGAGTCAAATGTTAATTGGTAAACAGAATTGTAGAATTTCTGCAGTGCAGAAGGAGACCATTGAAGATTCGGCCCATTGAGTCTGCATCGCCCCTCTGAAAAAGCACCCTGCCCAGGCCTGCAGAGTCTGCATCGACCCTCTCAAAAAGCACCCCACCCAGGCCCAATCCCCCACCCTATCCTCGTAACCCCACCTCACTTGTACATCCCTGGGCACCAAGGGGCAATTTTATCATGGTCATTCCACCTAACCTGCACATCTTTGGGACTGAGGGGAAACCGGAGCATCCAGAGGAAACTGGGCAGCACGGTAGCATTGTGGATAGCACAATTGCTTCACGGCTCCAGGGTCCCAGGTTCGATTCCGGCTTGGTTCACTGTCTGTGCGGAGTCTGCATATCCTCCCCGTGTGTGCATGGGTTTCCTCTGGGTGCTCCGGTTTCCTCCCACAGTCCAAAGATGTGCAGGTTAGGTGGATTGGCCTTGCTAAATTGCCCTTGGTGTCCAAAATTGCCCTTCGTGTTGGGTGGGGTTACTGGGTTCTGGGGATAGGGTGGAGATGTTGACCTTGGGTAGGGTGCTCTTTCCAGGAGCCGGCGCAGACTCGATGGGTCGAATGGCCTCCTTCTGCACTGTAAATTCTATGATTCTATGAAACCCACGTAGACACGGGGAGGAAGTGCCATCTCCACACAGTCACCCAAGGCCGGAATTGAACCCAGATCCTTTGCACTATTACGCTTTTTAATGAATTCTTTTCTATTTTGAATTAAACCACAACATAGACTGAAAAGGGAAAGAGGAACAGAAATCGACCAGAGATATTGAAATTGTTTGCGGTAAAATTTAATTTCTATTCTGACGCTATTCTATTTTAAATATGTATTGTGGAGTTGGTCTTTTACGGGTTCTCATTGAAAAGTCTACCACAAGAGCAAAGAGTAGGTTTCTCCGTTCCTGACCATCTCTCCCTTGAACAATGTAAACCACAAATTGAAATCTCAGTAAATTTGTCATTTGCTGTTTGTGGATTCTTGAGTTATGTTTTATTTGTTGGAGCCTGCATCCTAGCATTTTTAATTTATAGGGTTTAAATTTAAATTTCTTTTCAACCAGTGAACCCTAGATTTTGCTGAGTCAGAGTGCAACAGATGCATATACTGCTCAGAGATTTGGATTTGGTCTTTAAACATAATTATATTTCTGCTCATGAGATGAGATGAGACACAAGATTTTCATTACCAGTAATATGAAGAAGGAAGCTGCTAATTTAAAGCTGCTATAAAATTACATTTTGCAGTTCAAAGACCAACGTTGACGAATAGAATTTGCTAACTAGTCGCAGGTTTGGCTACAGGAACACTATTTTAACAACATGCAATCATTTTATTAGAAATACCTTGTATATAATAGAAGTATATTTACTTAAGTATCTACCACAATTCAGTATGAAACCTTTCAGTTTTGCTATTCCACCAAAGCTTTGAATTCTGGCATGAGTTAACCAGTCATTCCCATGTTTTCCACAGAGCAACCGTGGTCCCCGCCCTCCTATGTGCATCAGAAATATAGACCATGTACAGCAGACACTTCAAATCCTTGGAGGGATATCACCAACGTTACCTCCGCTGATCCTGCAAATCTTTGTTGCAGGATAGGTGTACCAACGTGAACGTCCTCTCCCAGGCCAATATCCCCAGTATCGAGGCACTGGTCATGCCCAACCAGCTGCGATGGGCGGGCCACATTGCCCGCATGCTCGACATAAGATTCCTAAAACAAATGCCTTACTCTGAGCTGCTCAAAGGCATAGGAAACGCTATACTCTGAAAGCCTTCCTAAATAAATGCAGCATCCCCATCGGCAAGTGGGAATCGCTTACCTTAGAACGCACAAGCTGGAGAAAAAGCATCCGCGATGGTGCCAATCACCTTGAGCATCGTGGTTGGAGCGCGTGGAGGCCAAGTGTAAACAGCAGAATGAGTGCAGAATCCAGAGCGTCCCACCCACCTCATCAAAGACCACCTGCCAAAGCTGTGGCAGAGTCTGCGGATCCAGGATCGGACTTTCCACCGCCACAGAACCCACCCCCCCGGTCTGGAAGCAATCCATCCTCTACCCTGAGGGACTGCCCAAGAAGAAGACGATTAAAAAGGATGTTCATTCTCGCGTTTTTCTCAGTGACTTGCCCCTCAAACTGTCGTTAAACATTCTCCTCCCTCCCCTCCCAAATTTGGAGACAATCTTGTCTCTGCCTGACCTACCTAGTTCACTGCTGTTCCTGTAATTTGTTACTCATTACTACTCTTTTCTCCCTGCTATACTTTGCCTGAAGATCTTAATTTGCATGTAATGGGAGCATATTCCCAACTTTCTAATTATCTGAGGTCAGAAATTGATGTGCAAGTGTGCAGAATCAGATTCCCAAACCAAAATGGGAAACAGAGGACAATTATTTTTGCTGGGTGCAAGGTTGGACTTGGCTGTGTTGGCACCCTTTGCATACAGCAAAAGTCCACACCTGAATGATGATCATATGGATTACATACAACTGTGAAGATCTGATCCTGCTGCCTGTGAAACTACTCCAGCTAGGAGTGTTGCAGTGGGACTGGAAGGGAGGGATTTCAATCTGTGTCTGTAAAAATGCTCCTTCTAAAGTTTTTAAGTTGCTTGCTTACCCCCACCCCATTGCAATTATAGGGGAAATGTCACCCTTTTGCAAACTGGAAATTGTGAGCCTATTATGTAGAGGTGAGAAACATTGATGCATAACTTCTGAAAATGGTCCTCTGACTTCATTTGAGATTGGACCCTCAGCAAAACGCTGAGTTAACACTTACTTGGAGGTGTTAGAGTCCTGTCTAAGTACATGAGGCAGTAGTAACTGATGCGTATTCATTTTAAATGAGGTTTTGCTTCTTTCAGAGTACTCCCCCACAATTGAAATTTGATGCTGCGTCTATTGTTAGTTTTAAACATAAGGTTGATGGTTTACTTTAACCAAAGATGTTGAGGGATACTGGGCAAAGACTGGAAATTGAGTTAAGCCCTGGGTCAACCATGAGATCATTGAATGGCAGAAGAGGCTTGAGGGGCAAGGTGTCCTCCTCCTGTTCCTGTGTTCTTCGAGTCGAGGGTTTTAAATTTACCTGGAACATAACCCACCCACTATTTTTGTTTGGCAGCATTTTGCATGTGACAGTAATCTAGCAAATACTTATGGTGTCCAGTGTCTGATCCTGGTGTCCAGTGTCTGATCCTGCTGCCCACTGCTGAGTCAATCTTGTGGCTTAATTGCTGAATTGTACACGTCAGTGCACGGTAGTGGGGGAGGGAAGGTTTTAGTATCATTCTGCAGTCAGCTGATAGGCCTAAAGCATTATTCCCACAGCCTGAAAGTAGCCATTGCACAGCAAGAATTGAGTTACTGGTTCAATGAAACCATTCTGTACTCAATCGATTTAAGTACATACAGATTTCTTTTTAGTTGAGTATGCTAATTGCTTGTTTTTGAATTTTCATTGCTTGGTGCTGACAATTTAAATAATTTATTGGTCCTGTGCACTGACCTTGCCCTTGACTCTCCAGCTTGCCCTAATGAATTATTAGTCAGGTGTCCTTTCATTTTGGATGATTTCCCCTGTTACAATCCCAGTTAATGTTATAACTGGACAGGAAGATCTCAGAATTGAGCCCCGGCTCAAAAGGCTGTAACTTTTATTTTTCTTAGAAAACGTGGAAAAACGGAGTCAAAGGGCCTCTAATTAGTTTTGACACTAAGAATAAAAGCATTTATTAAAAATGAAAAGTTGGATTATTATGCAATACTCCCTCCCCCCTTAGCTTAACAATACACAGATTTTAAGATTAACACTGATTACCATAAGACCATAGAAGCAGAATTAGGCCATTCGGCCCAACAAGCCTGTTCCGCCATTCAATCATGGCTGATATTTTCTCATCCCCATTCTCCTTCCTTCTACCCATAACCCCTGATCCCCTTATTAATTATGAAACAATCATTACAATGTACAACTTAGGCTGTAATAGTCTCATTAACACACAGTCCCCTTTAAGCACACAGATTGGCTGTGGTCAAATATACACTCCACTCTGAACCCAAGTTAGTGTCTGTGAATTTCTCATCTGAATCTGATTGTCACATGAGAATTTCAAAACTCCTCTCCCCAAATCACGGTTTCAAATTATTTTCTCAATAATGCTGTCCCTTAGCAGTTTACATTCCAAGATCCAATCCAAGTTTTCCAAATCATTCTTTTAACCAGAGTTTCTGCTCCACTTTTAACAGTGAATCCAGTCCAGGATTTACACCCCCTGTAGGATTTCTTTGACTTGACTGTTGTACAAACTGTTCACAATTGCTTTAACTCTCAATACCCTGGCCCTTAAAATGGCATAATACGTTTTATCTACCTCCTGAAGTTTGCTGTCCCATTTTAAAATATGGTTACTGCAATTGTCTCTTTAACTCAGCACACTTTGTTTGCTCTTCCTTGAATTCTTCTGAACAATATTTTGGTCTCTGTTCTCATAACTCCAGTTGACTTAGACGTTTGTTCTGTTCCAATTCCCTAGTTATCTGGACTGTATCTTGTTCCTTAGGAAGCCTGCATCTTTGCAACTCTCTTGTCTGTCCAGCTTCTCCTGGCAGTGTTGTAAGATGTTCAGTCCCCAGTTTCCTGTCTCCAACTGCAAAATATACAACTAAAATTTAATATATTTTTTTAACCTTACAAGGGCCTATAGTTGCTAGACAACAGCCTTCTATTTATTTTTCATATATTAACCCTTGCAGCACAAAGGTATCACAGTTGGAACTTAACCAGCCTCCATATATACAAACACCTTTATCTAACTGTAGATTTTACCCTTCCAATTAAACCCACTTAAAACTGTACCTTATTTCTCATCTTTACCAATACAAATATAAATCCCTTAAAAGTACCTTTGTTTTCCAATTTGATGAGTTAGCTTTAGCATCAAATCTAATAAACTTGAGCAGAAAGCAGATATTAGAAGTGTACACTAGGTTGGCATCTGAAAGAGAAAATGTTGGTTGTTATTGTGTGGAGACCCTTTCAGAATGACCAAGAGCCTAACTAAGAAAACTGGGACTTGTTTTCCATAGCCTGTGCTCACTTAATACGGATCCATTTGGCATTTTAGTTAACAATAGTTCTTCAGTTTTCATTATGACAGTAGGACTTGTAGTATCACAGCTTTTTTTATTTGGAACGGAGATGCAAAACCACCTTACATCAATGAGTTTTTGGTAAAGGTTTAGCAAGCCTGAATGCTGCTGACTGTTTCGTGCTGAATTATGGAGAGTTTATCTTATGATTGCACCTGAACCAAGCATATTAGCTATTAGAATTGCATGCAAAATTAATTTGACAGAGCAGAAGATTGTATTTCTTCTTCCTGGATTGCATTTGATCTGTGGCATGACAGGTGAAATGTTTTGTTTGCCCTCTGTCAGCAAAGTGAAGAGAATAGGACAGCATCAGGATTTATAATAATAATCGCTTATTGTCACAAGTAGGCTTCAATGAAGTTACTGTGAAAAGCCCCTAGTCTCCACATTCCGGCGCCTGTTCGGGGAGGCCGGTATGGGAATTAAACCCCCGCTACTGGCATTGTTCTGCATGACAAGCCAGCTGTTTAGCCCACTGTGCTAAACCAGCCCCTTTATTGAATGTTACTAGATTCTCATGCTGTTAGTCTTGTCTCATTTTGCCTTGCACTATCCCAACCACTAGGCTTTGACCAGAATTAGTGGTTAGTCCTGAGCAGGCTATCTGTTGACATACTCGAGTGCAGGACGAAGCAGAACCTATAAAGAGATGATGTGGAGATGCCGGCGTTGGACTGGGGTGAGCACAGTACGAAGTCTTACAACACCAGGTTAAAGTCCAACAGGTTTGTTTCGATGTCACTAGCTTTCGGAGCGCTGCTCCTTCCTCAGGTGAATGAAGAGGTCTGTTCCAGAAACACCTATATAGACAAATTCAAAGATGCCAAACAATGCTAGGAATGCGAGCATTAGCAGGTGATTAAATCTTTACAGATCCAGAGATGGGGTAACCCCAGGTTAAAGAGGTGTGAATTGTCTCAAGCCAGGACAGTTGGTAGGATTCCGCACGCCAGATGGTGGGGGATGAATGTAATGTGACATGAATCCCAGGTCCCGGTTGAGGCCGCACTCGTGTGCGGAACTTGGCTATAAGTTTCTGCTCGGCGATTCTGCGTTGTCGCGGGTCCTGAAGGCCGCCTTGGAGAACGCTTACCCGGAGATCAGAGGCTGAATGCCCTTGACGCTGCGACAACGAATGAACTGACATCGCGCAACAATCACCAGGCAGGAATGTTCCCTTCCAGTCGGGGAACACTTCAGCAGTCAAGGGCATTCAGCCTCTGATCTCCGGGTAAGCGTTCTCCAAGGCGGCCTTCAGGACCCGCGACAACGCAGAATCGCCAAGCAGAAACTTATAGCCAAGTTCCGCACACATGAGTGCGGCCTCAACCGGGCCCTGGGATTCATGTCACATTACATTCATCCCCCACCATCTGGCCTGCGAAATCCTACCAACTATCCTGGCGTGAGACAATTCACACCTCTTTAACCTGGGGTTACCCCATCTCTGGATCTGTAAAGATTTAATCACCTGCTAATGCTCGCATTCCTAGCATTGTTTGGCATCTTTGAATTTGTCTATATATGTGTTTCTGGAACAGACCTCTTCATTCACCTGAGGAAGGAGCAGCGCTCCGAAAGCTAGTGACATCGAAACAAACCTGTTGGACTTTAACCTGGTGTTGTAAGACTTCGTACTATAAAGAGATGGAAAGGGTTGAGGTGGGTCTTGATGTTTCATGCCTTGATGGCAAGTTGCCACTGCATTACCCTGAAACTAACTGTCTGCATTTAAAGATCTACCTTTTTTATTACAGGAGCAATGAGTGAAGGTGTTGTATAGTAGGGGGAGACTTGACCACTGCTGCAAATGAGCACCCAAGGCAAAACATGTTGTAATAGAAGTTATCCAAATGTGTTTTTGATGTAAAATAAATATGTTTTGGAGTTTGCATTGACCAATGAAGCAGAGCTACAGTGAGGGGCAGCAGCAATATTTTATTTGAAGATAATCTGAACCCTTGCTCTTCCTGATAAATATTAATGACCTAGACCTTGGTGTGCAAGGCTCAATTTCAAACTTTTGAAGATGATACCAAAATTAGAAGTATTGTGAATGGAGAGGAGGATGGTGGACAACTTCAAAAGGACATGGACAGATTAGTGGAATGGGCAGAGAAGTGGCAGAAGAAATTCAATGCAGAGAAGTGATTTGTTTTGATGGGAAGAAAGAAGAGGCTACCATTCCAAAGGGGGTGCAGGAGCAGAGTGCATAATGAAATGAAATGAGTAGGCTTCAAATGAAGTTACTGTGAAAAGCCCCCAGTCGCCACATTCTGGCGCCTGTTCGGGGAGGCTGGTACGTGAATTGAACCGTGCTGCTGGCCTGCCTTGGTCTGCTTCCAAAGCCAGCGATTTAGCCCTGTGCTAAACCAGCCCCTAAAATCACTGAAGCTGGCAGATTAGGTTGAGAGAGTAGTTAATAAAGTGTATTTAAAAAGTAATAGAAAATTACTTTTCTAAAGCACCCTAAGCTGCTTTAATATGGGCAAGGAGTAGGAAAGCGAGGAAGTTATGTTAAACTTGTATTGATTTGGGCTCAGCTGGAGTACTGTGTCCACATCTGGGTACCATGTTTGAGGAAGGATGTGAAGGCTTTAGAGTGTGAATTGGCACAGAATTGGCAGTGTTTAGCACTGCTGCCTCACAGTACCACACGCACAGGTTTAATTCCGCCTTTAGGTGACTGTGTAGTTTACACTTTCTCCCCGTGTCTGCATGGTTTTCCTCCAGTGCTCTAGTTTCCTCCCACAGTCCCATAAGATGTACGAGTTGGGCGGATTGACAATGCCAAAATTGCCCCTTTGTGTCCAAAGATGTGCAGGTTCAGTGGGGTTACAGGCATAGAGTGGGTTATTGGACCCACTCCTTCAGAGGGTCAGTACATACTTTTTTTAAATTGAGAGTTCCCAATTCTTCTTTTCCAATTAAAGGGCAATTTAGCGTGGCCAATTCACCTACCCTACACATCTGTGCAAACTCCACAAGGACAGTGACCCGGGGCTGGGATTGAACCCGGGTCCTCGGTGCTGTGAGGCAGTAGTGCTAACCTGCGCCACCTTGCCGCCTGGGTCAGTGCCTACTCGGTGGGCCAAATGGCCTCCTTCTGCACTGTAGGAATTCTATGGAAAGGATTCACAAGAATGGTTCCAAGGATGAGGAGCTTGGAAAGATAGATTGGAGAATTTGGGACTGCTTTCCTTGGAGAAAAGAAAGCTGCGGGGGGATTTGGTGAAGTTATTCAAAATAATATGTCCGGACAGAGTAGTTCCGGGAAAAACTGTTCCCATTGGTTAGAGAGTAGAGTGCTAGAGGACACAACTTTAAAGTCATTGACAAAAGAAGCAATGGTGACATGAAGGAAAACATTTTCACATGACAAGTGGTTAGGATCTGGAATGCACTGCTTTTGAGTGTGGTTGGATTAGTTTTTTGTCACGTGTACCGAGGTACAGTGAAAAGTATTGTTCTGCATGCAGCCCAAACAGATCATTCCGTACATGAAAATAAAATATATAATGGGGCAAACCTAAAATACACAATGTCAGTACATAGATACAGGCATCGGGTGAAGATGTGTGAAGAGAGCACATCAGTCCATAAGAGGGTCGTTTAGGAGTTTGGTAACAGCGGGGAAGAAGCTGTTTTTTGAGTCTGTTCGTGCGTGTTCTCAGACTTTTGTATATCCTACCCGATGGAAGAAGTTGGAAGAGTGAGTAAGCCAAGACTCAGCCAAGGTGTTGAAGAGGAAATTGGATTGTTATCTGGAAAGGAAGAACATGCAGGGTTTACGGAGTGAAGGCGGGGAAGTGGCAGTAGAAAAATTGTTCCTATGGCGAGCTGGTGTAGACACGACCAACCAAATGGCCCCCTATGCTATAACCATTTACGATTCTGAGGGTAAAGCCCATGCTTTTAAACTTCAATTAAAAGGATTTGCTGTTTAACCTTCCTCTGACACTGATTTTCTGAGAAGTAGCTCAGTAAATACAATCTCCTATTAAACCAGAAGCACCTTGCAGGTTAAGTTCCAACTAACTTGCATTAAACCCCATTTATATTGCAGGAAAACACCTAAAGGCAATAGTTGAATGGTATGGCCACACCAGTATATTAGGTACTCGATGTTGCTGCAGCCAGCATTCTTGCAGAGCCTAACATTAAAAAAAAACACTTCTACAGAGGTGAAAAATATTAGATGGCAAGAAAGTAATCCTGTGGTAATTTTTAAGGATGGTCTTAAAATAAATATGATGTGGAGATGTCGGCGATGGACTGGGGTGAGCACAGTAAAAAGTCTTACAACACCTGGTTAAAGTCTAACAGGTTTGTTTCGAATCACTAGCTTTCGGAGCATACCTCGTTCATCAGATGAAGGAAGGAGCTGTGCTCCGAAAGCTAGTGATTCGAAACCAACCTGCCAGACTTTAACCTGGTGTTGTAAGACTTACTTAAAAGAAATTGGGGGAACTGAGAGTTGTTGGGGGTTTTGACCAGCTGAAGACCCCATCGATAATGGGACGATAGTTGAATGCAAGGATGCTCCAAGTGTTGAAATCAAATCAACAAATCTACATCTAGTGTTTCCAGTTATTGCAACAAGATACGTTCTCAAAGCTTATTGTCTTGCAATTGTTAGGACAGAAGCAAGAATATCAAATTTCAAATGGAGCAATTATTTAACCTGCATGAGAATAGAGTGCTGATTGGTTGGAAAGTATATTCTGGTTGAGATGTTGCCATGGAGAATACACCATGGAATACATTTTCTCCAAGCTTTTATTTAAATTCAAAAAAGGCAATTCATCCCTGGTTGGAGTGCTGCCGGGGAATGTACCCGGAAATAATTGTTTTCCATGTTTTTGTTTAACTGAAAAAGGCACAGCAGCTGGACATAATATTTCTGATGCAGACGTGGTGGGCCGAATAGCCTCTTCCTGCATTGTAACAATTCTGTGATTCTGTTTTCAGAGGGCAGGGCTTTGCATATGAACATATGTAGGATTTAGCAAACATAAGTGAGCCATATTTTGAGCCCGACCGCTGCTCTTAAATTGGTTGTTAATGGAATTATTAGCACTCAGGATTGTTCAGTAAGTGTTGTCCAATTGTAGAATCACATCTAATATTGGACACTATTGTGGTAGCATGGCCCCTTTAAGGGGGGATTCTTCGTGAGCCAAGAGGGATGGAGCACGCGAGCCTTAGCCTACAGCGGGGTGCCAGAATATGGACCTGGATAGCAGGCCTTGGAGGCGAGGGAACTAGACCTGTGTTGCTGTTCTGCAATGTCCGTTCTGCAATGTAAAGTTCTTATTTTGTTAATCGCCTTGGGATTTAACACTGACTCATCGCTTTACCTCCTACCACAACATTGGCGATGCAAATAAATCAATCCAGTTGAAAGGAAATAATTGATTTTTGAAAGGGTGGGGGGGGGGGGGAGAGAGAGGAGCTGTTTAGCACAGCCAAAGGCTGTTTAGCACAGGGCTAAATCGCTGGCTTTGAAAGCAGACCAAGGCAGGCCAGCAGCACTGTTCAATTCCCGTAACAGACTCCCCGAACAGGTGCCGGAATGTGACAACTAGGGGCTTTTCACAGTAACTTCTTTTGAAGCCTACTTGTGACAATAAGCGATTTTCATTTCATTTCATTCAAGTCACTTCATGATGTTCTGAAAAAAACATTGTGGTAAAAGATTGCCTGCAGTCAATTAGTGATGCCACTATTGGAAAATTGATTCATTTGATTCTGCGGTTTAAAGCTGGGGCCATTATGTCAAAAGGTTTCTATTTTTTAGCTATCAATGGAGTCATAGAATCCCTACAGTGCAGAAGGAGGCCATTCATTGTGTCTACAGCGACTCTCCAAAAGAACACCCAAACTAGGCCCACTCACCTGCTCTATCCCCGTGACCCCATAAGCCCATCTCACAACCTATGGACTCTAAGGGGAATTTAACATGGACAATCCACCTAACCTGCACATAGTTTGATTAAGCACCCAGAGGAAACCCATGCAGACACTGGGAGAAGGTGCAAACTCCACAAAGACAGTCACGCAATACCGGAATCAAACCGGAACGTTATGAGGCAACAGTGCGATGGCAGAAAATGGACAAAAAGTTTTAGAATCACAGAATTTACAGTGCAGAAGTAGACCATTCGGCCCATCGAGTCTGCACCGGCCCTTGGAAAGAGCATCCTACCCAAGCCCACACCATCACTCTATCCCAGTAACCCCACCCAACCTTTTTGGACCTAAGGGCAATTTAGCATGGCCAGTCCACCTAACCTGCACATTTGCGGACTGTGGGAGGAAACCAGAGCACCCGGAGGAAACCCACGCAGACACTGGGAGAACATGCAGACTCCACACAGACAGTGATCCTAGCTGGGAATTGAACTTGGGACCCTGGAGCTGTGAAGCAAGTGTGGTAACCACTATGCTACCCTGCTGCCATATTAGTTACAGTTTGCAGCCCACAAACTTTTAACCTCGTGCGATGCCTATTGTTTCCGGAGGCTCCGGACTCGCAAGTCCTTTGATCAATTGGTGCAACTAGTGAGGGAGCACTGCAATCTACCTAACCTGCACACCTTTGGACTGGGAGGAAACTGGAGCACCCAGAGGAAACCCACGCAAAGACGGGTTCTGCTTTTGTAGCCAATTTTGAATTCACCTTATCAAATTACCCTGTATCCCATGTGCATTTATCTTTTTTTTATAATTTCCCATGTGAGATCTTGTCAAAGGCTTTGCTGAATTCCATACCAACTACATCAACTGCACTACATCTGGTCACATGCTCAAAAAATTCAAACAAATTTGTTAGGCATAACCTCCCTCTGACAAAGCCATGCTGACTATCCCTGATCAAACCGTGCCCAAATGGAGATAGATTCTCTCCTTCAGATTTTCTCCAAATAGTTTCCTTACTACTGACGTGAGGCTCACAGATCTGTAGTTCCCTGGCTTATGTGCTAATGTGTTGGTAAACAAAACCATAGACTGTCTTAAATAAAAAACAGGAATGCTGGATAAACTCTCTGGTCTGGCAGTATCTGTGGAGAGGGAAACCATTAACGTTTCAAGTCCATATGACCCTTCTGGGAACTGAAAGGGGTAGTAATGTAATTTATTATATAGTTGGAGAGGTGGGTGAAGGAGGTGGGGTAGCTCAAAAAGGAAACGAAGAAAGAGCTGTTGGCCCCGATACTACAGGCGATCGAAGGGCTAAAGGAGGAACAAAAGACCCAGGAGCGGGAGCTTCGGGTCGTGAAGGCAAAGGCAGCCGAGAATGAGGACGACATACAGGGCCTGGTGGTGAAGACGGAGATGCATGAGGCACATCAGAAACGATGTGTGGAAAGGTTGGAGGCACTGGAGAACAATGCAAGGAGGAACAACCTGAGGATTCTTGGTCTTCCTGAAGGTGCGGAGGGAGCGGACGTCGGGGCATATGTGAGCACGATGCTGCACTCGTTAATGGGAACGGAGGCCCCGGCGGGTCCGTTGGAGGTGGAGGGAGCATACCGAGTGATGGCGCGAGGACCGAGAGCAGGAGAAATTCCCAGAGCCATAGTGGTAAGATTCCTCCGTTTTAAGGATAAAGAAATGGTCCTTAGATGGGCAAAGAAAACTCGGAGCAGTAAATGGGAGAACGCGGTGATCCGCGTTTATCAAGACTGGAGTGCGGAGGTGGCGAGAAGGAGGGCGAGCTTTAATCGGGCCAAGGCGGTGCTTCATAAAAAGAAGATAAAATTTGGAATGCTGCAACCGGCAAGACTGTGGGTCACATATCGAGGAAGGCACCACTACTTTGAGACGGCGGATGAAGCGTGGACTTTTATTGTGGAAGAAAAACTGGAATGAGCGGGTTATTAAAAAGAACGTTTGAACAAAGTGGTGGGGCGAATGTGGGGGGCGAAGAGGGGGGTTAAAAAGGGGGGAAAGAGGAGTTTTATGTACTAATCCTGCGATGTGGTAACTTTTCTCTCTTCCACAGGTGGTGATGGGGGGAGGAGGGGAGGTGGAGGAGATGGGGCGTTGGCCATTGGGGGCGGGGCCAAGGGAGAAGGCTTGGTTCCCGCGCTATGATAATCATGGCGGGAATAGAGAAGCAGGAAGGAGGGGGCGTCGCACGGTGCGAGCCGAGGTCATGGGGGGAAGCCAAGGTCGGCCAGAGTTTGCTGACTTCTGGGAGCAACATGGGGGGAGTAATTACGCTAGCGGGGGAGTTGCTGCTGCTGGGGAGAGGGGGGAGCTGGTATGGGAGGGGATGGGCGGGGGGGCACCGCCTGGGGGAGATACAGCTGCGTGGGAACCGGGTGAGGAGCTGGAAAAAGGGGATGGCTAATCGACAAGGGGGGGGGGTAGGAAGCCCCCCAACCCGGCTGATCACGTGGAACATGAGAGGGCGGAACGGGCCGATAAAGAGGGCACTGGTACTCGCACAACATAAGGCAGATGTGGTTATGTTACAGGAAACGCACCTGAAACTGATAGACCAGGTTAGGCTACGCAAAGGATGGGTGGGGCAGGTGTTCCATTCGGGGCTAGATGCGAAAAACAGGGAGGTGGCTATATTAGTGGGGAAGCGGGTAATGTTCGAGGCAAAGACTATAGTGGCGGATAATGGGGGCAGATACGTGATGGTGAGTGGCAAACTACAGGGGGAGACGGTGGTTTTGGTAAACGTGTATGCCCCGAACTGGGATGATGCCAATTTTATGAGGCGGATGCTAGGACGCATTCCGGACCTAGAGATGGGAAAGCTGATAATGGGGGGAGATTTTAATACTGTGTTGGAACCAGGGCTGGATAGGTCGAAGTCCAGGACTGGAAGGAGCCAAGGTACTTAAAGATTTTATGGAGCAGATGGAAGGTGTAGACCCGTGGAGATTTAGCAGACCTAGGAGTAAGGAGTTCTCGTTTTTCTCCTATGTCCATAAAGTCTACTCGCGAATAGACTTTTTTGTGCTGGGAAGGGCGTTGATCCCGAAGGTGAGGGGAACGGAGTATACGGCTATAGCCATTTCGGATCACGCTCCACACTGGGTAGACTTGGAGATAGGGGAGGAAACAGGAGGGCGCCCACCCTGGAGAATGGACATGGGACTAATGGCAGATGAGGGGGTGTGTCTAAGGGTGAGGGGGTGCATTGAAAAGTACTTGGAACTGAATGATAATGGGGAGGTCCAGGTGGGAGTGGTCTGGGAGGCGCTGAAGGCGGTGGTTAGAGGGGAGCTGATATCAATAAGGGTACATAAAGGGAAGCAGGGGAGTAAGGAACGGGAGCGGCTGCTGCAAGAACTTTTGAGGGTGGACAGACAATATGCGGAAGCACCGGAGGAGGGACTGTACAGGGAAAGGCAAAGGCTACATGTAGAATTTGACTTGCTGACTACGGGCACTGCAGAGGTACAATGGAGGAAGGCACAGGGTGTACAGTACGAATATGGGGAGAAGGCGAGCAGGTTGCTGGCACACCAATTGAGGAAAAGGGGAGCAGCGAGGGAAATAGGGGGAGTGAGGGATGAGGAAGGAGAGATGGAGCGGGGAGCGGAGAGAGTGAATGAAGTGTTCAAGACATTTTATAAAAAATTATATGAAGCTCAACCCCCGGATGGGAGGGAGAGAATGATGGGCTTTTTGGATCGGCTGGAATTTCCCAAGGTGGAAGAGCAGGAAAGGGTGGGACTGGGAGCACAGATCGAGGTAGAAGAAGTGGTGAAAGGAATTAGGAGCATGCAGGCGGGAAAGGCCCCGGGACCGGATGGATTCCCAGTCGAATTCTATAGAAAATATGTGGACTTGCTCGCCCCGGTATTGACGAGGACCTTTTAATGAGGCAAAGGAAAGGGGACAACTGCCCCCGACTATGTCTGAAGCAACGATATCGCTTCTCTTAAAGAAGGAAAAGGACCCGCTACAATGCGGGTCCTATAGACCTATTTCCCTCCTAAATGTAGATGCCAAGATCCTGGCCAAAGTAATGGCAATGAGAATAGAGGAATGTGTCCCGGGGGTGGTCCACGAGGACCAAACTGGGTTTGTGAAGGGGAGACAGCTGAACACGAATATATGGAGGTTGTTAGGGGTAATGATGATGGCCCCACCAGAGGGAGAAACGGAGATAGTAGTGGCGATGGATGCCGAGAAAGCATTTGATAGAGTGGAGTGGGATTATTTGTGGGAGGTGTTGAGGAGATTTGTTTTTGGAGAGGGGTATGTTAGATGGGTGCAGCTGTTGTATAGGGCCCCGATGGCGAGCGTGGTCACGAATGGACGGGGATCTGTATATTTTCGGCTCCATAGAGGGACAAGGCAGGGATGCCCTCTGTCCCCATTATTGTTTGCACTGGCGATTGAGCCCCTGGCGATAGCGTTGAGGGGTTCCAAGAAGTGGAGGGGAGTACTTGGAGGAGGAGGAGAAGAACACCGGGTATCTTTGTATGCGGACGATTTGTTACTATATGTGGCAGACCCGGCGGAGGGGATGCCAGAAATAATGCGGATACTTGGGGAGTTTGGGGATTTTTCAGGGTATAAATTGAACATGGGGAAAAGTGAGTTGTTTGTGGTGCATCCAGGGGAGCAGAGTAGAGAAATAGAGGACCTACCGTTGAGGAAGGTAACAAGGGACTTTCGTTACCTGGGGATCCAGATAGCCAAGAATTGGGGCACATTGCATAGGTTGAATTTAACGCGGTTGGTGGAACAAATGGAGGAGGATTTCAAGAGATGGGATATGGTATCCCTGTCACTGGCAGGGAGGGTGCAGGTGGTTAAGATGGTGGTCCTCCCGAGATTCCTCTGTGTTTCAGTGCCTCCCGGTGGTGATCACGAAGGCTTTTTTTAAAAGGATCGAAAAGAGCATCATGGGTTTTGTGTGGGCCGGGAAGACCCCGAGAGTGAGAAAGGGATTCTTACAGCGTAGCAGGGATAGGGGGGGGCTGGCACTACCGAGCCCAAGTGAGTATTATTGGGCCGCTAATATTTCAATGGTGAGTAAGTGGATGGAAGAGGAGGAGGGAGCGGCGTGGAAGAGATTAGAGAGGGCATCCTGTAGGGGGACTAGCCTACAGGCTATGGTGACAGCCCCATTGCCGTTCTCACCGAGGAACTACACCACAAGCCCGGTGGTGGTGGCTACACTGAAGATTTGGGGACAGTGGAGACGGCATAGGGGAAAGACTGGAGCCTTGGGGGGGTCCCCGATAAGAAACAACCATAGGTTTGCCCCGGGGGGAATGGATGGGGGATATGGAATGTGGCAAAGAGCAGGAATAACGCAACTGAAAGATCTGTTTGTGGATGGGAAGTTTGCGAGTCTGGGAGCGTTGACCGAGAAATATGGGTTGCCCCAAGGGAATGCATTCAGGTATATGCAACTGAGGGCTTTTGCGAGGCAACAGGTGAGGGAATTCCCGCAGCTCCCGACGCAGGAGGTGCAGGACAGAGTGATCTCAAAGACATGGGTGGGGGATGGTAAGGTGTCAGATATATATAGGGAACTGAGGGACGAAGGGGAGACTATGGTAGATGAACTAAAAGGGAAATGGGAAGAAGAGCTGGGGGAGGAGATCGAGGAGGGGCTGTGGGCAGATGCCCTAAGCAGGGTAAACTCGTCGTCCTCGTGTGCCAGGCTAAGCCTGATTCAGTTTAAGGTATTACACAGGGCGCATATGACTGGAGCACGGCTCAGTAAATTTTTTGGGGTGGAGGATAGGTGTGCGAGGTGCTCGAGAAGCCCAGCGAATCATACCCATATGTTTTGGTCATGCCCGGCACTACAGGGGTTTTGGATGGGGGTGACAAAGGTGCTTTCAAAAGTAGTAGGGGTCCGGGTCGAACCAAGCTGGGGGTTGGCTATATTTGGGGTTGCACAAGAGCCGGGAGTGCAGGAGGCGAGAGAGGCCGATGTTTTGGCCTTTGCGTCCCTAGTAGCCCGGCGTAGGATATTGCTAATGTGGAAAGAAGCCAAGCCCCTGGGGGTGGAGACCTGGATAAATGACATGGCAGGGTTTATAAAGCTAGAGCGGATTAAGTTCGTCCTAAGGGGGTCGGCTCAAGGGTTCACCAGGCGGTGGCAACCGTTCGTCGAATACCTCGCAGAAAGATAGATGGAATGGAAAAAAGAAGGCAGCAGCAGCAGCCCAGGATCGGGGGGGGGGGGGGGGGGGGCGGGGGGGGGGAGGAGGAACCAGAAGGACTCTCAAGGTTGTTAATATATACTGTATAATATGTATAGGTCGTTGCGACAGATAATTATATATTGCACTGTTAAATTATATTTTTGGAGTGTTATTTGTGATAAGGCAGTTGCCAATTGGGGTTAGTTTTCATTTTTGTTATTTATTATTTATTCATTTTCTGTTTATAAAATAGGTCATTGTTATTTGTGTTGTTATAATATTGTGTAAAGGATGCACAATGTACTGTGTTGGTTGACCAAAAATTTTCAATAAAATATTTTTTTTAAAAAAAAGATAGCGGAATGTATTAGCAGCAGAACAAATGTAGTGCTCAGTGGGAGCAAAACCTAACCAGGAACAGGTGGCCACACGGGGAGGGGTGTAGTTGTGTTAGGCCAAGCCATGGGAGTAAAAGAAAACAAATTGGAGGATGGGGGAGGGGGGGGACACGAAAAATGGAGGGGAAAGTTAACAGTTTAAAGTTGTTGATCTCCATGTTGATTCCAGAAGGCTGTAGCATGCCTAATCAGAAGGTGAGGTATTTTTCCAGTTTGCTTTGGGCATCATTGATGCATTGTAGCAGGCCTAGGACAGACACGTGGGCATGAGAGCAAGATGCTGAGTTGAAATGGCCTGAAGGTTCGGGTCATGCTTGTGGACAGAGAGAGGGTGTTCCGCGCAGCGGTCACCCAGTCTGCATTTAATGTCCCCATGTAGAGGAGACCCCTCATTGGGAGCAGTGTATACAGTAAACCAAGTTGAAGGAGGTGTGGATTAAATGCTGTGTCACCTGAAAAGAGTGTTTGGGCCCTTATATACAGCTTTAGGATAACCTGAAGGCCCGAAAGCCTTTTATTGTACCTGATGGACACTAGCTGATGACAGAAGTAAATGTCTGTCACCTGTGGGCTAGTGTGCACCACCATGATTGGTGGCTACAGCAGCTTGACAACCGGTGCCAATACTGAAAATAATAACCATGTCTGATAGCTCCTTGTGGAAGAACCTGCTTCTCAAAAATTGGTCTCTTCAGCTATCAGCAGAAGTGCACCATATGCAGCTACCGCATCTCCAATAGACTTGATTTGCTGATTCCAACTTATGCAGATGGAAGGATAGTGTCGCCACCGACTTTATAAAATAATGTGGTTCAACTACTTTTTGTCTGGGGAAATGTGTTCTATTTTGGGCATGATTTATCAGTACTGGAGATCAGTAATATCATTTACTTCACCATGGTGACATGTTTTCAATTTGCCACGTTGGTGATCTTAACCCCCAAAGGACTCCAGCATACAGGATAGCAATTAGATAGAGAATTGAGTGAGTTTTTAACAACAGTCCAACAGCAGCACTCCTGCGGGGCCACAAATGTCCAGGTTTACTGAATTCTGTTTTACAAGTTACCGTAATAGAATTCAAATGCTCACTCTCTGGGTGCCATAACTGCTGTATTGCTGGTGACATAAGCAGACAGCTCCACTTTTACCACTCGTTCACCATTCCCTGCCCCTTCAGAGGTTTTGTTTCACCAATGAAAATTTGTTTGTGGCCACCTTTTGTAAT